>NC_141699.1:21090376-21792876 GCF_964263255.1 Lissotriton vulgaris
TCACGTCCTATAATTAAGTTGCCTTGTAAGAACCGAAGTAGGACTTTGCTGAGCCCCTGGAATGCTGAAGAGTGGAGTGCTGGGGGTATGTAGACGGACACTATGTTGACCATACAACCTTCCCATTGACACGACAGCACCGCAAAATGGCCCTGGTTGTCTGTGTATGTGTATTTGATGACAATCAGGTATTGTTTTTTAGAAGTATTCCTACCCCCCGTGAACCAGATGTAAACTCTGAGTGTACCGTTAGTTTGAAACCCCACCTGTCTAGTGCTTTGCAAGTCGTCTCCGTTAAATGGGTATCCTGCAGCAGGGTTATTGCTGGTGCCTTACGCTGTCATGTAGATAGGCTTTGCCTTTACACTGTGTTAAGTTAGCATGAGCTTATTAGGAGTTTAAACGCCATTTTACCTCTCTGCTGCTTTTGCCCACGGCACATATTGTTATTAATGCTTTGAGCCTAGTAGAATATTTGATTCACACTAGAAAAATATGTTTTCCTATAGTATCAGCTTTGCTTGCTAAGCTATGTCTGAACAGTGAGTGCCAAGGCCTTCAAGGTTATTTCAACACAGTGGTTGTTGTTCGGTCTGATCAGTGCACGTCTTAGACATAACACATAGGCAGCTGTGACCAACTCTGGCTTTTGGGGCGTTTAATAATGCACTGCGCAGAGCATGCACACACACTTGATGAATATCCGCATGAAGAGAGTTGGTGTAGAAGATGATGTGATCCCTTTCTACTAAGACCAGAGGTATGGGGCCGCCCTTCTAAAACCCAAAGAGACCTTCTATAATATAATCTGATATACTAGCAAGGAAGGCTAAGACTGAGGTTCTATTTAAACCTTTTTCCTTTAGCATTTTAACATGCTTTCACCCTTTGTATTTTATGGACTAGTAACTATGCTGATAACCTTGTTGCTTATAATATGTTTGCTTGTATTAGCCAAGATACTGCGCTTGCGAACACTGCATTAGAAATAAATATTTCAAACTTGCACGTGTCCTCATTTACTCCTCGTTCTGGATTGGTATGTTAGGATAACAAAAGAGTGTTCATGTGTTCCACGTGACCTGAGGTGTTTTAAGTTCATGTTCTGGGTTTTCTAATCATTGGGGGTGTGTAAGAACCAATGAGACACTGATTGCTAGTCTGGTAGGGGATTTTGGATACTAAGGTGAGTTTTGGAAACACCCTAATTCACTGAGGTTCCAAGTCTCTATGCACAGTTCTGTGTAGGAGCAGAATCCCTGCGACAATGCTTTAAATATTGTAGGACTAATCCTCGCTTGAGCTTATCCCGGAGATCGTTAACATTCCAGGATATAATAGGTGGATGCTGTGTGTGAGGTGCCATAGGTGTTGTGGGATCAGGGGCGTCGTCATGGATAGTGTTTGAGACATACGCTATATGATTGAAATTGCTTTGCAGTGGTGCACGAACAGCATGAGTGGCCCTAAGGATGTGCCATATAACATAGGAAAGCAAATGAACCTAATAAGTCAGAACTTCCCCAAGAAACCCTCATACCCTCCCCCTCCCTGTCTCGCTCCAAGACGGTTTTAGAACTACCCACCACCCCAACTTTGCAGAGTCCCTATTTCCCATTACCCGGTACCTTTGTAGGGGGAGAGAGAGGGCTCCCGGACTGTCCCCTAGGGGCCTTCTTGTGCACAGAATTACCCTCACAGCTTTATTTAAGTGAACATAATGAGATGTCGGAAATCCCTTGTCTATACAAAGTCTTGCAGGGGACTACTAGTGATCGACCCTGGATAAGCCCTGCCTCAGCGGGTCATTGAAGGAGCTTACAGCCCCCTCCCTATATTTGTCAGGATCCCAGCGTTGTGAGTCTTCACTCTGCACCTTATTTGGACTATGGAACCGGTCCCAGTGTGTTAGTACCGCACCTAGAGGGTGCCAAGTGTGTCTCTTCAGTTCTCTATGGGCCGGGGCTCTGACTCTGGCAACCCATCCATCAGGTCCATGGATTGTGATCTCGTTGTGTGACGAACGGTGTTTTGTCCGGGCTTGCTGCAGTGTGGGACCTGTCGCCATCCCTCCAACCAATCCTGTGCTTCCTCCGGGGTGGTGAAGAACCATGTCTTCCCATCCGCCTCCACTCTTAGCTTTGCAGGGCACAACATAGAGTATTTAAGTTCCGGTTCCTTAGTTCCTGCTTCACGGCTATGAAGTTCCGTCACTGTTTAGCCACTGCCGCGATGTAGTCTGGGAAGAAAGAAATCATGCTTTGCTGATAGCGGATCGGGAGGGCCGGATGCCTACTCTTGATTCTACCTCATGCCTCTTTCATCCACCGCCAGCCAGTCCCTGCCCCTTTATTTCATGAATCCCATGGATTTTTACTCATGATTCCACCTCATGCCTCTTTCATCTACCGCCCAACACTCCAGCCCCTTTATCTCACTCCGCACATTCTGTTTCATCCCTGTATTTCTCCCTTTATCACTGTTTTCCTGTCTTTCTCTTCCTCCTTCTTTTCCCCTCTTTTTGTTTTTTAGGTTTCGTCCTACTGCGTACATGCGCTGTCAGCCAAAGCTATTGTTCTTTAAAAAAAAGCTTAAAAAGGTCTTTGACCCTATCTATTACTTACCTTTGCTTACTATTAGTTGGGTCCCATGTTACTTTTGCTTCCTTACTTCCTATTGGTCTGTACCTCCAGCTTCAGTCTTCGTCAGGCATATTCCAGTTACTGCTTCCTGCGGCCATTGTCCTTCCACTGGCCACAGGCCCCTTAAGGTGCCCTTTTTTATTTACTTTACATCACTCTGCCATTCTTTTTAACTCACTCACCCTGCTGCCTTTGTTTCCCACCCCCTTCCTCTTGTTTCTTTTTTTTAATTTTATTTTTGGACGGTTTATAAAGGCAAACTGGACCCAAAGGTATTAGAGTGCTTTACATGAGGACAATTTACTTTATACAAGGACACATTCATTTTTAGGTCTCGCTTGCACTGCTCTTTCTGCGAGGCTTATTGTAATCAAGGAGATTTCAGAAGTGGAGTTGAAGCCCCGCCCATCATTTTGATTGGCTGGCGTAATTGTTTATGCTAAACGCTGGCTGGTGATTTAAAATGAGGCTTCTTTGTTACTGGATCCTTTACTTGCGGTGTTACACGTGGGCTTTATCTGGTGGGGGAGCACTTTTTTTTTCTTATTCGCGAAGTGACAGCTTGTTGAACATGATGGTGTTATTTGTGCTCTGGGTTTTGGCGCATGGTACTCCATTTATATAATACTAGCAGCCCGTCCCGACGTTGTCCGGGAGCAAAAGGCTGCTTCAGGGCCGCAGCACGTCCCGTCGTTGTCCGGGGGTCCCCCGCAGTGCAACCGCCACCTTCAGGGCCCCCAATCTGCCTTACCGCCACCTTTATGGCCCCCAATCATCCGCACACAGTTCACAGCTCCTCCCCGCGCTTCACTCAGCTGCACACGTTCCGCCTCCTCCCAGCGCTTCACTCAGCTGCACACTTTCCGCCTCCTCCCAGCGCTTCTGTCAGCCGCATACGTTCCGCCTCCTCCCAGCGCTTAAGGTCCAAAATATTTGGACGGGGAGAACATGTGATAAAGAGATGAGGGAGTAAGAACCGTGTATCTCTGATTAGAATGCTTGCTGTTGTGGTATGAAATGAGTCATTAGCAGGTCCGGCTTTAATGCGATGCGACCAGTGCAGCTGCACCTGGCCCTGACCACGAGTGGGGGTGCTGTGTTTAGCAAAACCTTATGGCTTTAAAAGCACCGGCTGCAGAGTTCCTTGTGTGTCCAGCAATTTTCAGGAAACAATAAACTTGTCAAGCTAACTCTGATAATTAATGTTCCTGCTGGAGAGAGATTGAGTTTTACCTATTGACAGTTTTGACTCATCATAAAGGAATGCCAAGGGTTAACATGCCTACTGCAAAGAACGTACACCATGTAGATCACAGAACTTTAGTTTATGTGGTTAGCTCAGTGGGTTACTGCTTTCATCACAGAGATCCTTTTGTTGTTGCACTTCATAAGTTACAATCTTGATATATGACAGCGACCTATGAACTGCCACCAAAGAGCTGCAAACAATCATCATGGTATAGGCTGGAGTGTTATATTTTTCATTATCCTAATGTTGCCAAAAAGGTTACTTTGGGAGAAATACATTCTTATTAGTAAACCCAACCACTGTGGCACGTTTTAAATCCTGAGTTTGCGCTTCTCCAAACCAAACACTCTGAAAACGTACTGCCTACTAATGTGGATGACGTGTTTCCAACACCTTTTAATCCTCTTTGTTTTATGTAACATTACATGTAGACTGATTGACACAGGTATGGTTCATTGCCTCTTTATAATCTGTTGGTGTGATGTAAAGTGCTCTGACGCCCTGCAGTGGTATTCATAGTATTATAAAATAAATAAAATGCATGTGATAGAGGGGCTATATGGAGAGATTGTGCGCACTGCTGGAGGGTGTTACTGAGGGAATCCGCGGAGAACGTCGCCATTAGGCGGGGGGGGGGGGGGGAGTGAGGGTCTCCACCAGCGGTAAAGCCGGAGCTGGTCTTCAGTTGTCAGATTTGCAAAAGCTGTCATAGAATGAGTTCTTCCTGCAGCGCAGAGCCCTGTAAATAATTTTAAAACATAAACACGCTTAACCCGCTCTCAGCTTGGCCCCTTCCTATTACACATGAGATAGTACAGTTACAATTCAGCCAGCGTCAGCTGCCCCCTCCCCTCGCACAGACACTTGTGCTGCACAGGACGCCGAACAGCTCCGAACATTTCCAGCAAGGCATCTGCTGGGTCCGTTTACTGGAACCCGAGTTATGCTTCCAAGTGTCTTACACAGTTCACCAACCATGTCAAGCCCTGCAACCCTCCCTTAAGTAAGGCAAACATACAGCGTGTCAGCAGTAACACTGAGCAGACAGCGCACTGCTGTCAGAGAATGAAAGCAAATATAAGCATTAAAGCAAAGTGCGAGCGTGTGGAGGGTACCCAGCAGCTGCAACAGCAAAAGAACATTCTTCGCTTTATGACCTCACTGAATATATCCCAGTATTTCCAGACAGACAATGTTCGGCACAGAAAGGTGCAACTTAAATGCAGTTTTACTCACCCGGATTCTATGCCACATTTATCTATGCCTTCATCTATCAGCCCGACTTCGCCGCTCCTCCCCACGCTAGATGATGTCAGCACGCACGTCCACGTTGTTAGTGCACACGGCCGGCGCTACTTCTTAGGGACTACTTTTTTTTTATTGTTTATTTTTTTTAAACGTTTATTTTTTAATTTTTTTATAGCCTATGTCCTTCTACTGGACCCCCGCTTTCCAACGATGTATTGGGTGTTGCGATTGGTGGTGTACTTTTCGAGTTTACCTGGCTCAAAGGACACAGTTCTCTCTTTATAATAGTAGTATAGATTTTATGCTTTTAATAGGAAGTGCGGCACAGGCAGCATGCTGCGCTGCTTACTATAGCCTTATAGCCCGCCGTGGAGCGGGCTATGCCGGCTATTAAAGGCCCGCTGAATCGTTAAAGGCCCGAGCCGAAGGCGGTATAGCCCTGCTACGAAGGGCTATAAGGCTATTAGAACATTCTGCCACTAGAGGGCAGAATGTTCTAACATATTAAACAAAGGGTTCTCGAAGCTCGAGGGGATATAAATCCGCTCGAGCTTCGAGAAGCCTTTGTAGAACATCGGAATGTTGCTCTGCGGGCCTTTACCGGCCCGTAGAAGCAGGGAGCACTCCATTGTCTGCAATGGAGCAGCTCCCAACATTCCAATGTTCTAATAAAAGTATAATACATTGAAAGATAGAGTTTAATGACCTGTGCATTTCTTTAACTCGGCGCCGCTCACCAAACTCTGATGGGCTCTCTGCAAGCCCCGCCTCACCTCACTACAACAAAAGGCGTGGCTCGCCAAACTCTATGTTTATAATATTTTATGCTTTTAATAAGCAGCGCTACAAAAGGTGGTTGTGATGGACGGAGCATCTGAATCAATCAAACACTCACACCCAGTCAAAAGATCTGGGTTTAATCCATCACCGTTCTTTAGGCCACTCTGCCACCCCAGTTCAGACATGGCTATATGCAAATCAGTCTGACCATGTGCCTCATGGGAACAGTCCAGCCCGAACTGCCAAGCCATGTCTTCCCTGGACCGGAAACAAGCTTCCGAGGACCGGTTTCAGGCATTCCAGCCGTCTTCAGCCCGGCTTGCTTGAATCCAGTGGTAAAGCGAGCAAGGGACTCATGTCTGAGCAAACCCTGCCACACTTATGGCGGCCAAAAGCGGTACAAAAGGGGGTGGTGATGGACGGAGCATCTGAATCAATCAAAAAGGTATGACACGGCTCACATTTCTGGGCAACATCTTTAAAAAACATTAACAATGCCAAATAGCTCTCGAAAAGCTATTAGGTTATGGCAATGTTTTTTAAAGCTGTTGCACACCAGCGCGGGCTGCTGTGGAACATGACTCAAAGTAAACAATATATAGCTGTGGCATGGTTGACACTAGCCACCCCATAGCGCTTTGTTGTATTTACTTTGAGTGCTGCTGGGCAACATCTTTAAAATAGAATTGAAAACGCCAATAGGTCACGCATCTACAAAATATATTTGCTTTGCCAATGCTTGTTCTTTCATTTAACATGCTATCCCCTATTTTAACTTAGCAAATATTGCACCAGCAAACATCTCAACACCAATGTAACTGCATTACCGCGGGCAGTATTATAGCGAGTTCTGGAAAGAGGCCCTACAATGGTGGCAGACAGCTATAAGTTCTGCTTTCTTCTGGTTTAGAGTATACATTAGGAACATATTAGGTGGAAAGGGAGTTCTATCCTGATTTAGGGACATATTAATAATTTCATGTGATGACGGAGGAGCTACGACACCAACCAAGATGGCCGCATAGTCTCCCGGCTCCGCTGACCTCCGTCCTACGCTCGCTTATCCTGTCGAATATCCTGATCTCCTGCCCCGAATTCGTGTGGGTGAACTAGTCGGCACCCCAATGGTGTGACCACAGAATTTTTCGGATGATCTGGGGTGAAGTAACATCGAAAATGGTTTGAGGCCTAACTCAGACTGGAAGCCGGGGTCTCGATTGCTGGTCTACCCGGGTCCAAAGTGAACAACAACGGACTGAGGAGAGTGGTTGGGTCCGGTCCTTGGAACTTTTGAAAATTTCTCTGGAATATTTCGCACCCACCTGCTGCCTGGTGCTGTACCTGAGGTGAGGTGACGGGTGGCGCGCGGTGCTGCGTCACGGGGGCCCCGGCCTGGATGCCCGGCACTAGCACCGCTGGTGCCCCAGGGTGGGGGTCCCGCCGCGCGTTGCTGCATACTGCTGGCCCGTCCCTCACGGCTTGATTCTGCTCCGGCGTATCCTGCCCCGGAGGAGGTGCCTCTCCGTGGGGATCGTTATGCCTGCGGACGTGTTGAACTTGGCGGAACGGGCTCAATGTGGCCCTTCCTTGCGGATGGTAATGGCGGAACTTGCAGCGCTTCGCGCGACGATGAGGGCCCAGGTCAACCGTTTGCTGTCGGCAGCAGATGGGATCATAGGACCGGGAGCAAGCCCTCATTTGTTTTTTGAGACCCGGCAGTCGACTTGCTTCCTGTTGGGCGCCCTTGCGGAGCGGTTGGACCCGGTGCTGGAAGCTGTGCCTGCCCCCGAAGAAATGGAACTCATCGTGTGTGCTGAGATTGATGACTCTCTTAAGTTCTCGGAAACATCGGTCCTACAGTTATCGGAACATTTCACTGCTTCCCCCATCCTGGACACTGTTGGCCTACACTACAATCTGTATCGGAACGAGTCGCACCCCCTCCCCAATCGGTCTCCAAACATGGCGGATGTAACGATGCTTGGCGTCGGAGACGGGGAGGGACATCATTTGTGCAAGCCGTGTGCGTTGGGATCTGCTATTCCTCTCCCATTTGCTGGCCCAAGCTTTGGCTGCTACTGTGTGACTCTTGACTTTCCGGAGATGGGGCTTTACTTATCCGAGGGACTCGGCAACTTTGATAGAAGGGGCCAAGGCTGAAAATGTGGGTTGAATTGTTTACGATGGATCTATTGGTAACGGGACTGCTTCATTAACAGACGGATTCCGGGGCAGGGGGTTTGTGGTTCCCCCCGGGGTATTTTCGTAGGGTGGTCAACTTTATTCGTGCTGGCTTAGGGTGCCCCCTTTGTTAGGGCGAGGGGGGAGAGACCGGGAGCGCAGAGACTATCGCCCTCCTCTTCCCCGTTGGATGGGGTTTCCTTCCTTTCTTCTTTTTCTCTGTTTCTTCTAAATTTCGGGTTTGGTTCTCGGGCGACAGGCACACTGCTGGGGGGGGGGCGTAGTCATATGCAGGGGTGCAGGGTGAGGGGTTGGGGGAGGGGATTTTTCGTTTTTATTTTGTTTCTATGGCCTTTGTTCTCTTCTCTTATCTTTCTTTGTCTTTTTCTTTTTCTGGGTCAGTGCAGTGGGTTTCCTTTGGTATCGATCACTGCTTTTTCATCTGTGCCTCATTTTTCGTGGTGTTCTCTGGGTCTTAGGGCAGGTGACTAGCAGGCGCGAATTGACCGCAATATTCCTTCATATCCTGAACCGTTTGTTTCAGCGCCATTGATTTGACCGATTGCAGTTTTACTGTTGACACGTTTACTATTCTGCCTGCCATTTTTCGCTGCTGGGAAATTATTCGGCACCTGATCCTTCCATCCTATATTATAAAATGAAAACCTTTTATATCCTGTTTTTCTAATTGTGCTGTTCAGTGACCAAGAGTACGTTAGCATGGTGATTCTGCTCCCCGAGGTGCTGCATGTGATTTAAAATTTGTTCTCTGCCAATCTAACTGCTTAGCGGCCAGCCCCGGGGGGTTGTAGGCCCATGCTTGTATTTGGTTGAAATGTCAATAAAGGTTTTAAAAAAAAAAAAAATTATAATAATTTCATGTGATTACTGTACAGGCTCCCATCCCAGGGGTGAGCTAAGTTATAGTCAAGGTGATACTCCCAGTGGGAGGCAGGCTAACTTCATTGGCCAGCTGTCAGATTTCTTGTCAATTACTTGCCAACATTGAAAGTGAATGGTTGGAAAATGTAGCCACATTATTTGCAATGGTTTTTTCCAAATCTGTGAGAACATGCAGTCTCTTTGCCTTCATCTTCATGTATTAATAAATTAATATTGTTGCGCTTTTTTGGTACCAGCTGATTTTTGTTAATTTTAGGAGTAAATAGGTATGTTAATATAGATGCTAATTCACTCTCATCTGCATCTCTGTGACAAACCCGTCAAAGGTGAGATCTTCTCTTCTCTCTGGTCAGTAAGTCGACTTTGGCATTTGACTGGTGGCAGCCTCGGAGCCAAAGCCTTACAGATGCGCCCACCCTTTCACTTATTTATTTATTTATTTATTTTGCGATTTGTAAAGCGCCTGGTGACCCGTAGGCATCCCCGCGCTATAAATCTATGGAGACCAAGAAAGGGGGGAGAGGGGAAAAAACTATTTGGGGAACAGGAGGGTTTTAAGTTTTTTTCGAAAGAGAGCGTGACAGGGTTCCAGACGCAGACTGCGTGGAAGTGAGTTCCATCCTGCGGAAGCTTTGACTGAGAAGCGTCGACCACCGGTGCGAGCCTTCCTGAATTTTGGCACAGTGGCCAGATGTTCGCCGTCAGAGCGAAGGGGTCTGGGGGCTTTGTAGGGGATAACCATGTCTTTCAGAGCGGCAGGACCAACACCGTTGATGAGCTTATGGGTGGTGCACAGGGCCTTAAACTCTACTCTCTGGCGGACAGGAAGCCAGTGCAGGGCCTTAAGAGCAGGCTTGGCTGAGGCTCTGGGTGGAAGGTTCATAATGAGCCTAGCCGCCGCATTTTGGGTGCGTTGGAGTTTAGCCAAGGTGAATTCAGGTGCCCCGAGGTATTATTATTCCACCAAGAGACCACCCGGGGCAGCCACAGCATTTTGCTTTCAGTAGAGGTCGCTTTGGGAGCCCCTGCTGGCTCCCAGCATACATACAGGGGTGAGGCAGATTCCTTCAATACTCCCATCTGCAATAATTGCAGATCGAAACAGGATCAGACCGCTCTTTGGGGACGAGAGGCTGGGTGCTCGCAACTAGAGGTGGGTGGAACTCGTGGACTTCTACTTTGTGGAATTCTGTGGAGTTACATAAAAACTCAGTGAGATTCTGCAGAGTTCTGTGAACGGGTGTAATTTGGCACGTTGCTTCTTGTTCTGATTTTTATCACCTGGAGCTTGTTCCGCACTGTAAAATCTTCGTAAACAGCACTTTTCTGCTGCGAGAGTAGATTCTCTACTCAAGCGACAGCTTTGTCAATGTGAACGTTCACGACCCGCTGCAACTGCCCGCATTCAGAAGTCTCACCGTGAGGCGTTCTAGCACCTGAAATTTGTGCTAGGCAATGCAAATTCTCACTCGTGCTTGCCAAGTTAATGTTGGTGAGAGCGTGTGAGAAAAAACTCCGCCACTTGGTGGTTGCCTGAGTTTTGCTTGAACTCCACATTCCAAGCAAAACAAGGAGTGGGCAAAGCTCTGTGAACTCTGCCAGCAGAGTTGATTTTTTCACCCTCTCAACATCCCCTAGACACAGGCATAGGGGACAGGAGGAGCATTCTGCATTTGTCTTGTTGGTCCCCAGGGTTAAAGGGACTTCCGGAAACCAGATATTGAAAGAGCAGGCAGCTCCTATTTGCTCCATGGGAAATGGGAGCTTAAAGGCTTATGGTAGCCTGCAATTTGCATTAAGACAAAGGATTAAGCTGTTGACCAAACCATTTGCTTTTTTCATTGGCATGGATGTATGATTCTTCCACCTTGGGCTTACAGCAATTGTAGCAAGGGGGTGGTCTGGCTCATGTTCAATCATTCTTACTGACGTCCACCTGCCTGAAGCAAATGCTGGTTTTGCAAAATGTTATTTTATTTATTTATTTTTAAAGTTTTATAGAGCGCGAACAAGATCCTTGCGGATATCAGAGCGCTTTCCAGTATTCAGAGTTGCATAGTACAAATTATCCAGGTGTAAAAGGAGGGGTAACAAGAGCAAGGGACAATAGAACGAGTGCAAAAGTACAAAACGTGGGGAAGGGAAACAAGGGATGACATTGAAAACCAAGATCATGACCAGTAGTAGAGAGCTTCACGTGAGTATCTTGGTTTCTTAAGATCCATGGCAGGGTATAGTGCTTAGGGTGAACGGATCGCCCCAACAATGCGGGAAATATCGTTCTTCGGATTTGCTTAGCATCTAATCAAGTGAATTTTGCCATGAGGATCACTTTTACTTTCCTTTTGAAGGAGGCGAAGGACGAGTTCAATCTGGTTTCCGGGGGAAGAGAATTCCAAATCCTGGGTGCGATTCAGAGAAGGTTCGGTTATATGTTTTCTTTTTGTTGAATCTTTGAGGTTTTAGAAGTAGGTTGTCGGCACCCCTAGAGGATCTAGATCCACCGGAGATTGTCAATTTCTGGGCAAGGTAAAGGGGAGCCTAGTAGTGTAAGGCCTTGTGTGGCAGGCATGCTATTTTTAGCTGAATTCTGGCTTCCAGCGGGAGCCAATTTAAGGATTTTAGGTCAGGTGAGATATGAGAGCATCGTTTCGAGCCTGTGATGAGTCTAGCTGCGGTGTTTAATGAGGCTCTCAGAGGAGCTGTGATGACTTTTGGGAGGCCGCATAGAGAGACACTTCCATAGTCCACCCGCGGGACAACTAGCGCTTGTGCCGCTGTTTTGAATTCCTTTCCAGCGCTCAACGGTTGCCCATTAAACGGAACGGGGACTTCGGTTAAAAATGCACGGAGGTTCCTCAGTCCAATTGGTGGGACGCCCGGGCGACATACAAGGTATGATAATTCGGCCAGTGCACCTTTAGCCCTCATTCAAACTGGGGAGGCCTAGTATATTTATCGCTCGCCCTGTTTGCTGTCTCCTATGCAGTGTCCGGGACGTCTCTCCCTTTTTTGAACTGTGTCTGTATCAACTTTGGAATATCTAATACAGACGTTAATCCACCCAGGTTGGGTAAGCTATTTATTAGGTTTTCTAGTAATTGGGAAATGGTTTACATAACAAGTTGGTAATAGACCATCTACACCTTATTAATTACAGGTGTTCCATCACGTTTATCCACACTATACGTCCATCCCGGAACAGGAGGACAGAGGCCACCCATTAGTTAACAGTGGGTAAGCAACACACACCATTTGGAATAATATAAAGTCCATTTTTTCATTAGTAAAATCCTGACCATCCCCTCTCTTTTTAAATATTGTTTACCTTAGGTTACTTTTTGAGAAGTCTACGGTAAAAAACGGGTCCTTATCTGTCCTGAGGAAGACCCGCAGGTCGAGGCTCCCAATCGCCCTTGCACCAAAAGACGGGTCGAAACGTCGACGCCCCCCTTTGTCATGTGCAAATAGGACCACCATCCAGCAAAACATTATACATGTCATACATGTCTGTATAAATGAAATAACAGCAGTCATCTATTGTGGCCTTTTGCTAAATAAGCTGAATAATTAAATACAGCTGCAAAAACATTGGAATTGTTTAAAATATTTCACTTGTCACATTTTTTCTTTTGAGGCTTACACCCTTCTTTCACAATCACTTCCTTTCTCTTTTTTCTTGCACCCCTTTAGAAGCCGATTGCTCTCTATTTTTACCGTTAGAATAAAATGTATATAACTGTATAAATGTATATAGAAATGACAAGCTCAGATGGAGTAATTCATTAAACTCCGTATGTTTTTCAAATAATCTCTGGTTTGTGTCAGGTATTTTATCATATGCGTATTGCTGCTGGCAGTAGCATTTTTTGATTGATTCAATGGAGCAGGTCAACTCAAGAAGCTCACTGAAATAATTAACGTTGTGCATATATTGGTTGTTGAATTAATTTGGTTAGGACCCCTGTTTTTCCTATAACATTGATCACCCAGGTCCTCAAACCACATTGGGTTACCCCATTCCAGTAATGGCTACCTTGTGCAGGGATTCCTGCGAGGGTTTGTGAAATTTGTTTAACTGTCTAATGTTGTATCTTGTAAATATTTTTGTCTGTTGTATGTTTCTGTTTGACATAGTATAACATGTCCGAAAAAGAAACACTGTCATACAGTGAAGATTATATCGATAAATTATTAAGTGATCAAGGGGCTAGTGTACTCTTGGGCAACGACACCAGAAACATCGACATCACTCTCAATGAAAAAATTGCAAAATTAGAGAGATTGGAAAAGAAATTAATAAGAACAAGGCTCCAAGGGCACACATTAGCAAAATATCTGAAATCAAATGTGATCCCTGTAGGCCTCAGAGTCAGAAACGAGCCAGCAATCTTTATCGATAACCCAAAGTTTAAAGAAAGTCTCCAACACATGCTAACGCCTCTGGATGGTGTTGGGGGTAGAGACTGCAGTAGTAGAAGCTGAAAAATTGATAAAAGAGATAGCTGAACTCAAAAAAGAGATCATTGAAGACAAAGCCTTAACCAACGCAAAAGAGGCTTTGGAACGAGTAGAAAAGACGATATATGAATTTGAGTTGTACACTCAAGCCACCAAATTGGACAAAGTTGCAAATGATATTAAATTTTATGACAAAAAAGTGACATACCGCTACCTACAGGAAGGGTATTATACAAAAGAACAGTCAGGGTCATATTCCAGCAGGGGAAGAAGAGGGTACAGAAAATATACCACTTTCTCTGGGTCATCATTTGGAAGTAATACAGACAGTGACTCTGAACAAGCAGGTACTAGCACTGAGACAACCAACTCTAGCAATAATTACTCAGACCAACCCAACTTTTTAGAACAGGATCAATGGTGGGAACCACGAGGAAGGGGACGCCCCTGGGGGAGGCCCAGGGGTACACGACCACAGAATTGGAACAGAGGGAGAGGGAAGAGCAGGCGGCCGACACAATTCCAGCAGACGTCCCATGGAGAGATACAAACCAGGAGACAGCACTACAGGTGGTAAATTACAAGCCTGATAACCCAGTAATTAATCTTTCCAATTACCAATTAGATCTGGACGAACAAAGTGTCTTAGAAAAGGGTCTCTCTTTTGTCCCTACAGCTTTGCCTAATTCCTTTAACCTCAAGGTCGAGTTACACCAATTTTTCAGAAAGATAAGACTCAAACATTTCTTTCAAAAGGTCCCACATAACCCGATTTTTTCAGGTAGTGGCCTCAGGCCACCCTCAAAATTTAATCCCCCTGCCCACCAAATGCCATAAAAAATTCTGGCATATGAACAATTGGTATTACGAGATGTAGATAAAACACTAGCTGAGAGACAATATGTAAAGTATAACATCACAAAAGCAGAACGCAAGGCATTGAACACCCTTAAAGACAATTCTAATATTGTCATAAAACCAGCCGATAAGGGTGGAGCAATTGTAGTACAGAACCATGATGATTACACAAAAGAAATATTGGACCAACTGAATGTTGAAGGGAATTATAAAAAACTTGGAAGTGACCCTACTAAAGAACTTTCTAAAAAAATCCACGCCATAACAACGCGAGGGTTAGAGTTAGGTTTCCTGAACAAACATGAGTTTGAATATCTCAACAATAAAAATCCGAGAATGCCGACCATTTATACTCTCCCAAAAGTCCACAAAAGAATGCAGAACCCGCCAGGAAGACCAATAATCTCTGGTTGTGGCTGCTTGCTCGAGCCCTTGTGCAAGTATATTGACACTTTTCTAAAACCCTTGGCTGAGAACACTGCTACATATTTAAAAGATACCATGCAAACGATCCTTTTGCTAGATGGGCGAGTTCATGATCCCGAAGAGAATCTCTTGGCTACAATGGACATTCAATCATTGTACACTAACATTCCACAGAATTTAGCCTTGAGTGTAATGGAAACGGTGTTAAACTCACGCCCGGCACCATCATTTGTACCAACCGAATTCATTATTGAACTTTTAACTTTGGCAATGACTAAAAATTACTTCTATTTCCTTGGGAAATTTTACGTCCAGACAAAGGGCGTAGCAATGGGGGCAAGCTTTGCCCCCAACCTGGCCATTATTTTTATGGATGCTTTTGAACAGGAACACATTCTCAATGCAACTAACCCCTTTTACAAATGCATAGGGTTATGGCGTCGATATATAGATGACGTCTTGATCATATGGAATGGAGCTACAGACCAACTTATTTCCTTCCATGAGTGGCTCAACACAGTCTCGGAAGATATTAAATTCACTTTAGAATTTGATAAATTAAAAATTAACTTTCTGGATATAACGATCAACGCAGAATTAGGAACTTTATACACTGGCTTATACCGGAAAAGCAGTGAACGCAACACCTTGCTCCGATATACCAGCCACCATCCCCGCAACCTCAGGGACAACCTTCCATTCGGCCAATTCCTGAGGTTGCGGAGGAATTGCTCCAAGAAAGAAGATTTTTTCAACGAATCAGCAGGCCTTTTAGAAAGGCTCCATGATAGAGGATACCCCATGAGGCTCCTAAAACAGGCACGAAAACGAGCTTGGCATAATCATAGGGAGCACCTTCTAGGAACATCAAGGAAGAATGCAAATGTTGATAAACTTGTTTGCGTAACCACATATTCAACTAAGAGCAATAAGATAAAGAAGATAATAAACCATCATTGGCATATGATAGCAGATGAGATTGGAAATGCCCCTCCTCCTTTACATGCCTTTAAGAAGGCTAAAAATATAAAGGATTATGTGGTAAGGGCCCTCTTATCTACAACAGTTCAACCGAGTCAAACTGTATTGTGGGGGATGCCCCCAATAAAGGGCCATGTAAAATGTGGTAACTGCAAGGCATGCCCGCTTACCCAAGAAATTAAAGAATTCAAACATAACAACCATACGCATGTAATGCGAGAGCACAGCAATTGTAACTCCTCTGGGGTCATCTATGCAATCACATGCCCTTGCGGCTTTGTATACATTGGTCAAACTATCCAGAAAGCAAAATGCCGTATATTACAGCATATGAGCCGAATTAAATGCAAGACTCAAGGGGCTCCCTTGGTTGAGCATTTCACGAGATTTGACCGTGTCCCAGACAGTCTGAGATGGTGTATCCTTGAAAAAGTGACACCTAACCCTAGAGGAGGTGATTTCAACCACATTTTGAGTATTCGTGAGTGTCGATACATACACCTTTTCGACACAATAAAACGGGGCCTCAATGAATATGAGGAAATAAATAAACAAGTGTCGATACTGAATAACGGCTGATCTCCTCTCCCCTGCGCAACATTATTTTGTGACATCTGCAATTCTGTAAACACAATTACGATTGTGTTCTACTCTACTGCGCAACTTTTCTGGCAACATCTATAATTCTGTAAACACAATTACAATTGTGGTTTGATCCCCCAAAATGCATTGCTCCTTGTTTTAATTAACCCCTATTCCAAAAAAACTCCTAGTTCCAAATCTCTTTTTTCGAGACAATCCCCTTAGTTGACCGGATAGTCTTTCGTTCCTTTCATTTGGAACGTCTTATACGTGGGAATGACGCTACCGCGTCATCCCTGGATCTGACTCAGCGGATCGGTGTGGCGGCGGCAAAACGCGAGGAGGAAAGGTAAGCCGATAACCCATTCTGCCGGTTAGAATGTGCTTTGACTGAGTAACTTTCTGCCCTTTTCTAAAAACACCATGCACATAATTCCTTTCCAGCGCTCAACGGTTGCCCATTAAACGGAACGGGGACTTCGGTTAAAAACGCACGGAGGTTCCTCAGTCCAATTGGTGGGACGCCCGGGCGACATACAAGGTATGATAATACGGCCAGTGCACCTTTAGCCCTCATTCAAACTGGGGAGGCCTAATATATTTATCGCTCGCCCTGTTTGCTGTCTCCTATGCAGTGTCCGGGACGTCTCTCCCTTTTTTGAACTGTGTCTGTATCAACTTTGGAATATCTAATACAGACGTTAATCCACCCAGGTTGGGTAAGCTATTTATTAGGTTTTCTAATAATTGGGAAATGGTTTACATAACAAGTTGGTAATAGACCATCTACACCTTATTAATTACAAGTGTTCCATCACGTTTATCCACACTATACGTCCATCCCAGAACAGGAGGACAGAGGCCACCCATTAGTTAACAGTGGGTAAGCAACACACACCATTTGGAATAATATAAAGTCCATTTTTTCATTAGTAAAATCCTGACCATCCCCTCTCTTTTTAAATATTGTTTACCTTAGGTTACTTTTTGAGAAGTCTACGGTAAAAAACGGGTCCTTATCTGTCCTGAGGAAGATCCGCAGGTCGAGGCTCCCAATCGCCCTTGCACCAAAAGACGGGTCGAAACGTCTACGCCCCCCTTTGTCATGTGCAAATAGGACCACCATCCAGCAAAACATTATACATGTCATACATGTCTGTATAAATGAAATAACAGCAGTCATCTATTGTGGCCTTTTGCTAAATAAGCTGAATAATTAAATACAGCTGCAAAAACATTGGAATTGTTTAAAATATTTCACTTGTCACATTTTTTCTTTTGAGGCTTACACCCTTCTTTCACAATCACTTCCTTTCTCTTTTTTCTTGCACCCCTTTAGAAGCCGATTGCTCTCTATTTTTACCGTTAGATTAAAATGTATATAACTGTATAAATGTATATAGAAATGACAAGCTCAGATGGAGTAATTCATTAAACTCCGTATGTTTTTCAAATAATCTCTGGTTTGTGTCAGGTATTTTATCATTTGCGTATTGCTGCTGGCAGTAGCATTTTTTGATTGATTCAATGGAGCAGGTCAACTCAAGAAGCTCACTGAAATAATTAACGTTGTGCATATATTGGTTGTTGAATTAATTTGGTTAGGACCCCTGTTTTTCCTATAACATTGATCACCCAGGTCCTCAAACCACATTGGGTTACCCCATTCCAGTAATGGCTGTTTTGAAGTCATTGGCTGGCAGGAAAGGCTTTAGCTTAGCTCAACGTGTTAATCTGGAAGTTTGCTCCCTTTGTGGCGTTGCTAATGTGTTTGTGCATCTTGAGATTGCTGTCCAGAGTAATACCCAAGGATTTTGCAGAGTCAATGATAGTAGGTTGAACGTTAAATGCAGTGATATGTTGGATTAGGTCTTGCATAAAAGGGAGATTAGCCGGTGGAGCGATAATGAGGAACTCAGTCTTTAGGGCGTTCAATTTGAGGTGGTTTTCTGCCAACCACTTTTGGGTGTTTCTGAGCGTTATGTTAAGCCGTTTAATGTCTTCTGAGGTGTTGATCTTAAGATAAAGTGGAGTATCGTCAGCGTACATATGGTATTGCACGTTGGATGCCTGTAGCATTTCAGTGAGTGGCTCCATAAACAGGTTAAAAAGTGTTGGGGATAGTGAAGACCCTTGTGGAGCGCCCAACCTTACTGGGGCTGGTTTGGAAAGGTTGTTGTTGATCTTGAATTGTTGTGTGCGGTTATGAAGAAAGGAGGAAAACCAATTTAATACTACTCCAGAAAGCCCCATCCTAAGTTTGAGGAGATCTATCAGAGTCTCGTGCTTGACCGTATCAAAGGCTGAGGATAGGTCTAGAAGGATGAGTAGGCAAGAATCGTTCTGGTCCAGGATTTGTAACGCATCATCGATGATGTGAGTCATGGCAGATTCCGTGCTGTGACCTGCTCTGAAGCCTGATTGGTGAATGTTAAGAAGGTCAAAGTGGTCAATATGCTTGGTCAGTTGTTGGTGAACACATTTTTCAAGTAATTTGGCGAAGGTAGGGGTATTAGAAATAGGGCAGTAGTTGTTAAGATCAGTGGGGTCGGCAGTTGGTTTCTTTAGGATGGGTGAAACCTGTCCAACTTTGAGGGAGTTTGGAATGCAACCTTGAAGCAGTGACGCATTAATGATGTTGGTCCATACCGGAAGAAGCAGCGGTGATAGGTCTTTGACATCGTTAGCGGGAAGTGGATCGATGAGGTGGTTGGAAGGTTTCAGGGCATTGAGAATCCTTCCTATAGCCTCTTCAGTGTAGGCGTGAAAGGAGGACCATGTTGCTTCGTTTTTAAGGTCATACTTAGAGGGGATTTGGAGAGGCGAAGCGGGTAGAGAAGGGGAGTTTTGCATAGGTGGTAGCGAATACAATAGGTGATCCTTTAGGAGATCATCCTCGATGTTGACCGTCTTCTGAGTAAAGAAGTCAGAGAATTGTTCGCAATTGGGTTGCTGATGATCTGTGTTTTGTAGCCGTTGGGGGGCATCCTTGGATTGCGCTTTGATTAGTTCAAATAGCTTTTTAGGGCGATTTTTTGCTTGGTCTAGTTGTTGGCTAAAAAAGTCGGCTTTGGTGCGCTTGATCTTTTTGTAGTAAGGATTTCTTTTTTTTCTTAGCAACTTAAGGTGATTAGCGGAAGGGACTGATCTCCATTTATGTTTGAGAGCTCTGAGAGATCGTCTGTCTTCGTTGAGCAGGCCATTGTACCATGGTTTCGAGTCTTTGGTGGAAATTCTCTTAAGTTGAAGGGGGGCAACCTCATTAATAATTGAGGTCATAGAGTTGAGGTAGTGGTTGGTAAGGTCATTGACGTCTGAGATGCCAGCCGGTGGTAATAGCAAGTTGCCGGTTGATAAGGGTGAAGAGTTTGGGTTGAGGCGTTTAAGGGACCTTTTCCATACTTTTGGTTTTGTGCCTTGAATTGAGTTAAGTTTTACTGTTTCTTTGATAAAGAAGGTGATGATATGATGGTCGGACCAGTCACAAGGTTGTATCGATTCCAATTGAATGATGTCGTTTTTGGAGATAATTAGATCCAGGGTAGATCCTTTCTTATGTGTAGGGCTGTTGCAGGTTTGGGTAAGGGCAAGATCATCAAGGGAGTTTTTGAGGCAGTTGACCACTGAGTCTTTGTTGTTATTCCAGTGGAGATTGAACCCAGGTATATTTGGGTGTTTTGTTGTTCGTTGTTAGTTGAGATCAGATCCATGAGCTGCCCTGAGAATATTAGGTTGTCGCCTGGTGAATGATAGATTATATGAAGTGAGCAAGCTGGTTTGCCGTTGCTGCTCACGTTTAGGCAGAAGTATTCGCAGGTGAGGAGGATCGGGGATATGGCTTTAGTAATAGTGATGCTACTCCTATGTATACAGGCTATACCTCCCCCTATCTTACCGCATCTGTCTAATCTGATAATTTCGTAGTTCGGGGGGACTATAATGTCCATCAGTGGGGTGGAGGATTCTGTTAGCCATGTTTCGGTCAACATTAGAAGGTCAAGTTCCTTTGAAATGATGAGGTCAGCTATGTCTGCAGCATGTCTAGAGGCAGATCTGCAGTTTAGGAGAGTGCATTTAAGCTGGGGAGTGAGGCGGGAGAGGGAAGGGTCTTGGGTGAGGGGGACACTTTTAAGATTGCTGTAGATGACCCCTCTGTTGTTGTGCCTGGGTGCTCTGAGTGGGTTGGGGGGGATAGTAGATATGGTAGATTGAGTGGAGGTAGGGCATTTATTCCAGAAAGTTTTGTATGAGTGAAGGAGAGATAGGAGATCACTTTCAGAAAATGGATTGATGCTTCGCTTAGGGCGAGAGAGTGTGTTGAAGAGGGGGACTGAGTTCCAGGAGGAAGGTGTGAGTATAGGGGTGCGAGTTATGTGTTGTGCTCGCTCGTTTAGATTAAAGACTCTTGAGGAGGGATTGCGCCAAGGTAGACTCGAGATCAGAGATTTGAAAGATTGGAGTTCATTTTTGATATGGAGAAGGGCTGACAATATTTCCTCCAGCCTCAGGTCAGGTTCTGTGGTGAGAGGGGTTGGAGGCTGTGTTATGCATGTGGGTGGTAGAACAGGTGTAGGTGTGGGTAGTGATGGAGGGAGAGTGGTGCTCGAGGGAGTTGGAGGGATTGGAGGCTGTGTTATGCATGTGGGTGATAGAAAAGGTGGAGGTGTGTGTAAAGTTGGAGGGAGAGTAGTGCGAGAGGGGGGGTGTGTGAGGAGAGTAGATGTCTGAGATGAAGGGGTGGGTGGGTGAGACGTGGGAAACGGTAGGGACAATGGGGACATGGGGAGTTCGAACGGACTAGCATTATCAGTGTGATAGTGCAAAGTCGAGATCAGTGTTGAGCTGCCACCACGGCAGGGGTGGATGAGGAGGGATGGATAAGTGTGGAGAGTAACATTCTGGGGCAATGGTGCTGCGATCAGGGATTAGTTGGAGGATGAAGAAGGTGGAGTAGAGGGGGTGGGAGGTAGTATTGAGGGGGTGTGCAGAGTAGTAGAGGGTGGGGAGCGCTCTGGGGGTGAAGACTGAAACCAGTCGTCATGTGGGGAAAAGACTTGCGGTAGTATATGCAATTGTGCGGTATGACTGCTAGGGGGAGTGACCGGACAGGGTAGCATTGTTGGGAGCTGAGAAAGGAGAAGTATTAGTGTTCGGAGGTAGGGGGGCTATGCATTTGTGGTGTAGTGCAATGTTAGTTGGCGAGATGGATACTGTAGCATCGGCGTTGGAAAGACGAAAGTGTGGTAAAGATGAGGTGTTGTGGGGGGGATGTTGGGGGGGACATCTTGATGTAAGGAGAGTACGACTTATCCGTTTGAGGATGGGAAGTGATGGTAACATGGTTTCTAGGCAGGATTGGTGTGTTGGAGTGTGGTGTATTGGTGGGAGGGGAGCGTTGGGTGCCGACGGAGGAATCCGATGTCAGAGGAGGTGGGGGGTGGATCACTGACATAATATCGAGGGACATAAAATCGACTACCAAAAATATCGGCGAAAAAATATCGACAGACAGAATATTGACTTTGTATATATAAACAGGTAAGAACAAAAATATCGAGTAAAAAATATCGTTTACAAAAATATAGTTTGTAAAAATATCGACTTTATTAAAAACAATGTTAAATTACATTAATATTAAAAATTATTGACTAAAATATACTTAAAAATACTTAAATGACCTTATAATAATTAAATAATTAATTAAAGTTATAAAAACATTTTTTACAATCATATTTGTTAAAAGATATATATATATATAGTAACATAATAGAATTAAAAAATATCCAATATTATTACCGTAGGTTAGCGGAAGTGTAAAATTACTATTCCCACTCCAGAGAGTGCAACAGTAGATAAGGCGTTGGATAGCTTAGAGGTAAAAATTACTACTCCCACTCCACAGAGTGCAATTGTAGGGAAAGCGTTGGATAGCGTGGGGGTAAAAATTACTATTCCCACTCCAGAGAGTGCAACAGTAGGGAAAGCGTTGGATAGCATAGGGGTAAAAATTACTATTCCCACTCCAGAGAGTGCAACAGTAGGGAAAGGGTTGGATAGCATAGGGGTAAAACTTACTATTCCCACTCCAGAGAGTGCAACAGTAGGGAAAGGGTTGGATAGCGTAGGGGTAAAACTTACTATTCCCACTCCAGAGAGTGCAACAGTAGGGAAAGCGGTGGATAGCATAGGGGTAAAAATTACTTTTCCGACTCCAGAGAGTGCAACAGTAGGGAAACCGTTGGATAGCGTAGGGGTAAAACTTACTATTCCCACTCCAGAGAGTGCAACAGTAGGGAAATTGTTGGATAGCATAGGGGTAAAAATTACTATTCCCACTCCAGAGAGTGCAACAGTAGGAAAAGCGTTGGATAGCGTAGGGGTAAAAATTACTATTCCCACTCCAGTGAGTGCAACAGTAGGGAAAATAGATACTTCATATATTATTTAAAAATATATATATATTAATATCTATAAAAAAATAATTAAAAGTAATTACCAATTTATTTTAATATAATAATTAATTAATTACAAATACTAATTTAATTTAATCATTACAATTAGTTATCTATTAATAATAATTAATTACAAATTAATAATTAATTAATTAGTAATTAAAAAGTTACTTAACAATTAAAATCTAATAAATACACAGAAAAATTAACATAAGTAATTAGTTATAATTAAATTACTTCCCACCCTATTCCCCTATAAACCCACAACCCACTACAGATTTTTTTTTTGTAAAATTAACATAATTATCAATCAATTTAATAAAATTAATTCTCAATTAAAATTTAATTAATTACAAAATAACAATTATTTAACAATTAATTATAAATAAAAAACACTAAATAAATTAAAATATTTAATTATTTATGGTTAAATTACTTCCCACCCTATTCCCCTATGAACCCACAACCCGCTACAGAATGTAAATTAGTTAAATTAACATAATTATCAATTAATCAATGAAATAAAATTAATTGGCACTTAAAATTTAATTAATTACCAAATAAAAATGAATTAACAATTAATTATAAACAAATACCAATACATAAATTTACATATTTAATTAATTATAATTAAATTACACTACATAAATTAACATATTTAATTAATTATATTTAAATTACTTCCCACCCTACTCCCCTATAAACCCACAACCCGCTACAGAAATTAAATTAGTTAAATTAACATAATTATCAATTAATCAATTAAATAAAATGAATTGGCAATTAAAATGTAATTAATTACAAAATAAAAATTAATTAACAATTAATTATAAACAAATACTAATAAATACATTTACATATTTAATTAATTATAATTAAATTACCCACAACCCGCTACAGAATTAAATTAAGCAAATTTTAAATAACATTAAATTCATTAATTAAATTACATTATAACATAAATAAACACTTTTTACACATAAAATACACTATAAAAAATTCGATATTATTAAATGTTCAATATTTTTATTAACCTATATTATGTACTTCAATATTTTGACTATCTATATTTTAAAATTCGATATTACATTACTTACCTTCAAAACGATATTTTTGATGTTTATATTCTGTCCATTCGATATTCTGTCCAGCCTATATTTTGTACTCGATATTATGTCCATTCGATATTTTGTAGTCGATTTTTTGTCTGTTTACCAGTGGGGGTAATGGGCTGTCAAGTGTGTTATAGGGAGTAGATGTTGTCAGTGGTGGTATGTTTGTGGTGTGGGTAAGTTAGGTGGACTTCTTGTAGTTCTCAACGTGTGAGTCCGAAGTAGGTAGAGGAAACGGTGGAAGGGGGCTGTTATGCGTGTTTTGAGGTGTGGGTGCTATGTGTTGTGATATGTTAACGGTGGGGATGAGTAGGGTGGACGTATCGTAAGGCTCCAGTGACGGATGTGGGCCAAAGGGTAGGGCGGGGTTGTCAACTTGGTTGGGTGCGGTGAGAGCATGTGAAGTGGAATTGGATGGGGAATCGGTACCCAAACGGGTTTTGGTCACTAGGTTTTTGATTGCAGGGAAGATGTTATCTAAGAGATTAAGATTGCGGTCTGAGGCTTGGATAAGGATGATGCCATTGTTGTATATGGTGATGGTTGCTGTCGCCTGGAAGAGCAGGGAAGGGGAAATAGATAAAATGAATCCATGTGCTGTTTTCTTCGAGGAGGAGATCGAGAGTGAGGTGAGGAAGGCTTTCCCCCATTGTGCTCTACGTTTTGTGTGAAAAATGAGATCGGTGATTGTGATCCCTTTTTGTGATGAAAAATAGGGGTCGGCAAATAGCGTTTCAGGGTGTTGTTTTATAAAGTTGTGTTTAAAGCGTTTGGCCGATTTTTTTGTGTGGTTGGGGGGTAGATGATGTTGTAGGTGTGTGTGCCTGCTAATTCCATTATCTGGGTAGTGCAGTGTGAGCGCTGGTATGAGATGAGAAGAACTAGTTCAAAGCTAAACACACAGCTGCAGTTGGGTAATATCAACAATATGAAAGAGTAAAGAGGGTGGGGAGAATATGGGGGAGAAGAGAGGGAGAAGGAGGTAAGAGGGTAAAGTGGTGAAAAGGACATACCAGAGAGGTGAAAGAGTAAAGTTGTGAGATAAAGCATTGGAGAAAGGTTGTTAGAAAGCGAGGAGGACTGGGATTATGTATGGAAGACTAAGGGCCTGATTTAGATCTTGGTGGGATAACCGCAAACCGTCGCAGTGGTAGTTCCAAAAACTCTGTCGAGCTGTCAGCGTCCCACGTGCCGCATTTATATGTTGCGACCAGAGCCAGGTTCCAGCAGCGTTCTTTTCATCTGGCTTACAGGACTCCGCTGCTGTCAGGCTGGTTGAATCCCACCTGAGCTTGTTTAGATGTTCCTGATGGGCTGGTGTTGTCCTGGTGGCAGAGTCCTGATGGAGTGGGGCCCAGCTTGTGTAAAGACAGGTAAGCACTACGTATCATTATCTTAAAACCCATATATATGTTGTGTATGCGTCGTACTCTATATGTAGGTAATGTGTACCGTACATTTTGTTGCATGTGAAATAACATGAGGCGAAATTAACTGTTACCATACACTGCATAGGAGATGCGACACAGAAGCCTACCTTCGATTCCGACAACAAGGGGATTGCTGAGCGTTGTGGTCAGGAAGCACAGGAAGGACCTGGACAATGACGTACAACACAGACTCCGAAGTGGAACCCCAAAAAATGTGAATGTCCACCTCTTTTCATTAAATTCTGCTGACTCGCGCATATTGGTGACCCCACCAAAAAAGGCTGGAAGGAAAGGCACATCATAACCTGGACGGCGGGAACCTTGGCAGGACTCCCTCTAACAACCCGTTCTGGCTCTCCAGCCGTCAATGCAGGAGCTGGAGTCTTTTGTGGAAGCAGCAGTACTTCGATGATCTTCTCTCCGAGAGCCCGTCAACATCTAAAGTGGGCGAGTGGACTGCCAAGGCAGCGGCGGGAAGACAGCAATAAAAGCCACAGCGGTACACATTCCTACAAGATCTATATCAAGCCCTAAGAAGAGAGAGAACACCTATAGGAGAATGAGAATGGGCAGATAGAGTGATTTGAGAGAGGTTTAGCTACCTAATGTGAACCTAAACCTTAAGAGTCACTATCAGCCACATGCATCATTGTTGCCGTTTGTGATTTCTTAATTGCGAAAATTAAGGAATCGCAATTAAGAAATCGCAACAGGCTATGCATCAAGAAATCGCGAATTTTTGCGATTTCTAAAAATTCCTTAATTGCGATTCACAATTTGCGAATCGCAATTATGGAATCCCTTCCCATTGATTCCTATAGGCCAATGGGAAGTC
This sequence comes from Lissotriton vulgaris, assembly GCF_964263255.1. Taxonomy (NCBI): domain Eukaryota; kingdom Metazoa; phylum Chordata; class Amphibia; order Caudata; family Salamandridae; genus Lissotriton; species Lissotriton vulgaris. The sequence continues at coordinate 21,116,517 of NC_141699.1, forward strand.
ATTCTCAATTTGCGATTAGCAATTTGCGAATCGCAAATTGAGAATGCAATTTCAAGGGTGAACCCCTGAAATATAACTTTAAGTTCATTTTTCACACACACATGCCACAAGGGCATGTGTGTGTGTAAAATGAAACTTTAAAAATGCACTTTTGTGCATTTTTGAAAGTTTTCGCAAATTACCATGAAGGTGAACTTCATGGTAATTTACCTCTCCCTATTTGCGAATTCGCAAATTTAAAATGTTTATGCATTGCATTTAAGAAATCTCAAATTGCGATTTCTTAAATGCAATCACAATTTTAGAAATCGCAACATGATTGTGATTTCTAAAATTGCGAAAAACATGATGCATCCCAATTTTGTCAATTGCATTCGCAAACGGCCGAAAATTGCGATTCGCATCGTTTGCAAATGCAATTGACAATGATGCATGTGCCCGTGTGTTGCTACGAAATAGTTCGCCAACAAGAGGTCACTAAGTGAGAGTAGGGGTGGAGGGGTTGGGTAAGAGGTCAGTGCATGAGGCAAGGGCAGGAGGTGCTAGATTATGAGATGACTAAATGAGACTGTAGAGGCATGAGGCACAGTTGCATAGTAGCACTACTCTGGGGGCGAAAGTGCTGGAGTAAGATCTCACTGCATGAGACAGGAGAAGAAGGTACTAGATTATGAGATGCTAAATGAGAACAGAGAGGCTTGAGGCACTACATTAGACTGTAGGAGGGGGTGCTGGCATAGGAGGTCAATGCGTAAGACAAGAGAAGTGGGTACTAGTATATGAAGTCACTAAATAAGATTGAAACCCAAGGCACGGTTGTGTGAGGTCATTATCTTAGCCTAGAGAAGTAAAAGGTGCTGGGGTCAGTGGTCAGGTGAAGGAGGCGCTAGATTATCAGATCCCTAAATGAGACCAGAGGAGGATGGGGCACAGTTGTAGGAGCCCCTACATTAGACAGGCGGTGGGGTGCTGGAGTAAGTTGTCCCTGTGTGAGACTTGAGGAGGAGAAGGCCCAGTGTATGTGGTCACTCAATGACATAGGAGGGCAAAGCACTGTAGTAAATGGTCACCAGCTGGGACTAACAGTAGAGGTTGTAGTGTTTGAGGCTGAGTGAGACCAGGAGGGAGTCACTAGAGTTAGCCTTCAATGGACAGGCTCACAGTATCTGCTTACCAGGGCTCAGTCTCACTGACTCTTTCATAGCTCAGGCTCTGGCTGCTATTCTGCACCAGGGCTTCTAGGAGAGCAGAGCTGTGCCCCTCCCAGGTGCTGGTGCTGTGCATCTAAATTACAGGGCTCGCTGTGCTCGTTGGGAAATCCCTCTTTCAAAGACTTATTCCTCCTAAAGGGGCTGGAGGAGACCTGCGTCTGGCAATAAATGACAAGGGATATCAAAAAATAAAATCAAAACTGTAATGTTTTTGACTGTATCACAGCATAACTGTATATAATTGTGCACCACTTAAACTAAATACCACTGTTGCATCTGCAGAGACTTGGGGGTAAAAGCGTTTGTATTTTGTGCACAAAATGTCAAAGCCTAGTAGGAAAACAACAATTTTCTTTTTTGCAAACTTCTCCCTAAATGTAATATTTTGAATCTTGCCTTAATCATGCTTAGCATCAAAATACTATTTTTAAAATGTAATTTTCTCTGAAGAAGGAACAGAAATCTCTTGGAGAAGCCTTTTGACACTGGTTTCTCAAAAACGCTGAACATCTGTGAGCCAAGAGCTTGACTGAATTCCACAAGAACACTTTGAGAATCTGTGTCTGTTTTCTTTTGATTTGCATTAAAAGTAAAAATGGGACCTTCTTGTAAGTTTGTCAGCCGAAGGTACTGTGATGATCTTGAGTCTGGGGGGCTTGAAACTGGCAGACATCTTTCAGGTGCTTCATTGGCCTTCATCTGGTCCTGTCCGCTAGTGACAGCTCTTAAACTGAAGGATGCCCCAGCCCCCTGACTGGGGTACCTCAGACACCCTGGGAAATAGGGCTCAAGCATGATTTTTATAGTGCTTAGAAACAGTACCACTTTCCTGCTTCGGATTTCACATGTTATGTTATGTTATGTTATGCGACATTTATAGCGCTCACGGATACTCAGGAGTGTCCCGGCGCGAAGTCAATTTGAAGGAGACAGAAGGGAGTGAAACAAGGCTGGATGTTAATTAAAAAGCAAGGTTTTTAACTGCTTTTTAAACAGCTTAAGGTCTTGAGTGTTTCGCAGATCAGAGGAGAGGGCGTTCCAGGCTTTGGCCGCCCTGAATGAAAGGGAGCTGCCCCTATTCTAACAAGGCGGTAGCGTGGGATAATGGCAAGGCATTGCGCTGCAGAGCGTAAATGTCTTTGACGCTCATAGAAGTTAAAACGTCTCCTGAGATAGGAGGGCCCGGATTTGTATAAGGCACCATGGGCAAGGGTGGGGGCTTTAAACAGAACACGCTGCCACACCGGGAGCCAATGCAACTCCCGGAGATGTTGCTTTGTACTAGATCTACCAGAAATGCCCAACAGCGCTCTCGCTGCCGCATTCTGGATGGCCTGTAGCTTTTTCAGCTGTTAACCGGAAAGGCCAACATATAAAGAATTGGCGTAATTGATGCGCGACAGTATGAGGGCACGAGTCACCATTTCGTTTGGTGATCTGGGCAGCAGTGGGAGGAACTTCCTGAGTGATTTCAGTGTGCCGAAGCACACTCCGGCCGTTTTTTTTATCTGTGGTGAGAATCTGAGGTCCTCACTGAACCAGACCCCCAGATTCTTCACTGGACTCCCCGTTGAGTTAGGCACGGGGTAACCCGCTGGCCAAAGATCATCCCTGAAGTGCGGAGGGAAGGACCCGTAGAGGAGGACCTCAGACTTGTCCTCATTGCATTTGAGCTGAGCCCCCGCGAGCCATTTAAAGACTGCTGCAAGACAGTTTTTGGCTAAATCAGGGGAAAGATCCTTTTCCTTCCACATAAAGAGGAGCTGGGTATCATCAGCGTAGGCTTTGATCTTTGCACCCAGCTCCTCCGCCAGATAGATGAATGGCCTGATGTATATGTTGAAGAGAAGGGTGCTCAGAGTTGAACCTTGAGGGACTCCCGTAGTCACCTTTCTAGGTGCTGAAGAAAACAGATATAGCCATACCTGCTGTGTTCTGTTCTCTAGAAAGGATTCAATCCAATCCTACGCCGAACCTGAGATTACAATATTAGAGAGACGGGCCAAAGGTTGATGATAAGGCACCGTATCGAAGGCAGCAGAGAGGTCCAATAAAATCAGGGCGCTCTACCACCTGAATCTAGGCATTCTCTAATAGCCTCTGACATCTCAAACAGGGCAGTCTCGGTGCTGTATTTGGCCCTAAATCCTGGGTTGGGTGGAGGGCATCAGAAGTCTCAACAAACTTGGAGAGTTGTTTGTGGACTGCCTTCTCGCACACCTTCGGCACAGCCGGGAGAAGTGAGATAGGTCAGTAACTGGCTAGAGTAGCAGGGTTTAAAGAGGGCTTTTTTAGCAGGGGGAGTAGTTTAGCCTGTTTCCACTCTTGTGGAACCGTAGAGGTTTTAAGCAATAGATTAATGATAGTGTTTACTTCAAGACTAACCACCTCCGCCGCAGTTGCAAGGGTCAGCTGGAGAACCTGATTTGAGGGGATTGAGAATGGCCAATGTATCCAACAAGGGAATAGGTGAAAAAGCTGTCAGGGAGATGTGGGCTGAGGTGTTCCACCTGCACTTGGATGCTTGTCCCGAAACTGTCCTGGATCGTTTTGATTTTGTCTATAGTATAAAGAATCCGGACAGCTACTCACACCAACAGTTAGAGGCAGGAAAAGCAATATATTCCACGCAAGGCTTCAGGAAACTCTGGATGATGGAAAATATTTATTTTGAGTTATTTTTTGACTGAGCGAAGCGCTCTGCGTAAAAGTTGCCTTTGGCCTCCTTGATAGCGGCATAGTAATCTTTCTGGGATTTCCTTAGTACTATTTTTGCCAATGGGCAGTAGGCCTGTCTCCAGCTTCCACGTGCCACAGGTTCTCCTGTGTGCCACTGGGCTACATACAAAATAGTGGAGGATACGTCGTTTTGCAGTCCAAAAACACATCTTTTGAAAAAGGTGTGGTTAAGTGAAGTATGTTGTGCAAAGCAGTTTTAGCCCGATGCATTTAGCTGAGTAAATGTAGTGTTTGAAATTCAACGTAGTTTGTTTTAAGTGCAGCTTGTTCTAGAAGAGAGAGTGGTTGATTGGTGTGAGCGTTGCATAGGGAAGGCTTGTATCTCAAGGATGCTTTATAGTCCGCCGATGTGGGGTCCAGTGGAGTTGTGGTGGTCTAGAGGTGGTTGTATAATTAATGATTGATCGTCTGCCCTTGATTTTGGTTGTGATGCATTTCAGGAGGCTGCCGCTTTGGAGGTGGGATGAATGAATGAATTTAGATTTCTAGAGCGCACATAGCTGCCCTGAGGCGTCCAAGCGCTAAGAATACCAACTGAAGCTAAAATAGGGAAAGAGGAGTGTCAGCTCCACTAATTAAGTGGTGAACAGGAGCGTTTTCAGCTGTTTACGAAAGGAGAGGATGTCGGGGTTAGATATTAAATGCTGGGGAAGGGATATTTAACGAGTTTGATGAGATCTAGTGAACAAGTGGGTTTATGATGAGATGTTGCAGTCTTGCATAAAGGACATGTTCTAATGAAGGTTTAAGTTTGAAGGAGAAAGTACCATTTAAGGAATAGGGGTCTATTGATTTGAAATTGTAGAGAATAAACTAGGCTCCGGCTCTGAAGGCTGGCACTTTAGTGTGTCCACGGTGAGTGCTGTAACCACTGACGAGGTGGTAAGCCAGAAGACTCACTAGAATGCATGAGGAGTAAGACTGAGGCCTGAGCCTTAATGGAATCCCAAGGCCAAAGGGTGACTTCATGGACCACAAACATGCATCATGTGACTTGAAGAAAGAGTTTAGTGGGCCTGGTTTGTTGGAGGAAAGCGTGGGTCATTAGTTTCAGAATTGGACAGAGTAGGGTTGTTATGCAGTGTCGATGGTAGTGTCTAGGGGCTGCTGTGTGAACCTGTGGAATGTCTCTACGTTACAGAGGAGTAGGTGGGGGATCTAATGCAGCAGGTGGTATCTACGGATGTGATTTTATATGGTGTAGTGTCATGCTGCAACAGCAGATGGGAGCAGACGAAGAACTACGTGCTTTGTCGTCAGGATTTCATCTGGTAAAGAAGTGTCTATAAAAGCAGTTGTGCTCTCATAGGTCCATCCCTTTAACTAAAGGGGTGTAAGTTCAATGTTGAATAGATGGTTTAGCGCTTGATGTGTGGTGTAGTGAGGATGCCTGACGTACTGGTGTAGGTCACTGAGGAAGTGTTGTGTAGTGGTAGAGCAAGCTAGAGGGACAGGTTGTGGGAGTCATGGTGTGTAGGAGGTTTTGTGCAGTGGAGGACGTATGCTGTAGTGTTGCTGAAAATGATTGTGTGAATACTCATCTTCCACGGATTTAGCCGGGGTCTCGAAGATAGTGGGGTTTCCAGTTGAGAGAAGAGGACAATAGAGAGTGTGTGGTTTACGTAAAAAGGGTCAAACAATGATGTAGACGCATCGAAGTGCGATGGCCAATTACAGGCCAATTACTGTCGCTACAATGACACATATGAAATGAGTCCTGATAAAATACCCACTTGGGATCCAGAGGGGAATATATTGATCCTACAGTGCCAATTAGATTGGATGAGGAAGCCTCAGCCATCCAGTAGAGGCACTCTTGATCATTGGCGGCTTCATCCCACCCTGGTAAGGTGGTACTGCCAAGGTGGACTCAATCTCAGTTCTTGATAAAAAACAAACTGGACAAGACTGATCCAGATGGACTGAACCCAGGTAAAACACTTCAATAAAATGTACCTTAGTGTTAGAAAGTGGGTTCTTGGTTGAAGTGCGTGTGAGCCCTCTTCAAGCAAGCACCACAATACTAGTCAGGATGAAACACAATTGTTGTAAACTAAACATTGTGCTTCACCATCTGGTGACATGGACACAACCTGTCAGGCTTAACTCAGAAGCAATGTGTAAAGTGTTTATGCAACACACAAACGGTAATACAGAGAAAACACAACACAAAAATGGCTCCAAACAGGATTTATCAAAATATAGTATATTTCAATAAATAGAATGACATAAAAATTACCCCAAAAAAACAATTTCAAAAAGCGAATTTATGAGCCTATGGGTTTAAATTCAAAAGATGTGCAAAAGGGCCTAAAACAGGCAATGCACCATGCTAGAGCACGCAAAAATGAGATATGCAGGAAAAGTGGTCCAACAGGTCTTGGCAAGGTTATAGGTCAGGCCAGCTGTGAGACTGCACAGGTGGGCACAGGGAGGAAGGGACTCTGGACAGCAAAGTCACTTTATCCAGAGCATGGAAATGCCCAAAGCTCTGCGAGGCGAAGCATCACAGGGAGGTTTGACTGGCTCCTTCTTAGGTCTTGAAGAGCAAAGACCATGTGCTGTGAGACTGTGGCGCCAGTGTGGAAAGGTGCAAGGCTATGAGGAAGGTTGAGGTGAGGCCTAGCAACTCTTGCATTGGGCTTGAAGAGAAGAGAACAGGTACTGCCAAGCGTTGGCGGGTGTGTGCAGGGTGCAGAAATGCACAGAGCTGGGTTTGCGGCATCCAGCAAATCCAGGCAAAAGGTTGCATCAATTCCATGCTGTAGGTCCTTGTGGTGCTGCAAGACTCTCGCATCAACTCAAGGACACCGGCAATGGGAAGCAGAGTGTGACGCACTGCACTGCGGGGCTCAGGGGTGGGTCCTTATGAAGCCATCAGCGGAGAGACTGCGGCAGCGAAGAGTCGCATCATCTTGTGAGGTGATGAAAGTAAGAACGAGGGCACTCTGGCAGCTACCAGTGCCCATGACCAGTGGGGAGAGGCTGGAGAGTTGAGACTCCTTTCCACAGAGGCAGAGCAGCTGAGTCCAGGCCATGCTCTAGTCAAGGAAGCAGGTGAAGCCTCTGGAATTTGTTGTGTCGCTGAATGCTCAAGAAGATCCGTCAGCTGATCCTTGGAGTCACCACGAAGCCTTGGAATTGAAAGCAGCTCCAGTCTCTGGAGTGCAGAAAGGGAAGCGGCTGTGCAGTCTTGTTGTCTCTTTCCAGTGAAAGGAGGTCTTTTTATCCAGTGCAAACCTTTGAAGTGGGGGTCAGAGTATAAACGTCTAGATGTCCCTGTCCAGCCCTTCTCTCCTTCCCCTGAGATGCCAAGATGTCTGGCTCCTGGTGTGCTGGTCATTGTGTGAGTGTGAAGACTGGCTATTGAAAAGTAAGGAGTGTGAGTGTCGGCTCCACCCCCTCATCCTGCCCAAGTGTTCACCACTCAGCACACCCAACCCCTATTGTCTAGTGCCTGGTTCCAATTTACAACCAAGGGAGACTTCATCGGCAGGCCAAGCAGGAACACCAACTAAAAGATTGTATTTTCAACATTAGAAGCTAAAATCCAACTTTACCAGTAAAGGGGAATTCTAATTCTAATGCAGGTAAGTGAAAAAAGTATTTCTCTAGCTGCTCCCATTCTGATACTAGCCTTGAATAGTTTGCACACACTTGAATTCGAGTTAGTGTATGGGAGAGCCAGCCCTTGCAACAGTGGAAGTCGAACTTGGGAGATTTTCACTATTAGGACATGTAAAACTTAAATTACGTATGTCCTACCTTTTAACTACACAGCACCCTGCCTTCTGAGTGGAAAAGGCCTACTCTAGGGTGACTTACATTTAATAAAAAGGAAGCTTTAAGGCTTGGTGGGTGTTTAATCCGGCTTTGGCGGGTGTTTATCCTGCTGCTTTGGCAGGTGTTTATCCTGCGGCTTTGGCGGGTGTTTATCCTGCCAGGTCGAAATGATTGTTTTTAAACTACATTGCAAGCTGCCGGAGTGCATGCCTAAGACATAGGTTTCGGGCTACAGTAGTGGTGGCACAATAAGTACTGTGGCCTACTAGTAGCATTTAATTTACAGGCCCTGGCTTCTTCAGTACCAGGGTTTTCCCAGTAAATTAAAAGTGCCAAACGGGCCTATACCAATTGCATCTCGTTTAAGGGAAAGAGCACAAGCACTTTAGCACAGGTTAGCAGTGAACCAAAATCCAAAAGGTAAAACGTCTGGGGAGCGAATAGTCCAATGATTTCCAGTCCAAGGCTTAGGTACAGCTAAACCCTAGAAAGGAGATGGTAAAGAGGTACAATGACCCTTCCATCCATGTTAGGCCAATCTGTTTCTGCCCACATTTATGCCAGTACCATTCAGGGGCATTGGTCAGAGAAAAAGGGGATCCCAATATGTACTTTTTACATTAACCTGTTCCACGCTGCACGAATTGTGCGGGCCATTTATGGAGTGGGTGGAGTTCGGACGGCCCATGGCAGTCCTCCCCACACACCCACCGTGACGTCGGACGGAAGCACACAAGGGGTTAAAGAAGTGTGAAATGCAGAGTTGTGAGAATATGAATCCAACCTTGACAACCTAAATAAATCATGGTTCCTGTAATAAGAGTAATATACAAAAACTGCATTCCATGAGAATGCATCAAACAGTACATGTGCAGCACTCTAGATTGGTCTGGGGGCTCCGTGGACTAATGCGCACCCTGTACGGGTTTGTGTTTGACCACCTGGTCACAGGTTCAAATACTGGCGGGTCCACTCAGCCTTTCATTCTTCTGAGGTTGATAAAATGAGTACCATTGAGTTGGGGCACAAGATACCCTTAGGTGAAGGAGCGCTTTCCAATCACACGTTATGTGTTACGTGACGGTTCGCATGCAAGGTGATCATATAATCTAAAGATATGTGCAATATAAATCTGTGACTCTGCACTGCAAACGAACACACGTGCGAGTGAGGGACAGCGCCTAGCCCAGCAGCAGTGAACGGGTTAGTCAAGGCGCTAGGGCAGCTGCAGACCACATCCTGGGTCTGTGAGGTTCAGAGTGTCACTGCAAGGAGGAGATGTGATCGATGTGCGATAGCAGCTATTACTTAGTGCCTAGAGAAGGGTCACCAGGTTTTGCGTGCTATGTTAATGACCAATATTAATAAACGGTGAATCAAATTACTTATCTCAGGGGGTGTGGTGACTGGGACGCTTAGAAGCAGATGTCAAAGGCTTAGGTGTTCACCATTGAAAACACTGTAATGACAATATGACTTGCCCCCCCTGCAGAGTACATGCAGGCCCTCCCCTCTCGGGACAGGTTACTGTGCTGGGGGCCCCGTGGAGCTCCACCCACTGCGGGGGGCTGCGGGGGGCTTTGTTATGCCACTGTATTAACCTTAACAGCACAAATTGTACATTTCATGAGAAGATAATTAAAAAAACATTGCAAATTTTGTGTACAAATGTATACAGATCTCTGCAACGGGTGCTCAACCACCTTTCAGCCACCGAGGGCCGGGGAAGTCATTTTATTGTTTCATGTTCGGGACTGCCTGCACCACTTCACCAGACCATTCAGCAGGAACCCTGATGAGGATGAGATGGAGAGATAGTGATCGCAGTGATGTATGGGGCTTCAGTGCCGGTCCTAGGCCTTCTGAGGCCCTGGGCGAAAGGGAAGATGTGAGGCCCCTCTAAGTGACATCACAGAAAGTGACTTTGCAAATTAATTGGTGAGAATGTACGGCAAATCACCAACTACCACTCAATTAACTATACTCTCAGCATACGTGCTTCTCGAAGCAACATTTCAGCACAGTATGGCTCAGGTGCGAGCTTTATAACCCGCGTGTGCTATTGTATATAAAACACTGTGCCAAACAGCTAGCAATTACTGTGCCAAGTAGCTAGCATTGGAAAATAAATGGTCCTTTTGCCAGTAAAGAACTGGATAGAATCTGTATATCCCTGCCCAAGTCATGCACTTTTCCAAAGATTACCAGCACATAAACGTACACTGATCCCTGCGTTGTGAGAGTCTGTTTTCCACTTTTGAAAGGGCACATGAGTTCCCCGGGAGGCTCTGGCACCAGAATACATATGTCTATCAAAAAAAAAACGAAACATTTTAAATATCATGATAAAAATTGATACTTGTATAGCGCACTACTCACCCACAAGGGTCTCAAGGCGCTTGTACGAATACTGCTGTGGAACCCATCCTGGCTTTCCCTGTGAGGCGTCCACTCCTGGGCACCCCCAAGGTGGAGGCCAGGCATCCTTAGCGTTGTGGGGGCCATTGTGGGACTCCATGATTGGAATAGGCACCGAGGCGAGAATGATCAGGTCCGTGGAATTTTGAGCCCAAGACCCGCCGAGGCAGGGAATTGAATCCTGGTCCCGGGCCAGACCTCTGCATCAGGTCCTGCCGCTCTAACCATTGAGCAACACTTCTCCACAGAAGAATTGACAAACCAAGTAGGCTTGCATACTGGCACATGCACACATAAAGCACGCAAATATTGGCACATGCACACATAAAACATGAAAAATATTGGCACAAGCACACATAAAGCAGGCAGGTATTGGCACATGCACACATAAAGCACACATATGCACAGACACACCAAAACACACACACACAATTTTTCTCAAGAGCCTAAAGACACACATTCACTAATGCACACACCCCAACAGTCACACATAACACTATACAGCTGAAGGCTCAGGGTGATGTGCCTCGGGGTGGTACTGAGTGATGCAACTCAGGCCACCACTAATTGATACGCCTCCATAGAACACTCGCTGCTGTGCATCTGGGAAGCAGGATAATGTACATTTGAGGGATAAAAGGCTATTTGGCTAAGGAGGGCCTACAATGATGTGAACCAGAGGGCAAAGAGTTATGTAAAGTAGTGGCCTATGGAAATGTACTATAAGGGCACACTGATGTAAGAAGCAGGTAGGTTCATGTTGGGGTCAGAGTCCTCCCATGTCAGGGAAGAACAGCTCCTCCAAACTTCTTTTAGGTGAGACACCGCGAAACCCTTTTGTTTGTGACAAATGACACAGAGAGGGCTTTTGGGTCAGCCTTCTTCCGATATTGGTTGCTTTGGACCTTTTTATAAGACAGTGTCATTCACATCTTGGTGGTTTTGGACTGATCGGGACTGTGCATGATTTTCATTTGCACCTAAATTGGATACCACACTTCTGCATCTTTTGTGTCTAAACGTGCTTCTGTCCTAGAAGTGATTTTTGCTCCTAATTGTGCTTTCCCACCTAAATATTACAGCACGATTCTGCTAATTTTGCATGCACATGTGTCTGTGTACCTGTATTGATTTTTTACTCCTGTACATGTTTTTGTACCTTAAAGTGTCCCCACATTCTAGTTGATGAAGTACCAAAGGTGACTAGTCTCCTAACTCTGTTTTTTGCACCTAAATGCATTTTTGCACTTAATGTCTCCAGGTTCCTGCTAATGTTGTGCCAAAGGTGACTAAGCATCTTGACTCAACTGTTCAACGACGACTCAACGAGGAGGCCGGGGCCCGACCGACTCCTGCCTGCAGCCCTGCCCCCACGGCCCGATCCGAGTAGTGACTGATTCCACGTCACCATTTTGAATAAGGTGACACGGCAGCCGGTGGGGAGAAAAATATTTTTTTGCGAAAAAATAGACTGCTGTATATGTGTATATATGATTTCCTTGCGTTTTACTTTCAGCCGCCAAGATGGACGCATGCCACAAGATTACCTTTAATGCAATGGGGCTCTGGGAAGGGGGGGGGCGACAGCCCATCGCATGGGAGGCGCCACGCAGCGTCCCAGAGTAATGCACCTAGCAGAGGGGCAGGGCCGCCTCACATCCCCTGACCAGGAACATTTAGTGGGGGTGGGGCCAGGCAAGGGTTTTTTTGAAGCACAAATGTAGGCGCTGGGTGTCTCAGAGCGCCACAAGCCGCGATTCATGTCCTACCAGGGGCTCAACTTGGGCAACTGTCTTGAGGGCACTTAGCTGACGAGGAGGGGGTTGGCCTTTAGTCGAAGGCTAGTTTTGGGGGGTGGGGGAGGTGGCCCAAGGGCGTGAGAGCCCACTTATAATTTGCAGTCGGTGTGGGGGCCCAAAAAAGAGGGGTTGAGGATACGGGAAAAGCACTGGAAACAGAAGGTCTCAGTCCGCGGGGGGGGGACTTTAAGCTCCAGCCTCACCGCAAGGTACAAGGGGGACAAGGTTTGGAGGGGGCCCCACAGTGGGGTACACGCAGCGTCAGATTGGTAACACGGGCACTCGGGCAATGCCCGAGGGGCCGGTGTCCAGTTTCAGCAGTGGGCTGCTTTTTTGAGCAGTCTGGGGGGCAATTTGTCGGTTTCTGCGCGTTGTTCCAATGCCACCAGCAGCCCAGTGGGTGCCTGAGTGGCCTCAATTACCTCCCTTTTATTAAAGGGCAGAGATGTCACTCCCTTTCTCTCGTTGGGGCTGGTCCATTTACACATGCATATTGAGCGGTGCAGGGTGCTGGAGCAAAAGTGGCCTCACTTGTATTCAGGTGTGTTTCACCAGTGCAAGCTAGTCCGAGCATTTTTTTTACGCCCCCCCCCCACCTTTTTTTAAATAAAAGGTCTCCGAAGCAGCGGTTTGCGAAGGCAATATGCAAATGTCCAAGTAACAATAGAAATGTGAAGATAACTCTGGTGTTTATTGTTCTTTATTGAGAGAGATCAGAAGTTTGTCTAGTGGAAGTTTTGACTCATAGTAAGGTAGCCACAGTGGAGTAATATGCCTGCTGCAAAGAACGTGTACCACACAGATCACAAAATGCATATAATGTAAATAGGTCAGCGAGTTACTGCTTTTGTCTGAGAGATTCTTTTGCTATTTGCAGTTTATCAGTTAAAATCCTAACATTGGGGGGGCGGAGCTTGCCGGCAACGATGGCGGACGCCTAGAGTAAGAGCTCCGTGCCGTCACTTCTAAAAGATCCTTTAATTATTCTGATCAAGCTGCGCTCCAAGGGCTGCAACGCTGTCGCCTAGCCCCCGGGACGCCTGGAAGCCGGAGTGGAGCCGCGGAGCGATTATAAGCCGCCTGGGCAAAGAACGACCATGGACGGAGGCTAGGGAGGATTGGGCCGCGAAGCCGGGACCTCGCCTGGCCCTCACCCTGGAGGACGTCGCACGTGCGGCCCGCGCGAGACACTCCTGACCGCGGTGAGCCTGAACACTTGGTACAAGCCGCAAGGGAGCAGCAGCGCACACTGGGGGCCGTTAACCACCCCCTCCCCGAGCGCAAGTGAGCTGGGTGCTGCCGATCCCTGCCCGCCCCAGTTGCGAAGCAGCGCCCTGGGGGGAAAAGAGCCCCATACTAAGGTGGAGCTCCGACCGGGATCCAGGGCAGCTGAGGTGACGAGGCGACGGCCTCTGTGTGCTTGCCGAACCCGGACACCTGTGCTCCACACAACAACACTGGGGTGCTGAGGAGCACCATACAGAGCCGAACTGGCAGACGGATCCGGACGCTGCTGTGGCGTCCTGGCACCATAACTACGCATGAAGCAGGGATCGGCTGCATATAATACCCATTAGTAGAGACCCTGGCAGTTGATGAGGCCGCGCTGTGACTGCCGGACTGTCCCGAGCTGGTTTGCGACACAGATTAGCTGAGAATAGATGTGCCCGTGAAGCTCTAGGGAGAGTAAGGATTACTCCCCAGAACCCCCAGTCGAGGCATCAGCACTCCATTCTAAAGGCTGTTAAATAGTGTCCGTGAACTATCATCCACATCAGGCTTAGTCCCAGGAAGCCTCTTTCAAAATGTCGGACCGCTAGAATCAGATACAAGCGGCCTGTAGCAAACGTTCCTTGTCCCCTTTTTTATAAAAAAGCATTACGCAATACAAATGATCAGAATCATTACCTCTTGTCCCACAGTAACTCCCGGGTTGGATCGAAAGCAAGAAAAACTAAGGGAGCACATCTCGCACATTTAGCACATGCCTCTTTGAGACCTGCCAGACCCCTGTCTATAAAACGCCTAGAGTCACGATAATATAGAACAATGTATTGTGCCCTCACATTTTTTAGACCATTAAGACTATTTATTATATAATTGTTATTCGTTGTCCCTGGCCCTGAGGAAGGTGACATTCACCGAAACGTACGTCGGCCCAACATCCAATGTCCTGGATACGACCTGGTTAACTACATCACAACCAGTAGAACCATACCATCTAGGTTCCTACACGTATTCCATTGAGTACACCTTAGAGCTATTATTTGTGTTAGTCTAATGTTTTGTATTAATTTGCTTTTGTGTCTATGTGTTTAAGTATACCCCCCTATAAAAAAAAAATTTCTCTCTTAAGAAAATGTGTGACTGATGTATGAGTCTGTTGTTCTTGATCATTAGGATCAATCACTATTAGAGGGCACTCTGAATCATAGGATTACCACTAAAATATATATGTAAATATGTTGATTCTTACAGTGACAATGAAATGTATTTTTTGCACAAATGTTTCTTAAAAAATTTTAAAAATGAAAAAACAGTCTAAATAAACTCTATATGTTTGAATAATACTTCTAAAGTTTCCCTCTTTGGCATCACTTCTACTAACTTTGTGATATACTCTATGTTAAAAGAAATATAGGACCCTATAGAGGCTTTGTCTTTTTTGCTTGGTTTACCTCCCCCCTCTGGGCCTAAAAGTACCTGGGAGAACTCTCTCTTCACATACAAGCTCTAGGGAGAGTGCCAGTGTTCGCTAACTGCTGGCCTGGGCCCCATTGAAGAGCCCTGGGGGGGAGAAGCTGCGCTGTGCCCCACTGGATGGCAGCGCGGTTGCACAGTCCGAGAGATCATTTCTGTACCCCGTGATTTAGCTTTGGGGCCTGCGAAGGAGCTGCGCACAATCTACGGACTTGGCGGGGGACCTGGTTCTCCCCCCCCCACTGCGCCTCACCAGTCGACTAAACCTGCGATTGGGAGGGCCTGTTGAAGTACACTAGACGGAGAGCCTGGAGCGGGGGCGGACGAGCGACGGTGACAGTGGTCCGGTGGGGAGCGCCAGACTCTTAAAGGATAGGAGAGGAGTCCAGTTTGGCGGCGGGTGGAGTGTGATCTGGAAGACCGGCTGTGCAGGTCCAGGTCTGGACGCAGTGATTGAAACGCCAAAGACGAAAACACGCAGGGCGGCTGCCGAAAACGCCAGCATGGGCAAAGGAGATAAGACGCAGTCCAAACTTGCGTTCGAGCAGCGAAAAATGAGACCCCCGGAAACGCAGGAACCCTCGCCTACACAACAGAGCAAAGGCCTGGAGAACTCTTTCTATGCGGACATTAAGGGGCTCCTGGTCACCATGGAGAAGGGCCTTCAGGACAGCATGGCGGCGATAGGTACGAAAATTGACGCTCTCACGTATCGAATGGACCGAATGTCGGAGCGGGTGGACAAGCATGCGGAGAGGCTGGACATGTCCGAGAGGCACCTGACTGAAGTTGAAGAGGCCCAAATGGAACTAGACAAAGATCGCAAACAACTTGGTAAGCTCCTCCAGGTCATTCAAGATAAGTCGGAAGATTTGGAGGCCCGCTCTCGGCGCTCTAATATACGCATTACAGGCGTATTGGAAACGACGTAAGTGGGGAAAATGGAGCTATTCGTTGAGAAACTGCTCACCACGCTGCTAGGAGATGAAGCCTTCTCGGCTATGTTTATAGTGGAAAGGGTGCATCACACGCTGGGCCCGTGGCCGCGTCCGGGCGCCTCCCCTGAGACCGATCATTGCAAAGCTCCTGAACTACAGGGACAGGTACACTGCCCTTCGACTAGCCAGAGAAAAGGGGAAACTACAATATGAGGGATCCTCAATTTTGTTATACCCGGACTTCACGGCCAGAGTACAGGAGGATCGTCGTCACTTTGCCCCATACAAACAGCAAATCCGAGACCTAGGGCTGGACTATGCTATGCTGCACCCGGCAAAGCTACGCATCAACCGGCAGGGGCATTCTCATTTTTTCACCGAACCTAAGGAACTGCAGAAGGCACTGAAATCATGATCCAAGGAACGGAGGAACAGTCCTAGAAGCCAGGATGGCGATCGAGAACCGGCCAGCGGACTTGAAGACCAGGAATAGAGCCTTTTGAAACGAGTGCCAGCCCGGCGTTCTCCTGACTCCAACTGGGGGAGAGCACATGCGGGAGAACAGAACAGTGTCAAACGTGGCCCCTAGCGGGCTGGAACCTGGATGGTGCTGGAGTTCTGGACTTTTTGGTTCCGTCCAGAGGTGTCAGGGAACAACACCCAAAGACCCCGGAGTTCCACCTGCCTTGGTGCGCAAATGAACAGAAACACGGGCTTCTCGATGGTGGCGTCAAAGACCAAAGGTTTATTACTGCAGGGACACAGAAGTCACAGAAACTACACATGGGCAGTAACCAGGAGCCTGTTCGATTTGTACATTGAGGGTTGCTCCTTATATACTAAAAATTGTGCTTCAGGCAAATATTTCACATGTCAGTACATTCCTAAACCTTTGTATCTTAAACAATAAATATTTGGCATTACACAGGAACTGTCGATAATATCTGATGCCAAACATCACGAAGAGGGGTTCCCACTAGTCCATCACAATCCCTTGTCAATATTGCATTCAAGAGCCGGACCGCCTCATCGTAAAGTTTGTTACCTCCCCCTAATAAAGGCCCAGAAGGAAAGGAGCAGAGCCAGGTGCAGGAGATAGAAAAGCGGGATAAGAGATGTTTGTGGGTTGTAAATGGGCAAGGTTACCGGCTTCGGCCGCCTAATCATGATCGGGACAATGGACACGAGAACCAGTTCAGGTGGGCTGGCCTCGGGCAGAGGAGGCAGCCTTTGTCAAGTCATGCAGCTACAACGTGATCTGGTTTAAGGTACACGTGTCATGAAAGAGGTGAATCTCCGGCTAAGGCTACGTGTCCTTAATCGAAATGAAGTGATCAGAGGTTATTGCGTATGTGAGGGCAAGAAACACAAAATGGCGGACATGATCTAAGATGGATGCCGTGGGTAGATCAGAAATGTGTTCATAACAGGAGTGCTCTTGCTCGTATCGTAGCGAAAACACCAGGATATGCTAAATGGATCATTTGCGGTTCGCTGATACTAATATTATGTATTTCCGACCAACTTGAAAACACGGGTTCAAATCGTCACGGAACCTCAGACCCTCCTTTTGCCCTTACATAGGCAATTACTCAGTCTATATCAGAGTCTAGTTCTATACTCATCAGGTCAGTAACATGTTGTTGTATCATCATCCTTTCTCGTGCCTTTTCTCCAAACGCAGGTGGTTTTCTGAGACAAGTTGCAGCGCAAAAACTACACAGAGCAGGACCACACTGGATAATCAGGCAGCATGAGAATAGGAATACTAAGATGACACCGATGACCATTAGAACCTTCCATCCCCACGCTGAGATCAGAGTCCAAAACCACTCCATAAAGGACCAGTTTCCCTTGTCTACATGTATAGAGTCGGAAATCTTGTGTAGCTTAGAGATCGCCTCATAGACTGTTGGAGCATTATTAGGAATAAAGACACAGCAGCTCGATTGGATCATTCTGCATACCCCACCTCGATCTGCAAGTATAACATCTAGAACCATACGGTTCTGCAACGTCATGAGTCTATCCGCCTGAAGCTCAGCTGTCAAATTGCTAAGGGCACCAGCAGTTTCAGTAATAGTAGATTCAACTACCCGTGTTAGCTGACGTATGTTTCTACTATTGGCCATAGGCCCCCAGAACGGAAGGAAGCCTTTGAAGAAGTCTCCAGCTTCCTGACCAGCAGTATCTTCTTTGCTGAAGACACCTCTCGCTATTCTGGTTCTGTGGTAATCAGATGAAGCAGTGTATGTTGGAGGCAACAATCGAGCAATATAGCATGAACCTGAAAAGTCAGCAGGCAACCATGTATAAGCTCGGTCTCGACAAATGAAATAGGTACCCCTAGCAGTAAGGAAGGCAGGGGAAGAGTTAGCCGGAAACACATAAGTCTCAACGCACTCACTCCTCCCTAGCTGAGCTCTCGGATTTCTCCCATTCCCTTGCAAACAGACCTGACCTCGGTGAGGTATGACCCAGATTGGAGTTGAGCTTTTACGCTTGCTTTCTCCTAAACTAAGGCGATACTCTGAAGTATTCCAACTTAAATACACTCGTAGTTCGTCTCTAGGGTAAGATGGAGTATTATTGACATCCTTGATCATGTCAATAATTCCCTGGACTAAAGCTTTGTTGGCAGAGTTATATCTAGTGGAACGTGGTGGACGTGGAGGATAGGTCTCAAGGGCATAAGCAAAGATGGTTTGAAGGGCCTGAAATGATCCATTGTAGCTGAAAGGCAAAACCAGATAGGGAATACCTTTATCCATAGTGTGGGGTATCAAGCCACACACCCAGCAGTCTGTAGTGTTAACTACCAATTGATGTTGGTGCAAGAGCTGTACAAAAGTGTTGTTAATGAACTCTGTGCGTCGGGTTTGCTCATGTTCAGGAAACGAGTGAAAAGAGTGTATAGAAGAAACAGTAGAAATGGCAGGATCAAGGGGAGGTACTGTAGTAACTGGCACAAAAATCAGATTTATACTAAAGACGATTCCACCCACCAATGTTGCTAAAATACTCAAAAATGTAACGGCACATTGCATCAAAAAGCATTTGCTACGAAGAATTCTGTACAGTCTGTTTCTGCGAACATAAATCACATTTTCTCGTTGCAGCGCAGGAAGCTCCATCTTCTACAATCCGCTCGCGACCACTGATGATGTGTACGTAGATGAAAATGCCTCTGTCAGCCCTGGGAGTTCCCAGAACCAACAGAAAGATCGACCTTGTGTCAGACCCCTGCAGATTCAAACTAGGCACACAGCCACGACCCTACGGCTACCCAGACGGCAAGGCAATTTTAAAAAATAATAAACAATAGTAAACTTCCTGGCTGAAGGCAAATGTTCAATATATCAAAATCACAATATGCAGTTGCCTGCTTTATTTGTCCATGTTACGTTTTCTCAGGTTGTATCTCTGCTTCGCAGGTATTGTCTGATCGGAAAATAGTGTATCACTAGCAGCTGTTGCAGTGTTTAAGTTCGCAGATAGCAAAGTTTCTTCTGATGCTGGAGACAAATGTTCAGTGTTCAAAAGAGTCTTTTCAGGAGGAGAGTCAGATTTTGGAGTGTCAGTAATCAATTCGGCATCGCTGAAAGGGATGAACTTCGGTGTGCTTTCAGTTTCGGAGGCACCAATTCCCTTTTTCACCCAGTCGTCGTAAGGTAGCGGCAAGGGTACACGCTTAACATGAGATGCGTGCACCCAATGCTTGCGGCCAGCTACACGAACTGCTGTCCTCGTTGTCAGTAAGATCTGAAAGGGCCCCACAAATCTTGGTTGAAGGTTCTTCGTCCTCGCGAAGTTCTTGATGACAACCAGATCTCCTGGTTTCAGCTGATGCCCTGGACTCTCCGGAGGTTTTGGCAAAGCATCGAAAACCTGTTGATGAATAAGACTCAATTTAGCAGTCAAGTCGTAAAGGTAGTCTATCAACATAGGATATTCTATAGACTTAAATTCCTTAGGCCTTGGCACACCCCAGATATTTGCTGGGCGGCCAAAGACTATCTCGTATGGGCTAAGCCCCACTCTAGAATGTACAGTTGCTCTTGTTGATAACAAAGCCAAAGGAAGTGCGTCTGGCCAGGCTAAACCTGTGGATGCTTGTATTTTAGCTATCTTCAGTTTGAGGGTACCATTGTAACCCTCCACTAAACCAGCTGACTGGGGATGGTTCGCACTGTGAAATTTCTGTTTCAATCCTAGGCCTGCACATACACTCTGCATAACTTTCCCTATAAACTCACTTCCGTTATCTGACCATACAATCCGTGGCATTCCAAATCTAGGGAAATATTCTTTGAGAAGAATTTTGGCAGTTGATAAGGCAGTATTGTCCTTCAGTGGGTATGCTTCTATCCACCTGGAAAAAGCACAAACCACCACCAAGACATATTTTAAATTATTACAGCGTTCCATGTGAATGAAGTCTAACTGAATCACTTCAAAGGGGCAGGAAGGAGGAGCGAAATGACCAGCTGGAGTTGGAGTTCCCTTGCCAGGATTATGCATCAAGCACACCATACAATTTTTCACCACTCTCTCTGCACACTTACTGATTCCCTCATTTTTCCAGACCGGAGCCAACATCTTACATATCCCTTTAGAACTTATATGCGCTACTCCATGCGCCATTGTCACTACTGCAAGCACATACGCATCCGGCAACATCCAACGCTGTTGCTCTGTCAAATCAATCCAACATCCATTCGAGTCCAACTTGCCCGTACTCTCTCTCCATACACGTTTCTCTTCCTCAGTTGCTTCTCTCTGAATCTCTTTCACACTTTCCATTGTATCTTCACACATCCCAGACTCAGCGATCCATCTTGCAGACGTTGCAACATACATTCTACTCATCATGTCTCTAGCTGTCTGTTTAGCAATTTCATCAGCAAAAGCATTCCCACGTCCAACATCATCCGTGATTGCTTTATGAGCACTGCACTTTACAATTGCAACTTCAGTCGGCAAGGTTAGAGATTCCAACAAGTCGTTAACTAGCTGACCATGTTGAATCTTAGTCCCATGGGACGTAATGAAACCTCTTTCTCTCCACAACCGGCCAAAACTATGGGCCACGCCAAATGCGTACTGACTATCTGTGAATACATTCACTCTCTTTCCCTCAGCTAAAACACATGCTCTCGTTAGAGCTATTAATTCTGCAGCTTGGGCAGAATTCTGACTCACTCTTGCAGTCTCCACAATCGTCTTCAACGTCGTTACCGCGTAAGCAGCAGTCACATCACCATTCTCCAATTTAAAACATGACCCGTCCACATACAGCGTACCATCCGGATCGGATAACGGAGTATCTTTCAAATCGATGCGTCCTTTTGTCTCTTCCTCCATTTTAAAACAGCAGTCATGTGGCTCAGAATCACTCGACTCTTGATCAGTCGGCAACAGCGTTGCTGGATTCAATACATTACATCTTTTGATCTGAATATGACTCGCTAGTAATGTCAGCTCGTAACCAGATAATCTCGCACTAGTAAGGTGTTGTGTCTTCGTTCGGTTCATGAGTGTATCCACTGCATGAGGAACCATGACCACTAGCATGTTGTTCATCACCAAACCAGCAGACTGCCGAATGGAAGCCGCAGCTGCCGCTGTAGCTCTCAAACAACTAGGCAACGCTCTAGCTACCGGATCTAATGTTGATGAGAAATACGCACAAGGGCGTTGTTTATCACCAAACTTCTGTGTCAGGACACTCAACGCGCAACCTTCTTTCTCGTGAACGTAGAGCTTGAATGGCTTACTGTAATCAGGTGTACCCAATACAGGAGCTGAACACAAGGCTTTTCGTAATTCAGTAAAACTCTCTTGACATTTATCAGACCATGGCACCGGACTCGGAACATTTTTCCCAGTCAAAGCTACCAATGGTTTCGCTAAAAGAGAAAAATTTGGAATCCACTGCCTACAGTAAGAGGTAATACCTAAAAAGGCACGTACTTCTCTCTGTGTGCGTGGAACACTCATTTGTGTAATTGCTTTTATTCTTTCTGGGGTCAACTTCCTTCCCTCCTTTGACAAGAGATGACCTAGGTAGGTCACTTCTTGGCAGCAGTATTGCATCTTGGAAGGTGATACCTTGTGATTCAAATCAGACAAATGATGCAATAACGATACTGTAGCTGCTTTGCAAGTTTCCTTGTCATCGGCAGTTACTAAAAGATCGTCTACGTACTGTACTAAGGCAGAACCCGGAGGAAGGACAAAAGAATCTAACTGGCTTTTTAATGCTTGACTATAAATAGATGGACTTTCACAGTAGCCCTGTGGAGCGCGTTTAAATCTGAAACTTCGACCTCCTAGACAGAAGCCAAAAATGTCTCTGCTTTCCTCGGCTATCGGAATGCTGAAAAAGGCATTCTTCAAGTCGATGACTGAGAACCAAGTGGCTGTAGCAGGAATCAATGTTAACAATGCAGTAATGTCTGGAACCACAGGAAACTGCGGAACCACAATTTTATTAACTTCTCTAAGGTCTATGACAAACCTGTACACTGGAGGTTTCGTAGGATCAGTTCGTTTCAGAATCGGCAATACAGGACTATTACAAACATTTCCTCGAGTTTCTTCAACCACACCTTTCTTAATTAAATCTTGCACAATCAATAAAAGTGCACGTTCTCCTTCACTAGATATTTTATATTGGGGAATTCTTGGAAATTTTACATTTGCTTTCAAAGTTACTACATACGGTGGTATTTCTAAAAGGCCTACATCATTAGGACCAGTCGCCCAAAGAGAATCAGGGAGTGAGCGCAGCTCTGGCGGGAGTGCGTCCATTGACAAGTACATCGGAGAAGTGATTCTTTTACCCAAAGTAAGCTGTACCCCTTCCGGAGAACAGTACAATGTCGCATATAGTCGTTTTAACAAATCTAAACCAAGCAGATTTTCATTACAACCTGTCGTCAAAATCAAGGGTGCTTTCAATTGACATGGTCCAACAGAAATAGACAAAGGACCAGATATCGGGTTGTAAACAGGGGCGCCTGAAAAACCTACGGAAACATTTGTTGAGCCGGACAAAGGTGCGCCAGGGAGTTTCGCATGAATGATAGAACTTTTTGCGGCACCAGTATCCAACAGAAACGGTTCGACTACACCTGATGTTGCTACTGCGACATAAGGCCCACTCTGATCCACTGGAACTGATACTACTCCCTCTCTCTGTCCATGGCTGTCCTAGTACCCATTTTGCTGAAATCCCTCATCCACTTCACAATAATCTTCAACAAGATATTGCTGAGATCTATTTTGTTGAGCTGACTGTACATTTCGTTGATCAAAGTGATTGGAGGGACGATCATTCGTTTGCGGAGGCATAGCACCTCGCCCTCGACCTCTAGAATTCTGCACAAAACCACCACGACCTCTCTGAGCTGCTGCTGCATTATTTTGCGCTAAGATTGGACATTCATTTTTGTAGTGACCCTCTTTCTTACAGTACGCACACTGATTCCACTGGTATTGGGGCCTGGTTGAACTATAATCTGTCCTCTGATACGAATTCTGTTGCATATTAGTCTGATTCGTGCGAGGCGGATACGCCTGCTGTAAAAGAACTTTAGTCTTTAAATCTTTCGTTTTCTTCTCTGATTTTTCCTTTTCCTCTTTATCCCTATTTTCGTAGTATTGTGCAGTCGCAAGTATTTGCGCAGTTGTGGAAACAGCCCACGCGCTCTCTGAATCCTTTAATTTATTGCATAATTCAGGTAACAAATTATGCACAAATTTATCGACAAACAGTCTCTGTCCTCCTTCAGTGCTCATATCCTGACCACTATGATCTACAAAAGTCTCTTCGAACCTCGTGAAGAAGTCGGAGACACTTTCATCTTTCTTTTGCTTGCATGCGGATAATTTATCCCAATTAACACGCAACGCAGGCATCAGAGTCTTCATTAAGTCAATTATTCTACCTGGAAGATTAGCAATTAGGGGTTCGGGCTTTGCACCACCCGTTTGCTGACCATCCGCTGCAGTGATAGCTGCCCAATCACCACCTAAGGCTGCTTGATGATCCTCCCTACGAATTTTAGCCCACACTGGTTGTGGAACTACATTGCCAAATAACATATCGATGTCTGCTAAGTTCATTATACAAGCCTCAACTGTCTGTGTTAATTCCTTGTAATATCCAGCTGGATTTTTACGCGGATCTGGCAAGGCCTGTTTCACCGCTAGCACTTCAGCTCGCTTCCATGGAATGTGTATCCACACTCGTTGGAACTGTGCTGGAGCAGCTGCAATACCCGCATTATCATCACGTTGTATTGCTTCGCGCCAAATTGGAGGAACCTCCCTCATAGGATATTGGCGACTTGGCTTCATTTTACCTTTCTCTAAATCTCTCGGCGAACGAAGAGATGGATCATTCCTAAAACTTAAAATAAGTTCCATCGCTTCTTTTATATTATCACCCACTATCATTCCTGTAGCAAACTCTTTTTGAATTTTAATTAAATCTTCCAAGTCTGATTCAACATCATCTTCCTCTATTTCCTCACGTAACAACGAGCACATCTCATCAAAGACGTACCGTTGCGTTGGTTCCTTCCACTGCATAAACGTATCTAGTACATCTCTCGTACTATATCTTCTAACTTTCGTAATCCATCTGAGAGCCGTGGAATCTAAAACTACCCGTTCTTCAGTACTTGGTAGCTGACTACGTCTCTGAACTGAATCAGGAGTAGGAGTCTTAATTAAAGATTTATATAAAGGAGACAGTATATTAGCAACAGAATCAGTTATTTTTCGACGTACAGAAAGTGGAGTTAACACACTTGCAGACGTAGAGAACACAGTAGAGGTAGGAACAGATAGCGAGGCAGTAGGAGTATCGAGAAAAATAGTTTGTGATGTAGTAGGTGTAAGCGAGACAGATACAGGTATAGAAGTCGGCAACCCAGGAAGAGGAGGAGCCGTAGGAATATTCACATTAACCACAGGAGGTACAGGAACTTGATTCTGAGGAACAAGAACACCAGGTTGTCCAGCAACCGGCAATTGGACATTCGGTACAAGTTGGGCCGTAGCACCTTGTGCATACGGTGGAGGTGACCGTAACAGATAAGACAACAGAGGATCGTTTTCGGGATCCTCCAGTATCTTAGCTGTTTTCGATGGCAAGGCAGGGTAGCACTTGTCAATCGCTAAATTATGCTCTCTAATTGCTACATCTATGGCTTTTTCGCACTCATTATCTTGCAATTGTTTAGTTGCTTGCTCTAGAGTTAGCTCTTCTTTCTCTTTCTGTTCTTTCTTCAACCTTTTCATTTCTCTCTGTTTGGACTCTTTTCGCCAATAACGGAAAGAATCAAACATTGCCGGCCGGGCTTTCTTCCTAAACAATTTCGCTTCTAAATTATCAAGAATCTCGGGTTCAAAACTACCATGTAGTGGCCAACTAAGGACACCATCCTTCTTACAGTAACGGACCCATACCTCATTATAAGATATAGGACCCACACCATGTTTACAATATAAGTCATAAAGGGGAGTCCCAATCGGAGGAACCAGACAGGAATCCTCCAATCGTGAGTCATGGTTGCAACCGAAACAAGACAACATTTTCCGACTTACCATTTTCAGTCTGGAACACAAAACAAACAAAACACGGAACAAATATGTGCACTCGAACCAAGAACTTAGGCCTACCAAAACCAAACTAATGTATCGATACCCAAACTGAACCAAATAGATTATCGTAACCAGAACAACTAGTGATAATCTTACGAAACCAAACCAAACCAAGAACCGATCAAGGATTTTAACAATCCTCACAAAGTAACCAGCTAGCTATCACTAAATACTTAACTGAGGCACTGAAGACGTCACCAAGGAGAAACCCGTCACGTTTCGCTGTACTAAGGGCTGCACCTCGGGTCCAAGACAGGGCGACGGTCAAGGCAACGGCCCACTGCAGCCGTCCTGAACGGGAACCCTCGTGGAAGAGAACTTCGGGCCACTTTTGCGATATGCCGGGATCAATGAAGTGGGGCGCCTCCCTCGGAAATCTTCACACGAAGCTCCTCGAACTCTTCAGGCTTTTGGACCGGTACCGAATGACGTCGCCCCACGTTGGGCGCCAATTGGAGTTCTGGACTTTTTGGTTCCGTCCAGAGGTGTCAGGGAACAACACCCAAAGACCCCGGAGTTCCACCTGCCTTGGTGCGCAAATGAACAGAAACACGGGCTTCTCGATGGTGGCGTCAAAGACCAAAGGTTTATTACTGCAGGGACACAGAAGTCACAGAAACTACACATGGGCAGTAACCAGGAGCCTGTTCGATTTGTACATTGAGGGTTGCTCCTTATATACTAAAAATTGTGCTTCAGGCAAATATTTCACATGTCAGTACATTCCTAAACCTTTGTATCTTAAACAATAAATATTTGGCATTACACAGGAACTGTCGATAATATCTGATGCCAAACATCACGAAGAGGGGTTCCCACTAGTCCATCACAATCCCTTGTCAATATTGCATTCAAGAGCCGGACCGCCTCATCGTAAAGTTCGTTACCTCCCCCTAATAAAGGCCCAGAAGGAAAGGAGCAGAGCCAGGTGCAGGAGATAGAAAAGCGGGATAAGAGATGTTTGTGGGTTGTAAATGGGCAAGGTTACCGGCTTCGGCCGCCTAATCATGATCGGGACAATGGACACGAGAACCAGTTCAGGTGGGCTGGCCTCGGGCAGAGGAGGCAGCCTTTGTCAAGTCATGCAGCTACAACGTGATCTGGTTTAAGGTACACGTGTCATGAAAGAGGTGAATCTCCGGCTAAGGCTACGTGTCTTTAATCGAAATGAAGTGATCAGAGGTTATTGCGTATGTGAGGGCAAGAAACACAAAATGGCGGACATGATCTAAGATGGATGCCGTGGGTAGATCAGAAATGTGTTCATAACAGGAGTGCTCTTGCTCGTATCGTAGCGAAAACACCAGGATATGCTAAATGGATCATTTGCGGTTCGCTGATACTAATATTATGTATTTCCGACCAACTTGAAAACACGGGTTCAAATCGTCACGGAACCTCAGTGCCTGCTCCCTATGGGAATACGAGAGCTGTGATGCCGCCGAATACTGGTGAGATCGATCCATGTTAATCCTTTGCAGTCCTAATGTGCATCTACTCTGATGGGTTTGGCTAATGAGCTGCTTTGCGGACTTTGATTTAGTGCGGCCAAAAAGCATGGTCCCTGGGGAGGGGGGGGGAGGGTGATACTGCATTGCTATTGTTGGGGTTTCCCTGGGTGGCGGGCGGTGGCGCGGGGCCGGGGTCCTGAGCGCAAAGACACTAAAGAAGTGACGGAGCTAAGAGGCTCTCAATGACGAGGAGTAGTATGCAATTGCTACCTGTACTGACATTGGTGACCTCCGCCCTCGCGCTGAGTGCACAAATGAATCCCGATGGGGATTACTTGAGTTGGGGGGGGCTGGAGGGGGGATGTTCTTCTCATGCTAGGCCGTGTTGTTGGGGCTGGTCTGCTGTGGGTGGAGGGATGGGGGGTCAAGGGAACTGGGGAATGTTATGGTTTGGTTGATGAGTCACGATATAACTTTCCTCGGAGGTCGAGAAGTGTCTACTATGTTACGTTATATGTCCTAACCGCATCTGGCTTGCGGATGAGCCATGTTGTCACTGCTAACCCTAGCACACCGAGCCGTGCTCCCTCTCAACACGACACGCATTTATGGCTGAAGTAACCAGTGCACAGCCCCCTGCATAGTCCGCCTCGCTTAGCGCACTTACATGGAATGTCAGAGGCTTGAATGACCACAGAAAGCTCAGAAAGGTGGTAAGCTACCTCAAACGACACAACATCGACATAGCGCTTCTGCAGGAGACGCACTTACCAATCGCTAGTAGGATGCTACACAATAGGAGTCTAGACAGGACATGTTTCAGTATCTGGGTTCACCACTCATGCTAGGGGAGTCATTACATGGGTAAACCCGAAAACAAACATTCAAATACAGACACTTAGGTCGGACTCGGAAGGCAGGTATGTTATAGCGTAGGGGTTTGGGATTAGATCGCCCTCGGGCAATCGTGCGCTATACAAATAGACAAATCAAATCAAATCAAATCAAATCTGTTAGTTGTCAACACATACGGTCCCAATTACGACTCCCCTGAATTCTATGACACACTTGCCAGTGAGATTAGTGGACACGAACACCCGCACATACTATGGGGTGGGGACTTCAATTTAACGCTTAACCCAGACATGGACAGATCCTCGGGCCCTCCCCGAAGGCCCTCGGAGGCTGCACTCTCGCTCACTGCAAAGCTAATGGTATTAGATATGGAAGATGTGTGGAGGAGTAGAAACGATGGCCGAGACGGCTTCACACACTACTCTGCGTATCACGAGATACATAGTAGAATTGACTACTGGTGCGCCTCTGCGGGGATCAATCAAACCATTAAGAAATGCAAAGTGCTCCCACGCACACTGTCGGACCACTCTCCCATACTGATAGTCATGGAGACCCCGGTGAAAAGGATCACTCCTTTCACATGGCGCTTCCCGCCGTATTTGCTCCTGGATCCGATCTTCCACGGGGAACTAGCGGAGTCGATAGAAGTTTTCTTTGAAAAGAATGTGGGATCGGTAGAGGACTTCCAGACTGTATGGGAGGCTTTTAAAGTCTACATATGGGGTATTGCTATGTCCAAACATTCTAGTGTCCTGAAGGCGACAAGGACCAGGTTGGCAGAGTTGGAACATCAGCTACAGGCTCTTGAGGAACAGAGGCGTTCCGGGCCGGACGGCGCCATTGAGGAGGAGATAAAAGATCTCCTGGCGGAATTTCACGAGGTGGCAGACAGAGAGGTTCAGCACCTGGGTAAATACGCCACGGCTCGCACATACGGTGAGGGGGAGAGGCCCGGATCGGCATTGGCTAACATTCTCAAAGGCCGAAGGGGGAAGCAGCTGATCTCTGAGCTGAGAAAGCCGGACGGTGACAGAGCCACGGATGAGGCAGACATTGCCTCTGTCTTTAGAGACTACTATTCGGAGCTGTACTCATCCAAAAGTGGGGACATGACGGATGAGATACTGGACTACCTGGAGCACATAAAGCTCCCGTTCCTTCCAAACTCCCAGAGGGAATTCCTCATGTGCCCTATACAGCATGATGAAATCAGAGATGCCCTGGCCTCTATGCGATTGGGCAGCGCACCGGGTATGGACGGACTGACAGTTGACTTTTCTGGAACAGTTACTGCCGCTATACATACGCTTCTGGAGGACATCTGCATTCAGGGCAGTATGCCTAGCTCTATGAGAGAAGCTATGATTGTCACCATCCTAAAGCCGGGTAAAACCCACGACGACTGCGGGTCATACCGACCACTGTCGCTGTTAAACGTTGATACCAAGCTTTATGCCAAAGTACTAGCTACTAGACTGGCATTGTTGGCCCCAGACTTAGTGGCCCCAGAACAGGCGGCGTTCATACCAACTAGAAACCTAACATATAACATCAGAACGGTGTTGGGAACTATCCAACACGTGAAACAGGATGTACCGGCAGTAGCGCTCTTTCTAGACATGGAGAAGGCGTTCAACTCTGTGGAGTGGCCGTTCCTCCTTCAGGTGCTGCGACGTATGGGACTAGGTAAGCCCTTCCTACAAATGGTGGAAGCTCTCTACGAGGGTCCCTCGGCTAGAGTGCGAGTGGGCAACGCGGTCTCGGCGCCCCTTTACATAGGCAGGGGCACATGACAGGGTTGCCCCCTGTCTCCCCTGCTATATGCACTAGCTGCAGAGCCACTGGCCTGTGCGCTGAGAGAATACCACAGTCAAAAGGGTATACGTTTCCCGACGTACAAAATCATAGTGTCAATGTACGCGGATGACGACCCAGCTGCTACACCCCCCCCTCCTGAGAGAGGTTGTACGATTTGGTGCGCTTTCCGGACTCAAAGTTAACTGGGAAAAATTGATAGTTCTGCCCTTGACTCCGGTGACCACGCAGGTAGGGACGGAGTTTCCTCTAAAGTGGACTGAAGACCCGATCAGATACTTGGGGATCCAAATACATACAAACCCGGACCTGCTTATTACCCAAAACTACGGCAGAGCGGTCAGCAAACTGGAGGACGACATAGAGGTCTGGAGCAAACTGCCGCTTACACTCATGGGCTGCATAGCTATCATGAAGATGGCAGTGCTACCACGGTTCCTGTTCCTTTTCAATGCTCTGCCAATCGTGCTCACTAAGGCCTTCTTCCACCACCTAACTAGCCTCATGATAAACCTGGCGTGGGCGGGGAAACAGCCTATAGTCAAATGGACGACGCTTACCCTACCTTACAGCATGGGAGGTTTGGCGGCTCCGGACCTTGAACTGTAGTACAGGGCAGCCCATGCAGCGCACCTCCACACCTGGATACACGGAGATAGGCAGATTCCACATGTCCGCATGGAGCGTCTATTCACGCATCCGGTGCCGCTCCCGGCAACGATCTGCAAGCCGCCAGATCGACGGACAGGGATTTTTGACTCCATCACCACTACCAACCATGATTGGCACTCTCTCCTGCAACCTCAGGGAGGGGCCACACTATATTCACCAGAGATGCCGCTAGAATGGATGTTTTGGCTTCCATCTATGGCTGAAAGGGCGGTCACAAGCGAACTGGCGAAGCTCGGGCTCCGCAAAGCAGGCGACCTATTCCAGGATGGCTTAGTCAAAACCTGGGAACAGGTACGAGGCGATGGGAACGAACCCCCACTTCTTCAACGTTTTTATTTTCATAGGACCCGGAGCACCCTTATGAAAATACTGGGCCCGGACATGGTGGAGCCCCCAGACGTCCCTGTATTGTCATATGTAATCAAAAGCAAGGAGCCGCATTAGCTCCTCACGACCTTATACACCGTGGCCAGGTCGCAGGGTGAGCACCAGCTCATGAAAGCTAGACTAGCGTGGTAAAGAGACCTAAATGAACCAATTAATGACGCGACATGGCGATACTGCTGTGAGAACACTAAGTGAATCTCCCTCAACGGGAGACATCGGCTAATCCATTACAAATTCCTGCAACGGGTGTACTACACACCGGAGAGGCTTCACAGGTATGGCTTGCGGCCAGCGGCGAACTGTGAACTCTGCCATGCGGCTGACGCCGACTTCATGCACTTGGCATGGAACTGCCCAAGCATACAGGCATTCGGGTGTGAAGTTTTCACGGAAATGGGCAAAATCTTGGAAGTGGATATGACCCCGGACCCTGGAATGGCTCTCATCGGTAACTCCAGGAGACTCCCAGTCGCGCTCCGTAGGCTCACGGACATGGGATTGTTAATGGCCAGGAGAGTAGTGGCCAAATGCTGGATGAGAGGCCCGTTGCCCACCAAGACTAGGTGGGCGCGAGATATGCTGTACTGTAGCACACAGGCGGAAACGTACAGCGAACTGCTACCCCCTAAAAGCCGTCCGAAGAACTTCTGGGCTCGATACCAATCTTATATACAGGAGCAGCAGAACGAGCACCTTGGCGGATTGGACAGTGAGACTCAGGGGCAGGAGACGGCTGGATCCGTGACCCTATAAAATGCTGTCGCGAACACCAGACTGCGTGAGCGTGGGAGTCAGGACGACGCTGTAGGAACGGGGGGTTAAAAGGGGAGCTGATCGAGCACAGTGCAGGGAAAAGGGATGACATCATCGGAAACACACTTCACGCACGGCTAGGTTGGGAACAAATGCAGCGACACAGACATGTGGGCAGACTGGCAATAGGGGTGACGCGTCCCCCACTGAGGGGCACACGAGCAGAGTAGGTGGCAAGGTGACAAGTCAGGTACACACAGCATTAGACTCAGAGGCGAAACTCATGTTGACTGACTGAGGGAAGGGGGTGGGTGGGGGGAGTTGGGATGTTTTTTGCACGTAGAATTGCAATACGCTCTCTTGGACATGAAGCACAGGGCTAGCGGCTAGGCTGGTTAGATATGGCAATAGGCAATAACGGGAAGCACAGAGGGCGAAAAAGCTAGAAAACGCACATGTGGAACGCATCTGACGTGACAGGGGAAACACTTCTGGATAATTAATATCTGCCACTTGGAAAGTGCCGCCGGACCCCCGGGCTGTCGGCTAAAGGGCTGTGTAGCACTAAGAGTAAGTCCTGTCTGATATGCATAAGTCGCGGCCGGCCCGTGAGGTTGTAGGCCTGAAGCTGTGTGAATTGAGTTTGTGCAATAAAAAAAAAAAAAAAATCCTAACATTGAACAGTGAGCTTTAACCGTCATCAAAGAGCTGCATGAAAACTGCAAGGTATAGATTAGAATGTTATGATTTTTCCCCAGTCTTTCATTATCCTAAGGTTGGAAAATGAGTTCATTAGGATGGAAATCTATTCTGATTATTAAAGAGAACCCCCAATCATGGTGTTATGTTTAAATTCTGTGTTTGTGCTTCTCTAGTGTTGCAAAGACATCTGTGCCCTGATACTCCCCAACTTTTTGCTGACTTGTACTGGTGGTACCTCACTCTGACTGACCCTGGCCCATCTGACTAACCAGGCTCAGGTCCAATGCTATTTTGAAAGAGGCACTTACAAAAACAGTAAAAACACCTACATACAATAGGGTGCACTATGGGTTAGGGTACCTCTATGATTGACATGACCTCTCCAATACAGCCCTAGTACATAATAGGGCATGAGGATTGAAACGATCTTTAAGTCCCTAGTATATATATATTAGGGCATAGTGGTTTAGAGGCCAACAGCCCTTCCTGCACTTGCATGTGTGCACTGCTGTAGCCTGAGGTCAGTTTAAAAGCAGGGCCGTGTTGGAGGACTGCTTTTAAAATGCAAATTGTGCCCAATCTTGACTTTTGGGTTTGGGTCACTTACAAATTGATAAACTACAATGTTGGGGCATATTAGGTATCCCCAGGGGTCCCGCTAGGTGTCCCAAGGGTTAGAGGTCAGGTATCGACAAGGAGGACCCTTATAAAATGAGTGTTATATGCCCTGGGTTTAGAGAAATTGCACATTTCACTGCCTACATTGTAGTATAGTGCTTCCCAAAATCGGCATTTGTGCTAGGAGCACTGTGAAGTGAGGATCTACAATATTTTGATATAATCAAAACCCCTAAAGTCTTTCCTATGTATTCTAGGGGTGGGGGGGTCCTGTAGATATAAGGAGGATCCTTATATAGGCCCTGGTATTGGAGAAATTGGCCAGTTAATTTTTCCATTGCAGATCCCCAGCCCATAGGTTAACATTGCAAGAGGTTATTAATTAATAACTGGAGAAAGGAAAGCCATACAACTAGGATTAAAGGTCTCGGAAGAATGTTAATGATAAATGCAACAATGTGGTATTGTTGAATTTATTCTAAAATGTACAGACAAGAAGTTATAAGACTTTCTTGCATGCAAACCACAATTCAGCCCTCTAGTGCCCTGCCTTGATTTGTCAGAGGTAAATGGATTGGACTGGCTGTTTGAAGAGATGATAAATGACCCCTAGAGTTAGGAGGCCTCTCTAGGAGTAGAGGTTTCTGGGCATAGGAATGCCAGAGCCAGGGGGAGGGGTAGTAAACAATGCTCTTCAAGAGAAGGAGACAAGCTGGAAAAATCACTTTCATTGACACCTCTCCTACAGCCGGATGGGGGGATTAAGGAGGAATTCCCAGATGTAAGGGGGGTGGACTTAGCCATCCTGTAGGCTGGTTTAGCTAGTTCTGCTCCCTCTGCTGGAAAATCAGCCATGATGAATTTTGGAGAAAATGTGCTCTCTTTGGGAAAATAATGCCATACTTTAGAGGATGTGGTCTTACCCTGGAGCATTGCCCTGCACCTAATTGGACAGGAATGTCTTCCTTCTTGACCCAGACAACTTGGAATAAGTATCTGAAAGGGACAAAGCCTCTCAGATGATGCTGCTTCAAACTTGGGAGAAGAAGGGTCCCTGCTGAGGAGATTGATTTGAACCAACCAGGCCCTGGACTGAAGATTGTGCCTGTTGCACAATCTGGAATTACAGTCCAATGGACTACCTTGCTTCAAAAGGACTAAAGAGTGGACTCCCTGCAAGCTGAAGGTTAACAGAGCACACATGGACCACCACGAATCCCTAGCCTGGAGAACTACCAGTGAATTTGAAAGGGTTTTGTCCAAGTGGATTGTGGTAACTAAAGTCCATTTCAAGGACCATCTTGGAGATTCCAGACCCTTGGAATAAGTTTTGGACACTTTGAGACCCTTTGGAAAACTTCAAGAAGAAGGTCCAGAGGTTTGGAGAAGTTTGGAGCAACTTTGGTAAAAAGCTCCAGAAGTGGACCGACTCACTCTGGCCAACCAAGCCGACAACCATCAACCATGAGTTGGCCTGCCGTCCAGGTTCCTCCCACTGAAAAGCTCCAGGGGTCTGACTTCCAGAGTTTGATCGGGCGTAGGCGGAAACCCAAGCTGGTTAACCCTCACCGAATCCGGCCTAGTAAAAAGCATTGAGGGACCCTGCAAGAAAAAGCTCCGCAAACATTTCAAATTCCGAACTTAGAAAAGGTGACCGGGGCCAACCATGAGAGCCAAGCCACTCACCATCAACTGTGTGCCAGCCTGCATCTCAAGCTTGTACCGCTGTAAAGCTCCGGAGGTTGGACTTCCATAAGTTTGACCCGGAGTTCGTTGCAAGGCAACCCGGCCAACCCTCACCGAATCACGGCTGGCTGAGAGCTTTGACGGACCCCGTTAAGAAAAGCTCCAGAAAAGTTACTAAGTCAGAAGGTAAAAACTTTGACCGAGACCTACTGCAAGGAGTAGCCCCACAGGGCTTCATCGTGGTCGGCCTGAAACTTTGACTTTAAGCAGGTCCAGCGTGACCAGATGTACCAAAAGGGGATATACGTTTCTATGTGCTATATCGTGCTAAATTTTTAAAAAGTCATATTCCCGGTTCCCTACATTGGATTTTTTTCATTTTAAAGAGAAAAATATTTTGTATTTTTATAAATTGGTGTTGGATTTTTATTGTGTGCTGTGTCTTAATGATTTATGAATTGTTTTTTAAAAATGCTTTACATACCTGCTCACAGCCAAGCTACCAAGGCTTGAGCATGAGAATAATTTTCGAAGACCGGTACAGAGCTATATATTGAGGTAGTGTTCTTATTGCCGGGGACAGATATACATTTGCCCCTACTATTAACCCACTTTCCAACATCCAGACCAAGCACTCTTAAACAATACTGTCTACAAGTATGGATGACATGTGACTCCTACACCCTGTAGTTTTATTTACCATTTCCTATTCATGGATTTACACACCTATGATTGACTGCCTCTGTGTAGTGTGAATGATGTAAAGTGCTGACACCCTGCCCTGGTATGAGTGGCGCTATAGAACTAATTAAATGTATCTGAGAGAGTGGTTATGGAGACCTGAGCAGCATTATTAAAGGGTGGTTGTGAGAGAATCTGTGGCGGAACTTGATTGTTGAATACCAAGACTGTCTATCTGATTTAATCTCCTGCCTCCTTTATCCAAGAACATACTCTCCCTCTACATTATCTCACTCTTCCAGGTTCTTTCTCATCTTTGCTTTCTCCTTTTTCTCTGTTTTCCATATTTCTCTTCCTCCTTCTGCCAACAACACTTAATGCCTTTCTCTAGTTCGGTTTTACAGTCTAATGGTTTAAATAATGTACCGGTCTCTAACAAAGAATACAGTTACACCTCACCTGCAGACACCAACTTAAATTAAGCATAATTAGCTTGCAGCCCACAAAGGAAATGCCAGAGTGGCTATTCTGGCCCTTTCTCCATTGTATATCATTCCTGAAGAGCAGATACACCCTTTTCTCTCCTTTCTGCAAGACACAAGGATCCCAGCCATCTCCCTTCCCTATGGAAGGGAGAAGTGTGCGTGGCGATCGATATCTCTGACTGCCAGGGAACCGCCCGCCATTGTAATATGGCGGGCAGTAATGCAGTCATCAATGGTGGTGGGACTGTCAATGACGTGGTGATGTGGCAGTCCTACTGTTGAAAAATAATCGTCAAACATGAACATCACCGGCGCCATCTTGCCTAACAAGAAGCCACTGTCCACACATAAACGGCATCCATTTTAGATTCCGTGGCCATCTCGCGCTTTGCAAGGCACCTATGATTCACCCTGACCCTGCAACCCTCCCCCGGTGCCCTGATTCAGCATTACCAAATGCACTAAGATCCTAAAACCTTGTCAGCCTGACAAAGCCCCGGAGCCACTTTCCACCATAAAACACATTTGTCCTTCCATCCCCTATAATGAGTCAGGCTTTCTGATAACCCCCAACTGCACCTGGCCACTTGATCCGGTCCCAGGCTGTAAACCAAGCCCTGTGGACGTACTTTATTGCCCCCACACAGCAAGACTTGTCACATGAACAGAAATGCTTGATCTTATCACTTGCACAACCTTTAGATCTGACCGATCCTGGAGTTCTGGACTTTTTGGTTCCGTCCAGAGGTGTCAGGGAACAACACCCAAAGACCCCGGAGTTCCACCTGCCTTGGTGCGCAAATGAACAGAAACACGGGCTTCTCGATGGTGGCGTCAAAGACCAAAGGTTTATTACTGCAGGGACACAGAAGTCACAGAAACTACGCATGGGCAGTAACTAGGAGCCTGTTCAAATTGTACAAAGAGGGTTGCTCCTTATATACTGATTTTTAGCCTTCAGGCGAATTCTTCACATGTTAGTACATTCTCAAAACCTTTGTGTCTCAAACAATAAATATTTGGCGTACACAGGAACTGTTGATAAAATCTGATACAAAACATCTACGGAGAGGGGTTCCCACTAGTTCATCACAATCCCTTGTCAATATTGTATTCAAGAGCCGGACCGCCTCATCGTAAATTTCGTTACCTCCCCCTAATAAAGGCCCAGAAGGAAAGGAGCAGAGCCAGGTGCAGAAGATAGGAAAGCGGGATAAGAGATGTTTGTGGGTCGTAAATGGGCAAGGCTACCGGCTTCGGCCGCCTAATCATGATCGGGACAATGGACACGAGAACCAGTTCAGGTGGACTGGCCTCGGGCAGAGAAGGCAGCCTTTGTCGAGTCATGTAGCTACAGCGTGATCTGGTTTAAGGTGCACGTGTCATGAAAGAGGTGAATCTCCGGCTAAGGCTACGTGTCCTTAATCGAAATGAAGTGATCAGAGGTTATTGCGTATGTGAGGGCAAGAAACACAAAATGGCGGCCATGATCTAAGATGGATGCCGTGGGTAGATCAGAAATGTGTTCATAAAAGGAGTGCTCTTGTTCGTATCGTAGCGAAAACACCAGGGTATGCTAAATGGATCATTTGCGGTTCGCTGATACCAATATTATGTATTTCCGACAATATTGAAAACACGGGTTCAAATCGTCACGGAACCTCAGACCCTCCTTTTGCCCTTACATAGGCAATTACTCAGTCTATGTCAGAGTCTAGTTCTATACTCATCAGGTCAGTGACATGCTGGTTTATCATCATCCTTTCTCGTGCCTTTTCTCCAACTGCAGGTGGTTTTCTGAGACAAGTTGCAGCACAAAGACTACACAGAGCAGGACCACACTGGATAATCAGGCAGCATGAGAATAGGAATACTAAGATGACACCAATGACCATTAGAACCTTCCATCCCCACGCTGAGATCAGAGTCCAAAACCACTCCATGAAGGACCAGTTTCCCTTATCTACGTGAATAGAGTCGGAAATCTTGTGTAGCTTAGAGATCGCCTCATAGACTGTTGGAGCATTATTAGGAAAAAAGACACAGCAGCTCGATTGGATCATTCTACATACCCCACCTCGGTCTGCAAGGATA
This sequence comes from Lissotriton vulgaris, assembly GCF_964263255.1. Classification (NCBI taxonomy): domain Eukaryota; kingdom Metazoa; phylum Chordata; class Amphibia; order Caudata; family Salamandridae; genus Lissotriton; species Lissotriton vulgaris. The sequence continues at coordinate 21,153,982 of NC_141699.1, forward strand.
ACGTCTAGAACCATACGATTCTGCAACGTCATGAGTCTATCCGCCTGAAGCTCAGATGTCAGATTACTAAGGGCACCAGCAGTTTCGGTAATAGTAGATTCAACTACCCGTGTTAGCTGACGTATATTTCTACTATTGGCCATAGGCCCCCAGAACGGAAGGAAGCCTTTAAAGAAGTCTCCAGCTTCCTGACCAGCGGTATCTTCCTTGCTGAAGACACCTCTCGCTACTCTGGTTCTGTGGTAGTCAGATGAAGCAGTGTATGTTGGAGGCAACAATCGAGCAATATAGCATGAACCTGAAAAGTCGGCAGGTAACTATGTATACGCTCTGTCTCGACAGATGAAGTAGGTACCCCTAGCAGTGAGAAAGGCAGGGGAAGAGTTAGCCGGAAACACATAAGTCTCTACGCACTCACTCCTCCCTAGCTGAGCTCTCGGATTTCTCCCATTACCTTGCAAACAGACCTGACCTCGGTGAGGTACGACCCAGATTGGAGTTGAGCTTTTACGTTTCCTTTCTCCTAAACTAAGGCGATACTCTGAAGTATTCCAACTTAAATACACTCGCAGTTCGTCTCTAGGGTATGATGGAGTATTATTGACATCCTTGATCATGTCAATAATTCCCTGGACTAAAGCTTTGTTGGCAGAGTTATATTTAGTGGAACGTGGTGGACGTGGAGGATAGGTTTCAAGGGCATAAGCAAAGATGGTTTGAAGGGCCTGAAATGATCCATTGTAGCTGAAAGGCAAAACCAGATAAGGTATACCTTTATCCATAGTGTGGGGTATCAAGCCACACACCCAGCAGTCTGTAGTGTTAACTACCAGTTGGTGTTGGTGTAAGAGCTGTACAAAAGTGTTGTTAATGAATTCTGAGCGTCGGGTTTGCTCATGTTCCGGAAACGAATGAAAAGAGTGTATAGAAGAAACAGTAGAAATAGCGGGATCAAGGGGAGGTACTGTAGTAACTGGCACAAAAATCAAATTTATACTGAAAACAGTTCCACCCACCAACGTTGCTAAAATAATCAAGAATGTAATGGCACATTGCATCAAAAAGCATTTGCTATGAAGAATTCTGTAAAGTCTGTTTCTGCGAACATAAATCACATTTTCTCGTTGCAGCGCAGGAAGCTCCATCTTCTACAATCCGCTCGCGACCACTGATGATGTGTACGTAGATGAAAATGCCTCTATCAGCCCTGGGAGTTCCCAGAACCAACAGAAAGATCGACCTTGTGTCAGACCCCTGCAAATCCAACTAGGCACACAGCCACGACCCTACGGCTACCCAGACGGCAAGGCAATTTTAAAACAATAAAACAATAGCAAACTTCCTGGCTGAGGGCAAAAGTTCAATATTTCAAAAACATCACAGTATGCAGTTGCCTGCTTTATTTGTCCATTTTACGGCTTCGTAAGTTATATCTCTGCTTCGCAGGTACTGTCTGGTCGACAAATAGCGTTTCACTGGTAGTTGTTGCAGTGTTCAAGTTTGCAGATGGCAGAGTTTCTTCTGATGCAAGAGACGAATGTTCAGTGTTCAAAGGAGTCTTTTCAGGAGGAGAGTCAGAGCTTGGAGTGTCAATGATTAATTCGGCATCGCTGAAAGGGATAAACTTTGGAGTTCTTTCAAATTCGGAGGAACCAATTCCCTTCTTCACCCAGTCGTCGTAAGGAAGCGGCAAAGGGACACGCTTAACATGGGACGCGTGCACTCAGTGCTTGCGTCCAGCCACACGAACTGCTGTCCTCATTGTAAGAAGGATTTGGAAGGGGCCGACGAATCTCGGCTGAAGGTTCTTTGTCCTCGCGAAGTTCCTGATGACGACGAGGTCTCCCGGTTTCAGCTGATGCCCTGGACTCTCCGGAGGTTTTGGCAAAGCATCGAAAACCTGTTGATGAATAAGACTCAATTTAGCAGTCAAGTCGTAAAGGTAGTCTATCAACATAGGATATTCTAAAGAACTGAACTCTTTAGGCCTTGGCACACCCCAGATATTTGCCGGGCGGCCAAAAACGATTTCATAAGGGCTAAGCCCTACTCTAGAATGTACAGTTGCTCTTGTTGATAACAAGGCCAAAGGAAGTGCGTCTGGCCAGGCTAAACCTGTGGATGCTTGTATTTTAGCTATTTTCAGCTTGAGGGTGCCATTGTAACCCTCCACTAAACCAGCAGACTGGGGATGGTTCGCACTGTGGAATTTCTGTTTCAGCCCTAGGCCGGCACACACACTCTGCATAACTTTCCCTATAAACTCACTTCCGTTATCTGACCATACAATCCGTGGCATTCTGTATCTAGGGAAATATTCCTTGAGAAGAATTTTGGCAGTTGATAGGGCAGTATTGTCCTTTAGCGGGTATGCTTCTATCCACCTGGAAAAAGCACAAACCACCACTAGGACATATTTTAAATTATTACAGCGGTCCATGTGAATAAAATCTAATTGAATCACTTCAAAAGGGCAGGAAGGAGGAGCGAAATGACCAGCAGGAGTTGGAGTTCACTTGCCAGGATTATGCATCAGGCATATCATACAATTTTTCACCACTCTCTCTGCACACTTACTGATTCCCTCATTTTTCCAGACCGGAGCCAACATCTTACATATTCCTTTAGAACTTATATGCGCTACTCCATGCGCCATCGTCACCACTGCAAGCACATACGCATCAGGCAACATCCAACGCTGTTGTTCTGTCAAATCAATCCAACATCCATTCGAGTCCAACTTGCCCGTACTTTCTCTCCATACTCGTTTCTCTTCCTCAGTTGCTTCTTTCTGAATCTCTTTCACACTTTCCATATTATCCTCACACATTCCAGACTCAGCAATCCATCTTGCAGACGTTGCAACATACATTCTGCTCATCATGTCTCTAGCTGTCTGTTTAGCAATTTCATCAGCAAAAGCATTCCCACGACCAACATCATCCGTGATTGCTTTATGAGCACTGCACTTAACAATCGCAACTTCAGTCGGCAAGGTTAGAGATTCCAACAAGTCGTTAACTAGCTGACCATGTTGAATCTTAGTCCCATGGGACGTAATGAAACCTCTTTCTCTCCACAAACGGCCAAAACTATGGGCCACGCCAAATGCGTACTGACTGTCTGTAAAAACATTCACTCTCTTTCCCTTAGCTAAAACACACGCTCTGGTTAAAGCTATTAATTCTGCAGCTTGGGCAGAATTCTGACTCACTCTTGCAGTCTCCACAATCGTTTTCAAAGTCGTTACTGCATAGGCAGCCGTCACATCACCATTCTCCAATTTAAAACATGACCCGTCCACATACAGCGTACCATCTGGATCGGACAACGGAGTATCCTTCAAGTCAATACGTCCTTTTGTCTCTTTCTCCGTTTTAAAACAACAATCATGTGGCTCGGAATCACTCGACTCTTGATCAGTCGGCAACAGTGTTGCTGGATTCAATACATTACATCTTTTGATCTGAATATGACTCGCTAGTAATGTCAGCTCGTAACCAGATAGTCTCGCACTAGTAAGGTGTTGTGTCTTCGTTCGGTTCATGAGTGTATCCACTGCATGAGGAACCATGACCACTAGCATGTTGTTCATCACCAAACCAGCAGATTGTCGAATGGAAGCCGCAGCTGCCGCTGTAGCTCTCAAACAACTAGGTAACGCTCTAGCTACCGGATCTAATGTTGATGAAAAATACGCACAAGGGCGTTGTTTATCACCAAATTTCTGTGTCAGAACACTCAACGCGCAACCTTCTCTCTCGTGAACATAGAGCGTGAATGGCTTACTGTAATCAGGTGTACCCAATACAGGAGCTGAACACAAGGCTTTTCGTAATTCAGTAAAACTCTCTTGACATTCATCAGACCATGGCACCGGACTCGGAACATTTTTCCCAGTCGAGAAAAATTTGGGATCCACTGCCTACAGTAAGAGGTAATACCTAGAAAGGCACGTACTTCTCTCTGTGTGCGTGGAACATTCATTTGCGTAATTGCTTTTATTCTCTCTGGGGTCAACTTCCTTCCCTCCTTTGACAAGAGATGACCTAGGTAGGTCACTTCTTGGCAGCAGTATTGCATCTTAGAAGGTGATACCTTGTGATTCAGATTAGACAAGTGATGTAATAACGAAACTGTAGCTGCTTTGCAAGTTTCCTTGTCATCGGCAGCCACTAGAAGATCATCTACGTACTGTACCAGGGCAGAACCTGGAGGAAGGACAAAGGAATCTAACTGGATTTTTAATGCTTGACTATAAATAGATGGACTTTCACAGTAGCCCTGTGGAGCGCGTTTAAATCTGAAACTTCGACCTCCTAAACAGAAGCCGAAAATATCTCTACTTTCTTCGGCTATCGGAATGCTGAAAAAGGCATTCTTCAAGTCGATGACTGAGAACCAAGTGGCTGTAGCAGGAATCAATGTTAACAAGGCAGTAATGTCGGGAACCACAGGAAACTGCGGAACCACAATCTTATTAACTTCTCTAAGGTCTATGACAAACCTGTACACTGGAGGTTTTGTAGGATCAGTTCGTTTCAAAATCGGTAGTACAGGACTATTACAAACATTTCCTCTAGTTTCTTCAACCACACCTTTCTTAATCAAGTCTTGCACAATCAATAAAAGTGCACGCTCTCCTTCACTAGATATTTTGTATTGAGGAATTCTTGGAAATTTTACATTTGCTTTCAAAGTGACTACATATGGTGGTATTTCTAAAAGGCCTACATCATTAGGACCAGTCGCCCAAAGAGAATCAGGGATTGAGCGTAGCTCTGGCGGGAGTGCATCCATTGACAAGTACATCGGAGAGGTGATATTTTTACCCAATGTAAGCTGTACCCCTTCCGGAGAACAGTACAATGTCGCATATAGTCGTTTTAACAAATCTAAACCAAGCAGGTTCTCATTACAACCCGTCGTCAAAATCAAGGGTGCTTTCAATTGACATGGTCCAACAGAAATAGACAAAGGACCAGATATGGGGTTGTAAACAGGGGCGCCTGAAAAACCTACAGAAACATTTGTTGAGCCGGACAAAGGTGCGCCAGGGAGTTTCGCATGAATGATAGAACTTTTTGCGGCACCAGTATCCAACAGAAACGGTTCGACTACACCTGATGTTGCTACTGCGACATAAGGCCCACTCTGATCTACTGGAACTGATACTACTCCCTCTCTTTGTCCATGGCTGTCCTAGTACCCATTTTGCTGAAATCCCTCATCCACTTCACAATAGTCTTCAACAAGATATTGCTGAGATCTATTTTGCTGGGCAGGCTGTCCATTTCTCTGATCAAAGTGATTGGAGGGACGATCATTCGTCTGTGGAGGCATAGCACCTCGCCCTCGACCTCTAGAATTCTGCACAAAACCACCACGACCTCTCTGAGCTGCTGCTGCATTATTTTGCGCTAAAATCGGACACTCATTTTTGTAGTGACCCTCTTTCTTACAATACGCACACTGGTTCCACTGATATTGAGGCCTTGTTGAACTATAATCTGTCCTCTGATACGAACCTTGCTGCGTATTAGATTGATTCGTGCGAGGCGGATACGCCTGCTGCAAAAGAACTTTAGTTTTTAAATCTTTCGTTTTCTTCTCTGATTTCTCCTTTTCCTCTTTATCCCTATTTTCGTAGTACTGTGCAGTCGCAAGTATTTGCGCAGTTGTAGAAACAGCCCACGCACTCTCTGAATCTTTTAATTTATTGCATAATTCAGGTAACAAATTATGCACAAATTTATCGACAAACAGTCTCTGTCCTCCTTCTGTGCTCATATCTTGACCACTATGATCTACAAAAGTCTCTTCGAACCTCGTGAAGAAGTCGGAGACACTTTCGTCTTTCTTTTGCTTGCATGCGGATAACTTGTCCCAATTAACACGCAATGCGGGCATCAGAGTCTTCATTAAGTCGATTATCCTACCTGGAAGATTAGCAATTAGGGGTTCGGGTTTTGCACCACCTATTTGCTGACCATCCGCTGCAGTGATGGCTGCCCAATCACCACCTAAGGCAACTTGATGATCCTCTCTACGAATTTTAGCCCAAATTGGTTGCGGAACTACATTTCCAAATAACATATCAATGTCTGCTAAGTTCATTATACAAGCTTCAACCGTCTGTGTTAATTCCTTGTAATATCCAGCAGGATTCTTACGTGGATCTGGTAAGGCCTGTTTCACTGCTAACACTTCAGCTCGCTTCCACGGAATGTGTATCCACACTCTCTGGAACTGTGCTGGAACAGCTGCAATACCAGCATTATTATCAGCTGCCACTGCTTCGCGCCAAATTGGAGGAACCTCCCTCATTGGATATTGGCGACTCAGTTTCGTCTTACCTTTCTCTAAATCTCTCGGTGAACGAAGAGATGGATCATTCCTAAAACTTAAGATCAGTTCCATCGCTTCTTCTATATTTTCACCTACTATCATACCAGCAGCAAACTCTTTCTGAACCTTAATCAAGTCTTCTAAATTTGATTCAATATCATCTTCCTCTATTTCCTCACGTAACAACGAGCACATCTCGTCAAAGACGTACCGTTGCGTTGGTTCCTTCCACTGCATAAATGTTTCTAGTACATCTCTCGTACTATATCTCCTACTCTTCGAAATCCATCTGAGAGCCGTGGAATCTAAAATTCCCCGTTCCTCAATACTTGGATGCTGACTACGTCTCTGAACAGAGTCAGAAGTAGGAGTCTTGATTAAAGTTTTATAGAAAGGAGACAGCATATTAGTAACAGAATCAGTGATTCTTTGACGAACAGAAAGTGGAGTTAACACACTCGCAGACGTAGAAAACACAGTAGAGGTAGGAACAGATAGCGAGGCAGTAGGAGTATCGAGAAAAATAGTTTGTGAAGTAGTAGGTGTAAGCGAGACAGATACAGGTATAGAAGTCGGCAATCCAGGAGGAGGAGGAGGAGCCGTAGGAACATTCACATTAACCACAGGAGGTACAGGAACTACATTCTGAGGGGCAGCAATACCAGGTTGTCCAGCAACCGGCAATTGAACATTTGGTACAAGTGGAGCCGTAGCACCTTGTGCATACGGTGGAGGTGACCGTAACAGATAAGACAAAAGAGGATCGTTTTCCGAATCCTCTAGTATCTTAGCCGTTTTCGATGGCAAGGCAGGGTAGCACTTGTCGATCGCTAAATTATGCTCTCTAATGGCCACCTCTATAGCCTTCTCACACTCGTTATCTTGCAGCTGCTTAGTTGCTTGCTCTAGAGTCAACTCTTCTTTCTCTTTCTGTTCTTTCTTAAATTTCTTCATTTCTCTCTGTTTGGATTCTTTTCGCCAGTAACGGAAAGAATCAAACATTGCCGGCCGGGCTTTCTTCCTAAACAATTTCGCTTCTAAATTATCGAGAATTTCGGGTTCAAAACTACCATGCAGTGGCCAACTAAGGACACCGTCTTTCTTGGTGTAGCGGACCCACACCTCATTATAGGATATAGGACCCACTCCATGTTTACAATATAAGTCATAAAGGGGAGTCCCAATCGGAGGAACCAGACATGAGTCCTCCAATCGTGAGTCACGGTTGCAACTAAAGCACGACAACATACAATTTCTCCGACTTACCATTTTCAGTCCGGAACACAAAACAAACAAAACACAAAACAAATATGTGCACTTGAACCAAGAACTTAGGCCTACCAAAACCAAACTAATGTATCGATACCCAAACTGAACCAAATAGATTATCGTGACCAGAACAACCAGTGATAATCTTACGAAACTAAACCAAACTAAGAACCAATCAAGGATTTTTAACAACCCTCACAAAGTAACCAGCTAGCTATCACTAAATACTTAACTGAGGCACTGAAGACGTCACCAAGGAGAAACCCGTCACGTTTCGCTGTACTAAGGACTGCACCTCGGGTCCAAGACAGGGCGACGGTCAAGGCAACGGCCCACTGCAGCCGTCCTGAACGGGAACCCTCGTGGAAGAGAACTTCGGGCCACTTTTGCGATATGCCGGGATCGATGAAGTGGGGTGCCTCCCTCAGGAATCTTCACACGAAGCTTCTCGAACTCTTCAGGCTTTTGAACCGGTACCGAATGACGTCGCCCCACGTTGGGCGCCAATTGGAGTTCTGGACTTTTTGGTTCCGTCCAGAGGTGTCAGGGAACAACACCCAAAGATGCCGGAGTTCCACCTGCCTTGGTGCGCAAATGAACAGAAACACGGGCTTCTCGATGGTGGCGTCAAAGACCAAAGGTTTATTACTGCAGGGACACAGAAGTCACAGAAACTACGCATGGGCAGTAACTAGGAGCCTGTTCAAATTGTACAAAGAGGGTTGCTCCTTATATACTGATTTTTAGCCTTCAGGCGAATTCTTCACATGTTAGTACATTCTCAAAACCTTTGTGTCTCAAACAATAAATATTTGGCGTACACAGGAACTGTTGATAAAATCTGATACAAAACATCTACGGAGAGGGGTTCCCACTAGTTCATCACAATCCCTTGTCAATATTGTATTCAAGAGCCGGACCGCCTCATCGTAAATTTCGTTACCTCCCCCTAATAAAGGCCCAGAAGGAAAGGAGCAGAGCCAGGTGCAGAAGATAGGAAAGCGGGATAAGAGATGTTTGTGGGTCGTAAATGGGCAAGGCTACCGGCTTCGGCCGCCTAATCATGATCGGGACAATGGACACGAGAACCAGTTCAGGTGGACTGGCCTCGGGCAGAGAAGGCAGCCTTTGTCGAGTCATGTAGCTACAGCGTGATCTGGTTTAAGGTGCACGTGTCATGAAAGAGGTGAATCTCCGGCTAAGGCTACGTGTCCTTAATCGAAATGAAGTGATCAGAGGTTATTGCGTATGTGAGGGCAAGAAACACAAAATGGCGGCCATGATCTAAGATGGATGCCGTGGGTAGATCAGAAATGTGTTCATAAAAGGAGTGCTCTTGTTCGTATCGTAGCGAAAACACCAGGGTATGCTAAATGGATCATTTGCGGTTCGCTGATACCAATATTATGTATTTCCGACAATATTGAAAACACGGGTTCAAATCGTCACAGAACCTCAATCCCACGCACTTTTATGTCCTATTGGAATGTCCAGCTGCAAGATGGCAATCATCTGTTAGATTTGGGCGGGGGAACGGAAGCTGGTGGGTATGTGTGGGAACTGGCTGGAGGCAGGAATTCCAAGGATGCTTGACCACCAATAAAATCACTGTAATACGTATAAAAGGACAGTCAGCAGAGAAATTGTCAGAGCATCTCCTGACAGGGCCGGCCCTAGGCATGTGCAAACTGTGCACCTGCACAGGGCCGCCAAACCCCAGGGGCCGCCACGTCTCCTGTCGATGAAGGGGGCCCCTCAGCTGAGCTCTCGGTAGAGAGCTGTCTCTCTCTCTCTAAAGCAGCTGCTGCTGTCTGCAGCCTGCTCCTCGCACTGCTGACCTTTGACTGAAGAGAAACAAAGTATCAACTTCCATTGTTTCTCTTCAGTCAAAGCCACGAGCCAGGCCCGGAAAGAGGGGGGGGTGGGGGCCCTAGGATGGTGCATTCTCCTCAGGGCACTATTCCTTTGAGAAGGGAGGAGGCCAGGGCTGTCTGTGAGGGGTGAGGGGTGAGGGGTTGTCAGGGTTTGGGGGCCTACATGGGCTGGGGACCTCCTAATGTGATTGTGGCACCCTTAAAAAACTGCTTTCCTGCCTCCCCTACAAGTTATCTAAAGACACAATTACAGTGTTGAAGCTGGCTCTGTTACCACATCAGCATATTAAAAGCATGCTTACATTTTCTGGATGATTTCAGCCAGCTCGACTACGCATGTCTAACATGCGAAAGTGAAAGCGATTTGCACACCCCTCTTGAGTGGGCCTCTGTAAATGTGGAGAGCTGGCATGCTGGCATGTGGCGAAGACGCAGTGTTCTGCTATGTGATTGTGCACAGGTTGGCCCATGGTGAATTATAATTATTAGAAAGAACGCTCCAGATGCAGAAGCGCTTCCTCAGCCACCAAGTTTGGGACAAGGAACGAGACAGTGAGTAAGTGTATTTTTATTGTTGAAAGGTGAAACAGAGGTCTCGGTGGAATGGGATAACGGGCCTGCAAGTAAGGGAAGATTATCTGATCTCTGTTCAGACAGCCTGTAGGTCCTTTCTCCAACATACGTGCCTGTGTAATATAGTTTGTAATCACTGTGACATTTTTAGGAACTTTTATACATAATAGAAACTGTGTTTTCCGACAAGTCATGGTTCTTTTAAACAAAATACATTTTAATTGCTTGCTTTATCGTAGTCCGTTTCACGGTCACCCTGACATCTGTTTAAGTCCTCGAGTCATTTGTTATTCTCTCGGTGTACCAAGTCAACCTTCCCTCTGAGTTCGGTAAGCTGAGTTACAGTGACAATCGTTATGTACAGCACATAGAGGTGTCAAAATGGCATTTGTACAAACATTCATTTTATTGTGAGAGAAAAGCATCCTCATTAAAACATGAATGCATGTGAGGGTGATGTGCTCTCTGCCCACCCTTGTTTGGCCGATATATTGTTGGTAGTTCTTAGTATTTAGTGTGTATCCTTGGCTTGGGATGGTGGCACTTTCCTTGTATAGCCAGAGTACATATGGATACTGGATGAAAACTGCAAACTGATAGTAGAGCACCTGCCATGCATTTACTAAAAATAAAAAGCTTGTCTATTGGGTCAAAATTATTTTGTTTGAAGAAAGTGATCAGCTTACGTTTTGGAGTCCAGGCGCAGGGGGAGAAGGGTGCAAGGCAGAGGGGAGAAGGGTGCAAGGCAGAGGGGAGAAGGGCGCAAGGCAGAGAGGAGAAGGGCGCAAGGCAGAGAGGAGAAGGGCGCAAGGCAGAGAGGAGAAGGGTGCATGGCAGAGAGGAGAAGGGTGCAAGGCAGAGGGGAGAAAGGTGGAAGGCAGAGAGGAGAAGGGTGCAAGGTAGAGAAGGGTGCAAAGTAGAGAAGGGAGCAAGGCGGAGGGGAGAAGGGTGCAAGGCAGAGGGGAGAAGGGTGCAAAGCAGAGAGTAGAAAGGGTGCACGGTAGAGAAGGGTGCAAGGCAGAGGGGAGAAGCTTGAAAGGCAGAGGGTAGAAGGTTGCAAGGCAGAGAGGAGAAGGGTGCAAGGCAGAGGGGAGTAGGATGCAAGGCAGAGAGGAGAAGGGTGCAAGGCAGAGAGGAGAAGGGTGCAAGGCGGAGGGGAGAAGGGTGCAAGGCAGAGAGGAGAAGGGTGCAAGGCAGAGGGGAGAAGGTGCAAGGCAGAGGGGAGAAGGGTGCAAGGCAGAGAGGAGAAGGGTGCAAGGCAGAGAGGAGAAGGGTGCAAGGCAGAAGGGAGAAGGGTGCAAGGAAGAGGGGAGAATGGTGCAACGGGGAGGGGGAGATGGGTGCAAGGCGGAGGGGAGAAGGGTGCAAGGTGTAGGGGAGAAGGGTGCAAGGCAGAGAGGAGAAGGGTGCAAGGCAGAGGGGAGAAGGGTGCAAGGCAGAGAGGAGAAGGGTGCAAGGCAGAGGGGAGAAGGGCGCAAGGCAGAGAGGAGAAGGGCGCAAGGCAGAGAGGAGAAGGGTGCAAGGCGGAGTGGAGAAGGGTGCAAGGCAGAGGGGAGAAGGGTGCAAGGCAGAGAGGAGAAGGGTGCAAGGCGGAGGGGAGAAGGGTGCAAGGCAGAGGGGAGAAGGGTGCAAGGCAGAGAGGAGAAGGGTGCAAGGTGGAGAGGAGAAGGGTGCAAGGAAGAGGGGAGAATGGTGCAACGGGGAGGGGGAGAAGGGTGCAAGGCGGAGGGGAGAAGGGTGCAAGGTGGAGAGGAGAAGGGTGCCACGGGGAGGGGAGAAGGGTGCAAGGCAGAGAGGAGAAGGGTGCAAGGCAGAGAGGAGAAGGGTGCACGGTAGAGAAGGCTGCAAGGCAGAGAGGAGAAGGGTGCAAGGCAGAGAGGAGAAGGGTGCAAGGCAGAGGGGAGAAGGGTGCAAGGCAGAGAGGAGAAGGGTGCAAGGCAGAGGGGAGAAGGGTGCAAAACTGAGGGGAGAAGGGTGCAAGGCAGATGGGAGAAGGGTGCAAGGCAGATGGGAGAAGGGTGCAAGGCAGAGGGGAGAAGGGTGCATGGCAGAGAGGAGAAGGGTGCAAGGCAGAGGGGAGAAGGGTGCAAGGCAGAGGGGAGAATGGTGCAAGGTAGAAAAGGGTGCAAGGTGGAGGTGGAGAAGGGTGCAAGGGGGAGGGGGGGAAGGGTGCAAGGGGGAGGGCGAGAAGGGTGCTGCAAGGCAGAGGGGAGAAGGGTGCAAGGGGGATGGAGATGAAGTTAAAAATGTGCCCCCCCCGGAAACATTTCTGCGGATGCCCATGGAACGCACACTACTTTGTGAGAGAGAGTGGGAGAGAGTGGAGAGAGAGAGAGTGGAGAGAGAGAGAGTGGAGAGAGAGTGTGGAGAGCGAGAGTAGAGAGCGAGAGTAGAGAGCGAGAGTAGAGAGCGAGAGTAGAGAGCGAGAGTAGAGAGAGAGAGTGGAGAGAAAGTGAGGGTGGAGAGAGAGAGTGGAGAGAGTGGAGAGAGAGAGTGGAGAGAGAGTGGAGAAAGAGTGGAGTGAGGCAGTGGAGAGAGAGTATAGAGAGAGTGGAGAGAGAGAGTAGCGAGAGAGTAGAGAGAGAGAGTCAGTGGAGAGAGAGTGGAGAGAGAGTAGAGAGAGTGGAGAGAAAGACAGTGGAGAGAGAGTAGAGAGAGAGTGGAGAGAGAGTGGAGAGAGAGAGTGGAGGGAGAGAGGGTGGAGAGAGAGAGTGGAGAGAGAGTAGAGAGAGAGAGTGGAGAGAGAGTAGAGAGAGAGAGAGTTGAGAGAGAGTGGAGCTAGACAGTGGAGAGAGAGAGAGTGGAGAGAGCATGGAGACAGTGGAGAGAGTGAGCAAGAGAGTGGAGAGAGAGAGAGTGGAGGGAGAAAGTGGAGAGAGAGTGGAGAGAAAGACAGTGGAGAGAGAGTAGAGAGAGTGGAGAGAGAGAGTGGAGGGAGAAAGAGTGGAGGGAGAGAGAGTGGAGGGAGAGAGTGGAGAGAGAGAGTGGAGAGAGAGTAGAGAGAGAGAGTGGAGAAAGAGTAGAGAGAGAGAGTGGAGAGAAAGTGGAGCTAGACAGTGGATAGAGAGTGGAGAGAGAGAGAGAAAGTGGTGAGAGAGACAGTGAAGAGAGAGAGAGTGGAGAGAGAGAGAGAGAGAGAGAGAGAGAGAGAGAGAGAGAGTGGAGGGAGTGGAGCTAGACAGTGGAGAGAGAGAGAGAAAGTGGAGAGAGAGACAGTGTAGAGAGAGTGGAGAGAGAGAGTGGAGAGAGAGAGTGGAGAGAGAGAGAGAGAGAGAGAGAGTGGAGAGAGAGAGTGGAGAGAGAGAGAGGAGAGAGAGAGTGGAGAGATAGTGGAGAGAGAGTGGAGAGAGTGGAGGGAGACAGTGGAGAGGGAGACAGTGGAGAGAGAGATAGAAGAGAGAGAGTGGAGAGTGGAGAGTGGAGAGAGAGAGAGAAGAGAGAGAGGAGAGAGAGAGTGCATAGAGAGTGGAGAGAGAGTGGAGGGAGAGTGGAGGGAGAGAGTGGAGGGAGAGAGTGGAGGGAGACAGTGGAGGAGACAGTGCAGAGAGAGAGTGTGGAGAGAGTGGAGAGAGAGTGGAGAGAGAGTGGAGAGAGAGTGGAGAGGGAGTGGAGAGGGAGTGGAGAGGGAGTGGAGAGGGAGTGGAGAGAGAGTAGAAAGAGGGTGGAGAGAGTATATAGAGGGTGGAAAGAGAGTGAGACAGAGAGTGAGAGAGAGAGTGAGAGAGTGGAGGGAGAGAGGGAGAGAGAGAGCGGAGAGAAAGAGAGAGTGGAGAGAAAGTAGAGAGAGAGTGTGAAGGGAGAGGGTGGAGAGAGTGGAGAGAGAGTGGGGAGAGAGTGGGGGGAGAGTGGAGAGAGAGTAGAGAGAGTGGAGGGAGACAGTGGAGGGAGATAGTGGAGAGAGAGTGGAGAGAGAGTAGAGAGAGAGAAAGTGGAGAGAGAGACAGTGGAGAGAGAGTGGAGAGACAGTGGAGATGGAGTGGACAGAGTTGAGAGAGAGAATGGAGAGAGAGAGAGAGAGAGTTGAGAGAGAGAGACTGACTGACTGACTGACTAAGAGACTGAATACTGACTGACTGAGAGACTGAATGGCTAGGAAACTGACAGAGAGAGAGAGCAAGATTGGCTGACTAAGAGAGTGACTGACTGACTAACAGAGAGAGAGAGACTGATTGAGAGTGAGACTGACTGGCAGAGAGAGAGACTGACTGAAGTAGGAAGATACTGACTGACTGAGGTAGAGAGATACTGACTGACAGAGAGAGAGGCAGAGACTGACTGACTGAGAGAGATAGACTGATTGACTGCGAGAGAGACTGACTGACAGAGAGACTGACTGACTGAGAGAGACTGACAGACAGGGAGAGAGAGAGACTGACTGAGAGGGGGACTGACAGGGAGAGAGAGAGAGACTGACTGAGGTAGAGAGAGAATGACTGACTGAGAGAGACTGACTGACTGGGAGAGAGAGAGACTGACTGGGAGAGAGCGTGACTGGCTGACAGAGAGAGAGACTAAGAGAGAGAGAGAGACTGGGAGACTTACTGGCTGAGAGAGAGACTGTCAGAGAGAGAAAGACTGACAGAGAGAAAGACTGACAGAGAGAGAGACTGACTGAGAGAGAGATTGACTGACAGAGAGAGAGACTGACTGACAGAGAGAACAGAAACTAAAGAGGGCCCATGGAGCTTTGTTTACTTTTCTGTTGTCTCCATTTCTTGCTCTTTCCATAACACCTCAAGCAGTAAAAAGGAGGCCTTCGAAAGTCCAAGGTTAGACACGCCTGTGATGTCACTGGGTGTGAAAGGGAGTGACAGATCGCTTTTGTCACCCATAACATTTTGGCGAATCGATGTCCATGAGGGTCCGGACCCCCTCTTCCGGGGCCCCCACCTACGCTCCCTGCACAGGGCCACCATGAGCCTAGAGCCGGCCCTGCTCCTGAAGACATTCTGTGTGTCTGAAGCGACGTGCTCTCCTCTGGAGTTAATAAATCTGTTCTTTACTTTTCAACTCCCAGCGCCTGCCTCTTTATTTTATTAATTAATAATCAAGTGGATTAGAGGCGATTAACGCCAAGCAGTGCTTGAGGATATCTAGGGAAAATCTGCTTTTTTACACTATCACCATTATAATCACCTCCTAAGTTTAATGTGCATGCAAATCCAACATTACCAACCCTGGTGCTGAAAAAGTCCAATGGAGGTACCAATGGACGAGGTGGACAGGCCTCAGTGACAGAGTCACTGTTGCTCTAGTGTGTGCTTCTTCATATGCCTGCTCGCACGACTGGCGGTGAACTGCATGGATTGTGGTGGACAGGCCTTCAAGGTTAACTCACACTTGCCACAATTAGGGTCCACCTGCTGGTGCTAAAACACCAAGGCTTCTAAGGTCTATTGGGCCTTCTAAAGTGTAGCATTGAATGAGCTGGTACACAGACAAAATATCGATTTTTAAATATCGATATACAATAATATCGAAGTTTAAATATCAATGGGACAAAATATCGAAGGTAAGTAATATCGACAGTCTTAATATCGATATTAGTATGTTATCAGTATTATAGAAGTTTTAAATATCAATGTCAATAATATCGAAATAAATAACTTCGATGTTACTAATATCAATTTTTCAATACATTTAGTGTATATTATATTGTATTTATTATGTTTTATTATTTATTTTTAATGTAATTTAATTAAATATTGTCTTTTACTACTGTAGCGGGTTGTGGGTTTATAGGGGAATAGGGTGGGAAGTAATTTAATTATGTTAAATTAATTATTAATTAGTAGGAATTATTAATTAATTAATTGAGAATTAATTTTTAATTAATTTTAATTAATTGATTAATTGATAAATATGTTCTGTAGCGGGTTATGGGTTTATAGGGGAATAGGGTAGGAAGTAATTTAATAATAATTAATTAATTAATATATGTTTGTACATATTTTAATTAATAATTAAATGGTAATTAATTTATATTAATTAGTTAATTAATTAATATAATTTTGTACATATTTTTAATTATTAATTAGTTGGTATTTAATTAATATTAATTAGCTAATTACATTAATTATAGTAATTTTTTATATATATATTTGTTTGTTATTCTTAATTAATTAATTGGGAAAAATAATATTAATTATTAAATTAAATTAATTACAGCTAATGTGCTAATATATTTACTTTATTGTTATTGGTAATTAATAATTAATTGGTAATTAAATAATATTAATTAATTTTGGGTAAAGGAGTATTTTTAGGGTTCAGGGTCAGTTTTCAGTTTTTGGGTAAAGGGGTATTTTTAGGGTTCAGGGTCAGTTTTCAGTTCTTGGGTAAAGGGGTATTTTTAGGGTTCTGGGTCAGTTTTCAGTTTTTGGGTAAAGGGGTATTTTTAGGATTCAGGGTCAGTTTTCAGTTTTTGGGTAAAGGGGTATGTTTAGGGTTCAGGGTCAGTTTTCAGTTCTTGGGTAAAGGGGTATTTTTAGGGTTCAGGGTCAGTTTTTAGTTTTTGGGTAAAGGGGTATTTTTAGGGTTCAGGGTCAGTTTTCAGTTTTTGGGTAAAGGGGTATTTTTAGGGATAAGGGTCAGGTGTCAGTTCTTGGGTAAAGGGGTATTTTTAGGGTTCAGGGTCAGTTTTCAGTTTTTGGGTAAAGGGGTATTTTGTCAGTTTTCAGTTTTTGGGTAAAGGGGTATTTTTAGGGTTCAGGGTCAGTTTTGGGTTTTTGGGGTACAGGGATATTTTTAGGGTTCAGGGTCAGTTTTGGGTTTTTGGGGTACAGGCGTACAGGGTAAAAACAAAAAAAAATTACATTAAATCAATTTAATAACATTAAAAGAAAAATTTACATTAAATTATTAAGTGTTTTATTTATTTTAAATGTATAGGTATTAGTTTTAATTTTGTTTTAATATTTTTATTTAATATTTGTAAAATTATATGTATTTTAAAATTATTTTTACATTATTATTAATACATTTAAAAAAACGATATTTTTAATTCCGATATTTTTGTACTACGATATTATTTTTTCGATATTTTTGTACTTACCTTTATGAAGATATGATTCCGATATTTTTGATGTCGATATTTTTGTGCCGATATTTTTGTATTTCGATTTTCTGTCTGTCGATATTATGTCAGACATTCGAATGAGCTCTGTCAGGAGTCTGGTCTGGTGATGAAGGCTGAAAATGGTGCTCCAGTTCCAAATTGGGCAGCTCTGGCCAGAGTGCCACATCCTTTCCCCTTATGAACACCATACTGCTCCACTGGGAGAAACTGGCACTGCCTTCAGCTACAACGCAATTGTGCTGAGACTCAATTCAAATTATGCATTGGACAAGAGTAAAATGCTGTCTGAAAAAAAGTAACAACACCCTGTAACAAGCAAACACTGAATGCAAGGATGAGCAAAGCATGTGAAATGTAAGCAGGAACAACATGGTTACCTTAACGGTTTTAAACTCATTATTCAGAAATCAGTAAGTGATTTTGCCTGAAAAGTTCAGGACATGACTACAGGACCACGAAGGGTTCTGTTTCAATGTCCATTGCTTATATCCTTACAAAATGTAAGCAGTTTGGTTTAAAAAAGACCAAAACCCTCAACACAGAGCTGTGGTACACATTTTATAGGCTAAACGTACTAAAACAGTTGAAAACGCTCATATTAAACGTTTTCCACTCCATCCCTGAACCAGGTATTGCAGTCCCTTTATGAATGGTGCACTTCTCCACCCTGGGAAAAACAATGTTGTTCAAAGAAAGAAGAAAAAAAAGAAAATAGCGCTTCACTGGAAAACTCTGTAAAGCAGCGCTAAGGTACATGGGTGTAAATAACCATCTGGCCTGTCTGCTGGGTGGTGGCCTCTTTGACTGCAGGCAGGTGAGGTCACAGGTCAAGTACAGGGCCATTAGGTAGCGCTTTCGCAAGCTAATTGCCCTGTGAATAACAGAAGGGAGAGGGAAAATGATGTTGTCCCCTCACCCCCCCACCCTTGTTGCCCGTGCCCCCCCACCCCAAAATCTGGGGGGGATATGTCCCCCACGTCCCCCACACTTCCTACGCCCATGGATAGGGCTGGTATCCCCGGCTTGCCGGACCTTTCTTGGGTGTTGCAGGGGAAGCGGCAGACTCGGGAGAGTCACATGCGGCTCAAGGACCCCGAGGGGTAGGGATGGCACAGGCAGGAGCGGCCAGCCGGAGTGTGGCGATGGACTGTTTCAACGTTGCAATGGAGGCCAAAGGTGGCCGTGTCGGTGCAGCAGTCAGTTGGGTCAAGGCGGCCTCGGGGAGGAACAGGAGCAACAAGCTGGAACAGGAGGGCGTACTACGGCCCACAGTACTCGGTGAAGGACTTCAAGGAAGTAACTCAGCAAGAGCAGGGATAACGGAGGCAAGGGTTAACAAGCAGGCTAGTTCCTAGGTCCTGATGATAATCATACATATCATAAAGAGTGTGGAATGGAAAGGTAGAGGTCCACTGTAATGCTTTTGGTGCTGGAGGCACGGGTCCCTGCAGGACAAGGGTGGAAAATGTGCAAAAAAAAAGAGAAATAATTGAGGAGGAAAGGACGGAGTGGGGGGTACGATAATGTTGTGCCTAGTCTGTTGCAGACTTCGAGATGTGACCAAAGATACTGTGCACAAGCCTAAGCCATTCGAGCCCCTTCATGACTGGCTAAGCGGCTGGATCCGGTGCCGACACCGACCTTGACGCAAGGCAAGGGTGACTGGGGGGTTGTGGGGTCAGAGTGCAGGGCAAACAATGGACATGGGTCTTGGGGGACATCTTACATGGGAGTGACACACACTGGTGGAATACTTTTTATGTAGCAACCAAAAAATGAATAAAGTAATAATCCAAGTACATGCAAGAGGAGTCAGTGTGGCTTCCTGGTTAAGGTCTCTGACTCTTACTCTAAAGGTACGTGTTCAAATCCTGATGTTCCAATGGTTGTGGTTTAAAAAAAAAAGGGCGGAAAAGATGGAGATGATATATTTGCTTCCCAGGTTTTAAAGAAAAAGGAAGGGGCAAAGAGGAGGAACTGGAGTTGTCTGAAAGGACTAGGTGTCGATGTCAATGGAGAATAGAACTGCATTTTCCTGACTTTTGGGATTTTCTTAGCCTTGGAAATACCCAGAGAAGTGTCTTTTTTCTAACACATAGTTGGGATCAGGAGGGATGGGGTAACACATGGTGGATATGCCTCACTACAACGAGGCTTGTTGACTCCTGCCTGGTGGGCCCTTGACGGACTGTCAGCAGCAGTTGACAAGGTCTAAAAGCTCACGGGGTACTAGGAATGCCCCTGGCACTAGAAAAGGCGCAAGGTCTAGGCACTGTGTTGTCATTTCTGGGGATTGATTTGTTTTGGTGACGATGGTGGCATGCCCAACAATAGATGAATGAGGGCATTTGCATATGTTACTGGATGCCATGTTGGCTAATCTACAAGTGATGGTCATGGTGATACAGGTTCTATAGGCCATTTGGCATGAAGGACTTTGGATAGCAGCGCTATCACATACATTTATCCCCAAGGGCAAATGAAGAGTTATGCATGGGGTTTTTGAGTTGCAGGGACGACCCGATTGACATTATTTTAAACACACCAAGAAGGGGGATAGAATGTACAAATGTAATCTGATGCTGCAGGGGCAACATTTTTGGTTTATGTGGGCAGGGTAAAGAGTGCATGGAAGTAGTGGCCTGATGTGGGCAACATGGGGGTAAGATTTTTGCCTTCCTTGAATTTTCCTCTCGGGGTATCAATCAAGGCATGGGAACAGAAGTTGCCGCACGGGACAGTCAATTATAGGCTGGACATATGCAGAGGTACACATGGCCATTAGACAGCCTGCCAGTGAGGAACTGGTCTAAGCTTTGTTTGTGGGGTGCATGGAAGATGTTGTAGGCCCGGTTAAAAAGGGAAGATGCCTCCCATTTTACAGTGTCATGTGTGGACAAAGGTCTGTCCAAATTAAGATTGAGAGGAAGCTGGCGGGTGTTTTGGCTGTTTGGAGCAGCCCCTTCGAGGTTACGTGCCTGTCGCAGGTGAATGGGACAAGGGCATGCTGAAAGGTTGGGCAGAGGAGACATGGACCGGAACTAAGGTTACGATGTCAGGCATAAGACAAGTGAGTGTGACTATGTTAAGTATTTTTTGCAGTATAGATGCAATGGCTGTGAGGAGAGAGAGTTGTTTTCTGCTGTGGAGGTATGCCAGCATATTTGGAGGTCTGATCGCTGGGGAGATGGCGGGTGCCAGGGTTGGACTGGGAGGCAGTTGGGGGCAGGGACAGAGATATAGCTTCTCTGTGGGTGTCACTGGTCACTATACTCCAGATCAAGGAGGTAAAGAAAAGAGTTGCTCACAAATATTTTCCTTCAATCGGCTTGGTGCTCCGTGGTGGGGACTTGTAGCTGAACATTTTGCCTGACAGGCATGGGCTGGTGTTTTCTGCAGAAACCCAGGAGAGGTGGGGTTACCGCCTAACTGGTTTGGGTCCTGGGGAGGAGTTTCCTCAGTCAGGGACACCCGTGAGTAAGTTGCTTCCACGGTTTCATGGGTCGGTTTGCTATAGATGCAGCGCGTCTGGGTAGGGGCAGGGACTGGCAAAGGCAATGGGCCAATGGAGTTCTGATTGCTTTTGCAGATTTTACCACTAGGGGGTGCCTGGGTCTATAAATGTACATTTCCATGGCTTACCTGTGTGTCTTTTCAGGCACATTAGCAGGGTTGGTGTGGCGTAGCTGTCCACCTGGGATTAAGAAATGTATATTTTTGTACTGGGAAACTGCATGGAGTGTAATATAAGAAGGGTCTGATTCTTTGGCAGACTCTCCTGGATGGGTAGGATGAGTGGCGCCCGTTGCTGCTTTATTAGTATATTTGAGGGACTGCCACATTTGAACTGGTGTGTTAATTTTGCATGTAGGAAGTATGATTCGCTGGCGTATGGTTGGCATTGCGGTAACGGATGATGAGGGGTTTACGGGGCATAGGTTCAATCAATCAATCAATCAGGACACTTGTAAAGCGCACTACATATCCGTGAGGGTCTCAAGGTGCTGGGAGGGGGGGGGGGTGCTGCTACTGATTGAACAGCCAGGTCTTGAGGAGTCTTCGGAAGGCCAGTAGGTCTTGGGTCTGCTGTAGGTTGGTGGGGAGGGTGTTCCAGGTCTTGGTGGTGATGTGGAAGAAGAATCTGCCACTGGCAGTCGTTTTGCGGGTGCTGGGGACTGTGGCGAGGGCGAGGCCGGCGGAGCAGAGCTAGCGGGTGGGAGTGTAGAAGCTGAGTCGTCAGTTGAGGTATGCTGGGCCGGTGTTGTGGAGAGCTTTGTGTGCGTGGATGAGGTAAGTAGTTGTCTGGATTTTGGCCAGGTGGCAGGAGTTTGTTCCTCAGTTAGTGGCAGGAGCAGCGCTGCCAGCCGCGTTAGTTAAGCAAGGACAATGATATGTAGGGACACAAAATGCTTGGTAGGGAAGAAGGTTTTGAGTCGGTTTGGCAGAGCTCCGTGAGTTTAGTTCTACAGTGGTGGAATTGTTCTCAACAGTGGGATGGCATGTGCATGTTTCAAGAGGGGCTGTCAGTGTTTCAGATGCAGGATTCCCTGGACAAGGCCCTGAACATAAGGAGGTATCCTAGATTTTCCTAGTGGGGTGAGGGTCAGAAATGTCCGGGAGGAAGAGGTACTTTTCTGAGTGGCGTTTGGCAGCTAGTTTTTGCAGGGTTATAGGTTAAGTTTACGGTTGTAAACAAGTTACACCAGGAGGAAGCTATAAATGAGAAGTTCAGATAGGAGATATTTAGATAGGTAGCTGTTTATTGAAGTAAGTAAGAGGTTACAGCGGTTAAAGTTCAACAGTTAATGACCGAGTAGGGGGCTTAATCAGTTGGAATGAAAGGATATAAGGGTGAACTTTAGGGTTGGGGAGAAGCCACGCAGGTGAACAAATGTATAGTTAGGTGTAGTTTTGTAAGGCAAAGACCAAGGTAATCATTGTGAGGTGCACCTGTCGTCAATAAAGCAGCTTTTTCACACATAAAGAGCGAGTTCGTGGTCTGTGCTGCACCCCCTGTGGCCCAATATAGTATTGTGGACAATAGGTCATCGACAACAGATAGCTGAAAGTTTCTGTGGGCAAGAACTAAAAATGAGGTTTTAAAGTACAACAACGTTCTGGAAAGTACTCGGACAGCCAAGGTTGGCCTCAGCTGTCAGCCCACTCAAATCAAAGAAAGTGATGGGTACCTTTCTGAGATCAACGTCAGAGCTTCATTGTGATGCAGATTGCACCAGGAGTGTTTTTAAAGGACCTTGACATCAGGGGGGGAGTACAGAGAGTGCTTTATCAGGGAACATTTTAAAACAGGCTGTGTGAGCTGAGCACCACCTGAGCCGCCCCCGTGAACTGCCAGATGCACTCTGGTGCTTGTGTTTGTACTCTGCAAAGGTCCGCCGTGCAGTTACACACGTAAGTGGATGTTGCAATGTCTAAAAAGAACTACATTTAGATAATTTCCCCTGGATTGACCTGCTGTTCTTTGACTAGGTGGTTGGCCTGCAGCAGTTGGAGCTGACAGATGAAATACTATGAATCAATACAATTACCACTGCCATTCCATTTGTACTCCACAAATGCTGAGATCCTGTTGAACTTGTCAACCTCCATGTAGTATTGAGTCCACTCAATATTTAGTAGAAAAGTAGGTTTATTTGAAGAAAGCACAGGAGCAAGGTAGGGTACAACCTACACAGGACTTCTTCCCAGCAACTGTAACACACAGAAGCTAGGAAAGGAATCCTGTGACATAAAGGAATACTTAAGGCAGAACAATTCTAAGTACAAATTAAAGGGGCAACACGACACATCTTCTTCCTTTAGAAAAACAAAAACAAAAAGAATTAACAAACAAAATCTCGTAACCATATGGGTTTGGAACAAACACGTTTCTTACCAATAACAGGATTCTCAAAACAATTGGGATCTTTAACAATAGTGTTGTTGTTGCTACGATTGGAAGAAACGCAATCATTAGCATGGTGAAGATCATTGACACTGTCAGAAGAACCCAAAAAATCCTTACTAGAAACATCTGGCACAACTTCACTATTAATACTGTCATCAGTAGAGATGCCAATAGGAACAGATGTAATTTCAGAAGGAGCAGAAATATTTTCAGAAAGGAGAAAACCACCATGATCCTCTTTTTGAACAATAGGAGGACTTAGCGAGGAGTTAGGTAAAATTGTAGGATTCACAGTGCAAGAATTTTTATTCCCTTTGTAAATAGCAATTCTCTTTAAATTCCATACTTTACCATCACTTAAAAGAACAGCATTGCGTAGAACTTTCTTAATCATTAAAGGTTTAGAAAATTGAGAATCACCTTTGCGAACCTTCCATGGTTTTTTAACTTTAACCAGCATTCCAGCTTCAACTTTTGTGGAACCTGAAGCAAATTTATTGTCAAACTCCTTCTTGTATTGGAGATGTTTCCCAACAATATTGTTTTTAACTTCATTCATGCAGATATCCAAACAGTCTTTTTTATGCAACCAATTAGGATTATATTTAGTCCTAGCGACACGGCCTCTCATAATTTCAAAAGGTGACATCTTTAAAGCATCATGAATATTGGTTCTATAGGACCAAACAGCTTTGTGAACACCAACTTCCCAATTATCTCCTTTCATAATAGCAAGTTGAATAGCATTTTTCAGGACTTTGTTGAACCTCTCGCATAATCCATTACCACTTGGGTTATATAATGAAGTGGTTTTATGGATTATACCTGTCCTGTCAAAATAAGATTTAGTAAGTTTGGACACGAACTGGACACCATTGTCACTGATAATTTGTGTAGGGAGACCTTCCTCCATAAAAACTCTATCAATAAACTCTAAGACTGTGGCTGAGTCGACTCTGTCCACAATGGTAATACAGGGCCACCTTGAAAAAATATCAATGATAGAAATCACAAATTTCTGACAAACACCGATAGGTCCCATAATATCCATAGCAACGGTGTGCCAAGGACCATCAGGAACTATAGGTACACACATGTCTGGTTTCAAAGTATTGAGAACTTTATCTGAGTTGGAACAAACAACACATTCACGTACCATTCTTTCAGACATGACATCAATACCTGGCCACCAGTACCATTGTTTGATATTTTGTTTGGTTTTAACAATACCACAATGATCCTTGTGGCATAATCCTAAAATGGAGTTTCTCAACGTTACAGGGGGAACAGCTTTATCTCCCCGAAAAATAGTGTTTTCAAAAACAGTAAGTTCATTACTGACCTCCCAGAATGGTTTAAGGTCAGAAGATAATTTACTTTTTTCTATCCACCCATTGCGAATAAAAGAAATAACAGAGACCAGGACATTGTCCTTAACATACTCTTCAGTCCAAACTTTTTTCTCAATGCAAAAAGGATTATCATCATGAATGAGGGCAACTTGAAAGGAATCCCATTCATTAACCTCACATTCTTGCAAGTCTGAGGGCATGCGCGAAAGAAAATCAGCAATAACATTGTTTTTGCCTGGAAAATAGACAATTTTGATTACAAAATCTTGTAAGCGCATAGTCATCCTAGCAATTCTAGCAGTGGCATTGTAAAGGCCTTCAGTGGAGAGGAGTTTGGTAAGGGGTTTATGATCAGTTCTGACTACACAGCTTTTGCCCCATACAAAACTCCGAAAATGTTCTAAGGACCAGACAACTGCAAGAGTTTCCTTTTCAATGACCGAGAATTTGCTTTCAGGAACTGAAAGAGCCCTGGACGCAAAAGCGACAATGTGTTCTTTCCCAGAATTGTCAATTTGTGACAGGACGCTCCCCAAACCTTTATTACTGGCATCGACCGTAATGACAGAATCAAGGTCTAAGTCAAAAGGGGACAACACAGGGGCATTGATGATGTCAGATTTAATACTATTAAATTCATTCTCACAAAGAGCGGACCACTCAAACTTGACCTTACTTTTCAAAAGTTGTCTGATATTGAAAACTTTACTAGAAAATCCTTTAACAAATTTAGAGTAGAATTCTACCATACCGAGGAATGATCGGACATCATCCTTGCTGGTCGGAGAGGGTGCTTCCTTAATGGCGTCAACAAGTTTGGGTTTAGTTGAGACACCATCAGAACATAGAACATGACCTAAGTAAGTTACGGATTTAACTCCAAAATGACATTTGGAAAACTCAATGGTTAACCCTTTACCATCCAGGATATTAAGAACCTCTTCAAGAATAGAGTTGTGTTCTGATTCATCCTTACCATAAACTAAAATATCGTCCTGGAAAAATTTAATTTTGGGATGTTTGCCAAATAATTGGTGCATGATTCGTTGGAAAATGGCAGCAGCAGAGGCCAAACCGAATGGCATCCTCTTAAATTGAAAACAACCCATCGGGGTGATGAATGCAGTGAGATGCCTGCTGTCATAATCCAAGGAAATCTGATGGTATGCGGCAGAAAGATCCAATGTAGAAAATATGGTAGCACCTTGAACGGAAGACAACATTTCAGAGATCTTGGGTAACGGAAATTTGTCAATAACAATGTTCTCATTTAAATGGCGAAGGTCAACACATAGCCTAATTTTGCCATTCGCACGTCTGGCGATAACAACTGGAGAAATCCATTCGGAGGATTCTATAGCCTCAATGATGTCCTCCTTAACCAACTTGTCTAATTCTTTTTCAACATCATTGCGAACTAAGATAGGTATGTTTCTAGCTTTAAAAATTCTAGGTTTAGCGTCACTTTTCAAAATAATACGATGGGAAAATCCTTGTAGATTACCAATTTTACCGCTAAAAACTTTTGGAAACTTTTTAAACATAGAATCTCCAATTTTTTCACCGTCATCAATTATTAAAACAGGTTCGGGACTATTGGGATTAAGAATAATGTCTAAATTAAATTGATCTCTCCATCCAAGGACAGAAGGACCACGTTTAGAAACATAGAGTTTCCCTAAGGAATTTCTATCTTTAAATCTGAATTTTAAGGGTTTGAAACCGACAATTTCAATCTTTTCTCCTAAATACCCCTCAGGAGAAATATCAGAAGCATAAAAATCATTACCTAAGTGCTGTGCAAAGTCAGAATTCCACACTTTTTCATTAACAATAGTGTACGGGGAACCAGAATCAGCATAAATGTTGATGGGAACCCCACCGATTCTCATGTCACACATAGGTTTTTTAAGAACATTTCCTTTGAAGGAATCATTAATGTTGAAGATAAAAACTTTCTCAAGTGGTTTCTGAACACATTCATCTTCCATAGAGCAATGTGAAACTTTTTTAATACATTCGTCTTCTACAGAACAATGTAAAACCTTTCTAACTAAATTTTCTTCACCACTAGAATCGGAAGAATCATAAATCACCTTTACTTTCTTACTTTTAGACCTGTGGCAAGCTCTGGAATAATGACCAATTAACCCACAATTGGAACATTTTTCCTTAATGGCAGGACACATTTTAAAGTTAGCTAAATGTGAACTACTGCCACACCTGAAACATTTGAGGTTGTCCGGATTTTTATCCGTTTTATTAACCTCACCAGACTTAGGTTTATTTTGGAACTTCTGTTTATAACCAGATTTACTTTGAACTCTAGAAACAGTATGTTCCGAAACAACGTTAGGATCTGGGGAAACTTTTTCCTTAATCTTAATAGCTTTGGCGCTGCGACCAGAAAGTTCAGCTTTCCTAACAATAGCTAGAACATCTTTAAGATCAGAGTCGCCATTAATCCAAAGTCTATCTTGTATTGATGGGTCTGATGCATGCATTACGACCTGATCCCTTATGAATTGTTCTTGAAGGTGATCAAACTTACAGTCATCAGCAATCTTTTTCAATTCAGAAATATAAACGTCTATAGTTTCTCCAGGTTGTTGTTTCCTGCGGAAAAATTTATATCTGGTAATACCAATGCACACTTTAGGGGAAAAATGATTATCAAAATCGATTAGAATATCATCAAAAACATTAGAATCTCCACCACCTGTACACTTTGACATTTCCTCATATACTTTTAAACCCCCAGCACCAAGAGAATGTAAAAATAATTTTTTTTTTCTTTCAGGTTTCATCTTTGCTTCTTCATCGATGGTATCAATAAAGTTTAGAAAATATGCCTTCCATTGAAGCCACTTCATGCAGGGTTCTGAACCAGATGGCCAAAATGCTTGAGGAGATTGTATTGTAAAATTTTGAGTAGCCATGAGGAAGTCACAAGGTCAGAAATGAAGTTGAAAAAAAAATAACCTTACTTGGGAAATGAGAAAGTAATTGGATGAAATAGTACAGTGAAGATGCTGAAAAACGCTGATGGAAACCGCTTTGTTCTGCCTTTGAACGAAGAAACGCTGTGAAATAATGTGTAGCGTTGAAAACGTTGCCGAGGAAACGCTGGTAAACGAAGGAGAGGTGTAGCGTTGAAAACGTTGCCGTGGAAACGTTGGTAAACAAATACTCAAGATGGCCGCCGGCGTCCTACGTCAGCGCGTAACGTGCGTCTGACGCGAGGGAATGACGAGCTCGTTACAGCCAGAGAGTCAAGCAATGGAAGCGCTCGAGAATGCCGGCGCTCGAGAAAGAAGACGCTCGAGGCCGAAAACGCTCGTTCAAGTAGGCTTCTTTTGAACTCTCCTTTTTAAAAGATGCACTCTTCTTAAAACTAATTTTTAGAGAATTTGACCCTGCGCAGCGCTTACAGTAATGTCAAGAATAAAAGCGCATTCAGGAAACGGGGTCAAAGTTAAAAAGAGGTTACTCACATGATGTTGTGGAGTAAAAGCAGTTGGAAGAGGCATAAAGGAACCAGTCAAATATCAGCAGTAGAGGCAGAATTCTTGATAGAAATGGTTTCCACAATGTAGGAGAATTGTCAGAGGTGGTAAAAATTGAAGATAGGATAAAATTATTTAAAAAAAAATTTTTTTCCTTGTAAATATGAAAAAAAAACGTTAAAGTTGATTAAGTCAAAATCATCAGGGTTCATGGGTTCCTGGTGCTTCCTGGACCTCGTCGCCAAAATTGTAGTATTGAGTCCACTCAATATTTAGTAGAAAAGTAGGTTTATTTGAAGAAAGCACAGGAGCAAGGTAGGGTACAACCTACACAGGACTTCTTCCCAGCAACTGTAACACACAGAAGCTAGGAAAGGAATCCTGTGACATAAAGGAATACTTAAGGCAGAACAATTCTAAGTACAAATTAAAGGGGCAACACGACACTCCACCATTCATAATGTTAAGAAATCACATCCCACCACTTCCGGTCTCCCACCGCCCAGTCCCTCTCATAGGCATGTCTGAATGAAATGAATGAATGAAATGAAAAGACCATTTGTTAAGCGCGATAGCTACTCTCAGGCGTCATAGCGCTACAGACAATGCGTCCAGGTGAACAGTTTGAAATTATTCAGGATTTATTAAAAAGCAGGGTTTTTAACTGTTTACGGAAGGGGAGTAAATTGGACTCTGATCACAGATGTAGGGAAAGGGAGTTCCAAAGTTTGGCCGAGTTATAGGAGAACGAACAGCCCTCACAACTGGCTCTCCTGATCCTGGGCACAGTGGTGAGGTGAGAGGATGCTGACCTAAGCTGTCTGTTCGGGTGGTAGGGGGAGATCAGTGAGTGATTGATGACAGCGCCTGTTTTTCAAAAGGCTCAGTGGGTGATGTACAGGGCCTTAAATTCGATTCTTTCTCTGACTGGGAGCCAGTGGAGGCTCCTTAGTCCGGGTTTAATTGGGAGTCGGTGGGGGATCTGGAGGAGTGTTCGTGCTGCGCAATTTTGGATAATCTGGAGCTTGCGCAAGGTGGTTTGGGGTGCCCCTAGGTAAAGGGCATTCCCAAAATCCAGAGGAGACAAGATGAGGCCCTGGATCATGATCTGTCTCGCTTGAAAAGGCAGTAAAGGAAAATTTTCCGTAGAAGTCTAAGTAGCCCAAAGCAAGTAGCTGAAAGTTTAGCTGCTTTACAATTAAAATTGAGGGAATTGTCCAGGCAGATGCCCAGGCTCTTAATTGCATCATTTGGTATGGGAGCAGGGCCAAGGCAGGTAGGCCATAATGCGTCGATGGTGAGCTTGGGGGTTTACCTAAGAGCATCAGTTCAGTTTTGTCTCCGTTCAACTTGAGACATGACGATGTCATCCATTTGGTCACTTCTTCTAAGCTGTCCCTTAAGCTGTTACGCGCGGTGCGGCTCTGATTGAGATCCACCAATAGCTGAGTGTCGTCGGCATAGGTGAGGATTTTTATCCCAAAGGGGCGGACAATCTCAGCTAGGGGGCTTATATATATCTATTAAACAGCGTAGGCTAAAAAAAGAGCCTACAGCACACTGCAGCCAAGAGGCTTGCTGGGGGAGGTGGTTTCGCCCTCAAAAACCTGGAAGGAGTGGTCTGAAAGGAAGGATTCAAACCAACCAATTGCTTTTCTGGAGACTCCTAAGCTGGTGCGTGGATGAGAAAGAATGTTGTGGCTTACAGTGTCGAAGGCGGCACTTAGGTCGAGGAGGATGATTGCTGCAGTGCCTCCTTGATTCAGGATCTTCCTGGCCTCCTCCGTCACTGCGACAAGGGCGGTTTGGGTCCCATACATGGGACAGAATCCCGCCTGGGAGGGGTGGAGCAGATGATTGGTCTCTAGGAACTCTGCCATTACTATGTTGGCATGTTTCTCAAGGATCTTGCTCCCCCAAGGTGACAGGGAAATTGGTTGATGGTTACTAGGGTTATCCTGGTCTAGGTTGGGTTTTTTGAGGAGGGCTTTCATCCAGGGAAGCGGGACAATGCCAGCCGATAGGGAGGCGCTGAGCAGGTCAAGTATGGTGGGAAGGATGTTGCTGGTGACTGGCAGCAAGGTGCGCGGGGCTGTCGGAACGTTGGGGGAGCCGGATTTAACCTGATGCATGATGGATTCTAGCATGGTAAGGGTGAAGGGGAAGTGATTCGAGTGTGGCTAGGGGCGGGGGCCCTGATTCAGGTAAATTGGTGAGTGGAGTGTGGATCTGAGTGGGGGAGAAGGAAGTATATATGGTTTGTATCTTTTGGCACTATCATACTACACAGCTAACTCTTGGTCCTTTTAATTTTCCTAAAAGTAAATTGTGCTTACTTGGCAGCCTGAAAAATTATCCATTTTGATCTGACAGCTATAATTGTGAACTTCAGATGTCTGACAGAATGGCCCCTTGATACCCTCTCAGTCTCACTAAGTATGGGGCTACGAATGAAGTTATGAGAAATGAAACTTTAACAAACCTGCATGTTTGGGACCAATTTGATGCTGGATATAGATGTGGATTGGACCACCCCATGTCAAACAGGATTACTTTAGAAGTCATTGCAGACTGATTGGATGATCATTCAAGTACTGTAGAAGTCCTTTTCACATCATCAGACATCAGACAGCTCTTGAAGTCATCAGCAACGTTTAGAAACTTTAGTTTGATGACTTCAGGATGGCTTAAAAGTATATATCTGATGATCACAAGATGTGATTGTTCCTGATGATCAGAGGATGAGCAATTGAGGTGAGATTGTGTCTGATGATTTGAGGATGTTTTGAAGATGACTATCTGATTACTTTACAGGCACTAATAAAAGGGAAAATGGTCTCCTGGCTAAATGGAGGGTAGCCATTTGATATGACAGGGGTCCTGCACCTACCACAAAGAAATAGGTTTTAGAGCTAATGTACATGGCTACAAGGTTCCCAGGTCAATGTGTCATATGCTACACAAGTCCATTTTTTCTTTTTTTTTTATTCTGGGGCATGTATTCCTATTTTATAATGGAATACACATGACTACAACTCACAGAATACACAAAAAAAACATGGACTGAAGCAGCACATCACATACGTACCTGGAAAGCTTACCTAATTGTACTGCAGTGACTGAGTTGAGGTCTATTCCTTTGTGTTGCCTTGAACTTCCCAACCCAGATATATTTTGGCACCCCTAAGAGGATATTTATTAGAAATCAACCGTTGGCGAGTGCGAGCGAGGAAAAAAATCTCTGCTTCAACTCTGCAAGTTCAGCAGAGCGCAGAGTGCTAAAAACTCCACAAACTCCGCGAACAGATCGAGTTCACCGCCGAGGCTTAATGTCGCCCCACCACCACCACCTACAGCTTATCTATTGCTTGGTTTCCAGTCCTTTTTATATTGAAGCCTACCAGACATTGCAGCTGTCTGGTTTGCTAAAGATATCTTGTGTACATTCAGAAATCTGCCTGGATTAGTAGGAATCGAGCATATTTTTGGGGTAATTCTGAAGTGTGGTGGAAACAAATATTTGAATATTATCAATCACACATCAGTAAGTAAGGTATTGACATTTGCAAACATTATCATTTGTGTGCAGTAAAACTATATTTTGCTGCAAATGTAATGGTCATTTCAATTGAAAATATGTTGTCTGTAAGGAAGTGCACTACCACACCAAGCATACTCCACACTATGCAACTCCACTCTATGACATTCTACTCCACGTCCCTCCACTCTAAGACACTCTGCAACACGTGACTCTGCGCCACTCTTGTTTATGCCATTCACTCCACAAAAAGCCACTTCACAGTATGCCTCTCCACTCCACATGACTTACCCCACTCGAATCTACCAACCTCCACTCCAATCTACTCCACTCCAGCGTACACCAATCTTCTCCACTCCAGTGTACACCAATCTATGCCACCCAACTCCACTAAAGTCTACTCCAATCTCCCCTACTCAATCTACCCACCCAATTTGCCCACCTCACTCTACCCACCCTCAATCTACCCCACTCTACTCCATTCTACCTCACTCCACCCAAATATAGAGCACTACACTAAAATCTTCCTTTCTCTGCTCCAAAATACCCCAGTCTACCCCACTCCAATCCACACCAATCTACCTCATTCCAATCTACCCCAATCCAACCCACTCCAATCTACCCCAATTTACTTCACTCCCATCTACCCAGCTCCACTCCAATCTACTCTACTCCAATCCACCCCAGTCCAATGTACCCTTCTCCATTCCAATTTACCCCAATGCCCTCCAAACTTCACTGCAATCTATCCAACTCCTCTTCCTTCCAATCTACCCCACCTCACCAATGTCTACCCCCCTCCACTCTAATCTACCACACTCAAATCCACCCACTCTTTACCGGAAGTAGACACCCTGGTCCTTAGCCTTGGGACCGAGGTAGGTGCTGTCACTCTCTTGGTACTCTATCGCCCCCCCCCATTCTATGCCGTCTTTCCCTTCATCTTTCATTGATCAACTGACCAACATTGCTACCTCCTCCCCCCGTATCATCATCATTGGTGATTTTAATTACTGGTTCCAGCACGAGGACGCTGGCCCGCATGCTTCCGAGCTATTCGAGGGTCTCTCGAGCCTGAACGTTGTCCAACTAGTCAGGTCTGCAACCCACAAGGGTGGCCATATTCTCGATCACATCTGGACCCATGGGGTCAAATCCTCCCGCCCACTAGTTACACCTTGTGTGTGGTCAGATCATTCTTTGATCGACACCACATTCAAGGCGGCTGGCCAGATCAGGGTCCCCCCGCGGGAAGGCGGCACTGCTCGTAAGTGGAAGGCTGTCGACTCTCCCAAATTGCTGGCTCATCTGTCCCAAACTTGCCCCCCGCTTCCTAATGACATCAGTACGGATGGCCTTTATGGGTCGGTGGCAGACTGGCTCATGTCAGCCAGTGACATCTTTGCCCCCCTAACTAAGTTCCCCCAATCCCGGCATAGTAACTCCCATAAATGGTTTAGCCCCCATCTTAAGTCCCTCCACCTGGAACTTCGGCAACTTGAGCGCAAGTGGAGGAGAGATTACTGCTCCCTAGGCAGAGATGCCTATGTGGCCGCTCGCAATAGGTACAAACTGGCCATCCTCGCAGCAAAGAAAGCTTACGCCTCAGGGAAAATTTTATCCGCCCCCTGCCAGTCGAAAGAAATTTTTAAAGTTCTTGAAGAATTCACTTCTGATCCTAGGACGCTTCCTACTCAGACCCCCACACAGGAAGCTTGCAATACCATCAGTGCCTTTTTTATCGAAAAAATTGTATTGATTAGGGACACCATCCCAGTTATTCCTCCTGGCGCTGGATCTGTTTCCCCCCCCCACAACCCTCTCTCACTTACACAACTCCCTCTTCTAGACTCTACTTCTCTGGCCACTCTTGCCACTCGCATTAAGTCTGGATCTCCAGACGACTGCTGCCCACCTTCCATACTCCGGGACATCTGCCACTCTCTACCCGACTGCATCCTCCCTCTGCTAAACTCTTCTCTCTCTTCCGGTACAGTGCCGGGCGCCTTCAAGGAGGCTGTGTTGGTGCCCCTACTGAAGAAACCAGGGGCTGACCCCGCCGTCCCGGCAAATTACCGCCCTATCACTCTTTTACCTTTCTTCTCTAAAATCCTGGAAGCCCACGTCACCACCTGTCTCTCACAGTTTATCGAGAGCTCCAACTTTCTCAAGGCGAATCAAGCCGGCTTTAGACCCGGCCACTCTACGGAGACAGTGATCTTGGCCGTGCTGGATGCCTTGAGAGACGGTGTTGACAAGGGTACCCCCCAGGCCTTGGTATTATTAGATCTGTCAGCCGCCTTCGACACGGTGGATCATAACATCCTTCTCCACCGTGTCGAACAGACTGGCATCCAAGGCCTGACGTTGGCCTGGGTCAAATCCTTTCTGACCGGCAAGTCTCAGACCCCTAGTCTGGGCACTTTCAGGGCTCCCAGGGAGCATTCGCCCTGTGGGGTCCCCCAGGGTTCTTCTCTATCCCCTCTTCTCTTCAATCTTTATCTTCGCCCCCTTCTTTTTTCATTGAGGCAGTGGGACGTCACCGTGTTTAATTACGCGGACGACCTACAACTCATCTTTTCTCTTAACTCCCCCTCCGCTATTCCCAACTTTCAGGCAGTTATGTCCCACATCCTCCATTGGATGGGCCACAACCAGCTAAAACTGAACCCCGGTAAGACGGAGCTCCTCCTTTCTGGTAGGAGTGCCACCTTCTGGGGACCACAATTCTGGCCGGCAGAACTTGGTCCATCTCCCACTCCTGTGACCTCGGTGAAGAGTCTGGGGGTCACAATTGACTCCGGCTTATCCCTCGGGCCGCAAGTGGGGATGGTGGTCTCGTCCTGCATTTACCAGCTGCGCAGGATCAGGAAAGTGGCATACCTCCTTACACCAGACGCCCTCCTGCGGATCATCATGGCCCTCGTCCTCTCCCGCTTAGATTTTTCTAACGCAATCTACCACGGTCTGCCTAAAACATCGATGGCTAGACTGCAAGCGGTTCAAAATCAAGCGGCGAGACTGGCCCTAGGGATTCCAAAGTGGCAATCTGCCAGGCCCCTCCTTGCCAAACTCCACTGGCTCCCCGTCATCTCAAGGGTAGCCTTCAAGATCGGCTGTATCATCTTTAAGTCGTTAGCTGGGACCTGCCCCGTCTTTGTAAAATCCCTTATCACTCCCTACCGCCCACCCCGAGATCTGAGATCCGCTCACCTCCATCTCTTGACTGTCCCTTCTTATAAGCTCTGCAGATCTGGAGGCCGGAGATTCGCATACCTGGCCCCCAAGCTCTGGAACTCTTTTCCTTCACCTCTCAAAACTTCTAATACCTTGACCCTCTTCCGTAAGTCTCTAAAAACCTGGCTCTTCCCCAAATCTGGCTAGTCTTTCTGTCCTTCTTACTTCCAACCAGCGCCAGGAAACCCATGGTGTCAGTGCGCTTTACAAGCACCCCCTACAATACACTCTACTCCAATCCTCTCTAAGCTTCTATACTCCACTCTACCCAAATCTACCCCACTCCATTCTAGCACATTCGACTCAAATCAATCCCACTCCAATCTAATTCACTTCGCACCACTCTAATCCACCCACTCCACCCCAATCTACCCTACTCCAATCTACTGCTCCCGAACCTACCCCACTTCAAACTACCACACTCCGCTCCAGTCTACCCCACTGCAACGTACCCACCCCTCTATACCTCAGCCCATTATACCAAAATTCAACCTACTCCACTCCAGTCTACCCCATTCCACTCCAATTTACCCATCTCCAAACAACTCCACTCCAACTATCCCCCTTAAATCTACCCAACTCCAATTGTTATAGGAAACCCAGCCTCAGCCTTGGTCAAACAAGATTTGCAAAATAATATCATTGAGAATGTATGTATCCAACTAAATGTTTATCTCATTAAATCTGTGTTTGATTAAAATGGTATTATGACAAGATGATAATGCTTGCTGTTTGATTGCATCAATGCTTGTTTGTAAAAAGGAACTAGTAATGCCAGTGCTTCAATTAGAGTCCCGAAGGAGCCGGCGTTCGAGGATGTCAGTCCAAAACTAAGGACACCATCGGTTATTACAGGCTGGCTCCCTACAATGGCTCTCCTCTTTTAAGGGAGAGTATTGAATAACTACACCCCTCCAACATCATAGGACAATAAGAAACACTTAGAGAGCTGGTGTGAATACCAAGACACACCGGTTGTCCCGCGCCGTGGGCCTGAGGACTTCTACAAATTGATTTGTTACACTTATATAGAGTGTGTGGTCCTGATGAGAACTCGATAATGAGAAGAGTTCGAAATGCGTAGACCTTGTGTTTTTCATGCCATAAGAATGTCAACTAATATATAAGCTTTTTGTGAAATATACAAATAGGCGTGAACTATAATCTATGGCATTATATGTAAACAGTGGATTTTGAACAATTGTAAATATGAATGGTGTAATGTAGAGTGTGCATGAGAGTGTTTGACTGTGATTCACAAGTGAGTGTATGTGTGAGTGTTGGAAGGGGAGTGTTTTAATGTATAGAATGTTTTTCATATCTTGTATGTCATATGTTTTGTTGAACTGTTTAAAAAAATGATCAAAAAATCTAAATGAAGTAAAAAGTTAATAAAACTAAAGATTTATTCAAGAGATTCAGATCCCCTCACTTTATGTTTCAGTCAATTGTGAGATGTTAAATTTGTGGTGAACAATTAATGGCAGCATTGGCATCTTTCTATTTTGTATATCAATTAGAGTCCCAGCACAAGTACATATGTTATGTTAATAAACTGTTGAGCCTGCACGAGCATTTCTAGAACTCCATGCGCTGCGTAGCATGCATGTGTTACATGTGAAATCCCAAGCGCTAGTAGACTATAAAAACCCCACCCATTGAGCTGCAGGTACTTCGCTTCGTTGAACAGCAACTCACGTGATAAGATGCTCGGACTTTTTCAAAAAGGGAAAAAGACATTTGAGAGCAAGTAATTCAGAATTTAAAAAGAAGGATTCTCATCTTCCTAAAATAGCGCTCACAGATTTACAGACTTAAAAGACTATTTAAGGGGGTGTGGCCAAGATGGCGGCTTAGCAAGATGTGTTCTCCGGAGGCTCCCCGTCCCCGTTCCCTAAACTGGGTCTAAAAGCAGACCGTTTCATCTTCTAGCACCGGAGCCGAAACCTGCAGGCGCAGGGGACTCCCCAGCAGTCGGGAACTCAGGGGGCCCTTGGGGACGAGCAGTGACCGACAGGGCGAAGCGGGAGGCGGTGATCTCCCACCTCGGCGAGGGAAGCAAGCGCACCCCAGCCTCAAGCTACTGGCCTGCGGGGCTGCTCCGAGAACCTCCCTGGCTGGTGCGGAGATCCGGGGGAGGCGTTCACGGGGACGCAGCAGCGGAACTCGAGTGGACGACCCGAGAGGGGCGGAGCTCACGAGGCCAACTTTGGAAGGCAATCGAGGCCCCGGCTTGGGCCTACCCGGCAGTGACGGTGCTTCCGAAGGTGAGCGAGGCAGCGCAACGCGGTCAGGGAGTGCACCGCTGGGGACTACTACCGAGAACTTCGGCGCCTGACGGCCCTGTCGGGTGTAGCAGAGACCCAGGGCTGCAAACGAAGCAGACAACGCCATACGGCCCACTGCGGCCGGCCGCCGGCCGAAGCATGGGCGCCACAGCTGCGGAGGGCCGAGAGCGGCGGCGCGGGGAGGCGGTCGGACCCCCGAGGAGGACTTTCGTGCAGGGGAGTGAATTAAGAGGGACTCTGCCGAACCCCTGCGGGGCGCTCGCCAAGACCGGGCTCCCTGGCTGAGACCGACCCATCACGAGGCGCCACGATCCAGTGTGGCCCGGGCCCCGGACCAGGGAAGAGCTCGATCCCCCCCCCGGTTCTCCCACCGCACCTCAACAGGGTCCCGTTTGGGAGGACAGCAAGCAGCCTCGCCTTGAGGAGAGAGGATGTCTTCTTCCAATCGCAAAGGCAATCGCACCATAACCGAACTGCTGGGCAAAGGCCCCCCAAAGACCGACAAAAGCCCTGACAAGCCGGCTCAGGCTCCCCCACCTAAAGGGAAAGATCACGGCGAGGGGGAGGCCCCTGCGACCAAAGCTTTCATGGAGACTCTCTTCGCCTCTGCTAAGGAGGACTTCCACTCCCTCCGACAAGAAATGGCGGGGGAATTTAAGGAGCTGCGCCGGGACGTCGATGATTTGGGGGAAAGAGTGGCCGCCACTGAACTCGCGGGACAAGCAAAGAGCGAGGAAGTGGAATTTTTGAGACTAGAAATTATCAGGCTCAACAACCAACAGACTGATCTCCAATCGCACACGGAGGATCTGGAAAACCGCTCAAGGCGCAATAATATCCGGGTCCGAAATGTGCCGTCCAAGGCAGAGGGGGACGACGTGACAGGATACTTGCAGGCCCTGTTCCGATCGGTGCTGGACGAGAGCGAGGACTTCGAAATCCGCATCGATAGATCCCACAGGGTGGGCCCAGCCCGCTGAGCTCAGGGTCCCCCACCGGACATTCTGGCTTTCCTGCCAGACTACCCCCTCAAGGAACGGATTCTGAAAGCAGCGCGGCCCAAACAACCTCTTTGCTTCCAGGGCCAAGCGGTGGAACTTTTTCAGGATCTTTCGGCAATCACCCTGCAAAAGCGGAGATCGTTCAAAATGGCCACCACTTTCCTCCGCAAAGAGGGGGTACCGTATCATGGGGGCATCCCTTCAGACTGATCTTTAAATGGAACGGGGTGCTCCATCAACTGCGCTCCCTGAAGGACACTTGTAGCCTACTGGGCTTAGCGCAAGAGGAGGACCTACCAGATGTAGAGGAGGGGGGACATTCATCTGGGGCCCCGTCCAGTTCTCTCCGGACACATGGCGACGGCTGGCAAAAGGTGAGAAGAGGACGTCCCTCCAGGAAACACCTCAAGCCGAACCTGGAAACGATGGAGCAAGAAAAAGCAGCGGCAATCCAAGAAGTATCCAGAGACACTGGCGCCAGCTCATGAGACATTGAAGCTACAGTCCTGATTAGCTAAGTATGGCAGCTCGTTTTGGGGTCGGGGGGTCTCGAGTCGTCGAGCCGCCATTGCCACATAACCCACTCTTGTCATAATGTACTGCAGGCCCGGACAGACTTTGGTTAGGCCTGGAACAATGTACTATACTTGTTGTTCTATGTTTGGAACTACGAATATTTTGTTTTTGGGGGGTTTACAGGGGATGAGGGGAAGGGTGGAGTGGAAGCGGCACTGGATTTCACCGTATGCCTTCTGGGGGACACGATGTTGATTGATTCTGTACGGCACCAGAGGGGGGGAGGGGTTACGGGGAAGGGGGTGGGAGGCCTTCCTTCTTTCGCTGAAGATCCGGGGGGGCAACCGCAAGTGGAAATGGGGAGGTATGGCCCACTACAAGGGGGAACAGGACCGGGAGCAGCTTTTACTGAAGTAAATCCAGGGTCTGCCCTAATATGCCACTTACTATAGGGACTTGGAACGTCAAGGGGCTTAACTCCTCGCAGAAACGCCAGAAGATCTGGAAGTACATTCTAGACCACCAATTAGATATAGTGGCTCTCCAGGAGACTCACTTGTTAGAGACGGAGGATCATCGTCTTAAACATAAAAGATATCCTCTCATCTATAAAGCCTCGGCCTCCACTAAACAGAAAGATGTGGCTCTCCTCTTCAGTCCGGGGGCACAATTCCAACCCTTGGCCAC
Organism: Lissotriton vulgaris; assembly: GCF_964263255.1. Lineage (NCBI taxonomy): Eukaryota > Metazoa > Chordata > Amphibia > Caudata > Salamandridae > Lissotriton > Lissotriton vulgaris. The sequence goes on from NC_141699.1 coordinate 21,193,157, forward strand.
TCAGGGTGACAAAGGTGGAAGGTGGCTAATGGTCAAGGGCCGCTTGAAGGGTAAGCTTTGTACGTTTGTCACACTTTACCCCCCCAACACGGGGCAAAAGCACTTTTTACACCTATTACTGGGGAAGGTGATCGATTTTGCAGAGGGACCCTTATTTCTTTTGGGGGATTTCAACCTAGTAAGGCAACCGGACCTTGACAGCACACACACACGCTGCTCTGACACAGGTTCCTTCCCAGAGGCCCTGCAGACACAAATTGGGGACATGGGCCTACTAGACACCTGGCATACCCTATATCCACTCACACGCGACTACTCCTTCTTCTCACACGTACACCAGACGTACTCTCGGCTAGATTACATTCAGTCCCTGCGGGGTAATCTTCAAGATGCCAAGATACTTCCTATCTCGGTATCCGACCATGGTATGTACACTATGTGCCTTTCCTGGTTGGGTAATGCCCCAAAGCCAGCCCGTTGGTACTTCCAGGAGGCTCTGACGAGGGACAGGGATTCCATGACACAGATGAGGGAGGCTATCGCTGAATTTTTTACCCTCAATACTCCAGATGCGACCTCTGAGTACAACACGTGGGACGCCTTTAAGCCGGTAATGCACGATAAGTGCATCTCGCTCAACTCAGCCCTAAATAGGCGCCGGGCGAAAGAAAGGGAGGGCTTAGAGGAGGAACTGGAGAAAGCTGAGCAAGCTCACAAACTCAAACCCACTAGGCAGACACTACGCACCCTATCGACACTCAAGGGTAAGTTACGTGCCATGTACAACAACAGGGCGGAATTCACCCTCCTTAAACTACGTAATCTATCCTACACCCAGGGCAACAAGATAGGGAAACACCTTGCTAGACAACTGAAGGACAAGCGGGAAAGGGAATACATAGGGGGACTTGAAGATGAGGCAGGGAACATACTACATAGAGACGAGGATAAGGCAGGACTCTTTGAGTCCTTTTACGGTTCGCTGTACTCAGCTGACACTCCCAACACGGTCCACCAGCAGGCCTTTCTCAAGGATCTCCCTGTCCCGCAAGTCTCCCCAGAATGGAATGAGACCCTCACAGCGCCCATTACCCTGGAGGAAGTACAAACAGCTATCAAAGCACTGAAACCCCATAAGGCACCCGGTACGGACGGGTACACAGCAGTCTTTTATAAGACCTTTGCGGGGGACATTAGTCGACACCTGGTCCGGCTTTTCAATCAGATGGCCCTAGAAGGCGACACCCCTGCCTCCATGGCAGAGGCGGTGATCGCTGTAATCCCCAAGCCTGGAAAGGATGTCACTTGCTGCTCTTCCTACCGCCCCATTGCCCTTTTGAACATCGACGCAAAGTTGTACTCCTCTATTCTGGCCTGGCGGCTGACAGACCTTATGCCAATCATCACCCATCCCGACCAGTCGGGTTTTATAAAAGGGCGCCAAACACATGACAACACCCGCCGTATCGTCCATTTAATCGTAAAAGCCAACAAATTTAAAATTCCTGCAGTATTAATCGGTCTGGATGCTGAAAAACATTTGATCGAGTCGATTGGCAGTTTTTATGGACCACACTGGCACGATTTGGCTTCTCCTCCACATTCATAACGATGCTCCAGGCCAATTACAGACGTCCTACTTCCAAAGTCTCTGTCAACGGAGTGCAATCCTCCTCCTTCGGCCACACCAGGGGGACCAGACAGGGTTGCCCCCTGTCCCCATGTTATTCGCCCTTAGCATAGAACCCTTAGCTATAGCAGTAAGGGAGCACCAGGGAATTGAGGGTCTCCCCTTTACTGGGGAGTCCCATAAAAATTCCCTCTTCGCGGACGACGTCCTTCTCTCCTTGTCAAATCCGACTAGCTCACTCCCACACTTGCAGGAAGTTCTCAGTTCCTTTGAGTTGGCGGCAGGCTTTAAAGTTAATCTGGGTAAATCCAATATACTCAACCTAACCCTCTCCCACACGGAGTCCCTGCTTCTCCGGTCTTTAACACCGTTGGCGTGGGCGACCTCCTCCATACAATACCTAGGGGTGCTGTCATATGGTTATTACGTTTCCATAGGTTGTGTTAAGTTAGCATGTGCTTGTTAAAAGTTTAAACGCCATCTTTTCTTTATGCTTCGGTTTGCACACGACACCTAATTGTTATTACAGCTTTTAACCTAGACGAAAGATGTGATTTACTTCAGAATAATATATTATTGTACTGGTATCAGTCGTGCCTGGAACACTTGGTACAACTGTCTGCACACTGAGAGCTGCACACTCTAACACAAGGTTATTGTAGGCCTGATCCTCGCACTACGTTAGTCATAACACAAATAATGTTTGTGCCAACTTTGGGCTTTACGTGAGTTCAAGATACAGTTACAGGGAATTGGAAAACACACTTGATGCTGGACATGCTGAGAGCTGGTAGCTGTTGATGTGATCTCCTACTACTGAGAATTTGAGGTATGGGTTCGCCCAGCTAAAGCCCAAATGAGACCTTCTTAGATATAATATAATATGCTAATTAGGGTGCGCGAAATATAGGTGATACAGAATTTTATAGATTTTGCATCATAATATGTTATCACAGTTTGCTTACTATGGATTAGTGACTATGCTGCTGACTCTGATTTTTATAATATGTATGTTGATATTATACAAGATACTGCGTTTGAGAATGTTGCATTGAAAAAATAAACATTTCAAACTTGCACGTGTTCTCATTGCCTCCCAGTTTCGGTTTGGAATGATAATATAACGAAAGAGTGTTCATGTGTTCCACGATACCTGAGGTATTCTAAGTTCATGTTCTGGATTGTCTAAGACATCGGGAAGTCTTCACTGCCGATGAGATACTGTAGCTAGCCTGGTAAGGGGATTTCTGAAACTTAGGTGAGTTGTGGGTCACCCTGACTCACCCAGGTTCTAGGTCTCTGTGCACAGTTCTGTGAGAGAACGGAAACCCTGCGACATGGTGCCCATGCGTTGGTTGGCCCTATAACATGACACTCGAGTAGTATATCATTCAAACCTTAACGCCTACATTCCCGTTTCCGGAAAACGGCAGTGTCGGAAAAACCTACCTATTTTTGAAATAGGTAATTTTCAAGCTTGAATCTATCTAAAACGGTTTCTTTGAATTACTACCCAGTTGTGCTACAAAGTATAATTTGTTTTTTCTAATTCCTGTGCTGACATGGCTCAAGCCGTGGACATCCCGCAGCATAGTCGCATTGCGGTGCGTGACCATTTGCGGATGTATGATGTTCCTTTGGATGGCTTGGCTGTGGTTCTGGTGGTGAGCGCGGAACATGCTTACCCGTACGAACTGTTTTATTCGTGGGTGACATTTCCGGCGGTGGACGCTAATTCTGGTGTGTTCCACACATACACTGCTTCAGATGTACCGGCTGCGTACGCTCCGTACAGAGCACTGGAGGTTCCTATTGACGCTTGGCAGCATGGAGTTTGGTTTGGTGGCGCCCTACCGCACGCTATGACCGCTCCGAGGTTAGGTCCTTTGTCCATTGCGGGCACTAGTTGGCCTGCTTTGGGTGGATTTACTCCTCACCCTAGACGTAACGCTTGTAACGTGGGCGAACTGCGGCAGCTTCATGAAGTCGCGGTGGGAGTGATTAGAGCGCTTGTTCATTACATTGGCCGTAATGTTCAGGAAGCGGCCCCTAGAGGCGCACAGCTTCGAGCAGAACATGCTGGTCTGAAAATCAACCCGGTCATGGTTAATTCCGTGATGGGTAAAAAGCCTGTAGAAAAGGACGATTTTCCGTTCTGGCTTGCTGAGAAATTCGGCCAGCTGGAGGCTGTGTTTCCTAATACGAGTCCGGGTGATAAGCACCGGATTCTTACACTGAGTTTACCGAAGGATCTGGCTCCTGACCTTGCTGACTGTGAAACCTGGGGAAAAACTTTTGCAGCGGTCTATTCGAGGTGCTATGGCTCCCCGTCTGTGACCAACCTAGGTGGGGTCCTTAAACGTGTTCAGGATGAACATGGACCGGAGGCGGCTGTTGAATTGGGCATGCGCCTGTGTGGCTCTTTTGAAGTGGTTTGCGGTGTGATCCTTGCGAATGTCAAGGGGGATGCAGTGAACTTTCAAGTTGCTAACGCGTTAGCGTTGGTTCCCGAGCCCGATCGACCCCGACAGTTAGCAAAGATTATTGTGCATGCTTACGCGATGGTGGGCCGCAATTCCAAAGGGGTTAAAACTTTTCCCGATAAAGAGAAGAAACAGCCCCAGAGTCAGACATCGGAAACTGGTGGTCAACAAAAGTCCAAGAAACAAAATTGGCCTAAAAAACAGAATCAGGGTAAGCAACAACAACAACAAACACAGGTTTCTACTCCTGCGTCTCAATTTCCTGCGCAGTCGGATCGTGTTTATGATTTGCGCGACCGCGCGATGATTAAATCGCCTGAGAGGTTTCAGGCTTCTGAACAACGCTCTCCTCGTTCCTTTCAGGACTCAACGGCTCCGTCAACCGGTGGTGGAGGGGGCGGCAAGGGCCGGGGTGGCCAGCAAGGACGTGGTCAGCCCCGCCCGCGTTCCAGTGGAGATCAGCAGGAAGGCTCTACGCCCAAGAGACCTCAGTTTGCCACGAAGAAAGTCGCTGCCCTGACCGCGCATCGTTATGCCCCAGATAGTGAGAACGCGGCTTCGGAATCTGACGTGGGCTCTGACCTTGCTGGACAGCGCTGCAGAGATTACCATAGTGAGAGAGGCCCTCCGTCCACTGTTGAAGGTGACAGCGACTGAAACTTTTGTTGTGATTGAAACTGCAGATACGCATGTTGCTCCCCCTGAAAGACTTTTTGAAATTGTCCTGTTAATTGAAGGTGACATGCAGCGAACTGTAAAAGGGGTATTTTGGGAAAATCTCTCGTCTACGTATGACATTTTGCTTTCGGAGGCTGACTGGCCCCCACCTTTTGTTCTCGCAGCTCCGCGAGGGGAGGAGGTAATCCTGCCCAGCTTCGCGCACACTGTGCCGAGGGTGGAGGCGCTGCATTTTGCAGAAGAGTGGGCTCTGGCGCTTGCGCCGGCTGTGTACCGCAATCAGTGTGGCTGGGATAAAATGTCACCAAGCCATGAGATTCCGTTACGGTCACAGCCACAGCCTCAACCCCAATATCCCATACGGCGTGAAGCGAAAGCTTCAGTCGCAGCTATCCTTGAACAATTGGAATATCAAGGTGTAATTGAAACGTGTGTGTCACCGATGAATAACCCACTTTTTACTGTGAACAAACCAGACGGATCATATCGTTTGGTTTTGGATTATAGGCATTTGAACTCGCATTGCCGTAACTGTGCAGTGCAAAATACGCACGGCTCTGCGTTAGTGAATAGTCTTGAGCGTAAACGGTTCAAAACCACGCTTGACATTTCCAATGGTTTTTATGCACATAGATTAGATGGTCTAAGTTCCCAATGGACCAGTTTTACATGCGCCGGAGTGCGAAAAATGTTTAAACGACTCCCAATGGGCTACAAGAACAGTCCGGTAGTTTTTTCCGCGCGCATAGTCTCTCTTTTGGAGAGCTTCAACCCAGTTGCTTGTTCGTATGTGGATGACATTTATCTCACAGACGACGATCTTTGGGAGCATCTGTGTCGAGTAAATAGCATAATTTGTAACTTTGCTGACGTAGGTTACAAGTTTAACTTTGCAAAGTCGCACATTGCAGAGTACACAGTGTTGTTTCTAGGTTACGAGCTTAACCATGAAGGGAAGGGTTTAGCACCCCATTTCCTGGAGAAATGTGCACAGTTGTGCTCTCCGACAACACTGAAAAAATTACAATCTCTTCTGGGTTTTCTGAATTTCGGGAGGACTTACATTCCGGAATATGCCCAGCGTATCAAGCCTTTGTATGCTTTGATACAACCATCTTTTTCCAAATCATGCTGGCTGCCTGAGCATTCGGCCATTCTGCAGTCTTTGCAGGCTGATTTGCTCGCTTCTGAATACTTACAGACTCGTGATAACCAGACCAACCTGGTGATAAGAATTATCCCTGGGGCGGTGGGTTTCACGTACCTGACTTTTAATGAAGGAGATACAGTACCTATTGCTTACAAGTCACACTTGTACACTTCGGCTGAATTGCGTTTTTCCACTGTGGAGAAAGTTTTAACGGCTGTGCAGATGGCAATTCTTAAGGAACGTGCCCTGTCACAGGGAAAGCGCATGTTGGTTGTTACCCAGTGCCCTGCCTTAGAGGCGGTTACGAAAGCCAGTGTACCTAATTCCAAAGCTTTGCACCCTCGGTGGATTCAATGGGCTGCGTCCTTGACGTCCCAGGATGTCACGTTTATTTTTGACGCCACCTTACGGTCCCAGGAGTATTTACAGTATGAGTTTGTTCATCCTGCTCCATTAGCAATGCGGCCGTTGGAGGATTTCCATTGCATCATTTACACTGATGGTTCGGCGCAGGTTGCGCATGGCTCTAAACATGCCTACGTTTCCGCTTGCGCCATTGTGGTTGGTGCCATGGTGAACGATGAGTTCAAGTCCAGTGTTGTGCACACGCAGACGCTTGGAGACTGCACAGCACAATTGGCAGAGCTTCGTGCTCTGATGCTTGCATTGGAGTACGCAGATCCTAGTGTGACGACTTTAATAGTAAGTGATTCTTACTACTGTGTCCAGTCTTACAATGAAAACTTGTTCTTTTGGATTCAGAATGATTTTCGTGACTCCAAAGGTAGCACAATAAAACATAAAACTATCTGGGTCCGAGTGGCGGAACTTAAAGAGAAGCTGCCACTCGTGTTTGTGATTCATACTCTCGGTCATCAGCGCGTGGGGGTTCACGCTGTTGGCAACTCGCTTGCTGATGAAGCAGCGAAGTCAGCGGTATCAAAATACTTAGTTGCAGCAGTCACGAGGTCCAAAAGCAAAATCGATGATGACATCTTGGCAGCTGTAGCTGCAACGGAGAAGGGAGGTAAATATCCTGCGGGATTCCCTTCTAAATACACATACCACTTAAGTCCCGATAAGGTTCCTTATGTGAAAATCCCTGAAGTTGGCGAGCGTTTAGTTCCCAACTCGGATCGCAGAGCTGCTTTGATTACAGCGGCACATGAAGGTGTGGCGTCTGCGCATGCAGGCGTCTCGGCCACTGTAACTCAGCTACAACAGAGATTCTGGTGGCGGGGTCTGTACAAACAGACGCGTGAATATGTTCTTCAATGTAACATTTGCCAGCAGATTAAGCCTTCTACTGCTGCGCGTCCGCCTCAGACACAGTTGTACATCTCTAATAAACCGCTTGGTTGCGTTTATTTGGATCACTGCAGTCCTTTTTCTTCTGATACTGCGTTTAAATACATCTTAGTAGCAGTTGATTCATGCACACGCTTTGTATGGGTATGGCCGCATCGAAGCGCTGATTCACGGACTGTCATTAAGGATTTGCGTGTCTTTGTGGGAATTTTTGCCTGTGGTACTTTCCATTCGGACCAGGGTCCGGCTTTCGCCTCTAAGGCATATAAGGCTGCTATGGTTTCGTTGGGAGTCCAAGTCAAATTTTCAAGCCCCTACAGACCCGAGGGTAATAGTGTAGTAGAACGAATGAACCGCGACTTAAAGCAATCTTTGACAGCCCGAGTTATAGGCACTGGTAGAAACTGGCTAGCCCACCTCATAGGCGTGCAGCGTGCGCTTAATAATCTCCCTAGAAGGTCTCTGGGTGGGCGGACCCCATACGAAATGCTCTTTGGTATCAAGATGTATGTACCTGACCTTGATGGGCCGGACTACAAGGCCCAGGCCGGGGCCTTTGACGTAGATGAACATTGCAATGTTTTACAGAATCTACAAAAGACCAGAGACAGTCTTGCAAAGGAACATGTGCCCTCCACATCGGATGATGCGTTGCAGATCCCGGTAGTTGGCTGGCTACCCCAAGTTGGAGAACTGGTTCGAGAGAAGATCGATAACAAGAAAGAGTTTGGTCCCTCATATCGAGCACCAGTCCGAGTCCTTGGAGTGAAGGGCACAAGAACAGTCATTTTACCACCACTTCCAGGTCGTAAGGAAAACAGATTTATTTCTATTGACAATGTCAAGACACACAGGGTGGCCGATTCTTCATAGCATGACACCGGCTGTATCCTGTCCTTCCATGGTGAGGCACTCTGTGCTGGCTATTACATCTGGTGCAGAACAGGAGGTGTCCCTCGAGATGCCTGCCGTATCCAGTCCTTTATTAAATACTATTCCTGATACTAACATTGATGAGCAAAACTACACTTATCCTGCTGATTTATCGATGCCTGATTTGCAGACCCGTTTGACAGGCCAGTCCAGATTCTCTTTTGACTCTGTTTCGGAAACATCAAAGAAACCCACAAACATTGCAAGATATGCCACGTTGTTCAAAAAACATTTTTTAATTCCGCCTTGGACATACATTTGGTTGATCCTATTTTCATTTTATCTTTTTATGTCAATTGGTTTTGTGTTTTATTTTTTCCGCCTGATTGATGGTCACTACGTTAAAGAAAGAACAGGAATTCGGTACCTTAATGGAACATTGAACCCTCTATCCTCTTCACATTCTGCGCACAGACAGAAACGAAACTTAAAGGCAGTTAACATTACAGCATGGCCTGTCCTTGATGGGATTGTGTGGGATGCGGTTAAGTTTCAGATACATGGGCCTACTGAAGTGATTAATGTTCCAAATGTGCTTAGAGTAAACATGGGAGATGTGATTAAACAAAATATACGTTCTGATGATTGGGATATTCAGGCCGTAGAAGCATTATTCTCTGATTTAAAGTATTATGCTGCCTTCGATGCTGAGGATCTGTACACAGATTCTATTAATTATGGTGATTTGTTTTGTTTTCAACATTATGGTAATCATTTTTTACATAAGACGAATTCCAGGAGGGTTGCTGTAAATTATACACAATGGGAACATTGCCCTGCTCCATTCAGTGGCAGTTCCAATACATTTCTGAAAAAATATACATATTTTACAGACTTTGATCAGTCTAATCCCGAGTCATTTTATTTTAAAATGACACAAAAGCCCATTTCCAAAGTTAGACTTACCGATACAAAATTGCTGTATTCGAAGTCCTTTTTAGACAGGTTGGCTGTAGATGGCTGCGAGTTCTGGAAGGGAACAATTGACCTTAAATCGGTTTGGGGTACCAAAGATTGGCAGGTACAAGGCACTGAGGCTTTGCACCGTGCATGTCTCATCCCGAATCACATGTTGTTTTTTAAATTCAACCATTTTCCAGACAACATGCTTTGGATTGGCTACTTCTAAAAAATTAAATACACCGACCATCCCAGATTTAAATGTATATACAGGTTGGGGTAATTTCACTGATTCCTCCATTCAAGAGTTGCAAACTCTTTTACACAATTCGTCCTTTAACATTTCCAGTTTGGATTCCAAGGGTTGGCTGGTATGGCAAAAAAGTGCTGATTCTTGCCAGCGCCGTTTTATGGGTTTGGCTGAGGGATTCACAAAACTCAGGCCCGATCCACGTTTTGAGGGTGACTATTCTGTCACGACTTATTCTGTGGGGAAGCTATGTCAAAATTGGTTACAGCATTCTACTTTAGCTGCAGTTAAACTACATTTGTCTCAATTACATGATAATGTGGATTTAAACGATTTTATAAAAGGCCCTGCTAAAGGTAGATCTAAACGTTTCCTGTATGCAATTTATAATGAAATTTGGAAAGTTAACCAGGTTGAGGCTGCTAAATGCCTAAGGGCTATTGATCAAGCTAATTTGGAAAAAGTGCTTGCAGTGGTTGATAACAGCATTAACACGCTTTCTTCCCGAATTTACACTTTAAATAATATTGTGTCTTCTGTTGTCGACATAATACATGATGAAGTATCCGTGTTGTATCATGGTCAAAATCAATTGCGTTCTGTGATGCAGTTTGCATGGACACTACAGACTCTTAAGTCTGGTCGAGTGCCATGGACTTTTTTGAACATATCATCATTATTTGCCCCGTTTAATTTGACTGAAAAACAGCGCATGTTGTCAATGAGAGATGCTACATTTTCTATGTTACATATTGAAAAATTAGAATCCCTGCCATTTTCGGTGGCTGAAGTAACTGCAGCAACATGGCTTATTCATGGTGTTATAACGTTACCTTTTGCTTTGTATAAATTTACAAATTGTATGAAATATATTGCCATTGGGCAATATGAACCATTAGGCAGCGCTTTCCTCCATGAGACATGGTCTTTACCATACACTTACAGATGCCTTAAGGATGGGAATGAAGTGAATCTGAATGGTGAAGAATGTACACAGTCCCCTGACCGCTCACTTATTTGCAGACACATCCAGTTGCATGGTTCTTGTAATCAGGACAAACCGAATTTGGCCTGTGTTTTGAAAGGGACCCCAGTTCCTGCAATAGTTCCCACGTTCACGTTGTTGTCCAACGGTAGTTATTTACTTTTAAATAACGAGTTTTGTTGTGGGCTAGAGGCTGGAATCGGATATGTGGTTACCGTGTCTGAAAGGGTCGTTTGCTGCAAGAATGTGTTGTATCCACCCACGCATGGGAATTCAGAAGTTTTAATTTGGCCGAGAATACCAACCTTGAGAGCTGAATTCAATGGTTTAGGCCGTATAAGAGCCCTTTTGTCTCAAAAACAGGTGGCCCTGAGCTCTGCCCGTGAAACTTATGTCCTTCACATAGCAAACACACGCACAGAAGTACAAGCTCTTTTAAGTACTGATTTGCCGTTTCATTTTTGCGAGCTGGTTCATCAGATCTTTAATGCCTCCTCCACATCCAACCTCGCTCATTTTTTTAAAATGGTTAGCAGTGGTCTTGTGACTACATTTGAAAAAGTATTTGGTATTATCCCTGCGTTCTTTCATTCTATATTCGCTAGTCTGTTTGGCGGATTTCCTGTTTTGCTGGCTTTGGCTGCAGGCGTTCTGGTGATATTTTATTTCATAAAACATGGATGCCCATCCTGCGCAAGGAAACGCACAGCACCTACTGATGCAGTTTCGCAACCGGATGTTTGATTATTATGGATCCCTGCCGCTTGCGACTTTAAGCACGGCTTTTGGATTATCTTTCAGATTTTCCTATTTCACCTGTGTCCAGCCTGTGTTTCATTGCCTGAGCTGTGATTTCGACTGGGCCATTGATTTGTGTCTCTGTTTACCGACTTCTCCTGACGTCGACTTTGATCAGCTGATGTCCCCCGTAGTGGCTCATGAGTTGGTCTGTTCTGGCGAAAGGGTTATGGCTGTGGCAGCGATGCATGGACTAATGGGTCAGTGGGACGTATTCGCAGCAGCGCATGACTTTCTGGCACAAAGCGTTCTCGAGAACCCACTGAGTTGTCCTCTGATGATGCTAGAGGATTCAGTACTGGAGGAGCACGTATGTTCTTTCCCATTGCTTGATTGGATGGCTGAACTGTTTTCGGATGATGACAGTGATTTCATGTTGGAAGCTGTTGCTACATATTTTGCCTATTCATTCAATGAGGAATGACTGTGAATACTTCCATCTATATGGCACGTGACTTTTTAGTAATTCTGAATGGTGCCAATTTCAATACGAACATTCGATTTTTTCATATGTTCAAGGCCTGTTTATTATATTTAGGCCTCAAGTTCGACTTTTTATATTTTGTGTGGCCACTATAGGCATTCATTCATAGTTTTTGTATTTTTTAAATTTTACATACATTACATTCATTTAGCTTGGCTCAATATCATTGAACTCTGCTTTCAAGTCTTGCCTCTCATAGAGTATTGGCTTATATATTTGTCTCTTGACCGTCCTCGGACCATTGGGGGGGTGTCATATGGTTATTACGTTTCCATAGGTTGTGTTAAGTTAGCATGTGCTTGTTAAAAGTTTAAACGCCATCTTTTCTTTCTGCTTCGGTTTGCACACGACACCTAATTGTTATTACAGCTTTTAACCTAGACGAAAGATGTGATTTACTTCAGAATAATATATTATTGTACTGGTATCAGTCGTGCCTGGAACACTTGGTACAACTGTCTGCACACTGAGAGCTGCACACTCTAACACAAGGTTATTGTAGGCCTGATCCTCGCACTACGTTAGTCATAACACAAATAATGTTTGTGCCAACTTTGGGCTTTACGTGAGTTCAAGATACAGTTACAGGGAATTGGAAAACACACTTGATGCTGGACATGCTGAGAGCTGGTAGCTGTTGATGTGATCTCCTACTACTGAGAATTTGAGGTATGGGTTCGCACAGCTAAAGCCCAAATGAGACCTTCTTAGATATAATATAATATGCTAATTAGGGTGCGCGAAATATAGGTGATACAGAATTTTATAGATTTTGCATCATAATATGTTATCACAGTTTGCTTACTATGGATTAGTGACTATGCTGCTGACTCTGATTTTTATAATATGTATGTTGATATTATACAAGATACTGCGTTTGAGAATGTTGCATTGAAAAAATAAACATTTCAAACTTGCACGTGTTCTCATTGCCTCCCAGTTTCGGTTTGGAATGATAATATAAAGAAAGAGTGTTCATGTGTTCCACGATACCTGAGGTATTCTAAGTTCATGTTCTGGATTGTCTAAGACATCGGGAAGTCTTCACTGCCGATGAGATACTGTAGCTAGCCTGGTAAGGGGATTTCTGAAACTTAGGTGAGTTGTGGGTCACCCTGACTCACCCAGGTTCTAGGTCTCTGTGCACAGTTCTGTGAGAGAACGGAAACCCTGCGACAGTGCAACTCACTCCCACACTGGAGAAATTGTATTCAGCCAACTTCCCCCCTATCCTTGCCCGCATCCAAACGGAACTGACAAGATGGAAGCCGCTCTTTCTCTCCTGGCTGGGACGTGTGCACGCTATAAAAATGACACTCCTCCCCAAATTACTATACTTATTTCAGGCTCTCCCCATAGATTTAGATGAGGACTTCTTTAAGCGCATTAAAACAATGATCCTGCGCTTCATTTGGCAGGGAGGACGGGCCCGTCTCGCCTTCTCCATACTTCGGCGGCCGCAAAGGGAGGGAGGAGCAGGGCTCCCTGATCTAAAACTTTATTATAAAGCAGCCCAATTGCGCATCTTAGTTGAATGGACGCAGATGGAGTCGGAAAAGCATTGGCTCCACATGGACCGCAGTGTAGTAGGCAGGATGATATGGGACTTGATTTGGCGCACGAAGAAATATAGGCCCCCAAACGCATACCTCAGCACCCCGACAAACACCACTCTCAAGGTGTGGGACACTGTAGCTACAAGGGAGGATTGGACAACTTTCCCCTCGCCACTGACACCTCTTCATTTTTCCTCCCACTTCCCCCCTGCACTGATAGAGGGACCGTTTGACACCTGGAGGGAGGGAGGTTACCTCGCACTGACACACTTATTCCACAACTATGACACACTTACCTTTGAGAACTGCACAAGAGAATATGAGGTAGGGGACCGTGAAAGGTACCATCATGCACAACTGTTACATTGAGCCCTAGACCCCCGGATCGGGGAGGGAGCCACTAGACCTCGCACTAAACTTGAGTTACTCCTCCTTAAAACTAAATCCATGAAGGGGGCTATTTCGGTGCTATACAAGCTCCTACTCTCTACGGAAACTAGCCCCCGCCCGAGATATCAGGCCTGGTGGGAGGGGATGGCCCAGCGCAACATTTCGGAGGACGACTGGAGCCGTCTAGGGTCAGATGTCCTTAAGTTTAACCAATCCACAGCACTTAGAGAAGCCGACCTGAAAGTAATGATGGACTGGTATTTATACCCGTCCAAACTAGCTAAAATATTTCCCGGAACATCGGATCGCTGTTGGAGGGGAAGTGGCCTCTTGGGGGATTTCCAACACATCTGGTGGGACTGCCCCTCCATTCGACCATTCTGGGAGGAGATCCTGGCACAGATAAAATCCATCCTGGGGTATCCCGTCCCGACCTCCGTGACCGAAGCTCTACTGGGCATTAGAGACCCTACACTAGAACATCAAACCAGGGCCGATAAAAGGATGATGTGGCTATGTATGGGGGCGGCTAAACTGGCTGTAGCGGCGGCGTGGAAGAGGAAGGAAGCGCCTGCGATGTCCCTGTGGCACTCCCGCCTGTGGCACCTACTTAGCTTAGAGAGTATGTCCGACATAGCCCCGAAGATTTCAAGAACTTTGAATTCCGTTGGGGTCCCTTGGTCTCCTTTCTATCGAAGGGTCTGCCATCGGCGGTATGCCCTTCCACGATCAGGGCCATTCACCTATTTCAAATCTAAGATCCACTCTACGATGGGACACACTTTAGTGCCACTCCACCACCACTGGGGAGAGGGAGGGGGTTTTTGGGGGGGGTTTGGGGGGTTTTGGGGAGGGGGGATGAGTTGGGGTTCTTTTTCCTTTGTTTGGCGCTGTTCTATTTTTTGACTCGATATGCCCTACCCACTGACGATCTTCTTAGAGCTCCTTGGGGGTCTTGGCGGGAGAGTGGCACAAACTGGCTTCTTGGCAGTCACGGGAGCATTGACGGAAGAGGGAGCGTAGGGACACCCAGAGACTTGATAGCATTCTTTCTGTTGGTCCCCTTTATGTGACGTGTCAATCACTCCCCATTTGCCCCACCACCAACGCCTACCCACGTGATATGGCCTGAGAATGGGTACACAGTAGCTAAGGGGCACTCAGATTTATTGTATGCCCGTGATGTAACTGTTGTAATTTGCACTTTGGAGAGCCTCTGCGATGGCATGAGGGCGGATTGTGCCCTGAGTCGTGTTTTGAAAACCACAATAAAAACTACTTTGACAAAAAAAAGACTATTTAAAGTTAATGAACCGCTGGGCATATCAGCAACGGCCTATGATAATTATCGCTAAGCACTCTTAGTGCGAGGATAATTATCTCCGGCTATTGCTGGATTATATCGCACAGATAGCGTGCTATTAGCAACGTTTATCTCCAATGCGAAAAATAATCCAGCAATAGTTGCAATAAGTGCGATTATCGTTGGAAATCCAGTGTTAATTGCACATCGATAAGCGATATGTTGATGATAGGGCAGGTGGATTCATCCACACAATCCACCTCACATAGGGTATCATGGCAAAGTCAGAAGGAAATCAGTCATAAAGAAAGTAGTAATAAGCGTGGTGAGCGCTACTTTTTCTTATTGCTGTGCATGTTCGTGTGCAGATTTTTGATAGGAGAAATGTCGGTTAGCGACATTTCCCAAGTTATTTTGGTGAGGAACGCCCACTTTGCATATCATTAGTGATGCAAAGCTGGGAGTTAAGGGAAAGGGCGCTGAGGCATGGGAACACGTGCTTGCACGTGCTTGCTGATACTGCGATACAATTATTGCCGCTTTTCGCCCGAAAACAGACACTAAAGCGCCGATAATTTTATCGCGGGCCTTGATGATATGCCCCCAAGTGTTTGATGAAGACCTTTTCTTTGTAACTTGAGTGCAAATTAATCACGGGTAATTAATCTGTCAGCTCTCTGACCATGGCAAGAGTATTGCACTCAGGCATATCTGTTTTTTTGTATTTTATTTCTTTTCTTGTTTAGTGCACCAGATTCCTTTGAGGCTGTGCTTTTATTTTAAAGAAGGTATTTGCATGGTTTGAAGTGATTAAACCTTGATCTCGACTTACTAACAATATTAATATTTATGGGAAAACCCATTATGGTTGATGTTATTTTTGGTGTCACTAAAAGTATGTAGGTGCAGAAAAGAGTTAATTGTAAGACCTTCTAAAAGAAGTGAATCAGTGGGCATTCCTGATTCTGGTGGGTTATGGTAAATTTAACATTGAGCTAATAATCTGAGCAGAAATCTGGAGAAGAGTTCAAAGTCTTAGTAGTGTTTTATTTCAATCAAGGTATTCCTGAGGCCCACAAACACTTCATCTTCAGAGAAACAATCACACAAACCTCTCCAATAGAAGACGGAGATGCTGTGTGTTTTTTCTTGTTTCTCATTCCCATTCGCTTTTCCCCAGAAGGTTGATCAGAGCAATTGGCGTGGTTATTCCCTGCGGCTCTGATAGATCTTGGAGGGAGTTGGGACCTAGCAGCATTGAAAGAGGAAATCAGGTGGGTGACTTCGCGACACCAATCCCCCAACTCCATTCCAATCTCCCCATCTCTAATCCACCTAATTTACTGCACTCCAGTCCACACAATCTACCCCACTGCAATCCACTCTTCTCCAATCGATCCCACTCTACTCCAATCTTGACTCCACTGCAATCTATCCAACTCCACTCCAGTCTACTCCACTACACCCCACTTTAACACACTCCAATATATCCACTCCAATTCACCCAATCTACCCCACTACAGTAAACCCCAGTCTACCCCACTCAATTTCATTCTACCCAATCTGCCCCACTCCACCTAGCTCAAATTGACCACTTGCCACCCAAATCTAACCCAGTCAACCCACTCCACCCCACTCCTAACTACCCCACCCAAACTACTCTACTCCAATCTAAAACATCCAGTTTCCCCACTCTAATCTATCCCAATCTACTACACTCCAATCTACTCCGCCTTAACCAACGTTATTCTAGATACTTGTATCGAGAAGGAGCTCCATCGGTCTTTTGTTAAATTTCTCTTTCCCCTTTGAAGAGCGCCTTGGGTCGTACAGAAGACTCGACCTGAGCTCCAGGTACACGCAATTGCAGGAGCTGAAACCACTCCCACGCCCTTGACTGCAGCAAGTTGTGTAGAGGAGCAGAGGGCAGAAGGTGAAATCTGAAGGTCCGCCGGCCCAAGTAGGGAAGCCTTGTTAGGTTCCCAGGTTATGGAAGCCGCAGCAGCCCAGGGCCCTTATTTATGAGGCCTTGCGCCAGTTTTGCGCCGCCGGTGCGTCACTTTTTGTGACGCACCAGCGGCGTACAAAATGCGCCTTGTTGCGCCGTATTTAAAAAGTGACGCATCTAGGTAGATGTGTCACTTTTTAAACCCCTGCGCCACATTATACCTGCGTCAGGTATAATGTATGCAGAGGGGGCGTCCCCCCGCAAAAAGCCTCGTAATAGTGACGCAGTGAAATCTATGAGATTTCACTGCGTCACTTTTAGGATGCTGTTGCGTCAAAATCTTGCGCCTGCCTCACAGCAGGCGTAAGACTGACGCAGGCCCTTTCACATGGGGCTTTCCCCATGTGAATGGATGCATTGCTGGAGTTGCGTCACTTTTTTGGCACACTCCAGCAATGCGTCACTTTTGCGCTTACAGATGCGTCAGAAATACTGACGTATCTGTAAGTCCTTGCGACATGATGCGTCATACATTAAATATGACGCATCATTGGTGTCGCAAGGAGTGCGCAGTGAAAAGTGACGCATCGCTGTTTTCACGCAGCGATGCGTCACTTTTCATAAATGAGGCCCCAGGAGCCTAAGTAGGATTTAACCGGAGCAGGTTACGGGGTGGAGAGTGAGCGCAGCAGGCAGCAAACCGTAGTCGACTGCGTCAGCCACTGAAGGGTGCGCACCTGTGGAAGTGATTCAGTATATTTGATTTCAAGTGAGTAGAGCAAAGTCTACTGCACTGGGACCAGGATATACAGCAAAGAGGATGCAAGGACCCAAGGAGGATGCAAGGAAATGTGTAAGAGTAGTTAAAAAATCGTCTTTTTAAGTAACACCTGAAGGTCCAACTTATTGGCAAAGAGGATGGCTCTCTTGAAAAAATACAGCAAAAGGAAAGAATGAAGGAAAGAAAAGAGAGGTGAAATTGAGTAAAGGAGAACCTGTTCCTTCCCCCTCTCTTGATGTAGTTCAAGTAGGTTCATTGGGAACCCCAGGGACAGACAAAGCTCATCCATGAGCCAAATCACTGGCAGTTTCAATTAAAGACTTTGTGGGGAAGCACTTCAAGTCTGTTGTTGTAGAGGGTACAAATACGGGACAAGCAGCTGCATTGGGGATAGTCCTCTGGAAACATTAATAATAATAATAATAATATTAATAATAATAATATTATTAATAATAATAGGACACAATAATATAGCGCACAGCTACCTCACCTGAGGTGTCCCGGCGCTAACGCAGATAACAGCATAGCCATGCCAGCAGACAACTAATCTCTGCGGGTAAACAGCCAGGTCTTCAAGGCCTTTCAGAACTCCTGCTCAGAGTGCATCATACAGAGTTGGCGGGGCAGGTCATTCCAGCATTTAGAGGTTCCCACCTCGAAATGGCTTCCCCCCCATTCTCGCTTTGGCAAAAGGGGGGGCGCATAGGTAGCGCTTCAAGTTGGACCTTAGAGATCTGTCCTGAAGGTAAGGGAGAAGTCTCGACCTCAGGTATTTAGGGCCTCTTCCCTGGTAGGCACGGAAGGCAAATGTGAGGGCCTTAAATTCAACTCTCTTGGCCACAGGGAGCCACTGAAGTTGTCTGAGGTGAGGGGAAATAAGATGCCAGAGAGGGACATTTCAGACCAGCCTGGCTGCCACATTTAGTACTATCTGCAGCCTACACATCAAACCTCTAGTCAGACCACGATAGAGTCCATTGGCGTAGTCAAGATGGGAAGTGACTAACGCATGTGCTACAGTTTTACGCAGTGACTCAGGCAAGAAGTCGATCACGTTTCTAAGCATCTTCATCTTGCCAAAGCAGACCGCAGAAACATGCTGGACCTGTGTGGAAAGGGATAGAATGTTGTTCCAACGGACACCAAGATTTTTGACCGAATCCTTCAGGATCGGAGCAGTTCCCAATTCAACCGGCCACCCCAAGGCCGCTGAGAGAGGGACAACGTTGTTAAAAATCAGAACCTCGGTCTTGTCGGGATTGAGCTTTAAAAAATTGCTACTCATCCAGACCGAGAGATTTATAAGGCACTCTCTAAATGAGTCAAAGGCCGATGCCGACACTTGCCCAAAGGAAAACATCAGTTGGATGTTGTCTGCATAGGATATCACCTTGATCCCAGTGTTGGCGATCAGTTTAGCCAAAGGAACAAGATAGATATTAAATAGGAGAGGACTAGGGGTAGAAGCCTGAGGCAGCCCCATCTTAAAGGCTTTGTCTCAGAGGAGAAAGGGTGGAGAAAGGTAATAAGGGACCGAGTCCTGCGCTGTCCCACGGATGCCAATTTGCTTAAACCGTTCAAGCAAGATGGAATGAGACACTGTGTCAAGCGCTGCCAACAGGTCAAGCAGCACCATCATGGACACTGCACCCTCATCCACTGCCCAACAAATGGCATCAGTCATCTCAATAAAAGCCGACTCGGTACTATAGCCGGCACGAAAGCCAGACTGGGAATCATGCAGAAGAACATTAGATTCAACAAAGGCCGCCAGTTGCTGATGCACTCATTTTTCTAATATTTGACCAGGTCCAGAAGTAGAGAAATGGGCCTGAAGTTACTGGCCATCTCTGGATCGGCATTTGGTTTTTTACAATATGGGAAGGAGAAACGCATGTTTCCAAGCAGAAAGAAAGACCCCTAGCCCGAAAGAGGGATTCCAGATGGGATTAAGGTAGGGATTGAACATTAACTTCTTGTAAGGAACAGACTCAGGACAAACCCGGATGTCGTACTCCGCTCCGCCATAGGAATTTGCAGAGTTTTACTAACTCCCCGCTCTGCTGGGAACACGAAGTGGAGGCAAAACTCAGACTCCATAGCGGAGCGGTCTAAGTGCGCCACTGGACCCGAAAGGGTAAAATAAATAAACCACTAACCTTCTCTCTCCCAACTCTGGGCCGCCCTTCTTCTCGCCGTAGTGTCTCTAAGTTGCTGCCATTCTCCTCCTCGGTGCCGGTTGCAACACCCTATGATTTACGTCTTGCATGAACTAATTCATGCAAGATGTAAAACGTTGGGGGTTGAATGACTCAGGTAATTATCGACTGATAAGTTTGTTGGATGTAGGTGCAAAACTGTACTCTAAAGTAATATTACGGGCTTAAAATAACTGAATAGAGGGAAACATAGGGGCAAATTTACAAGCCCCCTGTGCCACCCGTACGTCACTTTTTGTGATGTACTGGTGGCACAGGGGGCTCCTCCATATTAACAATGAGAGGAAAAGCTACCTTGCATGACTTTTCCTCTCCTTGCAAATACGGCCCCTTCACACACAGCACTTTCCATTGAAGAGGCGTTCCATGGGTGTTGCTGTGGGTGTTCCCATGCAACACCCATGGAACAAGACACATCTCCAGATCTACGAGAAATTGTAAATCTGAAGATGCGTCTGAATGCTACGCCACCCTACAGGTGGCGTAGCGAGGCGCAATGAGGAGAAATGTTTTTTTTCTCCTCAATTTTTTCCTCTTTCAATGAGTGCTGCATTCTACAGCACACATTGAAAGAGGAAAATGCCTGTAATGATTGTTTTTGTGCAGGAAGGTGCCCCTTCCTGCACAAAAACAATCTCCCTATGACGCAGGCAGCCTTGCACCATGGTACAAGAGTGCCTGCAACAACGCATGGCTGTAGTTTGTGCGCCAGTGCATGGGGAAGCACAGAGATGCAACATATTCTTGTAAATATGTTGCCTCCCCGTGCTTCGGAAGTGCCCCAGAATTATTCCCATGGAGCAGGGAGGCTTTAAAGCTGGGCATTCAACAATAGATCATTGTTTCAGTCTATGGGCTTTGGGGCAGAAGGCAAATGAAACAACTGGGAACCTATTATGCTGTTTTGTTGATTTTAGCTCAGTGTTTGATTTGGTTGATCACTGTATACTTTGGGCTAAATTAAGACGTCAGGGTATTCCAAAGTGCCTAATAACAATTCCTCAGGAAATGCACACCGGGAAATGGCCCAAGTGGACCTTGCTCTAGATGTGCCTCTTGGGGGGATTCCTTTGGGAAATGAGTTAAGGCAGGTGTTGCAGGGATTCTGCACATACACAGAACTATGCACAGGAAAACAGGACCTCAGTGTATAGGGGTGTACCAACCTACCACATTAGTACCCAAAACCCCAAAACCGACTAGCTATAGTGTCTCATTTGTTCTCCTCCAAATATCACGAAGCTACAAATGATTAGACAACCCAGAACACAACACTCCCAACTCTCTCATGAATTGGGGGAGCAAGACTTAGTCTTTAGCTCACTCACACGTACTTGTCCACAATAAGAATATGCAGAGTCACTGAAATAGTTGAAAATGTTTTTTTTAACTACTGTGCTCTACCATATAGTATAGGAACCACTACCAGCAGCAAAATGTATAAACTCAGTAACGTTAGCATTGTTACAATACCATAGAATACAAATCGGGAAGTCATTATATAAAGACTATGGACAAAGCACAACAAGGCCCAACCACCCTCCCCTTGACTGGAAGTTTATTCCATATAAAAGAAGATCTTTGGACTTTGACAGCAGACCCCATTCCTTAAAGCCTGGATGTATGGTATACATCATAGGAACAGCAGAGCTTTTCTCCATGGAACAGCTTTCTCCGAGTGTGTTAAAACAACATGCAACAACGTAATATCAAAGCACGAGTCTTCAGTATTGCAGCTGTGTGTAGCATGTTATGTCTAGGTGCTAGGGACTGACAAGAACAGAATAACAAGTTGCATTGTTTATCGACCTTTCACATCGTGTTCCAAGGAAAGGCAGAGAATGTGAAAAGCAACCCAGTCTCATGAGAAAGGAACAAACAGAGTCGTGCAAAACAAAGTCATGTAGTAACGTGTGCAAAAGCAACATCATGGCAGCAATGCTCGTACTGCTAACTTAGCAATGTCAACAATGTCCATAAGGTTTGTGTCCTAGCCCCTACAGTGATTTCTTTGTTTTTAGCTGACCTTCCGGGAGAGTTTGCAGTGACTCATTCGTTTTCCCAAAAAATGAGAGATAGACATGTATTGTGTCTATTGCAGATGATTTGCCAATTCTAGATGTGACTAACGTAGGCCTGCTGAAAAAGTTGAATATATTTAATCATTATTGTGAGGCTAATAAATTGAAGGTAAACATTGGAAAAACTAAAAAAATCATGGTTGGGAAGAAAAGTAAATTGTATAAGTGGCTGTTAGGTAATAGAAGGGTAGAGGTTGTGTCCTCTTATAAGTATCGGGGTATGGAGTTTATCAGCAAGCTGAGTTCGACCTTGCATAAAGAATTGGTTGATTCGAGGGCACAAGCTGAGATTGGGGGACTTGTTCTTTTTAAAAAGACTAAGGGGCATATTATCATTAACTAGCGATATTTATCGCTAAACGAGCTTAGAAATATTTTTTTTATCGCCGCGCATCGCCGGATTTCATTGCTGTGATAACGTGCCAATAGCAACGTTTATCTCTAAAGCGATAAAATATCCGGCGATAGCGGCGAAATGCGTGAATATCACTGGGAATCCAGCATTAATCAGGCATTAACGCCAATACGGTCTTAACCTGAATATCCACCTCCCATTGGATATACACGTTAAGAAGTGGTCAGAGCAGGCGTCAGGTTTTGGTGATATTCGTGCTTAGCGCAAATTGTTTTAATCGCTACGCCTGCGTTGATAATAGGCAATAGCGATGTTAGCGACTGCTTTCAGTGCCTAACAGGTTGGGTACGCCCACTTTGCATGTCATTAGCGATAAATATCGCTGATATGCAAAGTGGTCCCCAAACCGGTCGCTATTGCCTACAAGCTGTGGTTAACTGATGTTAGAGACAGCTTGCTAATAGGGTGATAAAATTATCGCCGCTTTTCGGACGAAAACAGCCGCAAAAGGGGCGATAATCTCATATTGGCCGCCTTGATAATATGCACCTTATGGTGGTCCTTCTTGGACTACCCTTTTAATAGCTCATAACACAATAGTCCCCAGTTGCTAACCTTAAGTATGGAGGGAAGTTGGGAGAGGTGCGAATGTAAAAGTTTTAAAAAATTGCTTGCTCTCCCCAAAGGCATAATATTCCAGGTGATAAGATTAGAAGGAAATTTGCAGGCCTTGAACTTCTTAGCCTATAAAACAACTTTGCGATTTTAGGATAAACTTTAGGTCCCAAAAACACAGAAGAAGTTTGCCTAATGTGCCGTTGAAATAGGAAAGAGTGAATTACAGTGGGCTAAGAGGTTAAAGAAAAGATTAGAAGCCATCACAGGAACCCTAAAATTAGAATTAAAAACAGCTGAGACCTCACAACTTTCTAAACCAGAATTAAAAATAGCCCGTAAAAAAGAATCCAGTTTGGCTGATTTGAAGTATGTAAGGAACAGACCCTGAGCAAAGTATATTGTAGATTCATGGGAATATATGAATGCATTTCTGTATTTATCTGCACGTCCAGAAGCCCGCTACATTTACCACTAATAATATTCCGGGTAGCATTAAATGTGCATTATGTAGGGGCTGAGAAATTTGAAGTTTTTTTTAGACCAAGAGAATAATTGCACATGTGGATTGCCTTTTCAAAATTTTAATGCTCACATTTTAATTGCTTGTCGTAATTTTTGTAGGCTGTGTTGCTTGATTTTAAAACCTATTTTTAAAAGATATAACATAAATTGTCGCAACAATGCACTTGCACTTTTGTTTAAAATGTTTTTTTTTGTTGTGGCATGTGCACTGGCAAAAACATTTAAAATATGTTTGGATTAGTGTCCCAATGTGTTTAGGTGGTAGGGATATAGGGATGTTAGCTTGAATAATGATGAATTGGTATTTATATGTGTTGTAACATAGTTTTTATTAGATGATCCCTTCCTTGCTTTTCCTCTCCTATCTCTTCCCCCCCTGCTCTAACCTTGGTATCGCCCACATTAAAATCTTCACAGTGAAGCTCATCTTAGAATGTTGGGCACTCATCTGTCAGTTGGTGCCAGAGAACCCGAGAATAAAGAACGTTATCTACTTTATGGTGCCTTCATATTTCCAACAATTTGGCGACGAGGATGGGATCGAACCCACGCGTGCATAGCACAATGGATTAGCATAGCCAACCTTCGTTAACGCTGACAGGCACAGCTTTCCATGGTACAAAAAACAGTCCATACTTCTCTTCATGCATGGTTTCCTTCTATTGAGATTTCTAACCAATTCAGCCTGCCAGCTTGATTCACCTTGTTGATGCTGACAGGCACACCTTGCCAATTGTATGAAAATGTTGTCAGATTCTTCATTAAGTACTTTCCTTTGCTGACGGGCACAGTTTATCTACACTCATGCAACCTTGTGTCTGTTCTTTGCACTCTATTATAATAGGCATATTTATCATAAATGCAATAGAAATCTTTACTTTTGTACTTCTTTTACCCTATTTTTCTCCACAGTTCACTTTCCTTAAACTTACCTCACAGCTTTTCTCCCTCTTACCTCTATTTTCTTCTTCTGTCTTTTCTTATTATGGCTTCTTTTGCAATGTCTCAACCTCCTTCTTTCCTTAATGAGGAAGGTGAGCCACTTGTTCCGTGGGAAATGGGTAAATCTTTTTGAGTCATATTTAATAGCTATTGGTGGTGACAGATTTGCTAATATACGTAAACAACATATTCTTTTGCATAATTTCGGCAAACATGCAAGAGAAATTTATGATGATTTACCTGAACTTGCTGAGGAAAATCAAAGTTCTAATGAAGATGCTATGGAAATTGGAAAAGCAAATTGGGGAAAAACGTAATGTAGTTCTAGAATATCACAAAGTCTTTTCAAGAATGCAAGGCAAAAATAAGAATGTTGTTAATTATATAGCAGTTTTAAGAGGTTTAGCTGCCACACGTGATTTTGTTACAAAACAGGGGATAACCCAAAGGACCTGGGTATCACGTGTTATAGACAGAAATTGGTCCTAGACATTGATTCAACATATACAGTGTAAAAATATATTTCAATTATTCTTTTGATCACGATCCGATTAAATCCATTATTGATGATATAAAGCAAAACACAACAAATATATTAGCCCGAAATATCAATTGGTACAAGAAAACACACTTAGAGCAAAACAATTGTGTCTCCCCAAAGTCTGAGAGACTTGCTTATTTAATATATGCTTAGAAAAATAACAGATGTAAAATACAATTATTTACAACTGGGGTTCACTGTCAATTGTTGTGCACAGAAAAGAGTGATAGTAAGTGCTTGTGTGAGTAAAGTGACCAAGAAGGTATATAAGAGAATATAGATTCTTAAAAAGGAAAACTAAGATTTTTAATGTGAAAACATGGGTTCGCCTGCCCTGGATCCTTAGGTCGCAAAAAATGTAACTCTTTCTTACTGGCACATGATTGAATAGTCCTCCCTATTTTTTAAATAACACAAAAGACAAGGGGGAGGGGGCCGGGAAACTACAGGTGCAGGCTCAAGGGGAAAGGAAATTGTCGATGTTTCGACCCACAACAAGCAAACAGGGTGACAGGTTTCCTCAGGGACGGGTCTTCATCAGGACAGGGGGAGGGTGGGGGCTCAATGTGCACGAAGACAAAGTAACCCCAAAGTCAGTGGGCACCCTTCACTGGTGTGCCACTTGTGCGACCTTGATCTGCACCCAAAATATATACCTCAAGCTGTTCCAGTGTGCTGGGTTAGCACCACAAGACGTTCCATGTGACGAATCCAAACAGTAGATTTGAAATGTAACTCAATTAACTTCAAAAGACCTCGAATCTTCAGCCTGGCTCCGTTTCCAATCCGCTGCAACTGTAGCTGTTACGTCCGGAATGATTTTGGCACTTAAACTGAGTCCTTAATTAGAGACCAGTTGGTGCACTGTACCCGTGATAAAAAGATACAGGAAAAATTATTGGCTGATGCACCTGAACTCAAACAGGCCATAGACATTACAAAAAGTATTGAACATACTGATTTCTGCATGAGCGAAATGAGAGAAAATCTTGATGTAAAACAAGTAGTAGAAAAGAGTGTATAGAATTTCTGGGGAGGATGACAAAAGCAAACCAGTCAGTGTGAAGACTCATAATCAAAGCGTGGAATCTGCTTACTTGAAATGTTATAGGTGTGGCAATGCTAACCATTTAGCTAATAACATTCGATTGTCCTGCCAGAGGCATGATTTGTAGAAAGTGTAATAAAAGAGGGCATTTCTCAAAAGTTTGTAAAGACATAAAGGGCAAGGTGACACATGTAATCAATTGTGATGAAAATCCCAGTGAGGATATAATTTTTCATATTGCAGATAATTTAGGTGTTTACAATAACAATTATCCCACTTGTGATATTTTGTTGGATGAGGTCTCTTTTACTGTTTTTGCTGATTCTTGCTCTCCATTTACTTTGATTAATTCAAAGTATTTCTTGGAAAAGTATAAGGAAAAGAATTACACATTTTTACCACTGGACGTAAACCCTGGTGGCTCTAATAATGATCCAATACCATTAGTTGGAATGCTTGTTATGCAAATAGGTTTAAAAAATAGATCTACTGTGAGGAACGTGTACATAACAAAAAGTGGTTCAAACTTGCTAGGGTAGAAACACCAAAAGGATCTAGGAATCAAATTGGATCCCAACGCCCCTGAACCAGTCTATCTTGTTGATGAGCCCACAACTGAATCTGACATTTGTGCAAAATTTCCTGACGTTTTTCCAACAAGTTGGGGTTAGTCAAAGGCTACCTCCATAAAATTAAACTCAAAGATCATAGCAAACCTGTTGTTCATAAGGCAAGATCTGTCCCATTGCCTGTATGCGCTTTTTTGAAAGAAGAGTTGGATAAGTTGGAAACAAATGGAATTATTGAAAGAATTGAGAGTTTTGAGTGGCTTGCCCCTATGGTTATAGCATCTAAAGAAGAGGGGAAGAACATTAGGTTATGTGTCGACTTGAGAGATCTCAACTCTAATATTTGGGTTGATAGACATCCTGTCCTGAACATCAATGAGAGGCTTAGCGTAATTCAAGGTGCTAAGTACTTTAGCGCTCTGGAACTTTCGTCGGCATACCATCAGGCAGCTCTTCACCCTGACTCTAAGGCTCTCACATCTTTCATTACACCATTCGGAGCATATCAGTCTTGCAGGATGCCCTTTGGATTAGCGTCTGCTGCAGCTGGATTTCAGCGTATCATGCAGCACATTTGATAGGGCATTGAGAAAGTCTTATGCTTTCAGGACGACATCCTTATGTATGGTAAGTCTAAGGAAAAACACAACGATGTTCTTGAAGAAGTTCTTAAGAAATAGAGCAGAGCAGGATTTACCACACCGATCAATAAATGCAAAATTGGTGTAAAATCTGTGGTTTACCTTGGCCTTACGATTACCAGTGAAGGGATAAGTCCCAACCCTAGCCTTGTTGACGCAGTTAGATTGGCCCCTAATTGAATATATGTCCACATGTGTGAAGAATTTTGCTGATTGTGTACATTCTCTAAGATCCTTATTAAAGAAGTGTACCACTTTTTAATGGAATGTTGATTGCCAAAAATAATTTGTTCACATCAAACCTGCCATTTCTGATTCTCCTTTGCTAAATTTTTTTAATCCAAAAGCTAAAACCTTTTTAAGCACTTGAGCATGAAAGGACTTGGCGCATCTCTCACCTAAAGTGTGGATGGTGAAGAAAAGGTTATAGCATTTGCCTCCAGAACTCTCAGTGTCCCTGAATGCAACTACTCTACCATAGAGAAGGAAGCTCTTGCCTGTTTTTGGACTGTTAATCATTTAAAACATTTTCTGTGTGACATTCCATTTTCTATAAAAACTGATCACAAACCCTTAATTCATCTGTTCTCCAAAAAAGTCTATTAAGAAGGCCACACCCCGCATCTCCAAATGGGTGTTGGGCTTGCAAGGGTTCAATTACAATATGTTTTTTTTCCAGGTGAAAAGAATAGGGTTGCAGACTGTTTATCCAGACGTCCTATAGTAGGGGAGGGTGTCCATTCCGAACTCACAGACTGTGCCATTCTTGCCATTGACATTCCTGCAATCAGCAAAGTTGAATGGACAGAGTTTAGCCGAGATGAAGATACTTTTGCTCCTCTCAAAAAATTCATCGGTAAAGGGTGGCCTAAAGACATCAAAGATGTTCCAGAGAACCTAAAACCTCTTTGGATTGTAAGAGACGAACTATCCATAATTGGTGAAAACATACATAGATGTAGAAGAATCCTACCACCTAAGGGAATGTATGATCGTATTATCCAAATTGCTCATGAAGGGGTCGAAACGTTGACAGTCACTACTATACAAACTCTTGTGACACCATAAAAATTGTCTATGGGTGTTATTTAGTTATGTATAACTAGCAGCCCGCCCCAGCGTTGCCTGGGGTAGAAGGGGGCTGGGGGCTGCATTTCAGGTTTGCGTGCTCTCCCGCCCGCCACAACATTGTCTGTGTCCCGGACAATGTTGTGGCGGGCGGGGGCCGGGGCGGGAGAGCACGCAAGCCTGAAATGCTGGCTTCCCCTACCCCCGCCTGCCCTGACATTCCCCAGCAGCCCGTGCCCCCGGCCGCCCCGACCCTGGCTGCCCCGGATTCTTTCCTTGCCTCTGCTGCTCACACCACCGGTCCATATTTCTCCACTCTGCCACTCACCACCTGTCCGCCGCCACTCCTCCCCGTGCCATGTCCACCTCTCCGCTCCGCCGCTGGCCTTACTTCACCGCTCCTCCCCTGCGCGCCATGTCCGCCGCTCCTGGGACGCTGATCCTCCCCTGCTCCTGTCGTGACGACGCATGTCGCGGCCGGCGCTACTTTGGGGGAAGTACTTATTGTAAAAATGTAACTTTTTATATAACGTTTATTTAATTTTTTTTTAAAGCCTATGACCATCTACACACCCTGCCAATTTCAACGGTGTATCGGGTGTGTAGATTGGCGCTGTGGTTCCCGAGTTTACCTGGCTCAAAGGTGCAAGTTCTCTCTTTATAATAGTAGTATAGATGAAACGGAATAAAAAATGGTGTGCGCGCGGACCCGCTATACTTTAATACCAGGTCGGGTCCCCGTGGAGTTCCTTACATTTCCTCTCAATGGGTTTGTCTGAAATTGTAATGCGCAGTGGCAACGTTTTATCATCAAATGTGTTTACATTACAAATGCACGTAAGGAAAACAGTTTGGAATCAGATGTATGGAATCCTTATGTATATAAAGATAACTGTAATCACTAGTATATGCAGTAGACCTTTGTACTCTCTACCATTCCTATGAGACACTTCGAGTATATACATTTGTATCTCTTCCTTGAGTGACTTTACTATTTCCATTTGTATTTCTTCCTTGAGTGACTTTACTATTTCCATTTGTATCTCTTCCTTGAGTGACCTAACTATTTGTACATTTGCAAATTGTTTTTCTGTTTGTATCTCTTCCTTGTGTGACTTTACATCTTGTACATTTGGAATTTTTTCAGTTTGTGTCTTTTAAGTACCGCATGTAATCCTAAATCCTTATGTTTTGCAACTGGTTCTTATGTAAAGCGCTCTGACACCCTCGGGTAAAGTTCGCGCTATATAAAATTGCATTAAAAAAAAAAAATGTTTTTAAATGAACTGACAAGTAGTGGACCTAGATGTGCTAACCTGTGTATTATTGTTAGAGTGCATTATTGCCGTCCGTGGGGGTGAGGGAATACTGTTTCCAGTGGCATATTATACAAATCCTTCTTCTCCCTTGGTTTTGCTCAGTTGTTGGATTTTATTTAGCCCCGAGTCATCCCGCACGAGGGCAGATGCTGTTGAATAGTCATCTTTGTTTTTCAGCACAAA
Organism: Lissotriton vulgaris; assembly: GCF_964263255.1. Lineage (NCBI taxonomy): Eukaryota > Metazoa > Chordata > Amphibia > Caudata > Salamandridae > Lissotriton > Lissotriton vulgaris. The sequence continues at coordinate 21,222,840 of NC_141699.1, forward strand.
ATTGTCACTTGAAAGCCGTTCATCGCTCAAGAGTTCACCGAAATAAAACAGTAAAACAGAGAACCCGATCATGCGGTCACAAAGCGCCAGGATACCCGTATTGCATATGTCAATTCTTTTAGACAGGCCCGGACTGGCCGTTGAGGGCACCGGGCAATTCCCCGGTGGGCCGCATGGTTGGGGGCCGGTTTTGGGCCCCTGTGGCCGTTTTTGTTACAGGGCCGTTATGCTGCAAAAACAGCCCTGTAACAAAAACGGCCGAAAACCGGCCCTGTCACAGAGCGCGGTCGCACCTCTCCCCCCTCCCCTCTCCTCCCGGAGGCGGGGAGGGGGGCCGGCCGAGCACTTTGCCAGGGCCGGTTCTGGTTCCCAGTCCGGCCCTGCTTTTAGATATTCTATTTGGTGTTCTAAAACATTTCTCCAAAAGGTGGTGCGACAGGCGGAGTCAGGGGATTGTTTATATTCTGTCACAATTTATGGAATGTGAAATTCCGTTACTTTGCATTAACTTTATTGCACTGCTTGAATCGTGTGCTAGACTATTTATTAATTACGTGCTTTTTACTTTGCATGTTGCTTGCTTACCAGACTCGGCTGTGTGTGACATCTCGTGCAGTAGAATCCTGGTGGGCGTTCTATGGACATCAGGACTCTGCGGCATGCAGACGCTGAGCGAATCTCTAGTCTACAGGTGCGCGCGTGGCCTTGATGCACATAAAACTCTGCACTGGTTCTCATGCTCTGCCACTCACCACCTGTCCGCCACCACTCCTCCACGCGCCGCTGGCCTCACTTCACCGCTCCTCCCCTGCGCCGCCATGTCCACCGCTCCTGGGACGCTGCTCCTCCCCTGCTCCTGACGTGACGACGCACGTCGAGGCCGGCGCTACTTTGGGGGAACTACTTTTTGTAAAAATTTTACTTTTTATATAACGTTTATTTTAAAAAATGTTAAAGCCTATGACCATCTACACACCCTGCAGATTTCAACGGTGTATCGGGTGTGTAGATTGGCGCTGTGGTTCCCGAGTTTATCTGGCTCAAAGGTGCAAGTTCTCTCTTTATAATAGTAGTATAGATATTGGGAACATTGTGATACTTCACGGAAATGTATACAACAAACAACGTTGATGTATATATGTCACTATCACCTTTCCCTGTCCCCCATCCGCACTTGAACACTTCCTCCCGATTCCTTCCCTCTTCACTTTCTGAGCACTGTATAATACTGCATATTTATTACAACGAGCAATTTTGTGGCTCCAATGTCAATGCTTTGAAAATAATTGCATAAGACATACTGTATGAATATACAAATACAATTGTGGACTAACTAGCCACCCTGTTTTCTTGTTGTGTTTTTGCTACTTTATAAGATTTTATGAACTGTGCTTGCTACCGTGACCAAGCGTTTTTTGATACTGTACTGATTGACCCAGGTCAGGTAGTATATATGGGCTCCCCCCTTTATATACACTACTCTTAGGGCAAGTGCACACTTGCAAGGGTTTATTTTCTTAGGAACCACAAGGTCCTACCATGAATGAGACGGAAACACTCTCCTGCACGGAAGAATAGATTAACAGTTTAATACAAATAGAATCCACATCCGCTTTTCCACCTTTTAGTACCACCAACATAGACTTCTCTCTCAATGAGAAAATAAATACATTGGAGCGTCTAGAAAAGAAGTTAATCCAGACCAGACTACACGGTCACTTACTTACTAAATATCTCCAGGAGAATATTATACCATCAGGACTACAGGTACGCAACGAACCGGCAATATTTGTTGACCATCCGAAATTCAAGGAAAGGTACAGCTACGTGGCAAATAACTGCTTGCGCCATTGGATGGTGCTGGGCGTTGAGACAGCACTTGAGATAGTTGAAAAACTCACAAAGGAGATCTACGACCTGAAATTGGAAATCAGCGGTGACTCCACACTCGCTAACGCCAAAGAGACCCTTGCGAGATTGGAGAAAACGATCAAAGAATTTGAAACCACTGCACAAACTAAGAAACTGGACAAGTTGGCAAAGGACGTTCGTTTTTACGACAAATAGGCAACATACCCATATCTACAGGAAGACCATTACAAACAAGACACCCAGGGTCCTTTCACAAGTAGGGGAAGAGGAGCCTACAGGGGGTACAGATGTCCCACCAACTTTTCGGATTCGTCATACAGCACTGGGAGCGACAACGAACAGGCAGGACCAAGCACCTGGATACCAACAACAGGAGCCATGGTACCAACCCCAAGGAAAATATCCCCCCAGCATTCCTTTTTTAGAGGACTCTCAATGGAGACCGCCAAGGGGCAGGGGATACAATTGGAGCCGACCAGGCTGGCGCAGACAGAATCAACAACATCCGACATGGGGCACAGGGCGAGCCCAGGGACAGAACCCCAAACAAGTCCGTTTCCAGCAGGAGAACCACGGGGAGAACAACACCCGACGGAGAACATACAGATGGTAACACCAGAAAAGAGCCCGATCATCAGTCTTTCTGAACATACTTTGTCCACTGGATTATCATTTGTACCGACTTTATTTCCAAATCATTTCAATGTAAAGGCGGAAATGCATAGATTCGTCCGCAAGATACGCCTACGACACATCTACAGGAATTCCCCCTATTCACCTCACAATTCTACAACAGGATTGAGACCAGTTTCAACCTTCATGCGGCCGAGCTATTTGATGTCACACAAGATCCTGATGTTTGAGAGTGTTGTCGCACGAGACATCATGAAGGCCTGCACGACCAAAACTTATGTCAAACAGAACATATCCAAAGGGGAACGTGCCGCATTACATACACCCAAGAACAATAAAACCATAGTGATCAAACCAGCGGACAAAGGGGGAGCAATTGTAATACAGAACACTGAGGACTACAAGAATGAGATTTACTCACAATTGCACAATGGCATCAGCTACAAAGCTGTCCCCAAGGATCCAACCCATGAAGTAAGAAGACTGATCCATACCCTGACATCAGAGAGTAAAGAAGCGGGTATCCTATCAGACCATGAGTACAATTATCTCAACAATGTACAACCCAGGACTCCTACCATTTATACACTGCCTAAGGTTCACAAGAACCTGGAGAAACCCCCAGGCAGACCCATCATATCTGGATGTGGCTCACTCCTAGAACCTGTATGTAAATATGTGGATATCTTCCTCAAGCCACTCGCAGAAGAAACAGTGACCTATCTTCGCGATACTATGGAGGTCATTAATCTGGTAGACGGATCTGAATTCAATCCCAATACACATATACTGGCAACCCGCGACATCACATCACTATATACAAGCATACCACAACAATAGGCCCTCAAAGTCATCAGACAAGCCTTAGAGGAAAGACCTCAACCTGTCAAAGTGCCCACAGACTTCATAGTGAGATTAACCTCTCGGCCATGATGCACAGCTACTTCAAGTTTCAGAATAAGTTCTACATCCAAACCAAAGGTGTAGCAATGGGGGCAGCGTTTGCACCGGATCTGTTGATTCTTTACATGAACAACTTTGAGGAACATTATGTCTTTTCTAACACAAACCCTTACAAATTGAACATTACCCAGTAGCAGAAGTAAATAGACGATATCCTCCTGATCTGGTGATGAAATCGACCTTAAGACATCAAGTTCACGATCACAAGTGACCGAAGCACTATTAACTTCCTTGACATTTCAATAAAAACTACAGAAACACATCTGTTCACATCTCTATATCGTAAACCAGCTGAAAGGTATTCTCTCCTGAGGTATACCAGCCATCACAATAGGAGCCTAGGGGACAATCTCCCACTAGGTCAGTTCCACCGCATCCGGAGAAACTGCACTCGGAAGGAAGATTTTTTTCAGGAATCTGACGATCTCATCTCTCGCCTTCTGGAAAGAGGGTACCCCAGAAGACTAGTCACACACATTAGAAAGAGAGCCTGGTACCAACACCGTGACAAACTTCTGCCACCTAAAACCTCCAGAGAGCTACGTGATAGAATGATTTGTGTTACAATTTATTGCACACTGAGCAGCACCTTCAAGAAAATCATTAACGGCCACTGGCAACTTATATCTAATGAAGTAAGGATCCCGGAACCACCCATGCATGCGTTCAAAAAGGGCATGAACATACGAGATCATGTTGTCCGCTCCCTGCTTGAGACACCGCCGCGTCCTACAATAGCGACCATGTGGAACCTCCCTAATATAATTGGACATTTCATGTGTACACACTGCAAGGCTTGCAAGATGACTATAGAAACTAAACTCTTCTCGTATAGGAATCATGATATTCAGATCAAGACACATACCAAATGCAATTCCTATGACGTCATTTATGGTATTCTACGTCCGTGTAATCTACTCTATGTTGGACAAACCAAACAGAAGGTTAAAGCGCGAATATTACAGCACTGCAGTAGGATCCGTTGTAATACCCCTTGGTTGAGCATTTCAAACAACACTCCCATCCACCAGAATCGATCAAATGGTTGGTAATTGAAAAGGTATCATTGGGACCCAGAGGGGGAGACATAGGACCAATTCTCAATGTCGGGGAATCGAAAATGATGTTTCTGTTGGACACGATCAACAACAGACTAAATGAACTAGAAGGCACCAATGCATAGTTGGCATACCTAACCTTAAATTGAGTACAATCTATTTAGCCCATATTTGAATCTCTGCTTTATGTGTACATGTCTAAATACCATCTGGGCTAATCAACATTTGCATCTCTGTTTTGTAGATTTCCTAGTAATACTTTTTAATATTATCCTCGAGTTATTACTGTGTATGTCAAACGATAATGACCATCTAAATGAATATGTTTACACACTTCATGCTGTCATTACAACATTATGCTCACTTCAGCTATATGCTGTGTCTGGATTGTCCATCTGAATGATTATGTTTATACTCTTCATGCAGCTATGGCATTAATATGCTCATCCGAGCAATATACAGTATCTGGACTGTCAATATCCATGACCGTACACATGTCTGTAACATTTGTACAAATGCCCATTGACATCCAAGTGGTACCCTGGACTGGGCACTGTCTTTACGGACTTGTGTTGACTCTTCCGATCGTATGACGTATTACGTTCAGTACGTTTACAGTACACACTTGTACTGTCTCTGCCACATTTTTAGAAAGTGACGTAGCGCGCTGCTACGTCCTCGCGCTTCATATATAGAGCTCTCCGGCTCGTTCCGCTTCTTCATTCGCGAGCCGAGGCCGTTTGATGTGGTAAGCGCTCCACTGCTATTTGGAGTTACGGGTTTAGCACATACTCAGCCAGGCCCATTCTGTTAACAATTATTAGGGGCTCTATCCTGCCTAACGGAAAGATCGATCCTCCACCGCTGCCAGCGTGTTGTCACGATCATATCGAATGATTCACGTTATGGTGACTAGTCTCTTACTTTTAGCTTTACCTTGATGAGCCAAGCGCTCCACCGCTATTTGAAGTTACGGGTTCAGCTCATACCAAGCTAGGCCCGCACTGCTAATATTAATTTGGGCCTCCATCCCACCTACCGGAGAGGGCGATCCTCCACCGCTGCCGGACCTAACAATTTGGGGCAGCGCACGGTCACGATTTTAACGTTCCCGTCCTCAGCCAACATTGAATCGCTGCTTGTGATTATGTTGGCCAATCGCACTTCTATTGGGGTACTGGTTGTCCCGATGCCTTCAGGCCATTATCATGACTTGTCTTTTCCCGGGATTGCTCTAATCGCAATTTACTTTCAAACATTACTCTCATTTTTCTGTTTGTGACTATAGGCACGAGGGGATTCTTCCCTGGATCTGTAAGCAGTACCTGGTGGCAGATCTACTAATCTGAACCACACTACTCATTCTATCCTGTGTACCAGTCATACCGGACTGCTACCCTACTTACCGAAGTGAGTAACACCACTTTGGTTATACCATGCTAACACTCCATCTGAGATTTATATCCCGATCTCATGATGTTTCCTCTCTTTTTTAGGAGCTTTGCCAAGCCCTACTACCTATCCGAGTGCGGCGGAGCTTTAATCCCCGTACACCTTATCAGGAGGTATTTTTACCTCTCTTATCAGTAGCACTCACAACTTCGTTATTCCCACACTCACTCACATTTTTATCATTCTCAGGGGCTCCCTTGTCCTGAAGAAGACCCCACCCCAAGGAACACTACCTATCCTGACTAGAGAGGTCGAAAAGTTAACAGTCACTACTATACAAACTCTTGCGACACCATAAGAATTGTCTATGGGCTCTATTAAGTTATGTATGATGTTGGGAACATTGTGATACTTCACGGAAACGTATACAACAAACAACGTTGATGTATATATGTCACTACCACCTCTACCTGTCCCCCATCCGCACTTGAACACTTTTTCCTGATTCCTTCCCTCTTCACTTTCTGAGCACTTTATAATGCATATTTATTACAACAAGCAATTTTGTGGCTCCAATGTAAATGCTTTGAAAATAATTGCATAAGACATACTGTATGAATATACAAATACAATAGTAGACTAAGTAGCCACCCTGTTTTCTTGTTTTATGAGCTGTGCGTGCTACAGTTTTTTGATACTGTACTGATTGACCCAGGTTAGGTAGTATACATGGGCTCCCCCCTTTATATACACTACATGAAGGCCATCCCGGCTGAAGTTTAACCAAAAGCAAGATCAGGAAAGACTACTGGTTTCCCAACATGGACTCTTTAGCAGAAAAAGTGGTAAATGATTGCTTTGCTTGTGGCTCAAGTGATAAAACCAAAGTCATATACACAGCTCCTCTCCTCCCTGTTCCTTCAAACCCATAGGACAAGTTGGGACTTGATGGTATAGGTCCACTCAATACTCAAAATCCACAGCAGAGATTCATGTTTGTACATATTGACCATCATTCACACTGGATTTGCACTAAATGTGTCACTTCTATCACCACTGAAAAACCAATGGAAATGATGGACGGAGCGTTGACAATACAAGCACTCACCCCCAGTCAACTGATCTGGGTTTAATCCATCACCGTTCTTTAGCCCACTCTGCCACCCCAGTTCAGACATGGCCATATGCAAATCAGTCTGACCCTGTGCCTCATGGGAACAGTCCAGCCCGAACTGCCAAGCCATGCCTTCACTGGACAGGAAACAAGCTACAGAGGACCGGTTTCTGGCATTTCAGCCGTCTTCAGCCCGGCTTGCTTGAATCCAGTGGCAAAGTGCATCAAGGCAGAGGCAATGCCTGGGTACAGCTGGAGAGGAGAACCTTTGAAGTGCTGTGGCCCCTTACATTGACCGGCGATGTGATGGGCCCTTGCTGGTCGTTGTGCCATTAGAGGTGATGTCAAACTTCATGGAACTGGTTAGAAAGCAAATTCCTGCCTATGAAACATCCTTCCACCCTCTGTGCTGCATGCAGTGGTGTAACATTAGCCCCCACATTGCAGGGGGACCGAGCTCCGAGGTGCCCCCCTCCAGCACTGTGTACGAGGGGGAGTCCCTGACCCAACAGGTCCTGACTGGTCGGGCGTCCTCCGTGTACTTTGCGAGGGACCCTGTAAAGTTTTGTTATGCCTCTGGGATGCATGATCCTGACCTTCATAAAGTGGTGGTCTTCAATTGATCATACTGACTTTAGGCTGAGATGGGGGCTGGAATCTCCACTACTTTTCCCCCATCATTGCTAGCTGACATTTGCTTGTTCATGATTGTTTTGCCTGGATACTCAGAACTCTCTTGGCTGCATTATGGATTCACTTGAGCCTGTGGTATATGACTCATGGGCTGAGATATTTTTGGTTGCCACTGTGCTGTACTGACTTTGATTAACTTGTGCTGAACTCACAGATCCTTCAAGACTACAGGGGGTGACCTATTGTTTTAATTAGCAGTCTTTGACTTCTATTATCCCACATATTTGAAGAGTGGGCCTGGCAGTGTTAGTCTCCTCACTCTGCATGAAGGAGGGATGCGATTTGTAAATAATGGTGCAGCCCAAATAGATTGAGATGCTGACTGCATGGTCTCTGTCTCTGAGAGAAGCTTACATAACAATGGGGGTACTGGCACATCAGCTGTGTCTGTCTCCTACCTGACCCATTGCAATTTAAACTCAGCAGAATCTCAATACCAATATATCAGACTCTAGGGAGGTCCTCGAAGCTAAAATTGATACAGTCATTATGAAGGTGGGCATATTCCCAATGGATCAACACAAAATAGCTGACAAGCTCACAAATGCAAATATATCCTGAAATATATCTACCCGGAGTGCACCACAGCAAAAGAACGAATCACTGAACTTACTCAAGGGGACTTGAATTTAGTGACAAAGACTCAGAAGGGAGTAACTGCTGAAATAATATGAGGGTAATGGGCCTCCCAGAGGATGAAGAGGGTACAGACATGGTGTTGTACTTGGAAAATTTCTGCGATCAGCGGTGGTCCATTAGGGCCTCTCCACTTTGCCTGTGCTAGAAAGGGTGCATAGAGGCCCTGCACCATGACATCGACCTGGAGGTTCCCCCATGCCTATAGTGGCTAAGCTCCTTCATTATATAGACTAAGACAACATACTGTAGAAGTCATGCCCTGCAGGGCCATTTTTAAAGTGAAAAATAGTTTGGTGCTCCAGTTTCCGGACTACACCATGGCTGTCCAATTTAAGATAGTCTCTTTTAATGCAGTTGAGAGACAATGAAAGATGTCAGTCTAAGGTGCTCAATGATATTTCTAGCTAGAATATAAGCCATGAACAATGGTAAATCCCTGTTCTTTACAAAAAACACTGAAGCCTAGAATTGGCTAGATCAGTACCAAGCTGGCCAAGACTGTGACAAGTTGCCAAGACCGATCCCGCAGAAGAAGAAGAAATGGAAGAAGAAACAACAATTTCCGGCGAGTGTGACAAGCCCTACCAGTTCTCAAACTGAGAAGAAGAGAGAGAGGCTGCAATGCTGGTGGTGTCTAAAATTGGACTCCATAAGACTACAGACAATGAGAGTATCTGGTATGGTGGCAGTCCACACTTTGCATGGCAACTGACCTATCATTTGAGAGTGGGGATTTCTGAATGAGTTGGTGGGTGACTTGTAGGGGCTTGAGTTTCTTGCTAATCTGCACTAGGGGGATGTGAGGTTCTCCTTGATAAATGTGTAGATACCGTTTGAAAGTAGAGGGCTCATTGAATATGAAAGGAGTTGTTAGTGACCCTGATATGAACAGGGTCTACATTCAAAGGTTATCCTACATTAGGGTGTGGAGAGCCGAGCCCGGTGAAGTAAGTGGATCGCCCTTTCTTCGCAAACCCCCTCACTGGACATGCTAATCATGATAGTTTGTGTTCTTTGGTTTGGCAAGAATCCGCTGTTGCCTTGCTCTGCGGTGTGAGAGTTAGGTTATGCCTTGTGCCGTTTTCAAAGTTTAAATGTCATCCCTTTATCGCACATTTCTACATAGTAAATACACCTTGGATGTCAGATATCAGCATACACCCTGGGAGGTCTAGGAGGACTGCTGCAGGAGGAGCTATATGGGAATGTTTAGGTTCTGACCTTTAAAATTTGACATGGCTTCCATGAACGATAGGTACCTTCTCCTTACCTGGAATGAGAAGGGGCTGGGGTAGGCATTTAAGCGCTACAAGGTCAATTCATACCTTTGACATCATGGAGTCCACATAGCCTTCATACAAGAGATGCACCATATGCGTCTTGAAGTTGCTCACTTGCAGCATCGGTGGAGTGCGCAGGTTTATGCCACAGGATACTCCTAATATGGTAGGCTTGCCCTTACCTAGATCCTGTCTGGGGTCCCTTTTGCAGTCTCGCTCACTCACATAGATGAAGAGAGCAGATTTTTATTTATATCGGATAAATTAGCTGCGCAGGATGTGGTATTGGGTTCCAAATACACTCCTAACCAGGGTCAACTACTGTTCTTTTCCCATTTCTCAACACAGATGGGCAAATGAAAGGTGGCCATATGGTTTTCAGAGTTGTTTTGAACTGTGTTATAGATGTAAATATGGGCTGATTCACCCTACCTTAGCCCAACACTAAGCCCTATAGAGTGGCCCTGGGAAAAGACCACATGGCTGAATGTTTGGAGATTGATGACTATTAGCAGGATTCAGCATAACCGGGAGTGAAGTTACTCATTCTACTCTTCCATACATGTTGGACATGTAATAATATGCACAGAGTATATGTCTTGTTTTATAATTGGTTCTAGGTTTCTTGGCAGATCCATATAGAGCAAACACAAGGAGATGATGGACGGAGTGCTGAACATTGCAAACATTCACCCCTAGTCACAGATCTGAGTTAAATCCATCATCGTTCTTTAGCTCACTTTGCTACCCCAGTTCAGACACAGCTATATGCAAATCAGTCTTGGCCCTGTGCCTCATGGTAACAGTCCAGTCCGAACTGACAAGACATGTCTTACCTGGACCTGAATCAAGCATCCTAGGACCGGTTTCTGGCTATCAGCCATCTTCAGCCAGGATAGCTTGACCCCAGTGGTGTGGAGAGCCTGGGACTCACGTCTGAGCATACCCATCCCACTCGGGGTGACAAATGCAAAAATTCCAGTTGATGGACAAAATGCAGAACAATGTCATACATTCACCCCGGTACAGATATCTGGGCCTAAATCCATCGTTTTTTTGCACTCCACACCACCCCAGTTGACAAGAAATTAAAAGAACAGAGTGTTAAAGCACTGTTTGTCTTACAGGCACTACGCTATAACCCATGAGGTGGACACTATTGTGAAGGATACATAGACATCACAAATATCGATGTGAGGCGACTTTGATTCTGAGGTTCGCAAATTTGACATAAATATTCTGTACTCTTCTAAATTGGTACAAACAAAGGGTAGAGAGTAGCTATGTGAATCTTTGTGTCATTTTTTGACAGCATATGACAATTATACGGGCACGAGAGAATTAATAACCTCAAGAGGTACGAATGCAGAATTTCACAATAGGAAAGTAGTACAAGAATTGTTCAGGTATGTATAAATATGGCCTAGACCTACAACGGGTGGCAAACACACATATCTAGCTGGATTAGTATGCTTCGGTTTTGTATTCTTTTAGATTGGCCAGCAACGCATTATACCACACTGGGTTCTTCTATATCATAAGCGGGGATTCAAACCCAGCGTCACATCTTCTCCGTAGCAAAAGTAAACTAAGTTTGGAAATTAACACAGGTAAATTGACGATTAGCCATCTCTTTTTCTCTTGTAAGTGAGAACGGAGCAGGAGATTAATATGGGGATATTGACCCTCATTATCAGCAGGCTCCCACCTAAACACATTGTTGAATGACTTCTCAGATATAGCATCCTTAGTCTCCAGGGAATAAATGAGATACACATCCCCTTTTAAGACGATTGCATGTGGCATCACTTTATGTAGGTCTGGATATAGTCAGTGGAAATCTCATAGTAAAGCCAAATTGTTTATAAATGAGAATTTAAATCAGAATGTACATATATATGTAAATATTGTATATAATGTATGGTTGTTCGTAGCAAGACAATAAATAGCAATGTAATTATGTTCAGTAATGGATTTTGGAACCAAGTAGGACAAACTGGTGACATAGTGAGACTCTGATCTGCTGGTATAGGAGAAGAGTCATATTTAATGAAACTGAATAGAGATATGTGTAGATGTAAATAATGTGATCTGTCTGACGTTGACCTTTGAAGAAAAATAACATGAATAATTAATTGAAACATCTTTTTAATTTATAGTTACCAGTAATGTGAACGAAACACAGAATTCCTGACGAAGGCGCATGCCGAAACGCGTTGAATGAATGGAATTGTGGTTTTGTACATTAACTTGAATTAATTCGATGTACCATGTATAGTTTATATTTAATAATGTTTGTATAACAAAGCATTTATCAAATATTTATGCAAAAAGACAAATAGATGTATAAAAAAAAAAATTTGTTTGAAAGAATATTCATGAAAAAATGATGCAATAAAAAAAACAATACATAGAAAGAATACATTATGTTATTCTTTAGATAGAGATATAGGCCAACGCCATTCAGACAATTTAAAAAAATGCACAGAACCCAGTGCTGAATTCCTCTTTTTTCTAAAAACGTTTATTCCTTGCCAGGGTTTATCCAGGTCAGGCAGGGCCCCCCCCTTACACAAACATTTCCTGGCCCGGAACAAGCATCCTGGGACCAGTTTCTGGCTAACATCCGTCATCAGCCAGGCTAGCTTGTATCCAGTGGCAAAGTGAGCAAGGGACCCACGTCTGGGCATACCCTGCCAATTTAGGGCAAACAAAGCAAACACAAGTTGATGATGGACGTAGTGCTGAACATTGCAAACACTCACCCCCAGTCACAGATCTGAGTTGAATCCATCATCGTTCTTTAGCTCACTTTGCCACCCCAGTTCAGACACAGCTATATGCAAATCAGTCTTGACCCTGTGCCACATGGGAACAGTCCAGACCGAACTGCCAAGCAATGTATCCCTTGCTCACTTGGCCAATGGATTCAGTATAGCCTGGCTGATGAGGATTATGAACCCGAAACCGGTCCCAGGATGCTTGTTCCAGGTACAGGGAAGACATGGCTTGGCAGTTCGGGCTGGGCTGTTCCCACGAGGCACAGGGGCAGACTGATTTGCATATGTCCATGTCTGACTGGGGTGGCGGAGTGAGCTAAAGAATGATGATGGATTAAACCCAGATCAGTTGACTTGGGGTGAGTGCTTGCAATGTTCAACACTCCGTCCATCATCCCCTTTGGTTTTGCTAATCTCGCCCTAAGTTGGCAGGCTATGCCCAGACGTGGGTCCCTTGCTAACTTGGCCACTGGATTCAAGATAGCCTGGCAGATGAGGGTTATGAACCCAAAACCAGTCCCAGGATGCTTGTTTCCGGTCCAGGGAAGACATGGCTGGCAGTTCGGGCTGGACTGTTCCCATCATGCACAGAGTCAGACTGATTTGCATATGGCTATGTCTGAACTGGGGTGGCGGAGTCAGCTAAAGAATGATGATGGATTAAACGCAGATCAGTTGACTTGGCGTGAGTGCTTGCAATGTTCAACACTCCGTCCATCATCCCCATTGGTTTTGCTGATCCATATAGAACCACAGTCCTCTCTTAGTGGAGAGGCTTTTGTGACATGCTTGGCAGACCGTCACTACTTGAAGACTGCAATCAAGTTCTTTGTTGGAATCCTTGCTTAGGATGTCGCTTGGGCAGATGATTGGATGAATATTTCACTAGTAATTGTGATACCTCTTTTTGTGATTCCCTAGACAGGAAAGCCTTTAAGTTTGTTGTGTGAGGCCACTTCATAGAAAAATGGCGGGTATTAGGAAGTCACTGGAGAGTGAGTTGTCTCCATTGGATTAATCCATTCATGACTTTGAAATTGGGGTGTCCCAGACTCCATCTATGAGTACTAACCTTTCGTAGTGCAAGGAACGCTATGTCCAAATCATTTAGACATTATGATATCATGCCCTTAAAGAGTACATGTGGTGGAGGGTAGACCTGGAAGAGTACCTGCATAGCTTATGTACCCAGAGAGTAGGAGAGCCCCAATTACTTGTGTTTGAACTGCAGACGCTCAACTGGTAAACTCTCAATACCACATTACTGGGACTTTTCTGATATATAATGGGGCCTGTATGGCCCATCTAATAAGACACCCTATGAGACGGTTGCAGGTTTTTTGGACAGGACTTCCCTGCAAACATTGTATCGGGAGGAAGGTGAGGGCTTGGTAGGTCTCATTACTGAAAATGAAATTATAGGGTTATTACGGAGCTGGCCATGGGCTAGACACCAGGTTGGATAGATTACCTGTAGAATTCTATCAAACCTTTGCTTCGCTTCTGATTCCCATCTGGCCAACATGCACTTTGCCACTGGATTCAAGCAAGCCGGGCTGAAGACGGCTGGAATGCCAGAAACCGGTCCTCGGAAGCTTGTTTCCGGTTCAGGGAAGGCATGGCTTGGCAGTTCTGGCTGGACTGTTCCCATGAGGCACAGGGTCAGACTGATTCGCATATAGCCATGTCTGAACCGGGGTGGCAGAGTGGGCCAAAGAACGGTGATGGATTAAACCCAGATCTTTTGACTGGGTGTGAGTGTTTGATTGGTTCAGATGCTCTGTCCATTACCACCCCCTTTTGTACCGCTTTTGGCCGCCATAAGTGTGGCAGGGTATGCTCAGACGTGAGTCCCTTGCTCACTTTGCCACTGGATTCAAGCAAGCCAGGCTGAAGACGGCTGGAATGCCAGAAACCGGTCCTCGGAAGCTTGTTTCCGGTCCAGGGAAGGCATGGCTTGGCAGTTCGGGCTGGACTGTTCCCATGAGGCACAGGGGCAGACTGATTTGCATATAGCCATGTCTGAACTGGGGTGGCAGAGTGGGCTAAAGAACGGGGATGGATTAAACCCAGATCTTTTGACTGGGTGTGAGTGTTTGATTGGTTCAGATGCTCCGTCCGTTACCACCCCCTTTTGTACCGCAACATGTACCTGGCAGCATTGAAAGGAAAACTCCCAGTGTTGGTTATTATTTGTGTGCCTAAACTGGGCAGGGCCAAAAAAGATGTGGACTCCTATTGGCCTCTCTCGATGCTAAACTCAGATTGCAAAATTCTAAGTAAAATCCCAGCTTATAGGCTCTGTCTAGATAAGTCTATACTGAACCATGAAGACCAAAGAGTATTTATGTCCACTTGAAACACTTTGCTTAATCTTAGAAAGTTGAGTAGGGTTCTGAGTGAGGTTGACCCAGATCTGCCAGATCTGTATCCGTGTGCACCAGTGATATCTCTACACCTTGAAAAGGCTTTTGACAACTTGCAGCTGGGTTTATTCATGCGGTGATGTTGTGTATGGGAGTAATTGGGTCAGATAGCTCACTCTGCTATATGCCAAACCCTTCGCCTGAGTGATAATGGAAAACCATATCTCTAAAATGAGCACCATTGAGTTGGGTAACAATAAACATCTGTTATTCAGTGCCAAGAATCCCTTCTGGCTGAACTTACACTTTACAAATACACGTTATGCTATGTTATGTTATCTCTCAAGAACACTGCAATTTCAGGGAGACCCGGCAGGACTTCCCCTCTCCCTGCAGGAAGGATTTTCCCTCTCCCTGCTCCTAGAAGCAATCACAAGGGAGCCTATTGCTGCAGTTCTCAGACTTGACTGTGGAGGAGGGCATCCCATTATGGGAAGATACTCATATAATCTCCCTGAGATATTACTGTATTTACAGGATGCTTAGACTAGCCTAGCAAGAGTGTCCCAGCTGTTATCAGGCGTTGGGGTTGTTCAACACTAATAGGGTTAATCCCTCTTTTTTCCTGGATGTTCCTGATTGCATGGAACGTTAGCATGCCCCTGCCTTGCCTCTGCTTGGCCTGTCTCAAGGGGATGTTTCATTCTTTGGAGCAAACCATGCATTGCCATTGCCAAAGGTTGTCATTGTTATGGTTAGAGGTTATTCTGCCGGTGAAATCACTTCCTTAGACACATGTATAAATGAGTAGGGCTCAGCACCTGGACGGTTCATGACATGTGACTGGCTCTTTATTGCAAACCTTTGAGTGTCTTTAGAGCTCTGGCCCTACAGAGCCTTAGCAGCATGTTATGCTACAGAGCTTCTTACCGATGGGAGCAGCTCGTAAATGAATAGGTAAGGGCCAGATGTACGACGGTTTTTATCGTGCGCAAACAGGTCTTAGACCCATTTGTGCACGCTAAAAACGATGCGCCCATGTACGAACAGTATATTGTGAGTTGTAAATAAATTGTGAATCGACTCGCTATGTGGAAGGGGCCGTCCCCTCCAAATAGCGACTCCATATCCATTTATGAATGTTTTGCGACCACAATTAGATCGCAAAACACTTGCAAATTACCACCTACTTCAAGTAGGTGGTAATGCGTCCGCAAATGCGAGAGGGTTCCCAGGGGATGCGTTCCCTTCTACAAATGCATGCAAAACATTTTTTAAGGGCAGGCAGAGGGACCACTGCCTGCACTTAAAAAATGAAACAAAATGTTTCATTTTTATATTTTTTAAATGCATCCCATTTTCCTTTAAGGAAAACAGGTCCACAATAGCCTGCACATTGATTGAATAGTTTTGCCCCACTTTTCAGTATATATTTGTGCAGTTGCTTCAGGTTGCACCAATTGCACAAGCGTATAATTAATTGCTCCCAATATATCAGGAAAATCCGCAATTTCATGGAAATCCTGTTTGTGTTAAAGTGTTCTTAGCAGGTTTTCTTAGCAGGTTTTTGGGAAATGCAGGTACCGTGAGGTTGACTTTATGAATGCATCTAGCACAGATGGGAGAAAATCATCAAAGGCAAACTGAGATAAATCAGCCAACACAGCAGGTCTCTTCCAGCATGTTCAGTGATGCCACCTGTTTCACATGCAGTGGTATAGCATTGGACCGTCCTGGTACTGGTGGCAGACTTGGACCAATCATCTCCAACAACTCCAGTATGCTCCCCTTCTTGAGTCTATATATCTGAATCACCTCCTCCTTCTTCCTACTTGAGATGTATGAGGTTGTCTGAAAATCTGGTCCTTCCTACTTCGCTGACACTGACCAGCACCCAGTTGCAGTATGACCACCTCCATGGCGAAATGTGCTAGGAGGGACATCTACTTAAATGAATGCCTGTGCATCATTGTGTGTAACCAGCATTGGCCATGCGTGGCATTCTGACACATTGATATCGCTGAGTTACACTGCGTGAAACTACCCCACGAGGAAATATCTTTGTAAATCCCACTACATTACTTTTGCATTTGCCCGGGACGTCCCACCTTGCATACATTAATCGCTGCGTCATATAGGCCTACGTAGCACAACACTTGCATCATGCAAGTGGCCAAAATCAACGAAAGAGGTCTACTGCGTGGCTTCAATAATTTGACCGTTGCCTTCTGTCGCTGGGCAATCAAAGGGATTAGTAAATCTGGCAATAGTCTTTGCTTAGTTCTCCCTAGGACAGCAGACGTGTCCTGGGTTTCCTTTTGATTTAAATTAATTTCTGATTTGTCACCAAATGCCATTGGTAATTGACTGTACTAGGGCAGAATAAAAGGAATGCTGCATATTGCTAAGGAGCTCTCTATGATTTCCTCTTCACAATTGTTTCTGCACATTCTCTGTCTCCACTCTCTTACTCATTCATGTCCCACCTCAGTGCTACAACACTAAATGCCCCATCTGGCTTTACAGTTATAGGTGAGGACTTTAATGTACTTATGATTGTTGACTTGAACCAAGCAGGACCTTACCATCCTCATATCCACCTGCATTCTTTGCGACATCCAGGGACACCCCCCAAGGAATAGCCTTGGTTTAGAGCTTGGCAGGTGACCAGCTAGTTAGTGGAAGCTTTAGTATATGCCCTCTTGGAGGAGGATGTCCCAGCCGAACTAGGCCTCCCTGGTGGAGAACTAAAAAGCCTTTGTTGCAATTGCCAATATGGCGGTTGCAGTGAAAACTGTGGACTTTGCCAAGATGGTGCAATGTTTATTGTGCCCATCAAGCAAAGTTTTCCATTTTTAAATGTAACAATCCTGTAAAGCCATGGATTGTTGCAGAACATCAAAATAATGGATGTCCTCGTGTTTAGGCAGATTCCTCCCTAAGATGGTCAGGGAAGTTGGGTGATTTCCCGGTCCAGCACCACCACTCATCACATGGCCTTCCCGGGCAGGGCAATCTAGTGAAGGTCATCACACTCTAAACTGGGTGTTACTGCCATCACTATGACTTGATGCTCCAGTGGTACACACAATTCTGAGTCAAGGATTTATTCCACTTCCAGCCTACAGCCCTCCCAGTGTAAACCCTGTGGTTACTACACCTCTAAATGTGTAAGGTGAACCACGAGTTTAGTAGGGTCAGAACAGAGCTGATTTCACTCTGTAAAACTCTAAGAGAAGGACCCCCCTACACTGCCAGTGCTGCTCCATCCATGCAGGTCACCCATGGAACACTTTAAATCTATTGCAAAAATGACATCATAGCAGTACTAATGACATGGAGCATTACAGCACATTGTGTTGCGCGACATCAAGAGAATCAGGGACTTATTGGCACGTGCGCTGCATTCTGCTGCACACATAGAACGAGGAAAACACCTCCAGGGTACCTCTTCCTGCACAAAAACAAGCCTGCCAACAACACAGACACCCGTGTACCATGGTGCAAAGGTACCTGCATTGGTGCTAAGCACCACATTGGGGGCCAATGCTGGCTGAAAGGACAGGAATGCACCATACCTCGTAAATACGGTGTCTCGTAAATACGCTGCATTCCTGACCTTTCAAATTGGCGTGGAGCAGCCCTGCAAAAAGACTTGTGGCACTGCCATACACCGATTTTTTGGAAATACGCCACTCAATTTCCTGCAAAATGGCTGCCAGAGTTCCCGCCACTCATGGAAGCGGCTAAGTCTGACTCATCCAAGACCCCTCCCACAACTCCTGAGGTCTCCGAGAGGGCCAGCTGGTTTTTACTCTAAAGTTCAGTTGTGCGCAGAAGTAAGTCAAATGTTGTCCATTTGCACATGAGTTATCAAGCCACGAAGCAGAGGCAGATAAGCACAAACCACCTAGACACCTTAGCAGAGGAGTCTAATCTGAGCAAAATACTACTTTGAGCCTTAGTGAAGGTCATTGCCTCAGTGTTCCTTTCAGCCATTATGAACTGATTTCGTGGATTTGCTTTATTTTCTCATTTTTACTGTCTCTAAAGTGTTAAGCTTTACATTAGTAGTAAAAAGTTTTATCTCATATTGGAATCTGATGCCTCCCCTTGGCTACCCAAACTGTCACTGATGACCACACTCCAGGAACTTGACTCTGCACTGTGACATCACTAAAGGGAGATGACGCCAGTCTGTGACATCACTTCAGAATAGAGAGATTATAACTTCAGAGACTGCTGCAGGAGCACGATATTAGGGTGTGTCATCCATCACAGAACCAGAGGCAGACCATGACATCATTCCAAGAAGCTAACGTCAAACCGTGACATCATTCCAAGAAGCAGACGTCAAACCGTGACATCATTCCAAGAAGCAGACGTCAAACCGTGACATCATTCCACACAGCAGATGTCAAACCTTGACATCATTCCTAGAAGCAGATGTCAAACCGTGACATCTCTTCAGTGAGCACAATGACGTTCACTTCATTCAGACATTTGTTCACTGGAAGCACAATACACAATGACAATACAAACAGTTTTATGTTGGGCACGATTCATAATATTGGTAAAAATGTTGGTATTAATTTGTTCGTTTACAAAAAATGTAAATACCTTCAAATGTACTCCTAGTAAGAAACTGTCACAGCTGTCCAGGCGAGGTCTGCCGTGTATGCATACACATAAATAAAAGTAACAGCTGTTAAACTGTCGATGTGAAATATAAAGCAAAAGCCAAATTGCTCCTGTTATTATTTTTTCTATTTTTATTTTCCATGAGGAAAACGTTGTACCCAATCTAAGGACCCCTCCTCGTACACTGCACCACTTATAATGCTGTGCATCCCTCATTCTCTACCTGGAAACTGTTTGACTCCTGTCCTTGACTGGAAACTGTCCCTGACCTTCTCCATGATACAAAAATGTCAGGCAACAGTTTGTGAATAGCCATAGTTTAGTTTAGAATTTTATAAAGCGCACAGCTATCCCTGGGGGTTTCCTGGCGCTAAACCTCAGGCAGGAGACAGTCAGAACCAGCAACTCAGAAGAGCCATGTTTCCAGCTGTCTCCAGAAGATTGGTAGCGAGAGCCATTTACCCACCTGTTTGGAGAGGGTCTTCCACAGCTTGGGGCCCTGATAGGCAAACAAACGCCCTCCCATACATGACAGCTTTAGTGTCAGGATCACTCACAGGGACAGCCCATTTAACAAACTCCTGCATGTAGCAGGGACTCACCCTCCTCTTCCTCTGTGTACTCAACACAAGGGTTTAAACTGAATTTGTTTTTCAATTGGGAGCGAGTGCGGCTTCCGCAACAGGCCCTCTGCCGAAGTCCACCTCGGAATCTTGTAGAGCATCCAAGCTGCAGATTCTTGGACCACCTCCATCCGTCTAATAGAGGATTTGTCTACCCCCAAATAGAGCACATTTATCATCTTTATCACCTGGGGCTTCATAGACAACTTATCGTCTAGCCAGAACCCGAGGTTCGTGACCTTAGGGGCTGGATCTGGGAGAAGGTCAGATGTTTTGGCCAATGATGAGAGACTCACAGGGATGGCTTCCTTCGCAGCACCAGCCCCTCTGTCTTATATCCAATCGTTTTCAATGAGTGGTGGTTCATCCTCTCTGCCACCTTACTCAGATAGGAGCACAAAGTTTCCAAGTTGTGGTTCTGTGCAGATGATGATTTGTGTGTCATCTGCATAAAAAATACCATCAGACCACAACTTTCCACCAAGTCCAACAATGGACACACATAGATATTAAAGAGTGCCGGACTTAGGGAGGGTCCTTGAGGGACTCCTGAATGGAGTCCCTGCAAAAGTGACGCAGGGCTCTCATAAATAGGCCCCTTTGTGTCTGCTCAGGAAACCTACAGTGCCACGGAGGCAGCTCTTCAGGAAGCACAGGCCTCAGTGGGGAGTAGATGAAAGGTGGAGATCTCTAAATATGCCAGATCCCCAGAGAACATGCCATCTCTGCTTTGGCAGAATGCCACACAATGAATGACTCTGCTAGTTATGTATTCATTTACGACTCATGTGCCATATCCAAAATATATCTGCAGCTTCTTGTATTAACAAACACAGCAGATTTGGCCTGTTAGGACGGTCCTTACTGGGACAAGGCCAAATGTAGTTTGCATATGATGTGAACTGAACTATGGCTAAGAGAAAATAAGAGTGCTGGAGATAAATTCAAGCATTCCATCTATTTTATTTTACTCAGTGGGGCATCTTTAGTGTGACATCCATGCTTAGAAGTGAGTTCCACTCTTGGTGTATGCTTAGATGTGAGTTCCGCTCTCTTTATATGCTTAGACATGAGTTCCGCTCTCTTTATATGCTTAGACATGAGTTCCACTCTTGGTGTGTGCTTAGACGTGAGTTCCGCTATCATTGTGTGCTTAGACGTGAGTTCTGCTCTCTTTATATGCTTAGACATGAGTTCCGCTCTCTTTATATGCTTAGACGTGAGTTCCGCTCTCTTTATATGCTTAGACATGAGTTCCGCTCTCTTTATATGCTTAGATGTGAGTTCCGCTCTCTTTATATGCTTAGACATGAGTTCCGCTCTCTTTATATGCTTAGACATGAGTTCCACTCTTGGTGTGTGCTTAGACGTGAGTTCCGCTATCATTGTGTGCTTAGACGTGAGTTCTGCTCTCTTTATATGCTTAGACATGAGTTCTGCTCTCTTTATATGCTTAGACGTGAGTTCCGCTCTCTTTATATGCTTAGACATGAGTTCCGCTCTCTTTATATGCTTAGATGAGTTCTGCTCTCATCGTATGCTTAGAAGTGAGTTCCTCTCTTGCTGTATGCTTAGACATGAGTTCTCCTCTCGTTGTATGTTTAGCCTCTTCAATGAGTCAGACGGCCGGGGGCCGTCCGACGTCATGTTGCTCGTGTGCGTCGGACGGCATGGCACTTAGGCCTTGGAGGCGACAAGGTGGGGGCTAGGAGGCAGCAGAGGAAGAAGGCTCTGCTTGTTATTTCCACGGGAGCCTGAGACAGCTGGTGCAGCGCTTAAAGGGGACTGAGAGACAGCACACAGAGAGCAGCTTTTGATAGTTTGAGAAAAAAAATGAAGTAGGAAAAAGGTACAGAGAATAGGAGTTGAAAGGTGTCCTTTTGCCATCCTTGGAACATATTTGAAAATTAGTTGAAGAGATGTATTTTTAAAGCAATTTATAAACAAGTTTTTTTTTTAAAGAGAGAATTACACGTGTACTCAAGCCATTTATTTTGACCAGCTAGGACGAGTCAGATATGAAAAAATGTGAGTTTAGAGAACGTGAGGAAAATAAACAGACACTTTTTTTTATTTGAGTTAACAATCGCTGTTCATAGGTATAAATTAGACATGTTGGTGAATAATGAATTTTGTTTTACAGGGAGGAATGTTATCTTAGGAAATGAACGCAACAATTTAGAAATGTGACAGTATATGTTGTGTGTCAGTTCAAGGGAAATGTGTTCTTTATAGTTTTTGTGATGAATAGGGTAAGGAAAAATATGTTTTTAAAAGTTACAGATACTTTTGTCTTATTGCACATTGACAGATACTGGACAAGGAGTATTACAATGAAATACAATGTGATTTCTCAGAACCTCATGAAAAATCCAAGGGTAGAGAGTGAGAATATAAGATTCCCCAAAGTGTGCTAACGGAGCATGACTGAACTTTTGATTTCCTTACAGATGACAAGGCTATCTTAGAGACATTATTCAGATTTGGTGTGCATACCTAAATACGAGCACCTAGGAGATAAAGATCATTCAAGCAGGTGGGCAGAAAATGAAGGGATTTCTCCTAGATTTAATCAGAATTGTGATTCTTATGTGCCAGAATGCACAAGCTAGACAAGTCCCATAGACAGTGAAATGCCGGTTGAGGAAAGGAAAATTACCGGAGCAGATGAAGTGTCCTGGGTTTCTGCCAATAGATAAAGGGAGCACGTATCTAGCAGTGAGTGGAAAAATAGTCAGGATAATGCCCCAGCCCTTCTTGCTGTGCAGAGAAAAAGAAAGTTTCATTCTCATACCAAGGGTTCAGAGATTAAAGCGTGGGTAGAATTCTCAGACAATTCCCCAGAGCTAGAGGAGAGCTGTGCAGATAGTGATGAGAAATGTTTTTTTTGCAAGATGAGTGATGCTTTTTTTCTTTGTTCAGATCATCATATGCAACGCACAGTTCCCGTATGAGTGGGATTCCCTTCCCTTCCCCCTCTCCCTAATCCCCCCTCAAGCCTGGAGCTGACGAGCCGGACGATGGAAGCTGATGTCCTGTGGCTGATGGCTGATGGGAGGTGGTATCCTGTGGCTGAGGGAAGCTGATGTTCTGTGGCTGACCGGACCGGATGGGGTCCGCCTTTGCTGAATGGACCTGATGTGGTCCTTCTATGCCAAGCAAACTGAACAGATATGTTGGAGATATAGATGACACTACTAGCGGGAAGGTGGTGTGCCTTTCACACAGACAGTTGGTTTTTGCCTGAATAGTGAGCAGCAGGATGTGCTACAATTGGAGTTGTATTATAGACCTGTGAGGGAAACAAAATTCAAAAGCTGTGTTTCTTTCACACAGTTGAACTGTTGGTTTGAACACAAAAGAAGGTGAACAACTGAGATGTTGTGCTGCAATTTGAGCAGATATTTTCTGAAATTGAGACTGCACAGTGAGAAACCTTTTGATGATACTTGTATATTTCAGCGTAATTAAACAACAGGGGGTGGTGATGGACAGAGTTTCTGAATTAAGCAGAATACTCTCACCCAGTCAAGAGATCAGGGCTTGATCCAACACCGTTTTTTAGCTCACTGCACCATCCCGGCTCAGAACCTGGCTATATGCAAATTAGTCTGTCCCTGGCCCAGTGCATCATGGGAACAGGGCAGAACAAACTACCAAGCCAATTCTTTCACTGGGAAGGAAACAAGCTTCCGGGGACCGGTTTCTGGCATTGCAGCCTTCTTCGGCCCGGCTTGCTTGAATCCTGATGGTGCAATGAGCAAGGGACTCACGTCTGAGTATACCCTTCCACGCTTATGGTGGACAAAATAATTAAACAACAGGGGGTGGTGATGGACAGAGTTTCTGAATTCTATTCTATTCTATTCTAAATTTGGTAAAGCGCAACAGCTACCCCAGCAATGGGGCGTCCCGGCGCTGAGAGACATACACCCACCTTACTAGACGGGAGAGGGAGAAGGAATAGAGAAGTGCACTAGGGGGTAGGGAAGATGAGGGTCTTGATTGCCTTATGAAAGACAGAGAGACATTCTATGGAGCGTATGCTGAGAGGAAGATCGTTCCATAGTTTGGGACCGAGAGCACTAAAGGAGTGGCCTCCAGTACGACAGAGCTTAGTTCTGGATACTTTCAGAAGGAGTTGGATAGAGGAGCGCAGTTCACGGCCGGGGACATAGGGGCGAGCCAGGTTTCGCAGCAGAGGAGGGTTTCCCTGCTTGACAATTTTAAAGATCGTAATGAGAGCTTTAAATTTGACTCTGTGTTCCACGGGTAGCCAGTGGAGTTTGCGGATGGTGGCTCTTGCTGAGCATCTGCGTGGGAGACCGACCAGCATTCTAGCCGCCGCATTCTGGACTCGTTGGAACCTCGCCGTTTCTGCTTTGTTTGCTCCCAGGAGGAGGACGTTCGCATAGTCTAAGCGTGACAAGATGGTCGCCTGGACAATTAGCTGGCGGACCTTTGAATCAAAGAATCCGAGTATAGGCCTGAGGTTTCTTAGAAGACCTATACAGGTGGCTGCCACCTTTTTGGTGTGTGACTGGAAGCTGAGGTTAGCATCCATCCAAACTTCCAAATTTTTTACACAGTTTTTAGGGAGTGGGGTGGTGCCAAGGGATGACGGCCACCAGTGCTCGTTCCATAGGCTGATGTTTCTGCCAAAGAGGAGCACCTCGGTTTTTCCGGCGTTGAGTTGGAGGTAGTTATCCGTCATCCATTGTGCCACTGCTGCCATGCCCTCTCTGAACTTGGATGCCGCGATGGACGGGCTTTCAGTGAGGGTGACGACCAACTGGGTGTCGTCGGCGTACGATACCAGCGTGAGCCCCCACTCTTTGGCCACATCCGCAAGTGGCTGGACATATAGGTTGAAAAGGGAGGGGCTCAACGCTGAGCCCTGGGGGACTCCTTGTGCTATCGGAATGGATTTTGAGAGAAATGGGGGAGCTGATACCTTGAAGGATCTGTCCTTAAGAAAGGAGTGGAACCAGGCGAGAGCGAGGCCAGACACACCGGCCATCTCCAGACGTTTCAAAAGAATGTCATGAGATACCGTGTCAAAGGCTGCGCTGAGATCTAAAAGAATCAGCGCAGCACTTTGGCCGGAGTCTAAAATCGTCCGAAGATGTTCGGTGGTTGCCAATAGGGCAGATTCGGTGCTGTGGCCCGCTCTGAAGCCATTTTGAGATGGGTCCAGGATTCCATTTAGGTCCACATGTTTGGAGAGAATGCCATTGACATGGGCTTCTGCTATTTTAGATATCCAGGGGAGAAGGGATATTGGCCGGAAGTTTTCCGGCTTTGAAGGGTCCAGGGTGGGTTTCTTGATTATCGGTGATACCCAAGCTTGCTTCCAAGCTATGGGAACAGAACCAGAATTGAAGGAAAGATTGAGAATATCCATCATGGGGAGTAGGAAGAAGTCAATCGACTCCAGAAAGTGAGAGGGGCTCATAGGGTCCGCCGGGGAGCCAGATTTCACTTTCTTACAAAGTTTAATCAGGTCAGTAGCCGTGATGGCAGGGATTTGGGCAAGAGGGGTGCTAGTGGAGGCTGGGTTCTTGAGTTCCTCAGAGTGAGGAGAGTTCTGCAGAAAAGTTGCGTAGATTTTTTGGACTTTCTCTACAAAGTATGTGGCCAGCTGCTCGCATTGTTCGTTGTATGAGATTTTGGGAGAGGGTGACCTAGGGTTTTGCAGTTCTTTGACGAGTTTAAAGATCGCTTTAGATGGGTTCGGGTTGGAACTGATTTTGTCAGCATAGAAAGCTGCACGGGTAGTGCTGATGGCTTTGTGATAGATTTTGAGCTTGGATAAGTAGTTTGCCTTATCCTCACCGTCAAAGTTTTTCCTCCATTGACGCTCGGCTCTTTTACAGTCCTTACGCATGGCTTTAAGGGTATCATCGTACCAGGGATTAGAAGGTGTAGTTCGTCCTTTAGTCAGCTTGGCTGGGATAAGAGTATCAAGCCCATCTGTGATCCAGGTAGTGAAAGAGGTATAGGTCGTATCTATACCCTGATTGGCTTCGCAGTGGAATCCACCTAGGGTTTCATGAAGAGTGGGGGTGGAGAGTTTGTGCCAAGGTCTTTTTAAACGACGGTTGGGTTCAGTTTTATACTGTCGTCCTGGGGCTGGGACTGTTAGCTTGATGAGGTAGTGGTCCGTCCATCTCATGGGGATGGGGATCTCTGTAACTGCCTCTAGGATGTTGGTGAAAACCGGGTCTAAAGTATGACCAGCTATGTGGGTAGGAACATGAATGAGAGAATTGAGCTGCAAAGCCGAGAGATCTGTGAGGAGTTTAGCAATAGTGTGGTCATTAATTAGCTCCAAATGCAGGTTAAGGTCGCCCAAAATCGTGAAGTTGGCGGATTTGGTAATGAGTGCTGTAGACGTCTCAAGAAGGGCGTCGATGAACCTGGAAGCAGGGCCTGGTGGGCGGTAGATGTATAGACCCGACATCGTGAACTGAGGGCTAATGCTAATTTTAAATTGGGCGCATTCACAGTCAGGGAGAGTTTCTTTAGTAAAAGAGCAGGTAAGGTGCTTTTTATAGATTACTGCGATGCCGCCGCCTCGAGTTTCGCGGTTTATGGTGGCCAGATGAAACTCATCTGGGAGCGTAAGGTTGGGGATGGTAGATACGCCGTCTCGTAACCATGTTTCGCAGAGGAAGAGGATGTCAGGATTTTCATCCAGTAAGAGCGAGTTTACCTCTAGATGGTGTTTAGAGAGG
The DNA here is from genome assembly GCF_964263255.1 of Lissotriton vulgaris. Lineage (NCBI taxonomy): Eukaryota > Metazoa > Chordata > Amphibia > Caudata > Salamandridae > Lissotriton > Lissotriton vulgaris. The sequence goes on from NC_141699.1 coordinate 21,249,631, forward strand.
GATCTGACATTAAGCTGGAGTATCGTCAGAGGCGGGGTTGTAGTTCTGCCACGGTATTCCCAGAAGCAAAAAGGAATAATGGTGGTGAAATGGCAGGGGTTACAATGGAGTTGAGAGTGGCCCAGGGTGCCAGTAGCATCGGAGCATCTTTGGCTAAGATTCATGGCAAGGAGTTCCTCACGGTCATACCGTATGAGCATATGGGGCCTGGTTGGACCAGGGGGACTGGCGACTGGCGATGTCGTGGCGATGACGGGCGCAGACGGGCTTGCCTTAGGCGCTCCCGCTGCGCTCGTCCGCTGCGCTTCCGGTGACAGCACATGATAAAGGGGGTAGGGGGGTGTGTGGCCTTCAGGGGGGCTTGGCCGAGATTGGCGTTTTTGCTCAGCTTTTGTTTACCTACGAGACAGCGCTCGACCCGCTGCTCGCTATACTTTGATGCAGGTGAGTGCCCTGGCGCTTTGCTAGCGCGTGGTGAAGTTGCTTTAAAAGTACAGGTTATTCAAGTGACACAGGTGAAAATTATTAACAGTTCTAAAAAGGCTCCCGGCTTCCGCCTCAGGAGTGCGCAATTGTCTGACTAGGCGCTCGTGTTTCAGCGCTTAAGTACAGCGACACGGGGCGTGGCCTTCAGGGGGGCGTGGCCTCCGTCCTCGCCGAGATTGGCGTTTTTGCTCAGCTTTTGTTTACCTACGAGACAGCGCTCGACCCGCTGCTCGCTATACTTTGATGCAGGTGGGTGCCCTGGCGCTTTGCTAGCGCGTGGTGAAGTTGCTTTAAAAGTACAGGTTATTCAAGTGACACAGGTGAAAATGATTAACAGTTCTAAAAAGGCTCCCGGCTTCCGCCTCAGGAGTGCGCAATTGTCTGACTAGGCGCTCGTGTTTCAGCGCTTAAGTACAGCGACACGGGGGCGTGGCCTTCAGGGGGGCGTGGCCTCCGTCCTCGCCGAGATTGGCGTTTTTGCTCAGCTTTTGTTTACCTACGAGACAGCGCTCGATCCGCTGCTCGCTATACTTTGATGCAGGTGGGTGCCCTGGCGCTTTGCTAGCGCGTGGTGAAGTTGCTTTAAAAGTACAGGTTATTCAAGTGACACAGGTGAAAATGATTAACAGTTCTAAAAAGGCTCCCGGCTTCCGCCTCAGGAGTGCGCAATTGTCTGACTAGGCGCTCGTGTTTCAGCTCTTAAGTACAGCGACACGGGGGCGTGGCCTTCAGGGGGGCGTGGCCTCCGTCCTCGCCGAGATTGGCGTTTTTGCTCAGCTTTTGACGAGACAGCGCTCGACCCGCTGCTCGCTATACTTTGATGCAGGTGGGTGCCCTGGCGCTTTGCTAGCGCGTGGTGAAGTTGCTTTAAAAGTACAGGTTATTCAAGTGACACAGGTGAAAATGATTAACAGTTCTAAAAAGGCTCCCGGCTTCCGCCTCAGGAGTGCGCAATTGTGAATTAAGCAGAATACTCTCACCCACTCAAGAGATCAGAGCTTGATCCAACACTGTTTTTTAGCTCACTGCACCATCCCAGGTCAGAACCTGGCTATATGCAAATTAGTCTGTCCCTGGCCCAGTGCATCATGGGAACAGGGCAGACCAAACTACCAAGCCAATTCTTTCACTGGGAAGGAAACAAGCTTCCGGGGACCGGTTTCTGGCATTGCAGCCTTCTTCTGCCCGGCTTGCTTGAATCCTGATGGTGCAATGGGCACAGGGTCAGAGCAGATTTGCATATAGCCAGTGTCTAACCCAGGGTGGTGTGGAGTGCAAAAAATGATGGATTTAGGCCCAGATCCTTGTACTGGGGTGAATGTATGACATTGTTCTACATTCTGTCCATCAACTGTATTTTTTGCAATTTTCACCCCGAGTGTGCTGGGTATACTCAGACGTGAGTCCTAGGCTCTCCACACCACTGGAGTCAAGCTATCCAGGCTGAATGAAGGTTGATAGCCAGAAACCGGTCCGTGGATGCTTGATTCCGGTCTGGGAAAGACATGGCTTGGAAGTTCGGACTGGAATGTTCCCATGGGGCACAGGGTCAGAGCTGATTTGCATATAGCCAGTGTCTAACCCAGGGTGGTGTGGAGTGCAAAAAAACGATGGATTTAGGCCCAGATCCTTGTACTGGGGTGAATGTATGACATTGTTCTACATTCTGTCCATCAACTGTATTTTTTGCAATTTTCACCCCAAGTGTATAATTCAGCGGGCAATTCATAATAGTTTGGCTGCCTTAGCAGTAGAAGTTCATTTGATATGTATGAGTTACATATATTAGGGAAATGCGGTTTTCTTTTAATTATGACATTTGGTTTTAAATGGTTTGCTTTCAATTGAGAAATAACATAAGTGTGTCTTTCAGTTTAGACTTGCTTTGACATATGCTTTTGTGGTTTTTCAATCATAGTTGTGTTTTTTAGTTGAGAAATGCAGTTTTTCATTGATAGTTATGTCTTTAGTTGAGTGATTCAATTTTTGATAAATGTGAATGGTGATAGTCGAAGGTCATGGGGTGGAATTTAGTGAAAGAGCCACTTTGGTAGTCTGGCATACTATGATGACCTCCAACTATCACCATTTTAATTGATTTTAGTGTGTTCCTTAATGTAGGATGGTCCTGCATTTGCCTGTTTCTCTTCTGTTCTGTAATCTTGCTGTCTTTCAGTGGGAGCTGTTACTGAATGGAACAGTCTTGCCAAGAGCAGAGCGTGTGGGATGTGCATTTGAAGGTGTGCAGTTGTGTAAGAATGTGTCATGGTGAGAATTATGAGTTCTTACTATTGGCTTTGAGCAATGTGTTTTCTGACTTCATCTTGCTTAATGGCATGGCTTTCCTATTGGCTTCGGGCATAATCCTATGCCATCTTGCATTAGTGGCCTATGCTTAAGCGACTCCATCTTCTAAGCATTTCTAGGTGAGAAGTGATGTTTTGCTTTCATTTGTTTTCTGCACTCTGTGTGCTAGTAGAAACCGGTTCTTGTCAATGGAATATGCTCACTCTATGCCGGAGTCAAAACAAAGGCCTAATCAACCGGAGGTGTGACCTTGGTACGAAGTGTTACAGGAATCTGATGGGAAAAGGAGGCGGGGCTTGCTAGAAGCTTCGACTAATGTTTTCACTTGTATTAAACGGGGGAGCCTCCACTGGTCTGGTGGAAGTTGGAAGTGGAACTTTTGGGAGTATGGATTCCGAGTGAGGGCAGATGTGTCTATCTCGGATTGAACCCTGATTGCTGAGCTCTAATCCCCGGCTGTGTGAAGACTTCCCCCATCCAGAAGTGGGCTGTGTATGCATCAGGTGATGTATTGAGTTTTGTGATTATTACCATTGTGATGTGAGCCAGTGGCTGTGATCGTTTGAGCTGTTTTCTTTGTGGTGTGGGAGGTGGACATCCAGAGTGATCCTCTACTCTGTACATATATCTTTTTGGTCTCTTGCAGGAGTTCCAGTGTATCTTATCTTATATCAGTTATTGCTTGTTTATTAATCAGTATTATAGTTTGTTCAGTTATTGATTCATGGCTTTAGATTATATGTTTGCTACTTATATTTGACTCTAATGCATTTGCTATCTGAGATAGCATTTGTTTAGAGAGTATTATGTAATAAACCCCAAGCCTTATTCTAAAAGTTATAGTCTTTGCATTATTATTCAAAGGTGTAATGATGCATGCTTAGACGTGTATTCCACTCTGGCTGTATGCTTAGATGTGTATTCAACTCTGGCTGTATGCTTAGACATGAGTTCTGCTTTTGCCGTAAGCTTAGATTTGAATACTGCCCTAACTCGATGCTTAGACATGAGTTCCTCTCTGGCTGTATGCTTAGACGTGAGTTCCACTCGGGCTGAATGTTTAGACATGAGTTCTGGTCTGGCTGAATGCTTAGACAGGAGTTCCTCTCTGGCTGTATGCCTAGATGCGAGTTCAGCTCTGACTGTATGCTTAGACATGAGTTCCGCTCTGGCTGTTTGCTTAGACATGAGTTCCGCTCTGGCTGTATGCTTAAACATGGATTCCGCTCTTGCTATTTGGTTAGTTCCGCTCTGGCTGCATGCTTAGACGTGAATTCCGCTCTGGCTGTATGTTTGGCATGAGTTCTGCTCTTGCTGTACGCTTAAACATGAGTTTCACTCTCACTGTTTGCTTAGACGTGAGTTCCGCTCTGGCTGAATGCTTAAACATGATTTCCACTCTCACTGTTTGCTTAGACGTGAGTTCCGCTCTTTCTGTATACTTAGACATGAGTTCCGCTCTTGCTGTCTGCTTAGACATGAGTTTCGCTCTTGCTATATGCTTAGACGTGATTTCCGTACTTGCTATATGCTTAGACGTGAGTTCCGCTCTTGCTGTTTACTTAGACATGAGTTCCGCTCTTGTTAAATGCCTTGACATGAGTTCCGCACTTGCTATATGCTTAGATGTGAGTTCTGCTCTTGCTGTACGCTTAAATGTGAATTCTGCTCTGACTGTATGCTTAGACATGTGTTCCGCTCTGGTTGTATGCTTAGACATGAGTTCCACTCTGGCTGTATGCTTAGACGTGAGTTCTGCCCTGGCTGAATGCTTAAACATGAGTTCCTCTCTTGCGCTATGCTGAGACATGAGTTCCTCTCTGGCTGTATGCTTAGGTGTGAATTCTGCTATGACTTTATGCTTAGACATTAGTTACGCTCTGGCTGAATGCTTAAACATGAGTTCCGCTCTTACTAAATGCTTAGATGTGAGTTCAGCTCTGGCTGAATGCTTAAACATGAGTTCTGACCTGGCTGAATGCTTAAACATGAGTTCCGCTTTTGCTCTATGCTGAGACATGAGTTCCTCTCTGGCTGTATGCTTAGGTGTGAATTCTGCTCTGACTGTTTGCTTAGGCAGGAGTTCCACTCTGGCTGTATGCTTAGACATGGGTTCCGCTCTGACTGCATGCTTAGACGTGAGTTCGGCTCTGACTGTATGTTTAGACATGAGTTCCGCTCTTGCTGTATGCTTAGACCTGAGTTCCGCTCTTGCTATATGCTTAGACATGAGTTCCGCCCTTGCTATATGCTTAGACGTGAGTTGTGCTCTGGCTGTATGCTTAGATGCGAGTTCAGCTCTGACTGTATGCTTAGACATGAGTTCCGCTCTGACTGTTTGCTTAGACATGAGTTCCGCTCTGGCTGTATGCTTAAACATGAATTCCGCTCTTGCTAGTTGGTTAGATGTGAGTTCCGCTCTGGCTGCATGCTTAGACGTGAATTCCGCTCTTGCTGTACGCTTAAACATGAGTTTCACTCTCACTGTTTGCTTAGACGTGAGTTCCGCTCTGGCTGAATGCCTAAACATGAGTTCCACTCTCACTGTTTGCTTAGACGTGAGTTCCGCTCTTTCTGTATGCTTAGACATGAGTTCCGCTCTTGCTGTCTGCTTAGACATGAGTTTCGCTCTTGCTATATGCTTAGACGTGATTTCCATACTTGCTATATGCTTAGACGTGAGTTCCGCTCTTGCTGTTTACTTAGACATGAGTTCCGCTCTTGTTATAAGCTTTGACATGAGTTCCGCTCTGACTGTTTGCTTAGACATGAGTTCCGCTCTGGCTGTATGCTTAAACATGAATTCCGCTCTTGCTATTTGGTTAGTTCCGCTCTGGCTGCATGCTTAGACGTGAATTCCGCTCTGGCTGTATGTTTGGCATGAGTTCTGCTCTTGCTGTACGCTTAAACATGAGTTTCACTCTCACTGTTTGCTTAGACGTGAGTTCCGCTCTGGCTGAATGCTTAAACATGAGTTCCACTCTCACTGTTTGCTTAGACGTGAGTTCCGCTCTTTCTGTATACTTAGACATGAGTTCCGCTCTTGCTGTCTGCTTAGACATGAGTTTCGCTCTTGCTATATGCTTAGACGTGATTTCCGTACTTGCTATATGCTTAGACGTGAGTTCCGCTCTTGCTGTTTTTACTTAGACATGAGCTCAGCTCTTGTTAAATGCCTTGACATGAGTTCCGCACTTGCTATATGCTTAGATGTGAGTTCTGCTCTTGCTGTACGCTTAAATGTGAATTCTGCTCTGACTGTATGCTTAGACATGGGTTCCGCTCTGACTGTATGCTTAGACGTGAGTTCCGCTCTGGCTGTATGCTTAGACATGAGTTCTGCCCTGGCTGAATGCTTAAACATGAGTTCCTCTCTTGCTCTATGCTGAGACATGAGTTCCTCTCTGGCTGTATGCTTAGGTGTGAATTCTGCTATGACTTTATGCTTAGACATTAGTTACGCTCTGGCTGAATGCTTAAACATGAGTTCAGCTCTTACTAAATGCTTAGATGTGAGTTCAGCTCTGGCTGAATGCTTAAACATGAGTTCCGCTTTTGCTCTATGCTGAGACATGAGTTCCTCTCTGGCTGTATGCTTAGGCAGGAGTTCCGCTCTGGCTGTATGCTTAGACATAGGTTCCGCTCTGACTGTATGCTTAGACGTGAGTTCCGCTCTGACTGTATGTTTAGACATGAGTTCCGCTCTTGCTGTAGGCTTAGACCTGAGTTCCGCTCTTGCTATATGCTTAGACATGAGTTCCGCCCTTGCTATATGCTTAGACGTGAGTTGTGCTCTGGCTGTATGCTTAGATGCGAGTTCAGCTCTGACTGTATGCTTAGACATGAGTTCCACTCTGGCTGAATGCTTAAACATGAGTTCCGCTCTTACTATATGCTTAGATGTGAGTTCAGCTCTGGCTGAATGCTTAAACATGAGTTCTGCCCTTGCTGAATGCTTAAACATGAATTCCGCTCTTGCTCTATGCTGAGACATGAGTTCCTCTCTGGCTGTATGCTTAGGTGTGAATTCTGCTCTGACTGTGTGCTTAGGCAGGAGTTCCGCTCTGGCTGTATGCTTAGACATGGGTTCCGCTCTGACTGTATGCTTAGACGTGAGTTCCGCTCTGACTGTATGTTTAGACATGAGTTCCGCTCTTGCTGTATGCTTAGACCTGAGTTCCGCTCTTTCTGTATGCTTAGACATGAGTTCCGCTCTTGCTGTCTGCTTAGACATGAGTTTCGCTCTTGCTATATGCTTAGACGTGATTTCCATACTTGCTATATGCTTAGACGTGAGTTCTGCTCTTGCTGTCTACTTAGACATGAGTTCCGCTCTTGTTATATGCTTTGACATGAGTTCCGCTCTGACTGTTTGCTTAGACATGAGTTCCGCTCTGGCTCTATGCTTAAACATGAATTCCGCTCTTGCTATTTGGTTAGTTCCGCTCTGGCTGCATGCTTAGACGTGAATTCCGCTCTGGCTGTATGTTTGGCAGGAGTTCTGCTCTTGCTGTATGCTTAAACATGAGTTTCACTCTCACTGTTTGCTTAGACGTGAGTTCTGCTCTGGCTGAATGCTTAAACATGAGTTCCACTCTCACTGTTTGCTTAGACGTGAGTTCCGCTCTTTCTGTATACTTAGACATGAGTTCCGCTCTTGCTGTCTGCTTAGACATGAGCTTCGCTCTTGCTATATGCTTAGACGTGATTTCCGTACTTGCTATATGCTTAGACGTGAGTTCCGCTCTTGCTGTTTACTTAGACATGAGTTCAGCTCTTGTTAAATGCCTTGACATGAGTTCCGCACTTGCTATATGCTTAGATGTGAGTTCTGCTCTTGCTGGACGCTTAAATGTGAATTCTGCTCTGACTGTATGCTTAGACATGGGTTCCGCTCTGACTGTATGCTTAGACATGAGTTCCACTCTGGCTGTATGCTTAGACATGAGTTCCACTCTGGCTGTTTGCTTAGACGTGAGTTCCGCTCTGGCTGTATGCTTAGACATGAGTTCTGCCCTGGCTGAATGCTTAAACATGAGTTCCTCTCTTGCTCTATGCTGAGACATGAGTTCCTCTCTGGCTGTATGCTTAGGTGTGAATTCTGCTATGACTTTATGCTTAGACATTAGTTACGCTCTGGCTGAATGCTTAAACATGAGTTCCGCTCTTACTAAATGCTTAGATGTGAGTTCAGCTCTGGCTGAATGCTTAAACATGAGTTCTGCCCTGGCTGAATGCTTAAACATGAGTTCCGCTTTTGCTCTATGCTGAGACATGAGTTCCTCTCTGGCTGTATGCTTAGGCAGGAGTTCCGCTCTGGCTGTATGCTTAGACATGGGTTCCGCTCTGACTGTATGCTTAGACGTGAGTTCCGCTCTGACTGTATGTTTAGACATGAGTTCCGCTCTTGCTGTATGCTTAGACCTGAGTTCCGCTCTTGCTATATGCTTAGACATGAGTTCCGCCCTTGCTATATGCTTAGACGTGAGTTGTGCTCTGGCTGTATGCTTAGATGCGAGTTCAGCTCTGACTGTATGCTTAGACAGGAGTTCCGCTCTGGCTGAATGCTTAAACATGAGTTCCGCTCTTACTATATGCTTAGATGTGAGTTCAGCTCTGGCTGAATGCTTAAACATGAGTTCTGCCCTTGCTGAATGCTTAAACATGAATTCCGCTCTTGCTCTATGCTGAGACATGAGTTCCTCTCTGGCTGTATGCTTAGGTGTGAATTCTGCTCTGACTGTGTGCTTAGGCAGGAGTTCCGCTCTGGCTGTATGCTTAGACATGGGTTCCGCTCTGACTGTATACTTAGACGTGAGTTCCGCTCTGACTGTATGTTTAGACATGAGTTCCGCTCTTGCTGTATGCTTAGACCTGAGTTCCGCTCTTGCTATATGCTTAGACGTGAGTTCCGCACTTGCTATATGCTTAGACATGAGTTGTGCTCTGGCTGTATGCTTAGACATGAGTTCCGCTCTGACTGTATGCTTACACGTGAGTTCCGCTCTGGCTGTATGCTTAGTCATGAGTTCCGCTCTGGCAGTATGCTTAAACATGTGTTCTGCTCTGGCTATATGCTCAGACAAGAGTTCCGCTCTGGCTGTATGATTAGACGTTAGTTCCGCTCATGATGTATGCTTAAAAATAAGTTCCGCTCTAACTGTATGCTTAGACACGAGTTCCGCTCTGACTGTATGCTTAGACATGAGTTCCGCTCTAGCGGATGCTTAGACATGAGTTCAGCTCTCACTGTTTGCTTAGACATGAGTTCTGCTCTGGCTGCATGCTTAGACATGAGTTCCACTCACACTGTTTGCTTAGACATGAGTTCTTCTCTGGCTGTTTGCTTAAACATGAGTTCTGCTCCTGCAGATTGCTTAGCTCTGAATTCTGCTCTGAATGTATGCTTAGACATGAATTCTGCACTTGCTATATGCTTAGACATGTGTTCTGCTCTGGCTAAATGCTTAGACATGAGTTTGTCACTTGCTATATGCTAAGACATGAGTTCCGCTCTGGCTGCATGCTTAGACATGAGTTTGGCTCTGACTGTATGCTTAGACATCAATTTCCCAATTGCTGTATGTTTAGACATGCGTTCCACTCTGGCAATATGCTTAGACGTGAGTTCCACTCTGACTGTATGCTCAGACATGAGTACCTCTCTGGCTGCATGCTTGGACGTGAATTCCACTCTGACTGTATGCTCAGACATGAATTCTTCTCTGGCTGTATGCTTAGACGTGAATTCCACTCTGGCTGTATGCTTAGACGTGAGTTCCTCTCTGGCTGTATGCTAAGACATGAGTTCCGCTCTTGCTATATGCTTAGACGTGAGTTCCGCACTTGCTATATGCCTAGACGTGAGTTCTGCTCTGGCTGTATGCTTAGACATGTGGTCCGCTCTGGCTATATGCTTAGACATGAGTTCCGCTGTGGTTGTATGCTTAGACATGAGTTCCACTCTGACTGTATGCTTAGACGTGAGTTCTGCTCTGGCTGTATGCTTAGTCATGAGTTCTGCTTTCTGCTCTGGCAGTATGCTTAGACATGTGTTCATCTCTGGCTATATGCTCAGAAAAGAGTTCCGCTCTGGCTGTATGATTAGACGTTAGTTCCGCTCATGATGTATGCTTAAAAATAAGTTCCGCTCTAACTGCATGCTTAGACATGAATTCCGCTCTGACTGTATGCTTAGAAATGAGTTCCTCTCTGGCTGTATGCTTAGACATGAGTTCTGCGCTCACTGTTTGCTTAGACATGAGTTCTGCTCTGGCTGCATGCTTAGACATGAGTTCCACTCTCACTGTTTGCTTAGACATGAGCTCCTCTCTTGCTGTATGCTTAGATGTGAGTTCCAATCTGGGTGTATGCTTAGACATGAGTTCCGCTCTCACTGTTTGCTTAGACATGAGTTCTTCTCTGGCTTTATGCTTAAACATGAGTTCTGCTCCTGTTGTATGCTTAGATCTGAATTCTGCTCTGAATTTATGCTTAGACATGTGTTCTGCTCTGGCTAAATGCTTAGACATGAGTTTGTCACTTGCTATATGCTTAGACGTGAGTTCAGCTCTGGCTGTATGCTTAGACATGAGTTCCGCTCTGGCTGCACGCTTAGACATGAGTTCGGCTCTGACTGTATGCGTAGACATCAATTCCCCAATTGCCGTATGCTTAGATATAAGTTCCGCTCTGGCAATATGCTTAGACGTGAGTTCCACTCTGACTGTATGCTTAGACATGAGTTCGGCTCTGACTGTATGCTTAGACATGAGTTCTACTCTGGCTGTATGCTTAGACATGAGTTCCGCTCTGGCTGTATTTTTACACATGAGTTCCACTCTGGCTGTATGCTTAGACATGAGTTTCGCTCTGACTGTATGCTTAGACATGAGTTCCGCACTGGCTGTATGCTTAGACATGAGTTCTGCTCTGACTGTATGCATAGACATGAGTTCCCCTCAGGTCTTTTCGATGCTCCCCTTAGAGGAGCTAGAACTTCTTCCGGTGCTCTGGTCTGATCACAGATTGGCCAAATTTTATGTGCCAGGCTCTGAGAAACCCTCTAGTACTATCCTTAGACAGCAGGGACTAGGTTCGAGGGCATTCCATAAGGTGACCCCAGAGATGCTAGCTCAGGCTTCTCTTGATCATCCCTGCCCCCTTCCGGGGGACTTGGAACGGGACCTGGAGTCTATGCAGGCGTGGCTGACGGACAGGCTAGATGATCTAGCCCCTGTGAGGACACCCCGAGCAACATCGAAGCGGCTTTCTGCCCCTTGGTTTACGGAAGCACTGTCAGCTTCTCGCCGGCAGTGCAAGGTGGCTGAGAGGGCGTGGCGCTCACATTATGACCCGGCGGCCAGGCTGGTTTATAGGACCGCGATTAAAACATACCATCGCGATATCCTCCTTGAGAAAAAGGGTTATTTTGCCAGGAGGATAGAGGCTACCTCCAATTCCTGCAAGGAGATTTTCACCATTGTGAGGGAGTTTACAACTCCACGGTCTAATTTAATCCAGGCCGCGCCCACCGAGTCGTGGGTTTCTGCTCTTGCCAACTTCTTCACGGCTAAGATAAAGTTGATTCATGACTCCTTTCCCTCAAGGATGGTTGCAGCGTGCCCCAGCTTCATGGACGGTCCAGTTCCATCCGCTCCCGTGGAGTCCATCTTGGCTGATTTTCCGCCTATTTCAGCTGCGTCGTCATTGGCACTTATGGCCAATCTTAAATCTGGGTCGCCTCTTGACCCATGCCCTGCCAAATTTTTGGCGAAAATGGCAGCGGTGGTAAATCCTTTGGCAAATCCACTCTTGAATCTCTCTCTGTGTGAGGGGGTGGTCCCGCAGGCTTGGAAACAGGCGATGGTGATCCCCCTCCTCAAGAAGCCTGGCCTAGACCATGAGGCGTTGGCCAATTATAGGCCAATCTCTCTCCTTCCTGCGCTGGCTAAAATTGTGGAGAAGCACGTGCATACCGTGCTCTCTGGCTTTTTGGAAACCAACGATCTGCTTCAACCCACTCAATCTGGCTTCCGCCCCAATTTAAGCACCGAGACTGCGCTTTTCGAGGTGTCTGAAGCCATTAAGGAGGTACTGGATTCAGGAGGTAAAGCTATGCTTGTCATGCTTGATTTGTCGGCGGCCTTTGACACCGTCCCCCATGAGGGGCTCCTCGTCAGACTTCATGAGATCGGTCTGAGGGGGACGGTGTTCAGCTGGTTTAGATCATTCTTAGCGGGCTGTCGACGAACGGTCTGGGCCTCCTCAAGCTCTGCCGTGATGCCGCCTTTGGGAGTCGGAGTCCCGCAGGGCTCTGTGCTGAGTCCGACTCTTTTTAACATCTTTATGACTCCATTGGCGGCACTGGCGGAGTCCTTGGGGGCCCAGATCGTATCCTATGCCGATGATACCCAGCTCCTCTTTACGTGTGGGAAAGGAGAGGAGTTTGACGGAGAGGGTATTCGTGAGTGCCTTGGGGCTGTTTTCAAATGGTTCCAGCTGAACAGCCTCAAATGCAACTCAGATAAGTCTGAGGTACTCTTCTTCGGTTGTACTTCTGATCCTGATTGGCAGGAATGGTGGCTGATTAATATGTTTCCTCCTGCACATTCTTCCCAGCAGGCAGAAAAATCTGGGAATTAAGATCGACAATGGTCTGACGTTGAGATCTCAGATCCTCGGTCTTACGGGAACATGTTTTGGCCTCCTGAAGATGCTCCGGAGGTTTCTTCCTTTGCTTTCAGAAGAGCACAGGAGGATCACTGTGCAGGCCTTAATTGGCTCCAGATTGGACTATTCCAACATCCTATATCTGGGCCTACGGGAGTATCTACTACAGCGCCTTCAGGTGGTGCAGAATTCGGCTGCTCGGGCTATCTTCGGCCTTCACAGGCGAGCCAGAGTGTCCGCTTCATTGGCTGCCTATCCGGAAGCGGATAGTTTTCAAGGCGTTGACGCTGGCTCATAAGGCTCTTTATTCCTCGGGCGCAAAATATCTGCAACGGAGGCTTACCTTTTATCGCCCGGCCCGATCTCTGCGATCCGAATCTCTCTTCCTTGCGGTGGTCCCTCGAGTAAAGAGGGCCAGCGTAGGGGGTCGCTCCTTCAAGCTGAAGGCATCGCAGCTTTGGAATGCTTTGCCATTGGCTCTACGTAGCACTTCTAATTTGCTGACCTTTAGGAAGGGCCTTAAAACTTGGCTCTTTGCCCCTTAGCATGCTCCCTCCTTTGTTTTGTTGCTTTTATTTTATCCCACTGTGTTATGTCTTTATGCTTACAAGCTGCCAATAAAAAGCGCCGGGACACTCCAATGGAGTAGCCGTGCGCTATAGAAATCAAAAAACACATAACATAACATAACTGTATGCTTACACATGAGTTCCGCTCTGGCTGTATGCTTACGCATGAGTTCCGCTCTGGCTGTATGCTTACACATGAGTTCCGCTCTGGCTGTATGCTTAGACATGAGTTCCGCTCTGGCTGTATGCTTACACATGAGTTCCGCTCTGGCTGTATGCTTACACATGAGTTCCGCTCTGGCTGTATGCTTAGACATGAGTTTCGCACTGACTGTATGCTTAGACATGAGTTCTGCTCTGGCTGTATGCTTACACATGAGTTCCGCTCTGGCTGTATGCTTACACATGAGTTCCGCTCTGACTGTATGCTTACACATGAGTTCCGCTCTGACTGTATGCTTAGACATGAGTTCTGCTCTGGCTGTATGCTTACACATGAGTTCCGCTCTGGCTGTATGGTTACACATGAGTTGCGCTCTGGCTGTATGCTTACACATGAGTTCCGCTCTGGCTGTATGCTTAGACATGAGTTCCGCTCTGACTGTATGCTTACACATGAGTTCCGCTCTGACTGTATGCTTACACATGAGTTCCGCTCTGACTGTATGCTTACACATGAGTTCCGCTCTGACTGTATGCTTAGACATGAGTTCCGCTCTGGCTGTATGCTTACACATGAGTTCCGCTCTGGCTGTATGCTTACACGTGAGTTCCGCTCTGGCTGTATGCTTACACATGAGTTCCGCTCTGACTGTATGCTTACACATGAGTTCCGCTCTGACTGTATGCTTAGACATGAGTTCCGCTCTGACTGTATGCTTACACATTAGTTCCGCTCTGGCTGTATGCTTACACATGAGTTCCGCTCTGGCTGTATGCTTACACATGAGTTCCGCTCTGACTGTATGTTTACACATGAGTTCCGCTCTGACTGTATGCTTACACATGAGTTCCGCTCTGGCTGTATGCTTACACATGAGTTCTGCTCTGGCTGTATGCTTAGACATGAGTTCAGCTCTGACATTCCATTGGAATAATCCCTATTTGATATTTTCACTTAAAAAAAGGTTACATATAATGTTTAATTATTCTTCTATATGATTATATTTTAATGATTGTATTAATGTATATTTCTATTTTATGTGCTCTTAATGAACTCTCTTTTGAAAAAAAAAGACAGGAGTTCCGCTCTGGCTGTATGCTTAGACATGAGTTCCCCTCTGACTCTATGCTTAGAAATGAGTTCCCCTCTGACTGTATGCTTAGACATGAGTTCCACTCTCGCTGTGCCACAGAATTTAGGATGTCCCTCACTAATATGGCCCGGAAAACCTCATACCTGTCTAGGGTGTCCTTTGTTTCCTTTCAAAAGGGGATGGGGGCTGCCACGTTAGTTTGGATTGGCTTGGTTGGAGCAGGATGAAGGTTGATTTACTTACGCTTTGTTCCTGTCTAGTGTAGCACAGTGAGCAAAAAATAAAACCTGCCAATATACGTATAAATAAAACCAAGAAAATACAAGCATGAATGAGCCACTCTCCCCTGCCTTGCTGAAACCAGAGTCCCCTATTATTCACCTTTTCATTATGAGGTTTTATTTCACAATACAATATAAAAATTGCAAGAAATACAGCATTCAGCAGACACAGATAGGTATCAAGATTGCAGTTAAAATTGTTTTGAACGTAATCCGAAACATAATGTTTCACCACACCAATTATTGATCGAAGTGTGGTGAACATTTCAAGTCAGGGAAAAAGTGGTCAGAAAATCTCTTCTCCTTGACATAAACTGAGCTACCAAAATGAACTGTTGGTTGTGGATCTCTGGGGAAACTGTCTTTACATCAGCCTTCTGTACTCAAAGTACCCCCCAAAGTACCTCCCACTCATAAACCTTACAAATTACTTTCAATTGGTAGTCGCAGAAGGAATACAAGGTGTACATCTTTCATCCTTTTTGTGAGTGAGTGAATGACTGAAGACACTTGTCCTCCTACATAGAAAGGATCAATCCATGTTCTCAGATGAGTTCAAGGTAGGTGGTTAGATAAAAGCTTTATTCAATTTGCAAAACTATAAAAGCATGCAGACATATGTGAAAATCAATTTAAGAATAACATTCATCATCTGTAAAATATGTGATCAGAAATGTATACAATAACATTTTAGACCTTTATTCCATAAACTCCTCACATTTTAAAAAGGTACAACATAAAAACATTATCTCTCATGGCTTAACATGTTCTAAAACAGATATATTTCTGCCCCAATCTCCCTGACCCGGCTAGATAGTCATACAATGTCAATTGGTAATTAATCATGTCATTAAAATACAACAGATCAATAAAAACCTTTGAAAAGAAACATAAACCTTCAAACAATGCACTACTCTTATTTTCCCCCAATTCTCCTGGATTTGACAAGAGAGGTGATGTATCTTTATACTGTTACTAGCAGCCCGTCCCGACGTTGTCCGGGAGCAAAAGGCTGCTTCAGGGCCGCAGCACGTCCCGTCGTTGTCCGGGGGTCCCCCGCAGTGCAACTGCCACCTTCAGGGCCCCCAATCTGCCTTACCGCCACCTTTATGGCCCCCAATCATCCGCACACAGTTCACAGCTCCTCCCCGCGCTTCACTCAGCTGCACACGTTCCGCCTCCTCCCAGCGCTTCACTCAGCTGCACACTTTCCGCCTCCTCCCAGCGCTTCTGTCAGCCGCATACGTTCCGCCTCCTCCCAGCGCTTAAGGTCCAAAATATTTGGACGGGGAGAACATGTGATAAAGAGATGAGGGAGTAAGAACCGTGTATCTCTGATTAGAATGCTTGCTGTTGTGGTATGAAATGAGTCATTAGCAGGTCCGGCTTTAATGCGATGCGACCAGTGCAGCTGCACCTGGCCCTGACCACGAGTGGGGGTGCTGTGTTTAGCAAAACCTTATGGCTTTAAAAGCACCGGCTGCAGAGTTCCTTGTGTGTCCAGCAATTTTCAGGAAACAATAAACTTGTCAAGCTAACTCTGATAATTAATGTTCCTGCTGGAGAGAGATTGAGTTTTACCTATTGACAGTTTTGACTCATCATAAAGGAATGCCAAGGGTTAACATGCCTACTGCAAAGAACGTACACCATGTAGATCACAGAACTTTAGTTTATGTGGTTAGTTCAGTGGGTTACTGCTTTCATCACAGAGATCCTTTTGTTGTTGCACTTCATAAGTTACAATCTTGATATATGACATCGACCTATGAACTGCCACCAAAGAGCTGCAAACAATCATCAAGGTATAGGCTGGAGTGTTATATTTTTCATTATCCTAATGTTGCCAAAAAGGTTACTTTGGGAGAAATACATTCTTATTAGTAAACCCAACCACTGTGGCACGTTTTAAATCCTGAGTTTGCGCTTCTCCAAACCAAACACTCTGAAAACGTACTGCCTACTAATGTGGATGACGTGTTTCCAACACCTTTTAATCCTCTTTGTTTTATGTAACATTACATGTAGACTGATTGACACAGGTATGGTTCATTGCCTCTTTATAATCTGTTGGTGTGATGTAAAGTGCTCTGACGCCCTGCAGTGGTATTCATAGTATTATAAAATAAATACAATGCATGTGATAGAGGGGCTATATGGAGAGATTGTGCGCACTGCTGGAGGGTGTTACTGAGGGAATCCGCGGAGAACGTCGCCATTATGGGGAGTGAGGGTGGCGGGGGAGATTCTCGCACGGGGCTCCACCAGCACTAAAGCCGGAGCTGGTCTTCAGTTGTCAGATTTGCAAAAGCTGTCATAGAATGAGTTCTTCCTGCAGCGCAGAGCCCTGTAAATAATTTTAAAACATAAACACGCTTAACCCGCTCTCAGCTTGGCCCCTTCCTATTACACATGAGATAGTACAGTTACAATTCAGCCAGCGTCAGCTGCCCCCTCCCCTCGCACAGACACTTGTGCTGCACAGGACGCCGAACAGCTCCGAACATTTCCAGCAAGGCATCTGCTGGGTCCGTTTACTGGAACCCGAGTTATGCTTCCAAGTGTCTTACACAGTTCACCAACCATGTCAAGCCCTGCAACCCTCCCTTAAGTAAGGCAAACATACAGCGTGTCAGCAGTAACACTGAGCAGACAGCGCACTGCTGTCAGAGAATGAAAGCAAATATAAGCATTAAAGCAAAGTGCGAGCGTGTGGAGGGTACCCAGCAGCTGCAACAGCAAAAGAACATTCTTCGCTTTATGACCTCACTGAATATATCCCAGTATTTCCAGACAGACAATGTTCGGCACAGAAAGGTGCAACTTAAATGCAGTTTTACTCACCCGGATTCTATGCCACATTTATCTATGCCTTCATCTATCAGCCCGACTTCGCCGCTCCTCCCCACGCTAGATGATGTCAGCACGCACGTCCACGTTGTTAGTGCACACGGCCGGCGCTACTTCTTAGGGACTACTTTTTTTTTATTGTTTATTTTTTTTAAACGTTTATTTTTTAATTTTTTTATAGCCTATGTCCTTCTACTGGACCCCCGCTTTCCAACGATGTATTGGGTGTTGCGATTGGTGGTGTACTTTTCGAGTTTACCTGGCTCAAAGGACACAGTTCTCTCTTTATAATAGTAGTATAGATGCATACTAATTTGGTCTGAAGCACTTCTAAGTAGGCCAAAGTCTCTTTGCACCTTCTAATATTTAATGTTTTCAAAAGAGGAAGGAGGAACTGTGTTCTTTGAACTCTGTAGTGCTCACAAAAGAAAAACATGTTTTGTTGTGATGGTTCAGTGATTGAGTTGCATGGGCAAGGTTTCTAGGGGCTCATTTATGAGAAATGACGCATCGCTGCGTGAAAGCAGCGATGCGTCTCTTCTCAGTGCGCACTCCTTGCAACATGATTTATGCGTCATATGTATAATATGATGCATCATGTCACAAGGAGTTACAGATACGTCAGTATTTCTGACGTATCTGTAGGCGCAAAAGTGACGCATTGCTGGAGTGTGTCACAAAAGTGACGCAACTCTAGCAATGTGTACTTTCACATGGGGCAAGTCCCATGTTGTTAGTGCCTGCGTCAGTCTTACGCCTGCCATGAAGCAGGCGTAAGATTTTGACGCATCAGCGGACAAGAAATGGCGCAGCGAAATCTTATTGATTTCACTGCGTCACTTCCATGACCTTTCTTGCGTCAAAACGCCCCCCTGCATACATTATACCTGGCACAGGTATAATGTGGCTCAGGGGTTTACAATGTGACGCATCTACCTAGATGCGTCACTTTGTAAATATGGCGCAACAAGGTGCATTTTTTACGCCACTGGTGCATCACAAAAAGTGACGCACCGGCGGAGTAAAAGTGACGCACAGCCTCATAAATGAGTCCCCAAGTTTTTTGCAGCAAAAACTTTAGAGGGGTAAGACACCAATAGATGGGTCAAGCCCAATCTAACAATAGATTCTGACAAACAGTACCTCTGATGAGCGTGAGACTTTAACATTTGTGGCTCAATATAAGGACTAGTGCAGAGGGGGAGGTAGGCCGCCACCATCCCCTTCTTTGGGTCACCCTCCCATCTCATTCCGACCATCCAATTTAACAGTACTCCTTTTACCAGAGGTCTGATCTAGGGTTCTATAGATTTCAGGTTGAGAAGCAGATCGGATCTGTCAATGGCATCAAGTTATTTAATTTCCAAACATAGGCCAAGTGACATTATGTGTCCCTGCTAGGTTTAGAAAGTCAGAAATCATTAATTGTGTCAACACAGCTTCTGGCTAGCCCCAGACTGACAACCAGAGTAAAGTTGATGTCATCCTTAGTAAATAGCCTATCACATTTAAACCTAGCTCCTCATGCACTCTAGTGACAGGGATGCTAGGAGCGAATGACATAAACCTTTGCAAAAACGTATTTTCTCTATTCTGCATAGGTAGAGGGTCAATATGCCCCCACTTTCCAATCCCACAGGAAGCGATTGATATAGGTCTGGCTTTATAGAAAGTAATTGCTGCATCTAGGGCATGGACCCTACCTTTATCACAATACATTTTTGCAATGTATAATACTTTAAAACAAGAAATGGATTTATACATCAATCATTCAATCAATCAATCAGGGTTTGTAAAGCACGGCTACTCATCTGTGAGGGAGTGAAGGCTCTGGGGGGTAGGGGAGGGGGTGGGGCCGTTGGGTTGGCTGCATGTCTGTCTGCGTTTGGGTGTTCAGTCAAAGAGGCAGGTTCTTGAGGTCCTTCCTGAATTGGGTCGGCGACAGGGGTTATCTGAGGTGGGTAGTCAGGGTGTTCCAGGTCTTGGTGGTGAGGTAGGAGAAGGATCTTCCTCCGGTTCTAGTCTTGTGGATCCGAGGGATGGTGGCCGGAGCCAGCTGGGCAGAGCGAGGTGGCTGGTGGGGACATGGACTTAGAGTCAATTGTTCAAGTATGCTAGTCCTGCATTGTGGAGGGTTTTGTAGGTGTGAGTAAGGAGTTTGAAGGTAATTCTTTTGTGGACTGGGAGCCAGTGGCATTCTCTGAGGTGTTCGGGTATGTGGCTGCAGCGAGGGATGTCGAGAACCAATCTGGCTGCATCATTTTGAATGTTCCGGAGTTTCATGAGGAGTTTCTGGGTGATGCCGTTGTAGAGTGTTTTGCCATAGTCGAGTCTGCTGCTGATGAGTGCGTGGGTAAGGGTTTTTATGTATTCGTGGGGATCTATCTGAATGTCTTTCAAAGCAGGTGGAGAGTGTGAAAGCACGGTGAGGCAGCAGCATTGATCTGAAGGTTTATTGAGAGCAAGGAGTCCAGTGTGATGTCAAGGTTATGTGAGGGTGGACCAGGTTTCCAGTTTGGAGGGCCACCAAGAGTCTTTCCATGCTGAGGGTGAGGGTCCTAGGATTAGGACTTTGGTCTTGTCCGAATTCAGTTTGAAGCAGCTGCTCTTTATCCAGATGCTGATGCCTTCATTCTGCTGTGGAAGTTGTATTTGTCGGTTGTTGGTTCATTGGTGAGGGAAAGCAGCAGGTGGGTGTCATTGGCATAGGAAGCAATGTTGAATCCATGGTTCCTAATGATGGTCCCGAGGGGCCATGTAAATGTTGAAAAGGGTGCGGCCCAGGGAGGAGCCCTGGGGATCTCCGCAGCTGATCCCAGTGAGTTCAAGAGGAATTGCAGTAGTCTGAATCACTGTGTTCAGCCGGTGAGGAAGGACTGGATCCAGTCCAGGGCCTTGTCACAGATGCTGGTGTCTTGCAGTCTCCTGATTAGGGTGCTGTGGGAGATGGTGTTGAAAGCAGCTGAGTGGTCCAGGAGGATAAGGGCTGAAATTTTGCCTCGGTCTCTGGTGTCGTCGGTGGTGGCAAAGAGTGCAGTCTCGGTGCTGTGGTTGCTCTTGCAGCCAGATTGGATAGTGTCCAGGACATGGTTTGCTTCAATTAACTCATTGAGTTGGGCGTTTATGGCCTTCTCAATGGCCTTGGCAGGGAAGGGAATCAGGGAGATGGGTCTGAATTCTTGAGGTCGGTTGGATCAGCAGATAGTTTCTTTAGCAGAGTATTGATCTCGGCGTGTTTCCAGTCGTCGGGGAAGGTGGCGGTCACGATGGAGGAATTGATGGTGTGGTGGAGCTCAGAGGCGATGGTGGCGGCTGCTCTGTGGAAGATGAGGTGCGGACATGGTACCGATGGGGCTCTGGAGTGGATGCACTTCCTCGTCTTGAGAGTGTCATCAGTGGTGAGCTGGGACCAGTTGATCAAGATCTGTGGGGGGCGGGGAGGTTGGGTGCAATGGTGTTGGGATTTGTGGGAGGGTCTTGTGTCTCAAAGCCGTTGTAGATCTGCCTAATCTTGTAGTGGATGAAGGTGGATGAAGGTGCCAAGTTTGTTGCAGAGGTCTTGGGAGGGTGGGATATCCATTGTCTTGCTCTTGGACCTGGCAAACTCCTTGACGATGGTGAAGAGTTTTTTTACTGTTGTGTGTTGGAATTTATTCTGGCCTGAAAGGCCGTTTTCTTTCTGGTTTTGGGGAGAAGGTGGTATGTAGTGATAGTGGCTTTGAAGGTTGTGTGGTTTTCTAGGGTTTTGTTTTTCCTCCATATCTTCTCTATTTGTCTGCAGGTGCGTCTGGACTCAAGAAGTGCCAGGGTGAGCCAGCTGGCTTTCTTAGAATGTTGCTTGCTGGGTGGCTTCTTGAGGGGTGCCTGAGTGTTGGCGCAGTTGAAGATCCATTGGTGCAGGTTGAGTGCTGCTGTATTGGCGTTGGTGTCTGTCGGCAGTGTGGTAGTGCTGAAGGAGGTAGTGAGCTGTTTTTCGGTGAACTTGTTCCAGTTATGGCAGGGGGTGGTGGTGAGCAGCATTGGACCGGTGGTCTGTAGATGAGGGTGCCATGGAGGGTGGTGTTGTGGTTGGTCTTGATCCAGAAGTGGAGGTGCTCCATAGTTGTTATTGGGTCGTCTGAGTGGGTGGTCAGGTGGAGGGTGCATTTGTGGACATTCAGTTCTATGTGGTCATACAGCTGTACATGTATAAACATTAGGAAAGACTACTTAAGGCTCCTTGTATGGTGACATTGTCAATCTCTACATGATGCAACCAATGGATATCTGACACAGGAAATTATAAAGAACTGAACTGTCAATAAATGAAGTGCGTATTAGAATAAATAGATTTTGCCAGGCAAATAGTTCTGCCTGAAATTTTTCTCGCAATTTACAATTTTGAAACTTTTGCTAAGTTTATTCAGATTGCTACATTTATATTGAAAATACTCTTTTTTGATTGAAGACTTTCTTCTAGTCTCTCCTGTTTCTGTGGACATTTCTTCAGGAGCCAATCAGTGTGATATGTGCATTGATATTGGACATTTCCTGTCTTAGGGCCTGATTATGAGTACAGAGATCCCAAGACCACCTTACCCGCAGTGGCGGTTCAACTGATGCCTCCTCAGCGGTCCGACCGCTCAATCACAAGGTTGCCTGTCAGACCGCCACAAGCCAGATGCAAGACCGCTGCCACTGCCAGGTTCCTGGATACTGCCGAGGCAGCGGTGGGGAAAGCGATGGCCTCTGCTGATGCTGGTACCATGGTGCATAATACAGCCTGCCTTACCACTGACCTTTTCACGGCAGTGACCCACCATGAAAAGTTTAGTGAAAATGCAGGCCAGGGGCCACAAACAGGGCCTGAGGGCATTGTAGCCCATGGGGGTGTGCATGGGGTGACATGTGCCCCTCTCTTCTTGCACTGTTCTGCATGCACTGTGCACCATGCACAACATGGTGTATGTTACACAGTGCACCGACGTGCAAGAGGCTGTACCATTGTGGTGGCATGTGGTGCAGGCTTTCTATGAGCTGAAGCGTGCCGCGGCAACACTGATAGCCCGGCAGTTAACTCATAATGCGGTGGTCAAGGTGCCGCAGGCTTTGCAGCGTACTCCCAACCACCGCGATGACGGTTCAGCGGTTGAGCCAGCAAAGTTATAATCGGGCCCTTAGACTTGGCCTGACTTTGCTGAATCTTTCATGTGAACAAGTGGGTACAAAAGGCAGTAGACAGTGAACCATATTACTGTGCGTCACAGTGGCTCCAATTTACAAATGTTTTGTGATATACCTACCCCTGAATCTGGCTCCTTGCAACAGCCATGGATAACTTTTACATTTACATTGTAAATTTGCAGTATTAATAGAGCACAAACACTCATCTCCTAGCAGATATCCCAGCGCTGAATTGCTGAGAACTCAAACGTCAGAGGCCAGAATTCTTCTGGTGAGGACTAATTCATTTCCAATAAAATTAGTCTGAGAAAAGGCAGGTTTTGAGTTATTTTCTGAATTTAATGTGGTTGTCCGAGAGGCAGAATTCGAGAGGTAGTAAGTTCCATTTAAAAACAACTGCTAGATGAAAGATCATTGTTGAATAATCATGCAGGTTGGATGTGAATTGCAGTGGTGATGCATGGATTAGAGCTAGTTTGGTGAAGAAAAAGTTGAAAATCGATAGTATGACACCAGTATGGTGCTTATACTATTTACGTGCAGTCCTTTATGAAGGAAAGAAATGTAAACCACACTTTTACATGTAGAAGGGGAGAGTGTCTGAAAATGGAAGAGATCTGTATCATCTGACGAGATATTAGATATCCCTGCATTTCCCACACTATTCCAAAATCCCTCTCTGGCTTACCACTGTGTGACCGACATTGCTAAGAAGCACAAAACCATGTCAGGATTGGGATGTTAATCGCTGTTAACGCTTAGCCAAGTGCTGTGGTACCCAACCCCACCATGTGCCAAACCTGAGCTCAAATCCACTGAGGATTATGAAAACGAGCTGTAAGATAGTGATGGTTGGAATATATATTTGGTTGTCCAAGAAGGTAACAATGGGGAGCTGTTAGGGAGAAAGGTCTGTCACAGTCGCCCAAGCCCTCTGCAACACCCTTTCCACCTTCTTCCACTGCAAGATCAGAGACATCTACGACAGCTTTGCAATGCAGGGCCCACCCTCCCAGCAAACACTGCACCTAAATGCTTCAGAACCCAGCTGACCCTGTTCAACTGGACAACCCTCACCACCAGCAACACCTTACGGATCATGAACACCATCCACTCTTGAGCCATTCTCTGACCTCTGTCCCCACCACATCTTCAACCGAGCCAGAGCTGCCAGAGCCCCTGAACTCGGCAACACCATCAACTGCTCCATCGCATCCGCTACCTTCCATGAAAACTAGAAACATGCAGAGATCAACCACCTACTGAAACAAACCATCTGCCGACCCGACAGACCTCAAGATTTACAGACCAATCTCTATGCTCACCTTCCTAGCCAAAGTCATTGAGAAGACCACCAAGTTCTTCAAAACAAACCACATTTCGGACACCTCCCAAACAGGCTTCAGAAGCAGCCACAGCACGAGACTGCAGTCCTCACCGTAACTGACCTCATACGCAATCTCCTCGACTGAGGCAAAAATTCAGCCCTCATCCTCCTGGACCACTCTACTGCTTTCAACACCATCTCCCACCACAACCTCTGTGCAAGACTCCATGACGCCAGCATCCATTGCAAAGCCTTAGAGTTGATCCTCTCCTTCCTCACCAGCAGAACAGCTGCATAGTCCCTCAGGGCTCCTCCCTGATACCCACCCTCTTCAACATCTACATGGGCCCGCTGGTAGCCAACCTCAGAAACCACAGACTAAACATCGTTTCCTGCGCCTATGGCACCCTGCTGATTCTCTCCCTCACTGACAAAACTACTTCTGCAAAGAAGAACTTCCACAATGGGATGAAGGCACTCATCACCTTGATGAAGAACAGCTGCCTCAAACTCAACTCCAACAAAACCAAAGTCTTCATTCTGAGAACCAAACCCCTCTGCCTGGGACAACTCCTGATGGCCCACAGCACTTGGAGCCCCCCACACCAACTGACCACGCACATAACCTCAGCATCATCCTTAACTCCTCGCTCCAAATGAACTGCCAAATTAACACCATCTTATCCTCCTGCTTCCACATACTCTGCCTGCTTCAAAAGATTTTTAAGAGGATCCCCACTGAGTCACCCAGGCTCTTGTCAGCAGCAAACACGACTATGGCAGAGCACTCTATACCGGCACCACCCAGAAGCTCCAAAATTAAATGCAAAGAATCCTGAACACAGCCAAAGGACTTATCCTGGATATCCCCCACCCCAGCCACATCGCCAATCACCTGAGAAACCTCCACTGGCTCCCGATCAACAAAAGAATCACCTTAAAACTCCTAACTCAAGCCTGCAAGGGCCTCCACAACATTAGACCTGCATACATCAACCACTACCTCTCCTTCTACACTCCCACCAGACACCTCTGCCACACCAACCTGGTCCTGGCCACTATTCCACAGAACAGCAAGACCACAGCCAGAGGAAGATCCTTCTCATACTTCACTTCAAAGACCTGGAACTCTCTTCCTCTACATCTCAGGTAATCTCCATCACTGCCTCAATTCAGGAAGGACCTCAAGACCTGGCTCTTTGACTGAACTGGCTCCTCAACTGAACTGCAGAATCCACCCCTGCACCTTGAGACCCTATCGGGCAACTAGCCGTGCTCTAAGAACCTTGATTGGTTGATTGATTGATTGCAGTTTGGTACAATCATGGTGTTCTTTACAATGCCCCTCAGTTCTCCGGGTAGTCTAGGGCATACTTCATGTAAAGTCTATCAATAACTGATTTGCACCATTAACAATCACTGGAACCTCAAATTGGGACTTGTGTACTTAGATAAGAGACGTTACATGGGAGAAGGTTGTTCGTGATATATTGGGGGAGGGTCAGGTCAATGATGACCCTGTGATGCCAGTCATCCATTTAGGAATATTAAAGTGACCCGTTTACTCTACAAAGTGATCAGCTGGATTTAATTTTATTTTTATTTATTCATGAAGTTTTACATAGCGCGAACATGATCCCGAGAGATATCAGAGCACTTCACAATTACGGATGGTCAAGGTTAGGCAGTCATCAAATACATAACAAAGTAAACAGTTACAAAGGGTGCAACACATCATCACAGTAAGTACAATGGATGAGGGAGTAAGTCCAGTATCTTCAAGCAAAAGATCGGAGCCCAATTAAGGTAAGAACGTGCACATAAGGAATCATTTTACTTCAAGTTTGATGATAGAACACAATAGTTACCACAAGTAATGAAGAAGATTATGTTGTATGCGAGAATTTGTTTTTGCCCTCCTTAAAATGATTTACCAACCATTGCTCTTAGTTACTTCTCACTTATTTTTTTATATATTTCTTAATCACATATTAGCAAATGATACCTTTTTGAGAGTTCTACAAATGTTTGACTTTTCTAACAGTATCTATTCATTGTGTTACTATAGTTTTTGGTGATAACATTTGTTTCCCTATTGATACAAGTCTATAAGCTTATTAGGTGTATCTATTTATTATTTTTAAAAGTTACTAAATTGAAATCAGGCCAGGACGAAATCTAAATTATGCAAGAGTTATTGGGTTAATTTCAGTAATTATGCGTTACTCTTGTGATGGGAAATTACAGAAATTATGGGATTTTGCCAGCTTGAGTAATTAGGAGTAATTTGGGGAAAAATTCTGCCGCAGGAATACAGGAACAACAAAGTCCGGGGCATTTTTACAAGGGGATTGCGCCACCGGAACGTCACTTTTTTCGATGTTCTGGTGGCGAATTGCCCTGCACCATATCTAAAAATTGTTGGTAAGCCACTTTACATGGCGTAATTTCGCTTTGTAAATATGGTCCCCTTTCATGATGTTATCTGCATTAAAGGGGTGTGCAATAGGTGCTGCAACACCAACAGCTTTTTGGCACTGCCCCAGATTTACAATAATGTGTAAATCTGAAACAACACCACAAACTAATGCCATGCAAAAGCAGGCGTTAGATTGGTGTAACTAGGAGGAATACGTTGATGTCTCCTTCTTTTTGCTATTTCTATGCTTGCTGCATTCTGTAGAACACATAGAAAGAGCAAATTTTTTTCATTTAAGTATTTATATAGCGCACTTGTACCCAAGGGCGTCTAGGCACTTACAGAATAGGCACACATAATATACTAGATGATATATTTCCAGTCGTGGCACAGAGTTACAGAGTAAAGAGCCATGTCTTAAATCCCTTCCTAAAGGACAGTAGCTCAGAAGCATTCTTTAAATAGAGTGGTAGCTTATTCCACCATTTTGTAGTAATGCTGAAGAAACCTTTACCACCCCATCCCTGAAGACGGAAAGTAGGATCTATTACTAGCTTCAGTGAGGTCGACCGAAGTGTAAGTGCAGGAATATGCCATTTGAAGCGCTTTATCAGGTAACTAGCAGCCCGTCCCGACGTTGTGCGGGAGCAATTAGGCTTCAGGGACCCCGCCCGCCCCGACGTTGTCCGTGGGTCCCCCGGAGCCTTCCCCCATATATTGCAGTATTATACCTCTATGTTTACTTTGTACGCTTTTGTAACCTGCACACGTAACTTTTTCCTCCTGTAATGCACCGTTTGGCTCACTTTTTTAATGCTCCGTTTGCTTCCTTTTGCTACCTGCACACGTCACTTTTTCCTCCTATACCTCTGTTTACTTTCTACGCTTTTGTAACCTGCACACGTAACTTTTTCCTCCTGTAATGCACCGTTTGGCTCACTTTTGTAATGCTCCGTTTGCTTCCTCCTGCTCATGACTTTCATTTTTACATCATTTTTACGCCTCTCACCGCTCCTAAATAAATAAATAAATAACCTACCTCATCCGCCGCTCACTGCTCCTCCCCGCCTGTCCGCCGCTCCTCACTGACTGTCCGCCGCTCCTCACCGCTCCTCCCCGTGCCATGTCCGCTGGTCCTCCTCGCGCTCCTGGACGCCGATCCTCCCCGCGCTCCTCACGTCGGGCACGCACGTCGAGGCTGGCGCTTCTTCCAAGGGACTACTTTTTTTTTTTTGGTAAAGTTTTTTAAATAACGTATATTTATTACGTTTATATAGCCTATGTCCATCTGCACACCCTGACGATTACAACGATCTATCGGGTGTGTGGATTTGCGCTGTGGTTCCCGAGTTTACCCGCCTCAAAGGTTCAAAGTTCTTCCTTTATAATAGTAGTATAGACAAGGGTCTGAATTGTGTAATGCTTTAAAGGCAATACATAAGGATTTAAACCGTATGCGCTTCTCCATAGGTAGCCAGGAAAGAGTGTCATGGGCATGTTTAGCTGATGAGTATTTGGCTAATCCAAATATCAGTCTTGCGTCGGAACTCTGAAGTACAACCCAATTGTGTACTCCGACCAGTATCCCATTGCAGTAATTGAGTTTCCATAACACTAAAGCTGACACCACAGTTTTCTGTAGGTTTGTTGGTATAAAAGGGAGCACTTTCCTCAGAATTTTCAATGTGTAATAAGTAGATGCAGGGAGCTTTTTTACATGCTGGGAGAAGGATAGGGTGGAATCGCCTTTAAAGGTTGTTTATGTGCAGGATGGTGCAGCTTCCTGCACATAAACAATCATTCCCTGCCAGACATACACCCTTGCTCCATGGTGCAAGGATGCACGTTTGCAGGAAATCATCCCTGCGTTATGGCACAAAGGTGTCTGCGTTGGCGCTAGGCAACTATTTTTAGTGCCAGCGCAAGGGAAAACACAGGCGTGAACCCTAAACTCTGGAATATGGCAAATCCCTGCATTTTTTAAATGGCACAGCACGGTGCTGCAAAATTTGCCTCAACGCTGCACGGTTTCCTTGTGAATATACCCCTAAGAGAGAGCAAGCAGCTCCTGGATACTGATGTTTGTATCCTGCACCATTTACTGCTATTTTCCTAGTGCAAAGTGCATCTTCTGGCCCAATTGGGGCCCAATTGTGCAATTTACCATAAGAAAATAGCGCTAAATGCTCGATTATGCTTTTCACGTATTTACGCATAATTACGCGTAATAACGCTACAGTGAATAACGCCAGTTACGCCCACCCCCAAATTGAAATGGCTATGGGTTTTAGTATAACAATGAGACAGAATAGATCCAATATTCAACGTTGTTCCGGAATTATTGACAGTGTACCAGCTCCGTACCCTTTCTATAAATGACCCAGGACGACGTGACCAGAACCCACAAATCACCAGCGGCGAGCCTGAAAGAGCTGAAGATGTAGACACCAGTAATGTGAATATCAGTCAGAAAGGACCTTGAAAAGACAGAATTCATCACAGGTTCCAGTGCCAGGTCCTGCATATTTGTAATCCTTATTCCCATCACTCTGAGAGCCCGCGTCCGCCCCAGTGAACAGTGAAATTACTGCTATTTCTTCAAATTCTCATGAAGTCCCAGATATTCTTTCTGGAGCTGGGTTAAACTTGCAGTAGGCGTGAGACTGATAGCTCTGGTGACAGCAAAATACACTCCGCCGCATGCAGAAGCAGGCTGTGTCTTGTTTGTCATGATGCAGCCATCACTGCCACAGTTCTTCAATTTACAGAAGAACAGTGGTATAAATTAGTATCTCCTAATAGGTTTGGTCACATTTTATCAGTCTGGGACAAAGAATAATTTGTTAATTAGGTTATAATATGAAAACATACAATACCTATATTTAGATATTAAAATTTGATTCACAGGAAGTTTCACAAAAATCTTACAAATATTTTCACATAATCTTTTCCATAAGGAGTTGTAGATAATTGTATCAATGTTTCAGTAAATTGCTACAAGTAAAGTGCATCTTTGCCAGATCACACTATCAAGGGTCACACCGAGAATGCACTTGAGTAAATACCCTCCAATCTTATAAGGCCCAATGTACTTTACAAATCCCACAAAACATTTTTGAGAAGATCAGACAGTACAGGGCCCTCCTGTCTTATCTATCATGGATGTTTCAGGACTTTACTCAATTTTTGGTATCCTTAATCAGGACAATCAATTTAACAATACAATCAATGAACTATAATCTGATCATATTAGCTTTGAAGTGCTATATTTTCCAATTTAGCACCAAAAATATTTTAACCTTTCAAAGGGAAGGTGGATTCTGTTTTGAGCATCCTAAGATTGGATATAGCAACCATTTTAATCTGAATTAGAGATATTCATACTCTTGTACTGATTTGGGAAAGCCATTGTATAGATATAATTGCTAAGAAACCCTGAGAGGCTGAAAGTGTTTTGTTATGTTGTGTTACATTATGTTACGTTACATTATGTTACAGAGATTTGTAAAGCGCGACTAAACACCCAAGGTCTATCCAGACTCTGCAGCAGGTGTGTAGGTTATCTGCAGAGCCTTAGTTAAAGAGCCAGGTCTTAAGCTTCCAGAAAAGAGGAGGAGGCCCTTAGGTGTAGAGGGCGGTCATTATATGTTTTGGGTGCAAGGTATGAGAAGGCTTGCCCTCCGGTTCTATTTCTGCGGATGCAGGGTGTGCATATGAGAGGGGATAGGTACAGAGTAAGCCTATGGTGGGATGGTGGAAGTGGAGGCTGGAGATGAGGCGAGAATTGTATGCATGTGTGAGAAGTTTAATTGACAGCTTTTCTGTATTGGCAGCCAGAGGAGATTTCTGAGGTGAGGTGTGATGTGGGTGCACTTGGAAAGAACCAGGATGAGTCTGGCTGCAGTGTTCTGGATGGTGTGAAGGAGGTGGTTGGGGATTCCGGCATAGAGTGCTTGGTCAGTCGGAGTGTGCTCCTGTAGATGATGACAATGCCTCCTCCTTAACGGTTGGGGTGCTCCTTGCGGGTGAAACTGCAGCAGTCAGTGATGGCGATGTCAGTGTCCGGTCCGAAGTAGAGGTTGGTCCTGGCAGGCGAGGTTGCGTTCAGTGTTGATGACGAGGTGGGTGCTGGCGTCGCAGCAGTGGAGTGTCCAATAGGAAGGCTCCTTGGTACTGAGCACGGTCCAGGGGCAGACGGATGCAGACGGGCCAGGCTATGGTTTGCCTTTGGCATGGGAGACGTCCAGTACATTGCAGGCAGTACATCATTAACTACGCAACTCAAACAACACATTGTGAGATCAGTAATGGGGCAATTAAATTATTTTATGTGTGTATGGGTATCGGATGTCGGATTTGAAATTTTTCATGTGCAATTGGAGTAAAATATGATTTTTTGGGTGTGATTTGGGGTAAAATATGATTTTTGGGGTAACATGATTTTTGGGGAGTGATTTGCGGTAAAATATGATTTTTGGGGTAAAATATGAATTTTGGGGTGTGCAATTGGGTCAATTTTGAGTTTTGGGTATGTATTGGGGGCTCATAAATGAATTTCTGGGTTCAAGTTTGGGATTGGGATGCAAATGTTAGTTTAGGGTTGCACTCGCTGGAGTGGGAATAGTGATGTTCATGTCTCCGCAATGCAACACCTAACCTACTGTTGCAATGTGCCTACTATTAGTATGCATTGAAATGGAATGCAATGTCATGTTATGCGTTGTAACTACGTATGTGCCTTAGGCACACAAGTGTTAATCCCGCTGTGCATGTGTGCACAGCGGCCACCATTGAGAAGTTCTGGGGTGCGGGAGCAGCTGGACAGCTGTGAGGTGGTAAACGCCGCAAAGATTACTGGATGCTGCGTGGACACAGGGATGTGTGTAAGCGGGTGTCGTAAATATTGTAATGAGGTAAGTCTTACCTCGAAGCCGGGCCCTGTGTCTTAGTAGCTCCTGCTCACCTGTGTCTGCTTCCAGGAACAGGAATTAGGCAGCCAGGCTCCCTCCCCTGAGTCAATCACAATGCTGACATGCGTATCTAGCCTCCTTTTCTTGGGTGCAATGATGCGTGCTACTGCAGTCACGCGGCAAGCTGTCAACTGGCGTCCTGAGGCGGGAGAATGGAATTTTGCCATTAGGGCTAGGCAAGCTAGAACATTAATAGAGATGTTCGGCAGTCGAGCCAAAGGACTGGCTTAGCTGTAAGATCCCATGCATGAGCCTAGCCAAGAAAATGTTTCACATGTCCATTATACAACAAACATTATGTAAACATTGGATAGGGATTGTGTGAGCGTGTCACTTTAGTAGATTTGATGATATCAGTGCATTGAGAGGCAATTATTTGAAGTGAGTTCCGAAAATGTACTTAGGGACTTCTACCCTGATGAAGTGAAATTAGCAAACCATTAGTGGCAAGCCAGGCATCCATGTGCTCCTTATGCTTGGCCTAGGGTGTCATTAGGTATAGTACAACATTTTCGAATATACCACTTGTCCTTTTTGGGTTCTGGAAAAGCATGCCACTTGCAGGAACACGCTATTAATATGTATTTCTGTAAGAATGGGTTGAACAAGCCCCACTGCATGTTAACTGCAAATGGGTAAATGAAAATATAATATTCTTAAATATTTTTATGATTATGAGCCTACACACCAAAAAATCGTAAGTCGTTAATTGGGGCATAATAGAATCAAAGTCCTTACATATACAAATCTTTGTTTTCCAGTGACCAGTGCGCTTTCAGACAGACAGAAGCCTCCCAAAGTTTAATTTAGAAACATATGTGAACAGTTTCCAATTTCAATAAATCAATCAATCAAATAATCTTTATTCGGATACGCAATATCCATAAAAGCACTGGTCAGAAAATCAGCAGCGTAAAATGATAATTTAAGGAAATTGACCTTAATTACAATAAATAACAAGAATTTACATATGTGACATTAAAAATGATCAAATGTAAAAAGGGTCAAGTATGTAAAACAACTACACCTTTGAATTGCGTAATAATTTATGTCAATAGCAGTATACTATAATAAGTGTAAATGCGCAATTAACATAAGCAAGCTAATTGATATGAGGGCAATCAGATACTGCAAATATCAGCACACCACAAATAAAATACAGTACAAAGATAGCAGCTTATTAAATTAAAGTGCATATTGATATAACTGTTTTTAAGAAACCATAGTATGCTTGACAACAGTCTATAAAAGTTATGATTTTCAGCAGATAATAGTTCAATGTAAACAAGTAAAATCTGATGTTTTTAAGAGGTGCTCATTGATGCGCGTGAGTGAACTGCCGCCTTTAGGAAAGAAATTACTCTGAATATTAAATCCGCATTTTAAAGATTGATGATTTCCAAGTCGGCTAATCTGAAACCAGTGATGGCAGAAGCCTTGAAAAAAGGAATCAAAAACTGTTTAGTATATAGTGAATAAAAATTACAGAAGAATAAAAAGTGTAGCATCGATTGATTACTCTGATTGCCACAAGGGCAAATCGTCTGACCAAGCTTAAAGTTGAAGCCTAAGGGGAAGCACAATAGGTATTTTAGGGTGCCTGCCCTTAGGCAAAACAACAGGCTTCTCTCCCAGCGACTTAAATTCAGTAAGAGGTAGCTGGATGGCAAGAGAGATGAAGGACAGTTAGTGGATGCCATAGACATATACCTTATGACTGACGATTTCGCAAATTCTATATTGTGTCTTAAATTCCTGTATTGGTCACATAAGACCTTCTGTATGGTCTTCTTTGTTATGCCTTCTATGCTATTTGGGTTCAGGAAAATATGCTCAAAATGTACGCTAATCAAACGGTTTCTACCAGCGGCGAGCCATGGTATATCTCCCCCCTGTCACATTTAAGGCACAGAATTTTAACCAAAATAAGGCGGAACAGGACCTAATATAATCTTTGATGTAACGCAACTTTAATTCCTGATGGCAGATAAAATTTGAAGAAGAAATTGAAATCTCCAAGAGTTTTTGACAGAAACGATTTTCTTCTCCCTGAATACTGCTACTTTTTGTGTAGCCCCAGACTTCAGCACCATAGGTAGCTGTAGGTATGCACTGTGATTTATAGATTTTAATTATTGCTAGCACTACCTCAGCTCTTTTTGGTTGTGGAAGACATAGGATTGAGTTAACCGCCCTTAAAAATTTACTCCTAATATGGGCCAGATGGGCTGCCCATGAACCAATGTCTGAAAACATTAATCCGAAGTATGGACAGGTGCGAGTGCATAGAGGACGTTCAGACCCTACAATAATTGAGTGGATGAAATGTTTTTGGGTACAGCGACACATTATAAAAGATTTCTTAAAATTAGTACAAAGGTCTATGCCAGCGATAAAATCAACAAAACCCCTGACTAAAATGCATAGTGAGTTTGGGGTGCGGCTCATTAGAACTGCATCATATGCATATAATAAGGCGGGGAGCATCTTACCATTGATTTTTGGAACATCGTAAGTAAGTTCTGACAGGGCATTGTTCAAATCGTTAATATACAAGATAAACAAGAGACGTGTCAGTATGCACCCCTGCCTGACACCTCTACCAATGATAATATTTCCTGAGACCGCTCCATCCTTATCGATTCTCACCCGTGCTTTCAGGTCCGTATGCAGATAAGCTAAAAAAGTAACTAATACCTCGTCCAACCCATACTTTAAAAGCGCTGACCATAGACGTGACCTATTTACAAAGTCAAAGGCTGAGGAAAGATCCATGAAAGCCAGATAGATTGGAGATTGTCGTGCTATAGTGTATTTGCCGACAATCAAATTAAGATTTAAACTTTGTTCAACTGTTCCCAGTTTGCTTCTGAATCTTAAGTAGCATTTATTTAAAATGTGTCTGAACTGGGGTGGCTTGCTGTGCAAAATACCGATGGATTAAACCCAGATCTGTGACTGGGGGTGAATTTTTTGCCATTGTGCAACATTCCATCCATCATCTTGTGTGTTTTGCTGTTCACCCTATGTGGGAAGGGTATGCCCAGACTTGGGTCCCGTGCTCACTAAGCCACTGGACTCAAACTATCCTGGCTGAAGACGGCTGATAGCCAGAAACCGGTCCTAGGATGCTTGATTCCGGTCCAGGGAAGACATGTCTGAACTGGGGTGGCTTGATGTGCAAAATAACGATGGATTAAACCCAGAACTGTGACTGGGGTGAATGTTTTGCCATTGTGCAACATTCCGTCCATCATCTTGTGTATTTATTTAAAATGTGTTCCTCCCCCAAGTATTTAAAGTGTATTGTCGATCAGGCAGATCGGTCTATAGCAGCTAGGGTTTGATCGATCCCCTTTTTTACAAATCGGGATGATTATGCTGATAGACCATGTGCTAGGTATAAAACTATTTACTAAATTGTTAAAAACATTAAGTAAAAGAGGCACCCAAAATTCGGGATTGTGCTTAATGAGGTCAATGGGAAGCCCATCAGGGCCAGGAGCCTTGTTACCTAAACTTTGGTTAATTGCGTCGTTGACTTCTGGTATTGTTATCGGGATACATGTTACATCATGGAATTCAAAAGGCTCTACACTCTGGGAGGGGGCTGCATACATTTTAGAAAAATGTTCTTCCCAGGCCTCGCTTGTTATTTTACAACTTACAGGCGTAGGTGAAAGGCCAATAGTCCTCATGTCTTTGACTGCTGCCCAAAAACTGTTTCCATTGTTGAGACTGCAGCACAAGTGAGCTTGTCCCAACGTTCTTTTAAGATTTCCTCTTTGCGCTGCTTTGTCACTTGTTTATAATGTTGTCTCAAAGTTCCAACAAGAATAGCATTCCTGGGTGCCACTGCAAATGCTGCGCCGAGCTCTCTATTAGCTCGGGAGCAGGCATTGTTAAACCATCTGGCATTCGAGTTGGTATTGGGTACAGGCCTCGAGATTAATCGTTTAACACCAGCACATAGGTGGCAAAAAGCAGTGACTACCTCCAAGTTTGGTTCGCAAAGGTAACAAACAGATCTTGATAGATGGTAGGTATGTTGTTATCATATTAAGAAACAGTTTGGCGCTATCAATGCCCTTCCAGATTATCCTCAAATTATCCGTCGAGTGTGTTAAATTTCTCACACCTGGTTCTTTAATGAAGACAGGTCTGCGGCAAGCCTGATTGTTGTTAAAATAGGATTATGGTCGTCATACACAGTGGGTAGGACCTCAGCTTGCACTAGGAAATCTTCTAACGAGCCAGAGATAAAAGTATAATCTATTGTTGATGCACAACCATGATCCCTGTAAATTGGGATAGGACTGACTTTATGGTTTACATTTGCAATATCCATCACATTCAATAGACTGTAGTTTGACAAGTGATCCAACAGCTCTTTCCCCCTTTTGCATGTATATATATCTGCAATGGATGTGGGAATGACTTCATTTACCTTCACTATTCTAGCGTTAAAATCCCAGCCCAAGCAAATTCCCGAGAGCTTACTGAACTCCATCTGATTTTGTAAAACAGAAACAAAATTAAACAGATTAATATAATTCCCATTTGGTACATTGGAAAAATCATTGTTATAAAAATTAATAAAACAAATTGAAATCCCTTGTGTATAATTGACAGCTTGGTAATTATCGTTATTTGTAGCAAGAGTTTTAACGCTACCACCTGAAGAGATGTTAACCCATATAGAGTCCGCCAGAAGGGCGGCCTTGTTTGGGGGTGGGAACAATACTATTAAAACATTCAAACCCCTCTAGGTGTAATTCTGTTGTTGCCCAAGTTTCCTGGAGCATGAGGATGTCGTATTTTTTTACTAAATTTACCCAATCTTCAGAACTTATTTTTTAAACTAAGCCGGCAATATTCCAGCTGAGGACCTGCAAGTTTGGATCATGTAGTTTTGTGATGTCATATTCTACGGTGATGGGCTTTGGTTCATATGTTTCTATAATTGCATGTTCCAGGAAATCGGGCGTAAGTCTTTTTGGAATATAATCAGGTGATGTTCGAATAAACGACGACAGTCAATCCAGGCTGTCCAACCCAGACAAAGCAGAAAATCTGTTATGCTCTATGGGCTTAGTGGCATATAAGTTTGACCCAAGAGTCGGTTTATAAAAGAAACCCAGGGGTAGCAACCAGATAAAGGTGAGAGTAGTACTGTTGAGATCCTGCGACATTAATATTGATCTAACTAGAGCTGGGCGGCGAAAATGAATGACAACGCAATCTCCCTCTATGTTCTTATCTGAAGAGCCAGCCCACCCTACCCTGTGCACCATTATGATATCACTAATGTTTGCCACCCTAAAACCTTTGTGCTTGGTTAGCCAATCAGCGCTTTTGTTACGCAGTTGTTCCCATGTCTCAGTCTGCTTTTTCCTTAGGGGGGAACACCTGCTAGCACTAAGACATAGGGAAATGCAGCCGAGGTATGCTCAGGTTTTCTTTATTAGCCATCACAGACTCACTAATAATATTTGTTGTAGAGGGTTTCGCGCTCTGGGTGATACAGACTAAGGTCGTGTTGGTTGCGTGATTTGTGGGAACAGTGTCAGTGACTGGATAAGCTAGTTGGTGTAAATTAATGGTAGCACCAATCATGGGTGGTGCCTTCTGGGTGAAAATAGGTTTAGGTGTTAAACATTCCCTTATTTTACAACAGGTAACACAGGCACTAGGGGCACTAATAGAGGAAAAATGTGCAGGCGTCAGGTTTTGATGTTGATTATTAGGGCTAATTACACTAATTACACTGGAGGCGGTGGCTTAAAAGTCTTCCCTTGTTGTGGGGCCTGCTTTTAAGTGTTGTTATGAGAGCCTGATTTGTTCATTGTAGACTCCAAATGATCTACGCGTTTCCAAAGGGCTGCAAAATTCTTATCAATAATTGTTTTAATTCGCTCGTACACAGAGTCAACTATAATATCAACTGCAGTGTTGCCAAGTTTGAAGCAAGATGAGGGACCTATCACAGGCTTAGTCTGGGTGTACGTCTGGATGTGAATAGACTGGTTAGGTGTTACAAGTGCTGTCAAATCAACAGTGATAATTGTGTTAGTTTCGCTCTGAGGCACAGGGGCCACTGTGTCTTTAATGCAAGAGCTCAAGGCGGTGCATTGCTTATTTAAGCGAGGTGGTTGTTTTCTTTTAGAGCTCACAGGTTTAGTTGTTCTCCTTTTTCTTTTTGCCCCTGTGAGTGCTGAGTTTGGAGAGTCATTCATACTTGGTACGATGTCATTATTATATATCGCTCCTGAGAGGGCCACATCAACCACACCCCTAGTAGCCTCACCATTCTCACTTCTTTTATCGTTATCACTGGATTCTATGGCTTCTGTGTCCCTGATAGAAGTAGTTGGCAAATTCAAAGTCAAGGGCGGGTTAAGATGATCGCTATCCACAATAAGAAGAGTTAAAGGTGCAATCTGGGGGGCTGTAAGTCCCAGTGACAAACACAGCTCAGTTAGCTCTATCTCAGTAGCGAAAATATTTACAGCTCTGTTGAACTGTAATTAAAATGACCCACAAGACTCCATTTTGTTATTGCCATGCTTTCAGCAACCTGGTGAAGAATTGTTTTCCATGTCCCTGTTGAAACTTGCTCGACCCTCCCCGCTCCTTGTGGTCAAACTGATTCCGAGAAGCTGCCTGTGTACCTCACCCCCCCAGTTGTGCCAGAGACTTAGCCACATCCTGCCCACCGTTGGTAACTCAGCCTGTCATGACCAACTCCTTTGCCCCATGACCACACCATCTGGTCAAGGAAGCATGAGGCTGTGTATATTTTGCAATCAGAGACAGATGTCCCCTGGCCACAATTGCGCCACATAAGACTGACAAAGAACTTGTCTGATGAGGAACTTGTCAAAATGAGGAACTTGTATTGTGCAAATGGGCGTGGCAAGCGCTATAATTATGTGTGCGCTGCGGAGTAAAGCAGCAGTCTCCGTAGAATTGTCTTTGTACCATTCTGGGACCCTGTCCTTAGCTCGAGCTAACAAATAGCTTACTTCCCTCCACGGCTGGTTGTCCTGGCCTCTTTGGTAATGTATGATTTAAGCAAGAAGAACCCGAAGATTCTAGGTGTCCCCTGCACCGCTGACTTTGACTTTCCAGTGGGGAGAGGTCTCCAAGGAGCCGGTTCTACGGCTCTTTCCAACATGCTGTCTATGGTGGAAGAGGTGGAAAAACTTGATAGGATAGTGCGTTTCCCCATGGCTTTTTGGTCCTTTACACGTAGTAATAATAAGCTGGTTAACTCACCAAAGTGATTTCAGGAGAGGGTACTAGTCGGAGGGACAGACGCCTCCCCCCTCACTCGCGGAACCTGTGTGGCTTTTGTTGCATCCTGGGAGATGTAGTCTCTCAACCAGGGTGTGTTGTTGCCAGCGTGAGGCTCCTGGGACTCCTGGGACTCCTGGGACTCCTGTCCCTCCAGAGCAGGATCAGTACAATTGTGGGTTTGCGGGCAGCAGTGGGAAAGAGGCAGTCATTCATTTCCAATACATTTGGAAATTGGTTAATATGACAACTCGGGGTAGCAACAAAGAAACCATTGTGACCTTCGGTCAAAAGAGCTCAAAATGGAGCTCAAAATAGATTGGCATGACTGTGCATCCAGGTTCCAAATGTAACTGGCCCAAGCTCTAATACATCAACTCTGGGGTTTCAAGGACTGGAGCGAGTGCAATCACCACTAAGGCATTAAGGCACACACCAACAAACAAGGGGGGGGGGGGGCCTTGGTGTCCACACTCCCAGCCCGGGAGCCAAGTCCAGTCCAAGCAGTAGGACCAGATGCTGGGACCCTTGTGGGGCTACACCGCTCCTGCACCTGCACCGCATCCTCTGCACACCACTAGGAAATGTTCTGAAATTCATTCAGCAGAGATGCGAGCAGTCGTAGATAGAAATTAAATAAGACAAAACACAAACTGGAACCTTTAGGGACACCCTCATTTAGGCATGTGGAGTTTGAGTTGAAAGAACCACATTGGTCACTTGGCTGCGACTGTTAACAAAAGAAGAGAAGAGCCGTAAGTACCTACTTCCCCTAGCCGCGGAATCCTGACATGGCGATCAGTGGGAGGCTTACTGATCTGGCCTAGGGGTGGGCGGAACTCATGGACTTTCACTCCATGCAATTCCGCGGAGATACAGAAAAACTCTGTAGGATTCTGTGGAATTCCACCAACGGGTGGAGAATAGGCAGTTTACACTGCTCGCACTGCAATTTAGCACCGGTAGCGCGAGCATCACTGAAAATCAGCTAAAATGGCACCATGCGAGCACAAGGGTGTGTGACCAATCAAGCTGCTTATGCTGCTGCATGGAGTAGAAAATCTACCTGAGTGGCAGCAAACCTACTCGAATGCCAACCCTCTGACTGATACCGCTCACGAACACTGGCGACACCCGCAGGGGAAAATCGCGCTCGGCAATGCCAGTTCCTGCTCGCTCTTGCCAGCTATCATAATCTGGAGCCTTTTGAGAGACAAATTCTATCATGTGGTGATTAGCGGAATTTGGCCAGAACACCGCATTAAGGGGCCTATTATGATGGCGGGCGGATCGCCACCGACCAACCGGCGGTGGCGATCTGCCCCCAAAAACACCCACCAGGCGGCATTTTACCGCCCGCCACATTAGCATGGCGGGGGGTACCGCGGCGGACGGTAAGACCGTCCGCCACTTTTCCGCTGGTAGGCAATCTTCACAATTTCCTACTGGGCGGAAAAGGCTCATAATATGGTGGCACTGCCTTGCAGGCACAGCCATCCATATTATGATGTGTGCGGTAAAATGTCTTTCCATGGCAAAGATTCTGCCATGGAAAGGCATGCAGTTTAACTTTAGGGGCCCATTGTGGGCCCCTGGTGGGGTGGGGGCTGCACTTAGATTGACATGCACAGGGTGGCAGGCATAGCGCGGTGCCTGTCACGTTGTACATGTCAATGCACAACATGCATTTACAACTTTTTTGCCGGTGCTGCTCACAGCACCGCCCCCCACAATGTTGTATATGTGGGATGAGGCCGCCACAGTGATGGTAGCATCCTAATTGCCGTTGCGCGACTGCCGCACCACTGGCGGACGCTCACAGCACCGCTAGGGTGGCGGGCTGACTATAGTCCCCCCACCATCCTAATGGGCCCGTAAATGTGGAGTGGTCAAAATTCTGCCAATTCCAGGGGCAGAAGGGAACATTCCGCCCACTCCTAATACCACAGCTGCCCAAGAGGAATGACTGTGCAACATTATTCTGAGATCGTCATCCATCAAGGGAACCACTGAAGAGGCGCTAACCCCAGGCAAAGTCCTATCTGGGACTCATCTAATCGGCCACTTGATTCAACAAAGGCCTGGAGGGGCTCCGTGGAGATTCTCTAAGAGACTCATCACATAAGGAAGATGGGAAATGGGACAATAATTTGCCACATCTTCTGTGTCAAGATCAGGCTTTAACAGAGGAGGGATGGTGTCTTCCTTTAACTCTTTAGGCGCACTTCTGATTCAAAGAGAAGAGATTATAATGTCACTGACGAAGACAACTTAGTGTGAGGATCCTTGAGAATGTAAGCATGGCAGACTTCTGTGGAAAAACCTCCTGGTCAGTTATGATGTGAGGGTTTCCACTTCCTCCCTTGAGACTGCATTAAAATCTAATATATTAATTGGCCGCTCTCCACCCCTAAGGCAATGAAGACAAATGGAACGTTATCTGTGCTCACAATGTCAGCCGGGTCACCATCCCAACTGCAGATGTGGGCAGCTGCCAAGTCTTATAACTCACAGATTGTTCAAGTTAATGGATGCACTGAAGATGGGGAAAGAGAGCCCACCAGACCCCACCCTGCACCGGTGCAGACAAGGGGACCAGGATAGGCCTCTGGTGCTAAAGAAAACATCATGCAAACAACACATTGCATGTACTCTGCTGGTCCTGAGCCCGGTTACATCCTGTTCTCTGTTTCCTGCACATGAAAAGCACGTGTTCGACATCAACAGGCAGCCTGCGCATGCTGCAAACATCTGCCCTCATCCATCAAACCCCAGCAATGAAATAATAAGGTCAAAGGACGACGCACACAACTCGATTCAAATGTGTTTAGGAACAAGTGCCCCCAGGAGACTATTTGAAGAATTGGAGGCAGCCAGCTGCAGACCACCCTTATGTAAATGAGGTGTCTATTGAATACAGCACCAATTAGACGTAATGAGTAATTTATGAAGCTGTTTCTACAGAGCAGGTGTTAGAATGCACTGGGAAACTTGCACTGCTTTCACGGTGCATCCCCCTTGAAACCTTGAAATGTAACTGGAAAGAGAGAGAGAGAGAGAGAGGGGGGGGGAGAGAGAGAGAGACCAGAGAGAGAGAGAGAGAGAGAGAGAGAGAGAGAGAAGGAGAGAGAGAGAGAGCGAGAGAGAGAGAGAGAAAGAGGGGGAGAGAGAGGGAGAGAGTAAAGACAGAGAGAGAGGGGAGGGAGAGAGAGAGAGAGAAAGAGGGGGAGAGAGAGGGAGAGAGGGCGAGTAAAGAGAGGGGGGAGTGGGGGAGAGGGAGAGGGGGAGAGAGACAGAGAGAGAGAGAGAAAGAGGGGAGGGAGAGAGACAGAGTAGAGAGAGAGAGCGGGAGAGAGAGAGAGAGAGATATTAAAGACAGAGAGAGAGAGGGGAGGGGGAGAGAGAGAGAGAAAGAGGGAGAGAGAGAGAGAGAGTGAGAGAGAGAGAGAGAGAAAGAGAGAGAGAGAGAGCGAGAGAGAGAGAGAGAAAGAGGGGGAGAGAGAGGGAGAGAGTAAAGACAGAGAGAGAGGGGAGGGAGAGAGAGAGAGAGAAAGAGGGGGAGAGAGAGGGAGAGAGGGCGAGTAAAGAGAGGGGGAGTGGGGGAGAGGGAGAGGGGGAGAGAGACAGAGAGAGAGAGAGAAAGAGGGGAGGGAGAGAGACAGAGTAGAGAGAGAGAGAGAGAGAGAGAGAGAGAGAGTGAGAGAGTGGGAGAAAGAGAGCGAAAGGGGAGAGGGAGAGAGAATTTCTGAGTACCATTGATCAGACAATTTTGGATTTAATTTATGGTTAAAATCACCCGTTAACACCATCAGATCATTTCCATACATATCACAAAGTGCATCCATGTCATTCTTAAAATGTAACAATTCTACCCCATATTCCTTTGCTGAATTCCATTGCATATACACATTTAGGATCAGTATCAATTTATATTTCTTATCCACAAATGTGGTTTGGATTCTGCAGGCTAAGAGCCACTTGCACTTTACTGATAACAAAATGGTTTTGGTTGTTAGAGTTGTTGATATCATTGTCAATAAGCCACCTGCGGGACGCCCAGAGTTCGATTTTACAGCTGCACGGTGGACTTGTCGGAACCCTTCAACTATTTGGGGAACACCACAGAGCCAGGTCTCTTGTATACAAATAATTTCATTCTTTTTTGCAAGTTCTTTCACTGTTTCACGTATTAGATCTGTTCCCAATCCATTTAGGTTCCAAGAGACCAATTGTGTGCTCTGTGGCTGCCCTATTGCCTATTCTACATCACTTAAAGGCCCATTCACTGATGAATCCTCCCTGTAACTATATGAGGGTCCTGCTAGGCTGGAGGTGTTACTCCAATTCTTCCATGCCTCCAACATATCTGTATTATTTATTACTATATTAAAATTTTCTCTCCCTTCCTCTATTTCCTCCTCGGGGAGCCTCACCTGCCTCTTACTTAGCCCCGCATGATACCTTAAAAAAGATTTCTGCTGGTGTACCTTAAGCACTGGCGCTAACTCTTCTTTGGGCACTAGTCGAATTCCCTCTTTACGGATTTCTTGCTCTGCGTTTTCTATTGCGGATGCCACCAAGCCTGAATAAAGCTGTACTTTGGTGACCTCTTTGCCCTCCCCAATTGTTTGGAATCCCACCTTTCTTAGATCTCGAGAGCCTATTCCATTCAAATTGGGGCAATGGGTGAAAACCTTGAGTAGGTGTGCTCTATTTAAATACCCCCTCTTTTTAGCTTTTTTGCCACACCTTCCCAATTTTACATGTTCAAAATAAAGCCACTTATTCCCTCTGTCAACCACTTCTTCTGACCTTGTAACACCTTGATAATGCAGTGTATTTGATCTAGGTATCACTTTAGGACTACTTTCCCGGTTTGCATTACTTTTATTTTTGCTGGGGGGCAACCGAGCCTGTGTCTTTACTAATTTCGGGGCTACATAAATCTCCTTAACCTGTTGGCTTTGCTTCCTATTAATCTTCTCTTTTTTTGCTGGGAAGCGGGCCCCTTTTTCAAAATCAGTAACTTTCTGATCCCTCATCATTTTCTTTGAATGAGACTTAAGCTTATGTAATACCTCTTCTAATGACTCCTTCCTACCCTTTCCTTTTTTCGTCACTCTTAAATTAAACTTTCTTTGTGCCTCACAACCTGCACCTCTTATTCGTTTGGAGTGACCGTAATGCATATATTCACCTCTCCTTTTTACCAACATTGGCCATTTTGACACATAAACTTCATGGCCAACAACGTGAGCTTCATCAACTTGGCTAACCAGCGGGATATCGGCTAGTCTAGAGAGAGGGAGAGAGAGAGAGAGAGAGAGAGAGAAAGAGGGGGAGAGAGAGAGAGAGAAAGTAGAGAGAGAGAGAGTGGAGAGAGAGAGAGAGGGGAGGGAGAGAGAGAGAGAGAGAAAGAGGGGGAGAGAGAGAGGGAGAGAGTGGGAGCGAGAGAGAGAGAGAGAGAGAGCGAGAGAGAGAGAGAGAGAGAAGAGAGAAAAAGAGAGAGAGAAAAAGAGAGAGAGAGAGTCAAACAGGTAACTGTGTAATATGTGTAATAGGAGCCTATATTGGCTTCTGGTCACTTTTACAAACCACGGGCCGAAGGCCGAGCAGTTTATATAGGTCGCCCGGACCCCGAGATGGTGATATAGGACATTATAATTAAAAAGATTAGAAAGATTATAGCAGCTGTGTG
Source organism: Lissotriton vulgaris (assembly GCF_964263255.1). NCBI lineage: Eukaryota > Metazoa > Chordata > Amphibia > Caudata > Salamandridae > Lissotriton > Lissotriton vulgaris. Next base: position 21,293,925 of record NC_141699.1, read on the forward strand.
TCAAGTGTTTACAATTGCTTGCCTGAGATTGGAGATATGTCTATCAATCATTATAGAAATGTTTTTGTGGGGGAGGGGGGGTTGGGATATCATGCTAGTGTAGGAATGTGTTTTATTCAACATTTAGCATAAATTTGACATGCAAGCGCATTGTGAAGAAATTAAAAACATGCATTCTAAAATGTTCTTTTCTTTTGTTGTACATTGATACTGCTGAGTAGGTTCGACATGACATATATACCAAAAAGAAAAGAAAGAGCTATGTTTGAAAGTGTAAGTTTGTGCTGGCTTGGGTCTGCATTTCCAAAGTTTATTTCCACTCACTGGAGGGGGTGGGGAGGGTAGAAGCTTGTACCAAGGGTGGGCCTGCAAGGGGGAGCTTTGTAGGGGTTCTCATTAAAGTTCCTAGAGCAGCATTGTCATTGTGAAAGCGCTTTTTTATCAGCACTAAAAGAAAGATGAAATGCTGCGTTTAACTTTGTTATTTGCTTAGGGGCCTATATCCTGCAAACGAATTCACAGCTATACATCTTTTCTGTGAAATATGAGCTTTGAAATCACTGACAAACATTAAGTAAGAAGGTTTAACCATGAGATGAATAGCTTATTTTGGAAGGACAATCAGGACAACATTAGGATTCTTTGTCAGATAAACACCAAGGAGAAAGGGAGGAAGGCTTAAAATTACTTTATTCTGGAGCCATTGAAAAGGTGTAGATACCTAGGGGCAGATTTACAAGGGCCTTGCAACACTTTTGTGCTGCCATTGCGTCACTTTTGTGATGCAACAACGGAGTAAAAAATGCGGCAAATGTACAATGTGACACAACTAGGGAGATGCGTCAGGTTGTAAAGCCCTGCCTGACATTATACCTACATCAGGAATAATGTATGCAGGGTAGGCGTTCCCATGCAGGAAATCCTTGTAAAAGTGATGCAGTGAAATCTACAAGATTTCACTGCGTGACTTTGAGGACTTCACTGCGTCAAAACCTTACGCCTGCTTGAAGCAGGCGTAAGGAGTGACGCAGTGTATTAAGAATAGGCCACAACATACATTGCTGGAGTTGTGTCGTGCTTGCGACACGACTCCAGCAATGCGTGACTTTTCCACCAACAGATGCACCAGAATTTCTGATATATCTGTCAATCCTTGCGCCATAGGACGCCGTATTGTGAATATGGCGCATTTATGGTGGCGCAAGGGCTGTTCAGGCAGGCGCAGGGAAACTGACGCATCTACAGATGCGTCCGTTTCTTGTAATTCTGCCCCCTAGTCCGGTCACATAGGGAAAAGATCCTGAGGTGAGTCCTATACAGAAGTGAAGAAGAGACTTCACAGACATGTGGCTGACTGTCAAAGAGAAAGAGGCCAATGCTTCTCCACTACATCAACCACACTAGAAACAAGTGGTGGTACTGAGATTCAGATCACAATATAAAGGAGGTCACAACATACATCCAGGCACACCCAGCCCAGATGGGAAATATTCAGACCTCATCTTGAGACAAGTCTGCCCAGATGAGACAATGTGAGGTTAACGGAGAATTCTCTTCTGTCTTTGCAACCACAAAGAGAGCAAGAAATGGAGAGGAGAGCAAGGGAGAGGAAAATAAATGACTGAGTGAGAAAGAGACTAACGCAGAAAGAGAGTCATTGTAATAAAAAAACGAGGAGAGAGAAAAAAGGTGGTGAATGTCTGAGTGAAACAGCGAGAGAGAAACTCAAAAGTAAAAAAGGAGAAAAAGAAAGAGACAAAGAGGAAGTGAAAGTCAGAACGAGAGAAATAAGGCATTTTAAGATGAGGAGAGATTATTTTTGAGACACATTATTCGTTTTAACCAAACAAAGCGGCTGTTCATTCATACATTAAACCACCTTGAAGAGCTCTTTAATTACAACCTGTCAGCTATTAGGCCCTCTTTTTATGGGAAAGATTGGATAGAGGCTCCTTCTGGCTCAGCTAATGGGATAAAGGAGCCAGCATTTAAATCCCGGGTGCAAGAGAGAGGAGTCTGACAGCTCTGGCAGCAACTCTCTAATATTTTGGTGAGAAGACCCAGAGAAATGATATTCACTTAGCCTGAATCATGGGACAGAGTGAGCAAACCCTTCTGAATGTCAAGAGATAACGGAAGTGACATCGCACAGCCATTGATTCCCAATGACATCACAGGCTTGACCCCTTCTCTCGTCCTCACCTATTCAACAGCTATGGATGTTCTGTCTGGAAAACAAAATATCGTTAAGCGCAGAATACCTTCCAGGGCAAAACAATGTTTGTGCGGATTGGAATCCCAGATTCCTAGTAGATCACACCAACTGGAAACTGAACACAAATGTCCTTTGGGGTCCCTTAGACGTAGACCTCTTCACGATCAGACTCACGTCCCAACTACGCAAATACTTCAGCTGGATGCCAGACCTGGGTGCTCTGACAGTGAATGCCTTTCTTCAACCTTGGAAAGGAATTTGGAGATATAGATTTCTCCCCTTTGCAATGATCCAGTGCGCATTGCAGGATTTGAGAATAGAACAATGATCGATCATCCAAATAACACCCTTTTGGCCTTCCCAGCCTTGGTTTCCAACAACCTTGGAATTAGCTTACGAAATACCCTTCCTACTTCCAGATTCACCAGGCCTCCTAAGAGACATAGACCGGTGGTTCCCAAACTTTTGATTCCTGAGGACTCCCTTTGAGTTACCACTGGAAGCCGGGGACCCCCAAGCAATTTGTATGAGTTAAGTATTTCAAAAAAAATACACACGTGTGCACACAAAACAAATACTCAAAGTACTAAGGATTTTGGGGCCAGATGTACGACCATTTCATTTAGTGCCTCACAATTGGCGACACATTGCGAGTGGCAAATTGCGAGTCGCTAAATGAAATGTACAACAGTTTGTTTAACACTGTTTGGGATTCCCAATGGGGTCGCAAATTGCGAGGTTCATTAATATTAATGAGCCTCTCGCAATTTGCAAGCCCATTGGGAATGCCAGCCCTCCCAGCGATGGTGGCCTGCTGGGCTCTGCAGTTTAAAACAAAAATGCAGCCTGTTTATCATGCATTTAAGAAAAAAAGAAAATGAAACGTTTTGTTTTCCCTGGGACCACTGCCTGCCCTTAAAAAATAATTGTGCATGCATTTGCAAAGGGGAAGGGGTCCCCTGGGGACCCCTTCCCATTTGTGAATGCATTAGCATCTACTTGAAGTAGGTGGCAATTGTAACTGTTTTGCGACCGCAAATATTTGTACATGGTTTTGAGACTCGCTATTTGGAAGGGAATGCCCCTTCCAAATAGCAAGTTGCAAAACCTATTTAGAGAGTCGCAAACAAATTGCGACTCGCGAAATGGGCTATGTACATGGCCCAATAGCTTTTTGCATGCGCAAACGGGGTCTCGAACCGGTTCGCGCATATAAAAACAGATCGTTTTAGACATCTGCATATTTTAAAACGACTTGTGCACGATTTTAGCGTTTAGCGCTACACTAATAGTTTAATACTTATTTTAAAATCACACCGGAGTGCTGGTCTCGATTCCATTTCCTGCCCGCCTCGGTCCGACTCGGTAATTCATTACCGTTGTGCGGAGGGCGGACAGGTGAGGGCCAGGCACTTCCGGGAGCGGTCAGCGCTCTAGCTGTCAACAGGGGGCTATTTAGCCATCGCCTCTCAGGAAGCGCGCAGCGAATGCGCGCAACCTCATCTCAGCCGAAGACCAGCCAAAGAGCTGCCTGTCTGCGCCCGTCCGCGACAGGACGCGTCGACGGGGCGGCGGTTCTGTACAATGCCGCCCATCTGCGCAGGCAAACATATCAGGTATGAGGCTTCTTCAATTTTACAATTAAGGCAACCCATCTCCCCTTGTTATATGGATCATAAGAGGCCCTGTTTCGAGGGTCCCTTTTCGTGTAAAAAATGCCATTATTCCTCCATGAAGCTCACTGAGTCACACAAACCAAGTATGTCACCTGATGATATGCATTGTATCCTCATTAATGTTCGATCGATGCCTAAACACCAAATCGAGATCTGGGACCTGATACACTCCCTGACTCCAGATATCTGTTTCATTACTGAAACCTGGCTAAAGCCCCACACGATATCTGCCATTACTCCGGGAGTACCTATGGGATACAAACTTCACCATTCAGATCGCCCTGAAAAAACAGGTGGCGGCATTGCCATAATCTACAAAGACCACCTCAAACTGGATATTTTAGATAAACAATGTTGCAAAGAAATGGAAATAATGGTTTACAGAATTACCTTCCCTAACAGAAAGACCAGTAAGGGAGCACTTATATACAGACCACCATTTACATGCCCCAGCTTTTCTATATCTCTTTTAGAGATATTAGGCCCACACATACGGGCCAATGAGGACTTCCTTCTCCTTGGAGATTTTAATAGACATACCGACCAACCTGAATCTACGGGCACCAAAAGTTTGTCTGCTAATCTGACAACCATTGGCCTCACACAAAAGAACCAGGGTCCCACACATGAAGGTGGACACTGTATCGACCTGATATATACCAACTTCGACAATATAACTTGTCACAAACCAACCCAATTAGACTGGTCGGATCACTTTTTTCTACAATTCACTATTTTTAAAATTAATAAAGGCTCTCATAAGAAATTCCCACCCCCTACTATACGTAGACAGTGGCACAAACTCACACTGGAGGCACTACAAAAGGTATGGGAAAAACCCGATATTAAAGATACTGAGGAAGTAGAACATAACTTAACTATGTTTCAGCAATCTCTTACCGTAGCCATTGACAAAATTGCCCCTCTTAAAACATTTAGACAATTCCCTGTGGCTAAACAGGAAAAATGGTACACCGAGGCTCTCAGAAAAGAGAAGCAAGAATGTAGGAGGATGGAGAAGAGGTGGAGAAAATCACACTCCGAGGATAACAAGAAGGCACACCGTGCAGCCCAAACAAACTACTACAAACATATTAAAGCTGCCCGCAAAAACAATATTGCCCAACAGCTTGTAGAAGCTGGTAATTCTCCTAAAGAACTTTATAGGATTCTTGAAACATTTGTCAAACCTTTGGCTTGTGTAAGTCCAGATGACTTCTCCCAAAGTTTATGTGAAGAAGTCTCCCTATACTTCGAAAATAAAATAGAATCCATCTATGATAAAATTCTAGCATCTCAAACAGATAATGACACCCTGACTGCTCTCTCCCCCAATGAAAACACCAATTTTACGCTGACTACATTCCCTCCCATCAACAATGAAGAGCTGTTCACACTAATGACCCAAGTAAAATCTGGGTCCCCGGATGACCTCATCCCTGTTAAAACCCTAACCTCCCTCAATACCTTGTTAGGCCCCCACATCCAAGATGTAATTAATCAGTCTCTGAAGAAGGGAAATGTACCAACTGAATGGAAAAGAACGGTGGTGAACCCCATCCGTAAGAACGCAGTTCTCCCCTGGACGGAGCTTTCCAACCTCCGGCCCATCTCCCTCTTGCCGTACTTCAGCAAGCTGGCCGAGAAACATGTAAACGTACATCTGTCTAATTACATCGAGGCAGCGGGCGGCCTAGACCACTCACAATCTGGTTTTAGGCCCAACCATAGCACCAAATCAGCCCTCTTGTCAGTGACAGATAACATCAGAATGTCACTTGACAGGGGGAGCTCAGTGATTCTGGTGCTATTGGATTTGTCCGCTGCCTTCGACACGGTGTCGCACAAAATCCTTCTCGACCGCTTGAAGGGAGTGGGAGTAAAAGGGACCGCCCTTGCGTGGCTTGAAAGCTTTCTTACAGACAGACAACAAGGTGTCAAACTAGGCTCCCATAAATCTGTCTGCAGGAAGCTCACCAAGGGTGTGCCACAGGGCTCATGCCTGAGCCCCACGTTATTCAACGTATATGTGGCCCCTTTGGCGGAGATTATAAGATCTTACGGGTTCTCCCCAATCTCCTACGCTGATGACACCCAGCTGTTGTTTCCCTTCCAAACTATCACACCTGCAGTCATGCAATCCTTCCAAAATGGCATGAGAGCTGTGGCAGGTTGGATGGCCCAGAACTTCCTCCAATGCAATGTGATTAAAACCGAAGTCATGTTGTTTGGAGGGGCCACCCTGCTATGGTCTCCGGATTGGTGGCCGCTTGAGCTAGGACTTGTCCCAGCTCCCAAACAGACCATCAAAAACCTTGGAGTACGCCTGGACCAAACTCTGATTCTAAAAGATCATGTCAGTCAAGTCACGGGAACGTGCTTCCGAACAATTGGTCTTTTACGGCGTATCTTCCCCTTCCTGCCAGACATCCACAGGAAAACGCTGGTACAGGCACTAGTTCTTGGGAGGATAGACTATTGCAATGGTCTACTCATCTCTGCCAATCATGAACAACTACGCAGACTGCAGGTGGTGCAGAACACCGCAGCAAGACTCATCTTGAATGCCCCCTCCGGTACCCCGTCACGCCCTCTCCTTTCCCACCTTCACTGGCTCCCAGTGCGACAACGGGTCAACTTTAAACTCTGTTGCATAATGCATAAGTGCATTTATGGGTTCGGTCCCAAATACTTAAAAGACATTTTCACCCCCTACTCTCCTAGACGTGCCTTGCGCTCCAGCAACACCATGTTGATGCATGTGCCCAAAGTTACCAGAGCGAGACAGGGTGGCCGAGCACCCTCTCTCAAAGGCCCCTTGCTATGGAACTCCCTCCCACCACAGTTGAGACATGTCTCTAATCTTTTTTCTTTTAGGAAAAAACTAAAAACATACCTATTCACCCAAGATTAATTTTGCCTACCTCTCTGTCATCCCCTCAATAGGTTCTTTCTACTCATACAGAAAGCTACGCACGGAGATACCCCTTCGGGGCTGATTCAGGCGCGCTATAAGAATATAAATAAATAAATAAATAAATAAATCGTACATCTGGCCCTTAGTATTTTATATTGAAGTAATAGCCCCTCTGTCACATGTATTTCATTTGTTTTATAGCATCTCTCATACCATTTTAGGATGTCAGAGCATTTTACATAACACACATATAGAGACATTTAATCATACATGTAAATCAGTGTTGATATAAAATGTTTAAAGAGTGCTTGGTCTGGAAAAGCACAAACTCAGGATTCAGAACATAACACAGTGGCTAGCATTGACTTTAACATTAAAAATGTATATCCACCCAAATATATCTTTTTAGCAGCATCAGAATAATTGATAACTGGGGCAAAATATAAGTTACTAACTGGTACCATGCAGTTTGCAAGCAGCTCTTTGATGACAGTTTATAGGTCCCTCTGCTAGATTTAGATTGTCACTTATAAAGTGAACAGTAACAAAAGAATCTCTGTGACAAAAGCAGTAACCACGAACCTAGGCACATAAAATACTGCTTTTTAAGATGCATGTTACACGTTCTTTGCAGTAGGCACATCAACCCTCTGTGCTACATTAGTTAAATCAAAGCTGCCACTGAACAAAACTCTCTTCCCTCTCCAGCAGGTACATTAATCACTGGCATTCTCTTGACACTTTTATTGTTGCTGGAAAGCTGCTAATTATACAAGAAACGTTTCTGTCTTTTAAAACTGTTACCTACGGACCCCCTGGGAATGTGTCACGGACCCCTGGGGGTCCGCGGACCACAGTTTGTGAAACACTGACATAGACAGTTTGGATTATCCCCTTCTCCAGGGATGGACCTTGAACCTTCTTGCCTGAAAAGTGTCAGGCAAGCCAATGAAATCTCTGACCTTTCGACAGAAACTTCTGCGCTCCTCCAAGAATCATGGGTCCCTGGTACACACTATAGGTACAATGGCATTTGGAAAAGATAAGTTTGTTGGTGTTTGGAAAGGAACCTGGATTCCGTGGAGGCTCCTATCGAGAACGGAGCCAACTTTCTTGTTGAACCATTTGAAAGAGGTCTTTCCTATTGGTCAATTAACTGCTAAATATCATCCAATTCTGCGAGTCAATCCCTTTTAAATGGTAGAACCATTGATATAAATGCAAACATTTGCAGAATTATGAAAAGCATTAGGCTTAAAAGACCACTTAAACGTAAATACGAAACACTATGGGACGTAAAATTATTATTTGACCTTTTTTGTAACTGGCCCCACAATAACATGCTAGATAATAAAATAATCTCTATTAAGCTAGCTTCTCTCCTTTGTCTAATATCCTGTTGGAGGGTATTGCACGTTAAAGCTCTGGAAATAACTAATAGGTCTTATGAGACCTTCGGCGTGAGATTTGAAATTATCAAAAGAACAAAAACAATGTCTGACATGATCTTTTACCCAAGATTCGATGCTTGCAAAAAGTTGTGTGTGGTAGATTGTATGAAGGAGTATGATGCAAGGATGAACAAACATCGCACCGCTGGTGTAAACCAGCTTCCTATGTAATTTTTAAACCCTTTAAACCTGTCTCTTCTACCTCTATAGCTCAATGTGTTAAAATAGCTACGCAAAGGGCAGGTAGTGATCTCCAAAGATTTCAAGCACATTCTTTAAGAGGCGTTATGACCAGCCAATCCTTTTGGAAAGGAGGTAAGTTAAAGGACATTCTTAAGGCGGCAGATTGGTCCAGCTCCTATACCTTTGCTGAACACTACTGCAAACCTGTGGAACACTTGTCTGATGTAGTTTTACTGGACTACCAACATGCATAATGGTAGCCTCCGGTCGTGTAAATAAATTTCGATTCTCCTATTAACATGACCAGAGAATCTGGATTTCATTAAAGACATGGAGGCCAACATTATCCCAACCCTCCCTTACAGGGAGTGGACTCTAGAAACAGCATTTTTGTGTAATTTACCTTTTTGAATTTTGTTGGAAGTTTAGTATTTAAAAAAATGATTATGCATTTAATATCATCAATATTCTCCCTATTATGTTATGTTATGTTATGATATGTTATGTTATGTTATGTTCTGTTAGGCATGCTTATATAGCGCATGGCTGCCCCAGCATCGGAGCGTCCCAGCACTTCGGACAGAAACCGGGCGGGGGGTGAGGCGGGGCAGAAAAGGACAGATAGGTATAGTCGCTTTCAGAAGCGCAGCAAGCGCATACACCTAACTAGATGGATGCAAACAACCAGGTTTTAATCTGTTTTCGAAAAGTCCAGTGATCTTGTGTGCTGTGCGCCTTGAGTGGAATGGAATTCCATAGGGCAGGGGCCAAAGACCTAAAGGAGCGGCCTCCTGCTCTGCTCCTGTGCATCCTAGGGGTGCACGCCAAATGCAGGTCTGCGGAGTGCAATGCTTGTGTTGGAACATAAAAAGTATAGAGTCCCTGCAGTATCTGGAGGCCCTGGTCATGTAGGATCTTATGGGTAATACAGAGAGTTTTAAACTGAATTCTTTGTTTAATAGGTAGCCAATGTAGGCGGTGCAGAAGATGGGAAGTGTGACAGTATTTAGGGAGGGCAAAAAGAGTGCTGGCAGCTGCATTCTGTGTCCTTTGGAGTCTCTTTATGACAGTTTTATTAATACCCACTAGCAACCCGTTACAATATTCAAGATGTGACAAAACCACTGATTGAATAATCACTTGTCGGGTGGAAGCCTCTTAAAACCCCAGAGTGGGTTTGAGTTTGCGTAGATGGCCGAAGCAGGTGCCTGCCATTTTTTTAGCATGGAGCTCGAAAGAGAGGGAATTGTCCATCAGGACCCCCAGATTCTTAACTACCCCTTTTGGTTGGAGAGGAGGGCCCAGTGTCGCAGGCCACCACTGATAGTCCCATTTATGGAAATCACGGCCAACCAAGAGCACCTCCGTTTTTGAGGAATTCAGTTGAAGATAGTTGTCCACCATCCAATCTGAGATGGCCAGGACATCTTCACGAAATGTTAGTTGGTCAAGCACTGAGTTATTAGTGAGAGTGAAAATCAATTGCATGTCATCCGCGTATGATATCATATTGATCCTCCGGTCTTTGGCCAAAAGGGCAACGGGGTGGACGTACACTTTGAACAACGTGGGGCTCAGAGCAGAGCCTTGGGGGACACCACAATTGAGGGGGTGAGTGCTGTACAGGTATGGAGGGGCGTGGATCTGAACGGAGCAATCAGATAAAAAAGACGCAAACCAGGCCAAAGCCCCACCACTGACCCCGATGTTCCCGAGTCGATGGAGCGGAATCTCATAGGAGACCGTGTTGAAGGCCACACTCATATCGAGCAGAATCAATGCTGAGGTGTTGCCCATGTCCGCGATGCCCTCAGTTGTTCTGTTACTGCCATTATGGCGGACTCCGTACTATGCTTAGACCGGAATCCGTTTTGTGACCTGTCCAGGATCTCATTAACTTCCAGATACTTGGTCAAGGTGGTATTGACATGGGATTCCATCACCATGGCCAAGTAGGGAAGTAGAGAAATGGGTCGGAAATTATCCGGCAGAGATGCATCCAGTGCTGTTTTTTCAGGAGAGGAACAACCTTGGCATGTTTCCAAGATTTAGGGATTACTGATGACTGGAGCGATCTATTGATCAGTTCCCAACCATCAAACAAAATACAGTCCTGGAATTCCTTAAAGGTGTCCGGTTTTACAGGGTCATCAGGGGGGCCAGACTTCCCCTTCGCAGCCAGGGCTTACAGGACTTTAAAGGACATAGATAGAAGGGCTTTTAGGGAGTAGGGAAGGTCAGATGAGCAGCTAGGCACCCATGGTTTAAAGGCTTCCCTTCTGACGTCAACTTTGTTGATAAAATAAAGTGCCTGAGATTCGCATTGCAGGCTAGAAGATATTATGTTGTTAGTTCCTGCCGGAGATTTTGTCATGTCACTTATAAGAGAGAAAATGGTTTTGGAAGGGTTAGGACTTGATGTAATCAAATTAGTGTAGTGTAGAATGCTGCTTTCGACTTTTGAACAAGTTTGTGGTATGCTTTAAAAGCCTGCCTGTAGGTCTTTTTAGCTATGGGGTCATAGGTGCGCCTCCAGGAGCGTTCCAGAATTTTACAGTGTCTTTTCTCCAATGCTAAGATCTTGTTATACCAAGTGTGCGAATGCGCACGCTTGGCCCAAGTCAATCTTTTAGGGATATAATGGTCGACTGAGTTGTCAATCCACCACCTGTAGGTTCTATCCGCTTTTTCTAGGTCAGTGGGCCAGTCTGGATGAGAGGATTTAAAGCTGGACCCAAAGCTAGGTGCATCAAGTTTGTGCCAAGGGCGTTTCAAAGAGGGTGGGATAGGGATCTGCCGGGGGGGAACCGACTATACCAAGACACATATGTATAAGGAAATTATCCATCAAGGTTAAAGGAAGGGGAGCATGAACTTTAAGCGACCGAATAATGGTAAATACCGGGTCAAGTAGGTGGCTTGCGAGATGTGACGGGCCCTCCACTAGCTGAGTTAGTTGACAAGCATCCATGTCTCCCAGAAAGTTGGTAATCTCCTGGGAGTCAAGACGTCCAGATGTAAATTGAGACCTCCTATAATGCTAAAGTTGGATGTCTGACGGGCAAGCGTAGATGTGGTGTGAGCCAAGGCTTCCTGGAAGGCTCCGGCTGGACCTGGGGGGCAATAAATAAGAAGCCCAGTAAGAGTGAATTTATGTGATATGTTGACTTTAAACAGGGCGCATTCACAGTCAGGTATAGCCAGAGGAGAAAAAGTGCAAGAGTAGGCAGATTTAAATATCAAAGCTAACCCGCCTCCCCTGCCGCTGGGTCTATTCTGTGTGGGCATCATATAGCCTGTCGGGAGGGCAAGGGCAGGAATTGCCACTGAATCATTAGTTAGCCAAGTTTCTGTTAAGAAAATTATATCTGGTGAGGAGTCTTGGAGGAGATCAAATAGTTCTTCCTGATGTCTCACCAGAGACCTAAAATTAAGGCTGTGAATATTAATATTTGTAGAGCTAGAAGTCTCAGAGGGTGCCTCAGAGTCAGCATTGACTCGAAACCCGCATTTATTACATTGCATGTGGGGGGTATCTGGGTGCCAGAGTTGGTCAGCACAGGGCACTTTAACTTGAAGGGCGAGCGAATGCTCCCAGGGGTAGATAGATCTCTTTGGGGTCCTAGGACCAGGGGTCCTGGCGCCTCGCGTCGTGCATGTGCAGACGGGCGCAGACAGGCTTGCCTTTGGTGCGCCTTTGGCGCTCCAGCGGCACGCCCGCTGAGCGCGTCCGCTGCGCGCGTCTGCTGCGCGTCTGAGCAGGCATGCAGACTAAGTAGTGGTGTGCAATGAAGGCCTGCCTCCGCCGCCACCCGGAAATGTGCCATTCTCAGGGGGCCGGACATTGGTCTAAGACAGGGCTTATTGGTACAATATTTAATACTTTAACCTTCTTCAGATAATTTAACCTAATTGGTTTCCTCATGCAAGTATCTTCCTGTTATCTAAGAAGAAGCCTTTCAGCATCGTCCTTTCCTGTTCCTGTTCCTTTGGAATTCATCAATTCTTAAAAGAAGAGGTTTATCCTTTCTCTTAATAGTTGAAATTAGTTTTTCTCATTGCATTTAAAAGACTTAGATATATGTAGCCTTGTTGCCATTGTAACATATGAACATTCTATTGCTTTATGATATTTTACCCCTACTGAGTCCATCAGTTTGCCTATTCGTGTATAAATTGGAGTGGGAATAATATATATATTATTTGAATTTTTTTATTGTTTACTTAATATTATTTAGATGTATAGTTGTATGGTTATGCATTTAAAATATAATATTTATAATTCGTAATGTTTTAACGTGATATATTATTATTAAATTGTAATTTTTATGTTATTTAATGTTTTACTTGTAAATAGTTTTGTTTTTTAAGCTTTTTGTTATGGTATATATATATATATATATATATATATATATATATATATATATATATATATATATATATATATATATATGTATAATACTAGCAGCCCGTCCCGACCTTGTCCGGGAGCATTCAGGCTTCCCCTACTCCTGCCTGCCTGGACATTGCCCAGCAGCCCGTGCCCCCGCCCGCCCCGTCCCCCGGCTGCCCCAGTGTAAGGTGCTTCACCTGTCTTCGTGGTGGGGTCTACTACCAAGTAGATTCTGACAGTGAATGGGAAGACAGATGAGGTGGTGATTGTTTTGCCCCCGAGACTCTGACTTTCGCCTCTGTGCTCCATAAAGGCACACATGCATCTATTAATTATTAAAGCGTGTTGCAGTAACCCCAAATGGTAGCAGGAGTATCTGTGCATCCCAACATCTCATCCCCCGCCTGGCCCAACATACTACAGCGTGTTGCAGTAACCCCAAATAGTAGCAGGAGTATCTGTGCATCTTGTGAACTTTCCTCAGCCGATCCCGTCCCCCGCCTGGCCCGACACTAGCCTGCCCCGACATTGTCCCCGGAGGCTTACCTGATCCGCTGCTCCTCAGTTTACTGCTTCTCGCCTCTCTGCTCGCCTCTCTGCACCTCACCGCCTGTCCACCGCCTCTCCTCCCCTGCACTATGTCCGCCTCTCCGCTGCTCCCACCGTCGCTGGCCTCACGTCACGGCTCCTCCCCCGCGCCATGTCCGTCGCTCCTCAGACGCCTCTCCTCCCCGTGGTGACGTGAGCGCGCACGTCGCGGCCGGCGCTACTTTGGGGTGAGGGACTAATTTTAAAAAATATATAAATATTGTAAATAACGTTTTATTTTGACATTTATATACCCTATAACCATCTACACACCCTGACAATTTCAACGGTGTATCGGGTGTGTAGATTGGCGCAGTGGTTCCCGAGTTTACCCGCCTCAAAGCCTGAAAGTTCTTACTTTATTATAGTAGTATAGATTATATTTTTACATTTTAAATTAAATGTAAAATTAAATAATTTTCCTAAATTCGTAGTTTAATATTATTTTTTTATTAGATATCCGTATATATGTGTAAATTGAATTTTGAAAATAAGTATAATTGTTATATTTTTTTTAAATTAAATAAATATATATTTTTATTATATTAGTTACATTTTCTAATACATTTACTGTTTACTCTTTGAAGGCATATATATTTAAAAAAATATAAAAACTATATTTTTTAAATATTTTTGTCATTTACATGATAACTTTAGGATGATATTTTTGATATCAATATTTATGTCACAATATTTTTACTCAAGGCCAAAGTAGCAGAGTTGGAAAAAATTCTCCCTTTCAGCTGCATTGGAGAACTTTTCCAACTCGGCCGGAAACTCCCATCACAATTCCCTGCAATTCTCTCCGAAGCGCAATTGTCCGGACTGTCCCTGAATAGTGAATTACCCGGGACAGTTTCCAACTTGCTGGGACTGTCCTGGCAAAAACTGGACAGTTGGCAGCTATGTAGGTGAGGCCTAAAACAGTTTTGGAGCACAGTCTTTTTTAATGTTCACAGGTTTAAGTCCTACAGGTCACACCCAGTGATAAAGTTTTTGGTCTCTCTGCCCAAGAAATAGCAAAAAGGAGCTAAGAGGGAAACACGAGTACCTATGGGATAGCCCTCCACTCAATACGATTCAATAACAAATTGACTCTCTGCTCAAGAGCCTGGGACCCTGGTGAAATGTTTACAGCATAGGAGTCCAATGTATGACAGAAGAGTCTGCTTGGAGCAGATGAAGCTACTCGCTAGAGGACCAGTTCTGGGTATGTACAGTTCCCCTACCTACCCACTGTCAGAAACCTTCATGCCCTTACTTGGTGTTTGCTTTCTACATTGCGGAAATTGTCAACATTTTTATAACAAGACAGCCATCTTAAAACAGGCACCCAAGAACGCCCAGAAAATGTTCCTCCCAACCCGTTAGAGCCATCAAACTTTGTACAAGGCTCAATTCTAAGTGGAAACTGGCGCAATGTCCACTGCTGAAGGACAGCTTAAGTACTGAGCCCTGTCTGCCAGTATGCAATGGAGGTGAAGATTAGAAGCAGTTAAAACCAGCAGTAAAAATAACCAAAATATCTGGAACATTTTACCAAAATCTCAGTGAAAAATCTGAGCAATCTACAGTATTAAATGTGCATTTTAATTTCTAATACTAAATGCAAAAATAGAACTATACATTTTAAAATCCACACTTTTTAATGACTGAATTCTAGATTATTTAGAAAACTTCACAGTTAAAATCTATGTGCCAGGGCAAGTTCATTGTAATTTTCTTTTCAGGTTTAAATGTTAATCACAAGTTTTGAAGATGTTGGAGATATATGGAAGAGATGCGTGCTGTAGAGGGTACAGGGTACAGTGATGTGACAAGACTTATGAAAGCGAGAGACAGATGCCGGCTACAGGTTGAGCCTGCCGTAGCCACCCCCCCTCCTTCTTTGGATGCCGGATCTCGTCAATTGATGTTTGACTCAGGATGCCAGCTGCTGGGAACAGCTGAGTATAGTGAAAGGGCGCGCACAATAACACGCAAGCGGAGCCTGGAGAGCAGAGCGGAGCAGAGTGCGCTTTTTCCTCGCAGTCGGCTCCCACTCTCAAAAAATCCAGACTTACTGCCTTTACTGCTATTGTGGGTCCTCGCCTTGTGAGCATCGTATTGGCTCCATATTGGCTTAGTACAGCCAACGAGCAGCCTTCACGTTTGTTGTAGCCTGCATTATTTTTGTTTTTGTTTTCTTGTTGCTCGTGCCCCTTGGAGTTTCAGGGAGTTTCAGGGAGTACCTGCCTGTGGGGGATTCAGCCTTGCTCAGAACTACGACTCAGGACTATGGCTATCAGGCGGTGAGAGGAAAGGAGATCTGAAATTTTCTTTTTGGCTTCTTCTTCCTCTATGCTATTGGGACCACCAGGTTTCTCTCCAATGTGGGGTAAGTGCATGTGTTTCTCTTACCCGCCGGCATATGGGAATCCCCTATACTACTTGGTTGAGGGTCACTGGGGAGGTCCCATGTGCTAATTTTGTCTACCTTATCACGGGGTCTGCTCGACAATTTCATTATGAGAAATCTTACTAAAGGCACTAAAGGCACCGTAGAAGGCCACTCTGACTCCCCAAGCCTCGGTCAAAGGGTAAAAAAATGAGTTGGCCAGGCTGCTGCCCGGGCAAAAACGTGCTCCAGCTCTTAGGAAAGATCTGTACTTGATCACTGAAAACGCTGAGATGGCAGGATCCGTGTTTGGACCACCTTGGAGGTGCTACTGTGGACCTGGATTCCAACATTAGACCCTTCTCCATTGCCTCTTCTAGGGCAGGTACTTCCACTTCATAAGATCTGGCCAAGCTAAAGACTGCAACGCTGGTCGAATCAGTTGGAGAAACCAAAGACCTTTAAAAAGTATCCTTTATTTTTTAAAGCCAAACCCGGATTATCATCTTCAGAGGCGAAGGGGCCAGGGAATTTGCTCCCTCCAGTCGACAACTATACGGACCCTAGTGAAGATCAGAGCCATATGGATGGCAGCCACTTTTCTTCTTAATCCACTCCTCTGCTTCTTCCCTCTTCTGAGGGGAGGGCATCAGATCTATCTGTTCCCATGGAAGCCGGCTTGACCATTTCAAATGAGTCTATATCTTCTGACCCACTGGCTTCGCAATCAGAAGTTAGGCCAGAATTGACCCAGGATAATTCCTCCCTGGATAACAGACCTTTATCTAAGCAATGGGATGCTAAGAGCCTCCTTAACTTGATTCTGGATGAGATTAGAGAGCTGAAACCCTTTCAATCCTCCGAAAGTGTGGTAATCCACATCCGCCTAACTAAAATGGAAGAAAACATTGCTCAGGTTCCGGCACGTCTTCTTGAGGCAAAGCCTAGAATTTCGCAACTGGAGGACCAACTTTCAAGTATAAATAATAAAGTTGCCGCCTTCCAGAGCTAAAAAACAGCATTGGAGATCAAACAGGAGGAATTGGAGAATCACTCTAGACGCTCCAATCTCTGCATTCTTGGTATTCTGGAGGGCCTCGAGGGCCAGCAGACTCTACAAGGCTGTTCGGATACTATCTTGCCTTCTGCAAATAGAGAAAAGGGAAATTTTGAAAGCGGTCCCTTTATTTAAATGGCATCAATAATAATAAAAAAATGCGGGCCATTGAGGCATGAATTAAGACAGAAAATCCAGCGGTCATTTAAATACAAGAGTCTCATATACCAGCGGAGAAAGTAGAAGATTTCCCAATGTTTAGGTCGTGGGCTGCTTATAGGGGCTTCTCCCCCTCTTCGGCGTGTCATTGGGGTATGGCGATCTTCCTTAGCAAAAAAACTTTAGGCTGAGTTAATTTTGTAAGCGATCAGAGGGGAAGGTGGTGCTGGGCCACCTGTAATCTAGGGAACAGACTTTTAACTTTTGCCAGCATATACGCCCCAGTAGAGGATAATCCTATGCTATATGAAGTTTTTTCAATCTTTAATTCAAATAACTGGTGAATTGATCATAGGGTGGGGATTTTAATTTTCTAATGAACCCTAAAATTGACTCCTCAGCTAGATCCAAAAAAAAGTTAAACCCAAAACTTTAAAAGCTTTACAAAACTATAGCATGTCTTTGGGCATATCTGATCCATGGAGGGCAGCATTTCTAACTAAGATTGCCTATACATGTTTTTCAGGCAGATTTCGCACTTCTTCATGCATTGATTTTTTTCCTCATTTCCAGGAGACTGGCTTTTAGCCAGCAGAGAATCCTTCCAAATGGACTTTCGGATCATGCGATGGTCATTCTGGAGTTAGAGTTGGGTAAATATATCATGACTTCTAAAAGATGTATCTTAAATAAGCAATATCTATTAGCAGAGTGCTGGGTGCTCTTTATTAAAACCGAGATTAAAGAGTTTCTTGAGCAAAATCATGGCTCAGCACCTCCGCATGTGGTCTGGGACTCGCTTAAATCTTATGTGCAGGGACTAGTGATCGTAAAAGATGTCGATAATTCAAGGAAAGGTAAGGAAGAAAATCAAATATTAGAGCAGAAAGTGCACAGGTCTTTTGATACATTTCTCAGTAGCCCCTCTGCTTTTAACCAGCTGCAACTTGATCAGGCAAAACAGAATCTTAGCGGAAAATATTATGTTTAAAGTGAATCCTTTTATCAGCACCATAGGCAAAAGGTCTATGAAGAAAGTAATTATACAGGGAGGTTTCTCGCTTGGCAGGCCAGGGAGAAGGCACTAACCAATCACATAAGTGGACTGAGATGTCCAATAACCGGTATCCGTTCTGATGACCCAGGAGTTATAGGGGATATAATGTCACAACATTATAGGAATATATATGGCCAACAACAGCCCATTGACAGGACATCTTGGAAAGAGATTCTTCAGAGATATGAATTGCCCATACTTTCAGACGTCGAAAAAATTTGTATGGCGAGTCCTTTCACGAAAGAAGAACTGGGGGAGGTTATTAAAAATCTCCAGAATGGCAAAGCGTGTGGACCGGACGGCCTCCCGGACGAATTGGTGGGGTAATACCACTTTCATTTAGAAAAGGGAATATAGTCAACTTTTTGAAAAAAGGAACGGATAGTGAAGATCCCAATTCTTATTGCCTCATTAAACTCTGACAATAAAATAATTACTAAACTGTTAGCTAATTGATTTATTCGAATTGCCTTGCACCTGCTCCATCCTGATCAAAATGGTTTTATCGCCGGGAGGCAGGTCAGCACCAATACGCACTATCTAGCAGAAACACATGATTATTTTGAGACACGGACGACACCAATTCTTGCCTCTTATTAGATGCTGAGAATGAATTTGACCTAGTTGTTTGGGAGACCTTATTTTTTAATCTGTCAAATTTCGGCGTACCTCCCAAAATTTCAGGGCTAATTCAGAAATGATACTTGAATGCAGAAGCAACATTATCATCAATGCCTCGGAGGTTGGCCAAGTTGATGTTAAACAGGGGACTAGACAAGGCTGCCAACTGTCTCCGGTGTTATTCACCTTTTTTATCGAGCCATTGGCAATAGCCTTTAGGAACAGTTTGGATATCTACCCACCACTGCCGACTATGGGAAAATTGAAATTATGAGCTGATGATATCATGCTCATTTTAAAGCCTGAGAAGGAGGTGCAAGCAAAAGCCTTTAAGATTTTTGAGCAATTTGAGTCGCTCGGTGGATATAAAATCAATAAATAAAACACAGAAATTATTCAGTGTAGATATGAGCCTACGGATTTACATCTCAATATTCTTCCTTGTCTAAATATAAAACCAATAAGATATCTGTGTGTTTATTTTACGGAACAAATTTCCGAATTATATGATTTAAATTTTGCCCCACTTCTGCAAAAAGTACAGTATTTATTCTCTGGATGGAACTCTCTTTCATTAACCATTTTGGGCAGGGTCTCATTGATTAAAATGTCTGTTCTTCTGCTAATTAACTTCCCTTTTTTCTGTGATTCCCTGTGTCTTAATGGCCTCTTTCTTTGCTAAATTAGAGTCTATGTTTACCTCTTTTCTTTGAAGTAAAAAGGTCCCTCGAATTGCACTTAGCACTTTATATGAGGAGCTAGAAAATGGTGGATTAGCTCTCCCTAACTTTAGGGATTATTATTTTGCATACTTTGCACAATATATGTCTAAATTTAAGCCAGAACTATAATACTGTAAAAGTGTAGGCAGTGGTTTTTCTATAAGCGTCAGGCTTTATATAGAAGATATTCAGTCCCCGTAATTAACTCCTCAACTCCACTATCTGGCCTCATTTCACTACCTGGGATTAGAGATTTGTCCGCAATTACACAAAAATGGGCCAAGGCTGGTGTTGCAATCACAAGGAAACAGTTAGATTTGAAGTATTCTTTATTGCAGCACGTTAAACAGGTCCAGCTCCTTCAGTTAACCAACTTCTAATCCCTCTCTACATTCTTGCACTGTTAGACCACAATTTATTTATTTTATTTATTTAAAATATTTATAGAGCGCGGCTGTCACCTGGCAGGTATCCTGGCGCTGGTAGCTACTCCTGGGGGTTTATTGCCGGGGGGGGAATTGACTGACTGACACAACCATCAGAATGTAGAGCTTATTCAAAGGACAACATGGCTCACGCAGGAGCTCATGCCAGTGCATGTGCATTGAACACCATATTAAAGAAACATGACAAATATAATACAAGAGAATGCAACACATCTCCCCATTAATAAAACAAATAACCTTAACCAAAGAAAAGATAAGTACAAAGAAAATAAAAGAAGAAAAACAAAAACAAAAACAAAACATAAGCAAATATTTATGTGAAGAATGGAAAACAAAATTGAATGATGAATCAAAGAGTTCAACCTGAATGCACAAACCTTTTTGGGATATTTATAACACGTTTGGCTTCTTTAACTCTGAAAGCAATAGAGTTATTTTTTCCAAGTTGTACATCCTTATGCAGCATTTCCTTACTCAAAACACTAGGTGAATGACATTTCGCCAATCTCCTAAAATTCCATATTCTGCCATCTTGTGTCATGGCACTATTGGTAAACACTTTTTTTAACAGTATAGGTTCACTGTATCTATCCGAACCTTTACCCATTAAACCTGGTTTAAGAATTCTTACCCATTCTCCCACCTGGAAACTCTGTGTCTTAACTCTCCATTTATCATCATACCACTTCTTCACTTTAAGTTGTTTACATTCCACGCGTTTGGCAACTTCATCAACACAGTTTCTATCACCTACAAAATGGTGAGATTTTTCTCTTAACCTCCAGGGAAAAACTTTAGAAGCAGGATTCCTTCCATTAAATAAATTAAAAGGACTTACTTGTGTAGTCCAATGCGGTGTAATTCTGTAATTTCACAATCGTTCTCTCAAAGTACTTACCCAGTTCACACCATACTTGATTGAATCCAAAACGAAATTCTTTAAGACACGGTTAAATCTTTCAACTTGGCTATTTTCATGTGACTTGTAAACAGATGTGAACCTGTGAACAATATTGCACTCTTTAAGAAAACTACTCATTTCCAACGAAGTCAACTGAACACCATTATCCGTCACTAAAAATAAAGGACAACCCTCCATGGTAAAAATGTCTTTGAAAAAATTAATAACAGCCTCAGTGGTAGCCTTAGGGACAAACATCACCTCTGGCCACTTAGAATGATAATCAACCATAACTAAAGCATACCGTTATGCCTCAGGTAACATATGAAACGGACCAGATATATCAAAAGCTACTTTCTCCCAAGGTTGAGACGGCCACTTGACTATTTTCATAGGAGGGGTATGTACTTTAAGCATTTTCTCACTAGAACAACATTCTGTGCACTCTCTGACATTTCTATCAATGAACTTATCAATTCCTGGCCACAAGAAGTAATCTCTCACTAACCTCTTCATCGAAGAAATTGCAGGATGAGTTTTGTGTGCAATGCGTAAAATTACTTCATACATTATTATTATTACATTTCTTATATAGCGCCAGAATCGACCCCCGAAGGGGTATCTCCGCGCTTGCCTTGGGAACCCGTCCTGGTTTTTCCCTGTGAGATAGCCCCTACAGGGCATCCCCAAGGTGAAAGCCAGGCATCCCGCCGCAGGGGGGCCGTTGTGGAGATTAAGCAAGCTTAATGCCCAGAGTTGCAGAGTGTGAACCCATGATTAGGTCAGGCACCGAAGCGAGAATTATCGAGTCCGTGGACATTTGAGCTCAACACCCTGCCGCGTCGGGAATCGAACCCTGGTCCCGGGTCTGACCTCTGCTTTAGGGTCTGCCTGCTCTAACCAGTGAGCCACACTTCCCTCTGGTGGAATGTATTTTCCTGATTTAAAAACAAATTCAGCATCTAACTCCAAATCTTCAAGTACCTTATGGAACAACATCAATTCCGGCTGCACCAAATCTTTTCTTGGCCATCCTTTTTTAACAAATTCCTTT
Source organism: Lissotriton vulgaris (assembly GCF_964263255.1). Classification (NCBI taxonomy): domain Eukaryota; kingdom Metazoa; phylum Chordata; class Amphibia; order Caudata; family Salamandridae; genus Lissotriton; species Lissotriton vulgaris. The sequence continues at coordinate 21,315,742 of NC_141699.1, forward strand.
AACTCTCTCCAATTTCTATCCTTCTGCACACACTCCTCCCACAATGTTTCTGTAATCTCCTGAAATTTTTCAGACACCACATCTTGAATAGAAATAATAAAATCAACACCACCAAGAGAACTCACCTCATTCTGTCCACATGGTAAACGTGATAAACAATCTGCTGTAACATTTTTCTTTCCGGGTACATATACCGTGATAAAATTATTCTCCTGCAATCTAGATGTTAACCTAGCTATTCTTGCTGTTGCGTTCCATCCACCGCCAACTGACAAAATGTTCACTAAAGGCTTGTGATCAGTCCTAAGTGTGAATTTTGAACCCCAAACATACAACCTAAAATGTTCAATTGCCCAAACACAAGCGAGTAACTCCCTTTCAATAACGGCATATCTACGCTCACATTCATTAAGCGTTCTTGAGGCAAACGCTACGTTCCATTCATCATTACCTTCTTTTTGAGACAAAACACTTCCTAAACCATATAAACTTGCATCAACTATAATTATGCACTCTTTGTTCATGCGGAAAGGTTTAAGAGTGGGAGCATGTAAAATATCATGTTTGATATCTTCAAAAGAACGTTGTTGCACATCAGACCATTCATATTTTTCTCCCTGTCTAAGTAACTTCCTTAAAGGTTCCATTTTTGTGGCAAAAGTAACAACAAACTTACTGTAGTATTCACATAACCCAGCAAATGAGAGAAATTGATCTTTGTTTTCTGGTGCTGGTGCCTTAATAATTGCTTCAACATTAGATTTTTTTGGAGCAACACCCTCACCCGAAAGTGTGTGTCCTAAATACTCAACAGATTTTTTAAAAAGATTACACTTGTGTGCCTTAAGCGTTAAACCACTTTGCTCTGACCTTGAACACACAATCTGCAGATGTTTCTCGTGTTCAGTAGTGTCTTTTGAAAATACTAAAATATCATCTTGGAAAACTTTACAAAGCTATCTGCATCTCTAAATATTTGAAACATTACTCTCTGAAACACAGAGGCAGCGGCTGCGAGACCAAAAGGCATTCGCTTGTATTGGAAAAGACCCTTTGGTGTTGTAAAAGCTGTTAGTTTTCTAGAGTCTTCTGTTAGCATTATTTGATGATAAGCGGAACGAAGATCCAAAGTAGAAAAAATATTAGCACCGTCAAAAAGAGATACCAACTCATTGATATTTGGTAACGGGTGACAGTCGATTGCAATATTCAAATTCAGTGCTCTTAAATCTACACACACCCTCAACTTTTGGTCTGGTTTTCGTACTAAAACTATTGGAGAAACCCTTTCTGATGACTCTATTGGCTCAATGATGTCTTCTTTAAGTAATTCCTCTAAAATACCTTTGAGTTCCTCCCTGATATTGATGGGAACGCTCCTAAGTTTTTGTACTATAGGTGTGTGATTCTCTTTCAGAACAATCTTGTGTGAGAAATTCTTAAGTTTGCCTAACTTGTCACAAAACAAATTTTGAAAAAAAGTGATAAGATTAACAGCTTTCTCAGAATTAGTGGACTCATTACCAATAGTATCTTCAATGGTAGAAATAGTATTCATTAAAGTGTCATCACATAAAGAAACCTGTTCTTTGGCACGTGGATTAAGCATGATGCCAAGCTTCCATTGATCCAGCCATCCCAAAACATTAACACCCTTCTTAGTAACATATAATTTGATATTGGCTTTTCTATGTTTGAAAATTAATTCAACATAAAAGAAACCAATAAAATTAATTTTTGTTCCAGAAAAACTATTGGCATTAATGTCGGATTCTTTAAGATTAGACATAGGTAAAGTATTGGACAAAGTTACATTAAAATAATCTATAGTGATAATGGTCCAAGGTGAACCTGAGTCGACCATTAAAAACAAATCCACTTCTAAAACTTGAAAAATACATTTAGGAGAATTAAGGGTTGTTTTTGACTGACAATCTATTATAGACACCACAAAACCCTTTTCAGAATCATTATGAACATTATAAATGGTACTAACATTCTCTCCAGATATAGAAGAAACAGAACCTTTGTTAAAAGAACATCTACCTCTACACATGTTGCTGAAATGTCCAATCCTATTACACATTTTACATTCTCTTTGAAGTGCTGGACATCCAGGAAAATTAGCATAATGTGACTTATTTCCACATCTGAAACTCACACTTTGAGCATTGAATCCTTGATGTGGAGAAAATTTAGATTTGTTAAAATTCGGTTTCAAAGTAAAATTGTATTTTCTCAAAGTAAGATTGTCTTTCTTGGACTCAAATTTATTACCCACAGTGCAAATCTCTTTGTCTTGAGATTTTTTGATAGGTTCCTTCCTGACAGTATCCATCCAGAGATCTGACTGTTCCTGAGCTTTAGTGGCAATAGTTTCACTTAAATTAGGGTTTCCCATAACCCATAACTTGTCCTGAATTTTCTTACATTTGACATGGACAATGATTTGGTCTCTTATCATTTCATCAGTCATAGTACCGAAATTGCAGTGAACACTAAAAGATCTAAGAGACGTCAAAAAATCGTCAAATGATTCATCTTCTTTTTGTTTTCTTGTATAAAACTTAAAACGATTCAAGGCAATACTAACATTTGGTTTGAATCTTTTTTCAAGTCTAGCCAGAGCTTCTGTGTACACATTCAAAGAATCACCACCTCCCTCATTTTGAGAAATAATTTGAGGAAGAGACCTGAAAATAATTGACCTTCTGAACCCAAACAATGAAGAAGGATACTTTTCTTTCTTTCAGAACCCATCCTTTCTCCATCAATAGCTTTCATATACGTAATAAACTCCTCCTTCCATCATGACCAAGGCATGGGAGAATCTTTTTTAATTTGAAGAAATGTGGCCGGTGGGTCAAACTGCATGGTTAATATAAATATTAACTAAATAATACTCCAAGTTTGTAAATTTGACTTTGAAAGCAAGGATTATTCACACTACTGTATTCAAATGCCCTTTGTTGTCAGTCTTAATTAATTTGCTGTTCGATGAAAACTCCTTCAAAAATTATGTTTATTGAATAAATAGTCTTGTAATTGTAGGCTGTGAAACGCTGTTAAACTTGTTAAAAATGTAATAAAACGAAAAAGAAACTTACTTCGATTTGCAGTCGTGAAGCAGATAAAGTTGCCAAGGAGATATCTAAAATGGCGGAAATGCGTGTTGGCTAGACTGTGCGTGTGACACACAACGTAGTGCACGGTGAAGTAATCATGAGAGTGACGCATAACGTTGTGCGTTGCCTCATCACATGAAGACGGAAAGGAATCGTCACGGAGTCTGCTTGTGAAATGGAATGATGATGAAGAAACAGTACTATGTTTTTGTTCAAAGATACATTTTCCTTCAAAGACGTGAATGAATTGAAAACATTAGAAATAGAATAAAAAAATGTGACGAAAACAATTAGGAGCGTAACGGAGTGAAAAATAGTAGTTAGGTTGAGTATAGAAACACAGCAAAATTGACGAAAATTGTATATAAAAATCAAAAAAACAGGGAAGGGCACAGAAACAGCCGCTGCTACAATCAAGAGTACAATGAGGATTTTATGACAGCCGCTGGTACAATCAAAAGTACAGAGAAATTAGGTAGTACATTCCGAAGTATCCAGTAAAAAAAAGTTCAAAATATTCCAAACTATGGGTTCTATCACCACTCCTTATACGTGCTGCAGAGTGGTGCTCCTCGTCGCCAAATTTTGTTGCAATCACCAGGAAACAGTTAAATTTGAAGTATTCTTTATTGCAGCACGTTAAACAGGTACAGCTCCTTCAGTTAACCAACTTCTAATCCCTCTGTACATTCTTGCACTGTTAGACCACAACCATCAGAATGTAGAGCTTATTCAAAGGACAACATGGCTCACGCAGGAGCTCATGCCAGTGCATGTGCATTGAACACCATATTAAAGAAACATGACAAATATAATACAAGAGAATGCAACAGCTGGCTTTGGGAAAATCTCAGATTTCTTAAGCAATGATAGCTGAATATAACCAAAATGTCTCATTTAATTCGAATCGATTTCCTTCTCTTTGATTCATATAAAATTTTTAGGAAGTTTCTGAGCAAACTTGATTTGGTTCAGATCATCAAATAGAAATGCTTAGTATATGAATTATTAGATGATACTACATTTAAGAAACCTGGGAAAGGGAAAAAGCGTTTAGCCTCTATCAAGGGTATGGATCTTGAGGAGAAGGCTATAACTAAATGGGGAAAACGTGAGGAGATGGAAATCACAGCAAGTATGTGGTCAGCAGTTAATCATCTCAACTTTAGTATGTTAAGGGGTGCTAATTGGAAAAGGATGTATTTTTTTAGCAAATGGCTACTTTATAGAATCCAACTTTTTCTATCTAAGGTTTATCCCAACCAATCTGGGCAGTGCTTTTGTTGCCTTAATCATCCCTCATCCAATTGGACACATATCACATTACAATGCCCCCTGATCCAGACGTTCTGGAAGGACATTTTTTACTACTTGGAAGCCAAATGCTTAATTACAATAGATTTGAATAATCGGCTGATAGTGTTTGGCTCCAACCCAGATCTTCTTCTCTCAGACAAGGTGATCAAATTAATATATATTGCAATGGCAGTTGCTAGGTCACTTTTGCTTCAAAGATGGCGATCAGATCTTATACTATCTAAAAATGAATGGGTCCGGAAAATGAAGCAGGTTAAAATCGAACAACCCTATGCACTGCAAATTGGCAGGATTAAGAAGTTTGAGAGGGTTTGTGCAGCCTTTTTTGATTAAGATCTCAAAATTTAGCCTATATCTCAGGAGGTAATTTCAGTATGTTCGAATCCTATTTATAGTAATATTAGCACTTTAATTTACTATACGACACTTCATATTTTATTGTTACATAGCTGTATTAATCGATATAGGATGAAATATTATAATGGCCATACTCGCTGATTTCTCTGTATATGTTTAGGTATCTAAGGTTCAATCAATTGTCTAGTTTGTGTTAATATTTGCAGTGGATGCTGTTCCAAAATATTATGCATTTTTTGAATATTGGCTTAAATGCATTTGTTGTCTCTCTTTTATTGATTTCAGGATTTACTGTTTTCCAGCCTATTGGTGTTATTTAACTATTTCGTATCATTCAACACGTTTATTGAATTTTATGTATGTATGTATGGATAAAAAATGTCTTGTTATATGGATTTCAATAAATTACAAAACAAAAGACTTATGTAAGTGATATGTGCTGTAGAGGGTACAGGGGGCAGTGGTGTGCCAAGACTGATGCCTATATGCTCTGTTGGTATCCTAATTCTGCCTCCACTTGAACTGGCATGCACACATGATTTTAGGTTTTGGCACAGTGGCACTTGAACTGTCGCAGCGCACTGTCTGGATGCAGATGGATGTATAACTTAAGCTTATTTTGCAAAGGAATACTCCCACCAAGACTGCACGCTGACCGGGAACGAGCAGAGGGAGAGGAGCAGGTCCTGGCGGCTCCATGTCCATTCCTGATCCACCCCACAGAGTTTGGGGCATCCGGACCAAGAGCCACCTTTGGAAGTGAAAAGAGGCACTCATCACTTCCTCTCTTTCTCACTCCTTTTATCTTTGGCACAAGCAGGATCAAGTAACTGGCCAACAGTAAGGGACAGAGGGGCACAGAGGTGTCTCTTGCAAGCTGCCACATGCCCATGCGAGTGCCTCCTCCATGTGCCACTACAGTGGAACTAAAGAGAGCAGGAGCAGAGGGACAGAACTGGCACTGCACATGATATACTAGACAAGAAGGGTATGTGTGTGTGTGTGTGTGTGTGTGTGTGTGTGTGTGTGTGTGTGTGTGTGTGTGTGTGTGAGAGAGAGAGAAGCTGAGGGCATGCCCTGTGGCAGCTCGTGCCTTTACTGCTCTTTGTAGGTAAAAGAAGCTTGCATCACTGCAGTATATGTATTTAAGGCACCCTGGCTTCCAAGGCCAAAGGGAGGAGTGGTCCAGCTCTGATCTGAAGCGCCCGAAAACAGACTACATGCAATTCTGCCACTGCGTCTCATTTCCAACCTGCTGCCCCCAAAAAGGCCAGCACAGCTCTGCCAATTCAGCCTAAAACTGAAGTACACCATGGTATACCACTCTACAGCTCTATCACTGAAGCTCACTGTGATCTTGCATGTTCCACAGCTCCTGATATATTCCTAAAGCTACAACTCAACCATGACCACTAGAGCCCCCTTACAGCGTATCTCAAGGGTTACTGCAAGGTGGAGGACAAAGCCTACAACTCAATCTCGGTTATGTAGCTCCATTTTCAGCATGTTCCCAATCGCCCTTCCTGCCGCACAACAACTAACTTGAATATTGTAATCATTGCACTCAACTTGCAATTGCACCTCAACAGTGGAGAGGACCCTGAAAGCCCCCTGCAATGGTGGAGCTGCCCCCTTTTGATCCTCGGTCTCCTTTCCAAGCACTGATTAGCATTTTGATATTGTCCCACCTCTTTTCTAGCCCTTATGTACAGTTATATATATAGCAACTGCTTGAAGCTCATATAAAATGCTGGTCGAGGGGTGAAGAAGAACACATGCTCTCTCTTCGCCCTACTACTTGTCCATTACACGCTGTGTCATAGGGTGCACCATTATCAGACAGAACACCGCAATCCGGTGACCGACACATCATCAGACCATCCACACCAGTTAGGCCCACACAGGTTTGTGTAATGTAATGCAGATTTGGAAAGCATAAAGCGTTCTATCATCCGGAAGTCTATCTTGGTGCTGAGCAGGTGTGAGTCTAGCCAAACCTATGGCCCAGTGGGATTACTCAAAAGCCAGGTCTTCAACTTCTTGCGGAATTCAAGGAGGTGCTTATGGATAGCAGCAGGCCGTTCCACACTTTAGTAGTGATGTAAGAGGAGTATTGATCGCCAGATCTGGTTTCTGTGTGCGTGGGATGTGTGCATGAAGGAGTCTGGAGGAGCGGAGGTATCTGGAATGTTTGTGGCAGCAGATGTAACTGCTGAGGTGTGCTGGGCCAGTGTTATGTAGTGCCTTGAATGTGTGGGTGAGGAGGTTGAATCGTTTGTGTATGGTGAGTCAGTGGAGCCCCTTCTGCTGAAATGTGATGTGATGCGAGTGCGGCATGGAGGTTGAGAGTGAGTCTAGCAGTAGAGTTATGAATGGGCCTTCCCCTTCAGATGAACTTTTTTTGTTGATCCCCACATAGAGGGTGTTCCCGTGGTCCAGCTTGCTTGTAACAAGGGAATGGATTTTCTTTTGCGTATTGACTTGGAGCCTTTGAAAAAATTTCCCCAGCATCTTTAGGGTGTGGCAGCATGAGGCGGTGACTTGAGCGGTCATGTCGAGTTTGCTGTCGATGACTATCCCGAGGTTCAATGCATGGGTGGTGGGGGTTATAAAACCAGACATTGCCAGCCATCACTTCTGCAAATTTCATGTTTGACTATAAAGAACTCTACTCAATGTCATCTTCTGAAGGCTTTTGCTGGGTAATCACTTCTCCGGCAAACAGGACTGAGAACCCCTTAGCTCACTGCCTCTTGCTCTGTGCTTTTGCTGATGATCCGACTCCTAGCTTGATTTGTTTTCCTCCCTCCAGCCTTTCTAATCAGCAGCTACCGGGAAATGCTGAGCAGGATCAATGGTTAGAGGATGGAAAGTGCTGGTGTTTGGCCTCCTAGATCATTATTTATTTCCACTACACTTGGACCTTACCCTTTCTTGGGGCTGAACAAGGATTATCACAGAAAGGAAGCTCTTGGGGCAAGAGAGCTGCTGCTTGGTGTAGAGAAAGCTTCCATGGTTCGCTCATATCATCCCAAAGCACCCAGATCAGACTCGAGGCACGCAGACCAGACTTTGGACAGTCTTACATATTTGCTTACTTTCGCGAGATCTCAAGAGAGAGCGACACAGACAGGCATGACTGGAAGGCACTGCGATCATCTTGGAAGGTCTGTCATATCACAGTAAAACTTGCCCGGCTCCTTCGATCAGGCGTCAGAAGTAAAACAATCTGCAGTCTTCCTACTGGTTAATATAAAAAGCATGGACCGATAGCAGAGAAGAATCAGGCTCCTTGGATGGCACCTAGCCCACTTACCCAGAGGGCTTTCAAGACCTAGATTTGAAGAGTAGGACAGTCTACACCAGTTTGATGAATTGTGTTGAGCAAACAGATTGACTAGCCAACACATCCTCAAGCCCTCACAAAAGCACTAGATGGGTGCGCTTTAAATGGTTCTGAGTCTTATAGGAGTGTCTTTACTGTTTAACCTCAACAGAGAGAGGAGCATCGGGGGGGGGCTCTAAATGGATCCTGAACTCATAAGAGGTGTGTGTTTGGCAGTGTGGGAGCGGGACGGCACACCACCACCCCACTCCCACACCACCGAACTCCACTGCCAATCGTCCCCCAGATTACAAGTTGTAAGCCAGGCGTGCGGCCTGCAGTGGCTGGCCCAGGGCACTGCCTATCAAAGGCTCATAGGAGAGCCTTTCAAAGACAGTACCGTGGGACCACCCCATCGTGCTCCAGCACAGCATGGACTATAAAGTCCATGACGTGCTGGAACAGGGAGTGCATGCACATAGTGGGGCACATCATGTGCCCCCTTGCATGCATCCCAAGGCCATGAGGCAACAGGGGCCCCTTAGGCGCCCATTGTTTCCTCACCATCACTTTTTTAATCGTGGGCTCACTGCCATGAAATGTGTGGCTGTGAACAAACTCATAATATGCTTGGAGTGCTGCAGGGGCACTGCCAGCATACAGCGAGCTTCTCACTGCCGTGCCACTGCCAGGGATGATCATGGATCCCTGGCATTTGCGAAGGTTCTATGGTGGTCCAACTGGCGTTATTATAATAAGGAATTGCAACTGTGGGTTTGCTGGTCAATTTGACCAACAAACTCATGATTAGGCCTTCTGATTTTTCAGTGTAAAGCCCACAATTTATTACAGCCAAAAAAACAGCAGCAGCAAGGATCACATGATACGTTATGATGTCATATCCAAAATGGAAGAAACCACCAAATTGACGTAAGTTAGTATGAGCTTAGGTTCTCCTGCATTAAACACTACATATTAAGAAAAACAGATGCCATACAAATACACATGGTGCTTAGGGCCTGTCTTAAATTTAGTTTCATGCCCTGCTTTAATGACCCTGAGGCCAGGAGTAACAGGGGCACCAAAAGGTGAGTAAGAGGTTAAGTGCCCCTCATGGTTCTGCTCATATACTTTGGCTTCTGCTTCCACTCCTAGGTTTAACTGCGTGGAACTGGACAGAAGCACCTTTCGGTCAAAATAACAGGGGTGCGATTGACCTTAAAAGAGGGATTAAAAGATTACTTTTGCCTTAATGGTAGGAAAATAATACATTTTATAGCACAATCATTCAAAATACTTTGGGACCGATTATGATGCAGCCCGTAAAATATTCAGGGCTACATTGTAATGGGCTGTGCGGTTTACTTTCTGACCATCTCATTATGATTGAGGTGGTCAAAATGCTAACTGACCAGTCATTTCAACTGGCTTCGAAGGCAGGCAAGCCAGCATGGAAACCATGTTGAAAAATGTGCACCGTAATCTCAAGGGCAGGCCTTTCCGCCCTTGAGACTACTAAGCGCGGTTTCCGACATGGTTTCCATGCCGGCCTGTCTAACATGGAAATCATGTTGCAAAGCATATTTGTGGGCCCCCAGCAGGGCCCCCTTGGGTTCACGGCCTCCAACGGCACACATGCTGCCCCTCGTTGCTTCCTGCACCTTGTGGCAGGCACCTTGAGTTGCCTGTTACAGGGTGCAGGGATAAACTGGGTGTCTTCTAACAGGTTCTGCCTTTGAGATTACGATGCATGGTTCCCGGCATGGTTTCCGTGCCTGCCTGTCCGACATGGAAACCATGTCGGAAAGGCGGTTGCTCCCTGCACCTTGTGGCAGGCACCTTGAGGTGTCTTCCACGGAGTGCAGGGATAAACTACACCTTCCTTTTCTCAGTGGGGAGTTGTGTTATGGCTGGTTTATGGTCGTAACACAAGCTCATACCACGAGCTCCCATTGAGTAAAGTAGTAATGCGACCGAACAGTGTTTGGTTGCATTATAATAGGCTGTCAGGACCGCCTACCGGGTGTTGGTCGGTTCCAGAACCGAGTCGGCTTTGGGCAAAGCTAATTCTGGCCAACATCGAAATCAGACCCGAAATCTGTAGGAGGTGAAACAGAAAACAGTGTGAGTTATGTGAAGAGAGAAGCAGGCAGGATAACAGCAAACAGAATATCAGAAGAAGACGCCAGCCAGCAAGATCCAACTTCAGCGAGAGGTGAGATAGGAAGAGAGAGCGACTGTGTGATTGAGTGGGTCACAAATAGCAAACATCATAGGGATAAGGCGGGCTTAGGTTTGGGCGTGTCTTCTGCCGAGGTTTATATCCTGAACAAAACCACTGCTTGAGAAACTGTAAAAGAAAATAAACATATTCCATCTGCTTTTACACATCTGAACATAAGCTTTCCCCAAGAGCAGACATGTCTAGCAAGATCTAATTCTGACATTTAAATGGTGCGCCTGATGTCTTATAGAGAACCCATCTCTTGACGTCTGCTGACAGGAGCGGAGTGTGTCTCGGTGTCTAGCAGATGCTGAACATGCGAATACCAGTCCTGTTTGATTACTCTTAACTCTGTCTCACTGATCAAATTCTCCTCGCGGCGCGATGTCGGCAGATGCCTGCTCCACGCGCCCTGGAGGAGTGGGAAAGACGCCTTGCTTCATTTACCTCAGGCACATATTTTTAGTGGTGCCACCTTACTAATATGTTGGTCTTCTTATATCTTGCTGGCTGGTGGCAAAGGTGTTGCTATGTCACTAAATTGAGGTTGAAAATGTTGAGCTATATAATATTACCACCTGTACCTCACTGGCAAGGTTGAGACCTACCAGTCATGGGAGGACATTGGCAGTAGCAGTTCAGAGCTGCCGACTGCTTTGGAGCATGATGGGTCAAATCATGCCTTTTTGGAGAAATGAGTAATGGTGCACATGTGCTGGCTGGGTGACATAATATATAGTAACAACAAGAGAGTGAGGAATAGACCGTGGTGCTTGTCCGTCTCCCCAGGTATACAGGTGACATAATATTCACTTTTGAGGCTCATGGTAGGAGTTACATCATTATTAGGGCATTTCAGCACTGCTGTAATCTTCTGCACTATAATGCTGAATTATAAGACTAAGGGAGGAGTCAGTATATTCTTCTTTAAGTAAGGGAATAGGGGGGACATTGAAGCCTTTAGCTATGTGGCAACACCCATTTTATGATTTTCTCTCAGACAGGCTTGAGGGGCTTTGGTGGAGTCCTGCATGCAGCAACTGTACTCAAAGTTACTTCTGAATTGGTGCATAGCACTGTTAGACCTGTTAGCCTAAAGGCGATCTTTCCCCAGATGGTTTGCTTTACTCCTCCTGCTTTTGTTGAATTGTTTGTTTTTGGCCTTAGAACTCTGCACGCTATACCACTGCTAACCAGTGATAAAGTGCTTGTGCTCACCCCTTTAAACATTTTGTTATATTTTGTTCTGTTGTGCTTGTTTTGTTTTGATTTAGTCCTTTATAATCTTCTAAATTAAGTTTAACAATGTATTTGATTGAGGCCACATCTTTGGGTCCTCAGAATTGGTTTGTTAAAAAGTTAACAGAACTGTATGTAAAAGAAATCCCTTGTCGGCACCTTTACCTGTCATTAGGTATCACCCAAGCCTTCAGGGGTATATTGTGTTACCAAATCTTTGTGAAGCGCTAGTGGGTCTGCAGCACTGATTGTGCAATCCACCTAAGTAGCCCCTGAAACATACCAGGTCTGCCACTGCTGGCTGTGTGTGCAGTATTAAACTGCCCTATTGATCTGGCCAAATAAATCTTTTGCCGGGTCTAAACTTTCCTTTCTAATACATATAAGTCACCTCCCGGTTAGGGACTCAATAGTTTTATCCCTAAAGAATTGCACTTTTAAACCCTCTTTCATGGTAAAGTCAGATTTTAAATCACAATTCTGAAGATGCATCTTTTAGAAAGCATGTTCTTATCCCAACCATTTGGTGCTTGCAGCTTTTATCTTGGGTCACATGACAATGTACAGCTGGCGGCTGGTTATTCTGTATTACTTGCAGTGAGAGAAAAGGGGAATAGGTATTGGGAGGATGGGTCATCTCTGAGTTGATGAAGGGGAGGAGTTGTCACCTACCAGGCTAGCACATCATAAAACGTCTGACTAAGCACAAAGTGTTTGACACTAGTCTTTTGTGCTCCCAGACAAGCTGGAGCAAGGGCAGGCAGGAGGGAAATTCCAAACACCTCCATGGAGGAGGGCTCTGGAAGCTTCTACAACTTCCAAACTGACACCAGGTGTAAATATTGGGCCCTCAGACCCAACCCTTCAGTACACCTCTGGACCTGTGAAAGACTGGAAAGGTCTGCTGTACCGCTCTGCTTCAAGAAGGACTGCTACCCCTCTGCCTGAGTGAGAAGTACGGAACCTGCTTCTTGAACCCAGGATCAACACAGTGACTCCAAGATCTAGTTGGCCGGCTCCAACCACCTTAAAACCTGCACCTGGACTCTGCCTGTTGTGAGTCTTGCCCCTCAAGTTATGCAGCCCCAATCCTGGACCTTGGAAGTGGGCCTCAAGGTGGTTTACCAGCCCAGGTGTGGTCTTTTTGGCAGAACCAATTCATTGCAATGCATCTCACAGCATAGCATTCGAACTACTTCCATTCGATGCATCCCTAATTTAGGGCCTCTCACTACCTCTGAACCGCAGCTACGCAATGCATCCTCAATGCAGGAATCCTCCTCACAACCACACAGATTCTGGGAACTGCTTCTGTGCAATGCATCCTCGACACAGGACCTTGCATCGCAGGCCTGCAGCTCCTTGAAAACGCTGCGGTGTGACACATCCTAAACACAGGACCTCTCATCGCAGCACACAGCTTGCAGGAACCCCCATTCCAAAATGCATCCTTGACATGGGATCTCACTACGTTCTGCAACTAGGATTAAAGGTACTTTGTGCATCAGGCCGAATTGAGTCCTGTTTCCAGCCCTTGAGTCCTGCTTCATTGCTATTGGCCTGAACTTTTTCCTGGTAAGGCACGACCAGATAACCACAGTTTATGCTTTGTGATTTAAGCACTATTTTTACCTAAAACCTTTAAAGCTGAATATCTCTGGTTCTACTGATTGGATTTTTGTTGTTTTGATGTCAACTAATTTAATACATTTTACTCTATTGTTCTAAAATTGTGTGGGATATTTTTGTGTGTTGTTTTTAGGTTATCACTGTTTGTGTTCTGTATACATTATTTACACATTGCCACTAAGTTAAGCCTGACTGCTTCGTGCCAAGCTATCACAGGTTAATTTGGGGTTTGACCCTGACAAAGAAGTGTGTTTGCTTTTGCAGCTTCAGTAGGGTTTCACCAAACTCAACCAATAACACAGGGGCATATTACCAACAAGTAGTGATATTTATCGCTAAATAGGCTTAGCGGCGATTTTCTTTATCGCTGCCTATCGCTGGATATGTTAGCGGAGAAAACATGCTATTAGCAAAGTTTTTTTCCATTGTGCTAAAATATCCAGCGATAGCGGCGAAATGCGTGAATATCGCTAAGAATACAGCGATATTCACGCGTTAGCGACAAATGCTCTTAGCCATGTTATCCACCTCCTATTGGATAACATGGCTAAGAACTGGTCTGGGCAGGTGTTAGTATTTGGAGATATTCGCGCTTAGCTCAAATATTTCCAACGCTACGCCTGCCTTGCTAATAGGCGATAGCGACGTTAGTGACTGCTTTCAGTCGCTAACTGGTTGGGTACGCCCACTTTGCATGTCATTAGTGATAAACATCGCTGACATGCAAAGCGGGCCCCAAACTGCTCTCTATCGCCTAAAAGCTGTCGCTAACATCAGTTAGTGACAGCTTGCTAATAGGGCGATAGAATTATCGCCGCTTAGCGGCCGGAAATGGCCGCTAAATCAGTGATAATTGCCTATCGACCCCCTTGGTAATATGCCCCCCAATTTCTAAAAGGTGCTCTGTACAGTTTTTGAAAGATTTTAAGGTATTGCGAGCTGCGAGGCCCGTGTTTCCATGCTCTTTCATTTGACCCCGGGCTGGGACATATAAAGAACAGTGGTCCGTGTCTGTCTTGGCTGAACTCCAGAAGATGCAGCCTTGCCGACTTGCAGCAGGATCAGACTCAGGTGCCCATTACGATGCAGCTCGGAAGGCTGTGATCCACAGTCGGAGCCTTCCAAGCCACATCGTAATGGGCTCCTCGGTTTACTTTCTGACAACCTAATTAAGATACAGGCAGTCGGAAAGTAAACGGAATGGTCATTCTGGCTGGCTTCCGATGGGCTCGGAGAGCCCGTTGGACAGTCGGAATCCAGCCAGTAATCTCAAGAGTGGGCTTTTTCATCCTTTAGATTATAATGCACGGTTTCCGACATGGTTGCCATGCCGGTCTGTCCGGCATGGAAGCCATGTCGGAAAGCATGTTTGGGGGACCCTAGCAGGGCCACATTTGGTGCACAGCCTCTAGTTGTCATGGGGTGTCGGGATGAACCACACCTCTCATGTACCTATAGGAGCATGCATTACAGATAATTTATGGCAATATTGCATGCTCCCATAGTGAAATGTAGGAATGCGACTGTGTTCAGTCGCATCCTAATGAGCTGATCAGGACCACCGACCGGGTGTTGGTCAGTCCCAAACCGAGTGGGTGTCCGGCGAAAGCAATTCCGTCGACATCGTCATCAGGCCCTTAGTGCTGCTGCAAAGCCTCCACCCTCCTCTCGTTACTATCTCTGCTGCCTTGGCCCACACTGTTTCCCTCCACTACCCCAGTCTGAGTGAGCCCCACCAGAGAGAGTCAGTCTTCTGGGTCACACCACTGACCGCACATGCTTTGCTGCCCAGTGACCAGGCCCTTCAAGAAGATGGCAACTCCAAAACTTAGTGTCTGGGCAGAGGAGTAATGTTTCCCCTACAGGGCTCCCTGCAGTGAGCAAGGGAAAGAGGGCAATAGGCTTTACTACCAGATCTTCTGCATCTCTGTTAGAATCCAAATGCCGTAGCCCAGCCGGTTAATGCTCCTGCTGAAGCAATGTATATCACCTGTATTTCACAGTTAACAATCTATGTAAAATAGTTTAGTGGATTACTACCCCTGCTGAATAGACATCTGTTTAGCCTTCAGTTTATCAGTGTTTCCTATATATGTATTGCTTCCTTCTCCGCTCTCTCACTCCCATGACCTGTCGCTTTGATCTCCCATCCCCTGCATCTCATTGACCTATTCTGTACCTTTCTTGTCTCCCCTATCTTCTCAACCTACCTTGCTTTTTCTCTCTCATATAAGTCTCTTTTCTCCTGCACATGCTCCTAGTGCCCAATTGTAATGCCCAAATCTCTGCTCGGAAACCAGCAGCCTGTGCAAATAAAAATTGGCGCGCGTAGTTTTGGATTCACAGACTCTTTAACCCATTACCAGACTATCCGTGTCCCTTTATCTCACTCTTTCAGGCTCCTGCTTTCTGCCTCCATGGCCGATTTCCTGTTTTCCTCATTCACCGTCTTACCAGGTAATTAGTCTTTTTTGATATTTTGTCCTGTGTTGCAGAAAAATATGTGCTGGTTCCCAGAAATAAGTGCTGGTGCCCCCACCAGCAAGCACCTGCTCAAATTAAGCACTGCATGTCCCTGCTTATCCTTGCATGACCCATTCCTCGCTGCCTGTCTTCTGATTCCCTTCTTTGTCCCCTCACTCCATTTCGTGTCACTGTCTTCTTTAGCACCTCTTTACCTTCTGTTGTCCCCTCCTTTCCTACCACTTCAGTTTCATTGGTCTGGGTTTTGACACCACATTTCTGTAGGAGACTTGCTGCTAACAATATACAGTGTGAGCTTTGACTTCGCAGGTAGAGATGTCTGTATGAGGATGCCTGCTTGGTTCAGGTGATAGAGTGTTTTCAAAAAAGACCTTCAGGTAGTTTTTACTGGCAAAGTTGTTGTTTATTTCTATTAGGGATTCGTGAAATGTTTACATTAAAATTTACTGTGTAACCCTTTTTCTTTCAAAATGTTCTTGCAATGAGATTCTCTCCACGCGCAGGGTGGCTGATAGCTCAATGTCACCAGGGAACAGTGGCGTAGCTGGGGGAGTGGGAGGCGGTCCGCCCCAGGTAGCACTTTTTGGTGCAGCAGCGAGCAAGGTAAGTTTTCTCTCCCTCTCCCTCATCTTCATCACCCTCTCGTCGTCTGTTACCTCCCCCGACGCTCCTCATTGTCTGTCCCCCCCCCACCTCCCTCCCCCCTTGGCTCATACCTCCACTGACCGTCCCTGGGCGATGAACTATTGAATCACCCCTGGAGGCAAAAGTGCCAGCTACGCCAGGGCTCAACTTTTCCATTCCGTACCATGCTTCTAGGTATCTTAGTCATTAAGGACCATATTTATTAAATGGATGGGTCACTTTTGCTCCACGCAACAGGGTGCATGCGTGACACAACCCTTAAGTGTGATTTATAAAGCCATGCAAGGCAACCTTGCGATCTCGTACTTGCACCGATGCGGGCGTGCACGATGGCGGGGACCTCATGAAGCGTGAGACCACAGCGCTTATGACCCGCACTAACTGAGCAGGGTGGTTCCGGCAGACGATTAACACGCCCGTTTTTGTATTAAGTTGATATCTTTTGTGCCCTAAGCTGAAAGGTCTTTTGATCCTACGCCTCGGATAACACAAATTAGAGTAAACCCAATGCATTATAGATCGCATATGACAAACCAATGGAGGGTCATATAAAGAAATACAGATGATATCAATACTCTGAGAGTTTTTGATCAACAACGGGAGGTATGTTTTTCAAAATAATTCCACCTTGGTTATTGAAGAACCCCCTTTTTTTATTTTTGACAGTAGCAGAAATAGATTTTTGTTGATCACCTCACAGCTAGTGAAGGATTTCCTTGATAGGAACGAGCATTTGATTGATTGATTAAGGAAGACGCCGCATCACATTGAATTGGTTGCTTCTTATGTAGTCCTGATGAAGACACCAGACTAACTAAACAAGTTTATGCTGCACAAAAGATGGGTCGAAACGTCGACGTGTTTAACTGAACGTCCTAATCAATGTCTAATGAGTGACTGTACAATTCAATTCTGAAATCTTCACAAATGATTCAGATTACAAATAGGACGTTTTTGGGTGAATTAGGGGCCAGATGTAGGTAAATTAGATTTACCGATTTTTAATTACCGAATTTTACCGATTCGGTAATTAAAAATCTGTAAATCTAAAGGGTGGATATGTAGGTATTTCCAGATGTGGAAATACTGAATCTGTAACAATCGGTATTTTGAAGCTTTGAAGCCCATGGAATCAATGGGAAATACCGATTCTGTATTTACAGAATCGGTAAATACCGAATTTCGCAAGGGTGCAGGGGGTGTCACTTTGACACCCTTTGGCACCCCACAAATAGGCATGTGCGCCATGTGGCACACAGACATGCCCTAAGGGCATGTCTGCCTGTCACATGGCTAGGTGTGCATGCACACATGTGCATGCACACCTGAATTCGGTATTTTACCACACAATAGGATTGTGCGGTAAAATACCGATTTTGTAGGGCCTTTGGGACTCAGAAGAGTCCCACCTACATCTGAGATTTACCGAATCGGTAAAAATACCGATTCGGTATTTTACAGAATCAGTAAATTTACCGAATCGGTAAATTTA
This sequence comes from Lissotriton vulgaris, assembly GCF_964263255.1. Lineage (NCBI taxonomy): Eukaryota > Metazoa > Chordata > Amphibia > Caudata > Salamandridae > Lissotriton > Lissotriton vulgaris. The sequence goes on from NC_141699.1 coordinate 21,333,579, forward strand.
CCGATTCTGTAAAATTGTGCCCCTACATGCCAATTCTTGAATACCGGTCGGTAACGGCCGAAAATACCGATTTTCGGCCGTTACCGACCGACCTACATCGGGCCCTAGATGTTTTTTATTTATTTATATATGTTTAAATTGTCATATTTTGCGAAGTGTATATTTATGTAATGTTCACACTTGCTTATGTTTGTCATGTGATGTTATTTATTTATGTATGGTGTTTATGCCACGTGATACACTATTATAAATAATAATTTGGCACAAAAATTTGGGAGATTTCTCTTATTCTTGATTACGTAACCTGGTATATTTTTTGTAGTAATGTACAGGCTAATATAGGGGCCAAGAATTGAAAATAATTGCTTTTTCCTAAGATTGTAAGCAGCAGAACCACTATTCCCTTACTGGACTGGCATATGGGGGCAGCAGGTGTCGAAATTGAAATGTGGCATAGCAGACCTTGCTTTCATCCATTCTACACATTACACGAGCCTACCAAAAATGGGTAAAGATAAACAAAACTCACAGTCCATACAAGAAAGTGGACAATTACACATGAACATGGACGACATTGGCCTGGAAGAGTCCCACGGACCCCCTCAAGGAACACGAAGACCCACCAGCATCTGAAGCTACAGTGTTCTTCCTATATGTAATAAAGGAATCAATGTCCTTCCTCGAATGTACAATTGGCACTCTAAGCTTTGTTCTTTTATTATTGTGACAGGACCTACTCTGCACAGTGGACAGGGTAAAAGAGGCAGAATAGTAGAGGCAGAAGACTCAATCAAACCATTCTAAACAAAAGTCTCAACCCTGACCAAGATGGTCCAGCAATTAAAAGAGCAAACAGAAGACACAGAAGGGACATCATGGTCAAACAATATTTAGACAGTTGGAATCTCAGAAGGGACAGAAGGCCTATCACAACCTTCTGTTATTAACACTTGTCTCAAGTCTTAGGTCTCGTCAGAGGAGTTTCCCCTATATTTTATTGTTGAGTGGGCCCACAGTTCCCTGGCCTAGCGCTCGTATCCATTGGCACTACCACGTCCAAAATTGCCAGTATATTCAACTTTGTGGACAGGAATGCTGTGCTGCTGACTGCCAGAAAGATTAGCCAGCGGTGATGTGGAGATGCAATGGTCATGATCTTTCCTGAATACAAGCTTAAAGGCCCACAAACAACACTGCTCTTTGCTCAATGGGAAATAAAAGATGAGAGCAATGGCCATTAAACACATTATGCTTTTACCAGCCAGGAAAGAAGAAAGACCCAGAAAAACTTCATTCCTCCCTCATAACATTATCCATCCTTCCCATTCTGCCCCACTTTGCAGGACGCTGAAATCATGCTATCAGTTCTCACTATGTTTCACGGGGCTCCATCTGGGGCTACTACATTTCCCGAATCCCAGTTTACTCTACCTTGGGCTACTAGTGGATGTTGTTTTTCTTTATTTGTTGTTAAATATTTTATGTTTTGAGTAGCAGATGCTTCTGGGACAAAACTGTAGAGTGGGTGGAGTTGGGCATTGATTATTCCCAAGACATGATCTCACTAATGTTGCTGCAAGCAGTGCTTGACATCGACTTGTTAACTTATCATATATGGTGGCACACTCAGATAGGATTACAGATGATGGTCACAAAATACTATCTTGGCATGTTAATGGCCTCAACATCAATCAAAAGGGGTGCCATAGAGTTAATCAAGTTCCATTCTCAACATGCTCTACAATTTCAGGAAACACACACCGTTAGGAACTAATTGCACCTTTCTTGGTATACATGGGTTTTGCAGGGTATACTCGCAGGCTTTTCACCTGGCTCCCAGGGAGTGTTCATCCTCCTACATCGGTCTTTTCCACAGGTGGTCCAGAGTGTCAAAGTCAACAATTTAGCTAGGTACATTCTTGTAACTAGGTCATGGGATAATCAGGGACTGTCATTCCTCCCAGCATACATTTCCCCCAACATAATTTACAAACACTCTCCAATGCCTGGCCTTGCCTATCTCTTGTAGGGTGGCAAGTAGATTTATCATTGGAAGGGACCTAAACATGGTGATCAACCCATCCCAGGATGCTTGGCATCCTCACTTCCAGAAATGGCAGCTTCACTGGGGCAAGTGAACATATGGTGTATGTGACACTGGACAATAGGCCCTGATTTTCATGGCTCATTTTCAGGCATAGACCATTTCCTTCTCCCTAATAAGGAAAGCCATAACTTCACTGATATAAATATTGTACCAAAGGGAATTTCAGATTACTCACCGATAACACTACGCTACACTTTTATGGCAACACATTACAATGGATGTAAATACTAAATGTGTGGTGACTGGCAGACAATAATTTTACTGCAGCCTTAAGATAGGATGCAGATGACTGTTTCAAATTTGACACCAATTCAATCCAATGTGTGGCCACCCCAAGGGAAACCTTCAAGGCAGTGATTAGGGGGAAGTCCATTACATATGTTATAGAACCAAGGAGGCTCAGGGATGCCGCCATTCTGGAGCTGGAGGCTGATATCACTCAGTTGAATCACCAAATCCACAGTTAAGGGTAGACCGATCTAATAGCAGAAGCAGAGATAGAGCATGCATAATTCAAAACGTTATTCATGGACACAGCTAATAAGCTCTGGGTGGCTTCTCAGGAATTAACATATCAGTCTGCTGATAGAACAGGCAAACTGCTTCTCTGGCTGGCTACCAGGATTAACAATTCCCTATGCTCATCCTTCCATGAAAGACCCAGGGGCTATGTGGTGATGACATCAAATGTAATTGTTGAAGCATTTTCGTCTTACTGTAGAACTTTATACTCTCACCTCACACTCTCATAATCAACCAAACAAACCCTGTACTCACAGACCACCCTATGCGACAAATGCAAATGGAGGACCAAGAGAATTTGAAGGCACCTATTTCCAAGGAAAGGAGCAGAGCTTCAATCGGAGCCCTAAATTCTGGGAAGACTTTGGACTGTGACAGGTTCCCAGTATTGTTCGTATTGGCTATTGAATCCTTGGCCAAGTAGAACCAGAAATATGTACTGGTACAAGGTTTTAGGTGGGCAATGGCACAGAAGATCACATCTCACTGTACACTGATGAGCCAATGGTCACATGAGATTGACTAATGAAAATATTTGATATAACTGGCTCTGTCTTGGGTCGTATGGTGAACAGGGCTAAGTCCCTTTTGTTTCCGGTAAAGAGGGAGGTGGACAATAGCTGCTTGCTCTCACAATTACACCTGTGCAGCCACACCTTCAGATATTTGGTAATAAACATCCCAAATCTATAAACGAGTATTGGAGAGCTAACATGGTCCCTATGTTGGACATAAAAGACAGAGACTTGAAAAGATGATAGTAACTCCTGCTCTCCATCCTTTGGAGAATGGCCCACTACAAAATGAAGATACTCCCCTGCCTGCTATATGTTCTACAAAACCACCCATCAAAGGATCCAACAGGGGCACTCAAGAGGCTTAAAGCATTCTACAGTCCATTTAACTTGCCAGGAATGGTGTGGTTGGCAGGAACTATCCAAGGATGTCCCTAGAGAAATGTGACACAGGTACCTACGACAGTGAGATGAGACAATCATTAATGACTGAGTGTTCGGTGATAGACATTACCACACATATGGGTTGAAATTGACCGCCTTTGACCAAAGGGGTGCTGCACATATGCTCTACGGTTCTAAAATACCACATTGTAAGAAACTGGGTTTTTGGTGACTGAGGTGTGAGCCTCAGTCAAGCAGTAATCACAAATTGAGACAGGGTGACGAACATGTCAACCGTAAATTAACCAACTAAATAATTGCTCGATTCATCTTAGCATTGTTTTACAGGTAGTCACAGCACAGAATCTGCTTTGATTATAGCTGCCAAGGAAATTAGAGAGATAACTGACCATAGTGGCAAAGATGCCCTCTTTCTTTTCGACTTGTTGGCAGCTTTCTACACCATTAACCACAAAATACTGTTGACCTGTCTGGAGACTATTGGAATCAGAGGTTTTGCCCTGACTATGTTAGGATCTTTTCTAGCGAGTCGAGAGCAATCATTCACTCTTGGTAATTTCATTTTAAGCCGCTCTCCCTTCTGTGTGGGGTCCCACAGGGCTCAGCGCTAACATCCACATTGTTCAAGGTCAATCAATCAATCAATCACAGCATTTATTTATTTAGGTCTATTTTACCCCCTGGCAAAGCTAATCCGTTCTTTTTAGTTCTCTATAGTATTCTATGCTGATGACACCCAAATAGTGGTCTCCATTTTCACTGACCTGCTCAAGGTAGTTAAATGCTTCTGTAACTATATGCAGGAGTTGAACAAACACTATTTTAAACACAACTCTGGGAAAATGGAGGTTCTTTTGTTTGGTTGCAATACTTTATTTTAGTCCCCAATGGGGTGGCCTCCGGATCTTGTCTGTAGTGTCTTGTAAGTTAGCAATGATGAAACTCTTTTGCCTCTTGATGAACTCTGTAGATATTGGCAAAAGTGTTAGAGCGGAATGCAATGCAGGTTGATTTATAATGCCGAGTTTGCAGTTATTTGCAGAAGAATAAAGATGTGTAATATTAAGCTCCATGTGTTGTTTAGTTATTGGCGGGTACGCCAGGCTAGGGAAAACGCTACAAATGATGATGAGATAGAGGATACGTAACCCAAGGATCGAAAGAGAGTTTGCCGTGTTCCAGGCAAACTGCTAGTAAGTGTCAAGTGCCATGTGTGCTGACCTAGAAGTACAGAATTAATGTTTAATGCATGTGGAATCGAAGAGCAACTCCAGCTGCTGTGAAGCAGTTGATTATAACAAAAGCATTGGAGAGAATCTACTCATCATTGGCCGAGAACTTGCTGGTCAGGCCCTACAAAGAAGCCTTGCCAGATAAAGTCAAACATTAAATGGAGCACTGCTGTCAAAGGCTGATACATACAGAAAAGATGCACTAAAAACTGCAGTAGTCAAATATATAAAGCACCAGCTGACAAAACAATTTACCAGAAATGATATTGTCAGTGCACTTAGCAGATCACCCACAAGGCCAAGCAGCTGTGGCAAATTAACACTGAACTTAGCTGATTGTCATCTAAGTCATTGTCAGAGTTCTATAACAGACAAGTGAAAATGAAGAAAATAGTTGTGCCATGTCAATATTTACCTCAGAAAAGTGTGTGCTTGTTGGGCTGGCCTCATGTGAGGTAAAATGTCAGTCAAGGAAAAGTCACAATAATGAACTACTAGAGAAAAACCTGTAAACCCAGCTGAGACCTGGGAGGATTTATTAACAAACAACGTCTCAACAGGTATTGTTTCTAGACAATTTGGCAAATGTAAAATCAATTACAAAAGAACAGAACCAGAGAGAATTCAATCATTTTGTGAAAATGCCATCTGTATTAGATTTTCAAAAGAATAATTGTATTAGTTATAACAGCACTAATAAATAGTTTACCAAGGTGATCTACAGAATAGTGCACACAAAGTGCTTGTGTAAGAAGTGAATGGCGCAAGTGAGGCAAATGACAAAGTGCAAGAAATCAGCATGAAAGGTGCAAAAGTGTATTTAAAACTAGCCACATAACATGCAATGAAACCGTAATTAATACAGATCATGTTATGAAGCAAAAGACTGCCTGATGTATGCTGAGCAGTCGATGGCGTTTCGACCTATTCAAATTAAGGTCATCATCAGGACATGATTGCACTTTAATCAGACGGTGCTGTGATTAAAGGAACAGTACTCGTGAAGGGAGCAATAAATTGTTTATATCAATCAACTTGGAAGTACGTTCCAGGGTGCGTGACGAAGAGCACCTTATAGGGAAACATGCACAAAGGTGCAAATATTTCGGGTCTGTGTTATTTAATGAGGGCGTTAATCAGTCCATCAATAAAAGGAAGTTACGATCTCTGTTAATGTTGTCTGCTGAGTACAGCTCTGAAAAGGTGATTTCGGCATTGGAGCTAGTCAATATAAAAATGACTCAGGGGTATGACTCCCATTACTCCCATATGGAACATGGGGGCATATTACCAAGGGCCTTATCACCGCTTTAGCAGGAATTTTTCCCGCTAAAGCGGCGAGAATTTTATCACCCTATTACCTAGCTGTCGCCAACACCAGTTAGCGACAGCTAGTAGGAAATAGCGATCATCTTGGGGCCCACTTTGCATGTCAGCGATAATTATCGCTAATGACATGCATAGTGGGCGTGCCAAGATGTTAGCGACTGGAAACAGTCAGTTTCAGTTTATAAACTTTATTCGACAGTTTAAAAAACGTCATAAAAGTACACAAATAAAAATCGAACATGTAACATTACACAGGGAAAGTACATATCATAATGGTTTGTTTTCATTGCATACAGAAGTCAACCAATAAAAAACGAAAAAATAGCTAAAAAACCATACTTTTTCTTACAGCAACAGATTTCAGGATAAAGGTTGCGATAAAAACAGTCACAAACATCGCTATCTCCTATTACCTACTTTTGGCAATATTCGCGCTAAGCGCGAATATCTCCAAAAGCTAACGCCTGCCCAGAGTAGTTCTTAGCCATGTTATCCAATGGTAGGTGGATAACATAGCTAAGAGCATTAGCTCGGTAATGCATGAATATCGCTGACTTTTCAGCGATATTCATGCATTTCTGCTGAGTTTTATCGCTTTTGAGATAAAGCTTCATAATAGCAAGGTTTATCTGCGATACAAATCGGCGGAGCTCGGCGATAATAATATTGCTGCTAAGCCAACATAGTGATAATTATCGCTAGTTGTTGGTAATATGCCCCATTATTTTGTTTGATGACGGATGCTTGGGTGTTTGGATCTAGAGTGACACCAATCAATGAACTGTTCCCTTAACCCCTTGACCACGGAGCAAATTCCATCACGGTGCAGGTGTTCTAAACAGTGGGCGGGGCTGCGTCGGCCAACGGACGTGCGCAGCACTAGCGAGGTAGTGGTACCGAGGGGTGTTCCCGACACAAGTACGGAATGGGTTAAAGGGTCTGCTTGCAGCATCCTCACGTTGTTTCTTGGGAAGTATGGCGAGGCCTTTGCAATCGGCATCTTGCACCGCCAGCTGCCAGTCCATCCCCTAATGCTCTCCTCTCTCAAACATCACCAGCTGCATGCTGCCGAATTACCCTGGGTCTGCGGCTTCATTTCCCAGAGCATTACAGCCCCGTCATTGCCATGTAAACGTTACTAACCAAGATAACAAAAATAGAAAGAAATCCTAAGGTCACCGAAGAGAATGCTAATTTTTGGTGGTCAAACATGCGTATATTATTAAAACGGTTCATAGTTTATCATTGAATGAGCGATTCCAATTATGCCTGCCTTGGGCCTGGGCTAGGTTTATAATTGAGGTTCATACATTTCAAAATGAATCCACAGGGAAAGCGCAGGGTAATACAAATCTGAAAATGCACTTTAAATTACCCACAATTACAAGCAGCGCTTTGTATATTTTACTCTATAATGAAATACCGTTGGAGCTCTTTATTCTGATTTCTAACATATTTTAACAAGAGAGCTACAGTACATTATGTGCTCTTTTCTGGATGGCTGGGTGATTTATTAACAGTCCATGCTGTAAAAAAACCTTTTAGGTACATGCCACCACCACATGAACCAACTGTGAGCAGCAGAGTCTGAGCACTGGTCCAGGCTGGAGGATAAGCCCTGCATCCACAAATGTCCCACTCTGACAACTTCCATTTAAACCCACTAAACACATTTGCCCTTCTCACATAGGCAAACTTATAAATGTAGATTACATCTCATGGAAGTGTACTCATTAGGAGTAACTCTACTACTTCTTGCTATGGTTCGTCTACTTTTTTGCTATTCACCATTTCAAAGTGTAAATTTACTCCTAGGTGTAAACATTTCACAGCTCCACCCACTGAGTTTAAGGGTGGAGTCTGTGTAAACACAATTTACAACTTCACAACTATTTTTATGTTCTGCACACTTGGAGGAGACCTCCATAACTTAGGTGGAAACTCTTGCAAACATATCGGAGGTCTCTGCAAATTGGATGGAGACCCCCACATGCGTAATAGTAGAATTACATACACTGGGGACCTATTATGATAACGGTATAAAATTCCTGTTAGCGCCATGGCACTCCTTGCAACAGGTATGCAAAAAGCGACAGTGCACTCCAAATGTGTTGAATGCGCTGCCCGCGGGACAGCAGCAAACTCATGCAGCTCTGGGGGCAGAGAATTCAAGTGAAGTGCAGAGCTGCCTGCAATTTTAGAGGGGTTAGAGATCCACCTCAGGTGGTTTCAGTGAGTGACTGCACTCACCTGCAAGGGGATATCTGGGGCGCTCCATGGGTCCCACTTTCAAACCTCAATAGGGCTGTTCTCAGGGGGTGCAATGCAAGTCCACCACCTTTTGTGGCACACTTTTAGTGCCCCACCTGACAGCTTCTGTGCCTCTACAACTGTGCTCATAATACAGCATACAATGCATGCAAATAAGGGAACGCCCTCTTGAGCTAGTGCTGGATCTACATATGATGCAGCCTTATCAATATTACATAAGGGACTGCACATGTATCTGCAACCCCTTCTGTAATATCAAAGTGCCACGAGGCCCACAAAATAGGTGTACATGCCTGTTGAGCCCCTGAGGCACTCTCAGCAATGCAGTCAATGACCTCAATCAAAAACACCTGACCACATTCCCCTCCAACAACATAAATACTACCCACCCTGTAAGCTCTTTATTTTTCTTTCATGTCTTACAGGTACTGAAGATATCACAGTCTTCTGCTGTGTTGCACAACACTATTGGGGAGGGGAAAAGACAGTCCTTGTAGTTAGGTTTTTTTGATAAAACATGAGAAAAAAACTACATGGGCTGCTTCCACTCACCCCCAGTGGAACACAGAAGTAGGTGACAGATGCTGTCAGTGAACTGGGGGAAGGCGATGTAGGGGATATTAAAAAGAAGCAGTAACATGAGAAGAGGTGGGGAAGTAGACGTTCTCCAGGATTCAGCTGGCACGAGCTCTTCCTGGGTTCGAGATGCAACTGCAGGCACCTGGAACTCATCTCCATCTCACCTGTCATTTCCATTACACATTCCACCTGCTTTACGGGCTACCTCCTTTGAACTACTCTAATGAATGTGAGGTAATATTCTTTACCCATCTCTCTCTCAATAAAGGTGATCCTATCATCACTCACTCATAACTGTCCTTCACTCATATCTATATTGTTAGGTATGCATCATGTACATACTCTTCAGAGACACTCTACAACACATACCCTCTAAATACCTAGATGTGTTTTCATCTTTTTTTCAACTTTTTTCATATAGACACGTTTTCAAGTTGATGAATTGCTTTGGCTGGAGCAGGGGTTATAGCAAATGCAGAAGAGCAAATCCAAAGGCAGCTCTCTCAAATCAACCCAACTACACACATAGAGACACGGTTGTATGTCGTCACAACGCATACTTTTACAACGCATGCCTTTACAACACATTTTTTACAACGCAACATCCATTACAACGCATTCCATTACAACACATTCCATTACAACAAATTTCCTTAAACTACCATTACAACGCATTCCATTACTACGCATAATAACTTTACAACGCATACCATTACAACCCATATTTGTTAAGTATTGGATAGTAAAGCGGTACAAAATACTATTCTAAATCCAGGGAGTGCAACAGTAGGGTAAGTGTTGGATAGTGTAGGGGTAAAATTTACTATTCTAACTCCAGGGGGTGCAACAGTAGGGTAAGTGTTGGATAATGTAGGGGGAAAAATTACTATTCTAACTCCAGGGGGTGCAACAGTAGGGAAAGTGTTGAATAGTGTAGGTATGCGTTGTAAACTGCGTATCACCATGGATGCACCTGGGCCAAGTGCAGAGGACAACCCGAACCCCACAAGCTCCACGGAGGACCAGCCAGGAACCCTGTGTTCGACGGAAGGGCAAGGAGAAGAGGAAGAGGAAGCCAGTGTTCAGTTTGCAGGAAGACCAGATCATCGTCATGGAGGTGATAGAACACTACCAACGACTGTTCATCACATGCACTGCGTCATTGGCAACACAAACAGAAATATGGCAGTCCATCGTCACCAACATGAATGCAGTCAGAGTGACGAGGAGGTCAACGGAAGAGGTCAAGAGGCACTGGCATGAAGTGCACTGTCAAACCAAACAGAAACTCATTGCCAACAGGAAGGCAGCAAAGGCGACTGGAGGTGGAAGTCCTGTGGCACAGGAGGAGCACGATGAGCAGGAGGAATTGGTGGCCACAGTCATTAGTGTGGAGAAGGTGCAAAGAGTTGGGGGTCTGGACACAGCTCAATATGACCTGACCCAACAGCAACAGGGTGAGTAACGACGAGGGACTGGGGGGACGGAGGGAGATGGGCACAATGGCACACATGCACAATCATGTGCAGCACACTGACGGGCGGGCAGGGAAGATGAAGGGGGGGTGAGGCGGGAGATGCAGCCGGCTGGGGTGTAGGTAAGGGAGCCAAAGGAAAGGGAGAGAAAGGAGCAGAAATTCCAAGAGCAGTGATTCGTTTGAGCACCGAAGGACTGGGGGACCCATTACCCTGACAGGCAAGGAGCTGTAAGGAGCTGTAAGTTAAAAAAGGGACAGGGTATGCGGCCCCCGGTCCCGACCAGTCGCGGACGGGCACAGACGGGCTTGCCTTTGGCGCGCCTTCGGCGCACCCGCTGCGCGCGTCCGCTCCGCGGTCGGGAAGATGTCATCTTTAAATACTGGCCAGAAAGGGGGGAGTGGCCGAGAGACAGCAGGGCAACCCCAAAGTACCCGCAAGATGGCGTCCGACCTGGCCCGTCCCGACCACAGCAATCTAGTGGGCTGGAAGGGGAGACGATCGGCGAGGCAGGGAAGTAACAGTGAGGGGTCAGGCAGGTGAAAAATTATACAGGTAGGTTTAAACAAGTGCCTAAAGATTATGAAAACGCCTTCAAGTGCGGAAGTATCGGTGCTCCCGGCTTAAAATGCCTCAGGAGGTCTGCTCGCGATAGTAATCATGCGAGCAGACAAGCGTTACAAACAAGAGTCATGTTACACACAATACACAGATAAAAACAGGTTCGCTATTTAAAAAAGCAGGTAACGGAGCTCCCGGCTTTAATCGCCTCAGGAGGTCTGTAGATAATATTCAATCATGTGAGCGGCGCAAACAGCTCGCCAGAAATACTCGCCAGAGGGGGGAGTGGCCGAGAGACTGCACCGGCAACCCCAAAGTACCCACAAGATGGCGTCCGACCTGGCCCGTCCCCACCACATCAACCTAGTGGGCTGGAAGGAGAGACGATCGTCGAGGCAGGGCAGTAACAGTGAGGGTGCAGGCAGGTGGAAAATTAAACAGTTAGTTTAAACAAGTGCCTAAAGATTATGAAAACGCCTTCAAGAGCGTAAGTATCGGTGCTCCCGGCTTAAAATGCCTCAGGAGGTCTGCTCGCGATAGTAATCATGCGAGCAGACAAGCGTTACAAACAAGAGTCACATTACACACAATACACAGATAAAAACAGGTTCGCCATTTAAAAAAGAAGGTAACGGAGCTCCCGGCTTTAATCGCCTCTGGAGGTCTGTAGATAATATTCAATTCATCATTAAAATTTACTATGTAACCCCGTTTCTTTCAAAATGATCTTGCAATGAGAGTCTCTCTACATGCAGGATGGCTTGATAGCTCAATGTCACCAGGGAACAGTGGCCTAGCTGGGGGAGTGGGAGGCGGTCCGCCCCAGGTAGCACTTTTTGGTGCAGCAGCGAGCAAGGTAAGTTTTCTCTCCCTCATCTTCATCACCCTCTCGTCGTCCGTTGCCTCGCCCGACGCTCTTCATTGTCTGTCCCCCCGCCTCCCTCCTCCCCCCCTCTTACCTCCACTGACCGTCCCTGGGCGGCGAACTCTGGATCACCCCTGGAGGCAAAAGTGCCAGCTACTCCAGGGCTCAACTTTCCATTCCTTACCATGCTTCTAGGTATCTTAGTCATTAAGGACCATATTTATTAAATGGATGGGTCACTTTTGCTCCACGCAACAGGGTGCATGCGTGACACAACCCTTAAGTGTGATTTATAAAGCCATGCAAGGAAACCTTGCAATCTCGTACTTGCACCGATGCGGGTGCACGATGGCGGGGACCTCATGAAGCGTGAGACCACTGCGCTTATGACCTGCACTGACTGAGCAGGGTGGTTCCGGCGGACGATTAACAAGCCAGTTTTTTGTATTAAGTTGATACCTTTTGTGCCCTAAGCTGAAAGGTCTTTTGATCCTACGCCTCGGATAACACAAATTAGAGTAAACCCAATACATTATAGATTGCATATGACAAACCAATGGACGGTCATATAAAGAAATACAGATGATATCAATACTTTGAGAGTTTTTGATCAACAACGGGAGGTATGTTTTGCAAAATAATTCCACCTTGGTTATTGAAGAACCCCCTTTTTTTTTATTTTTGACAGTAGCTGAAATAGATTTTTGTTGATCACCTCACAGCTAGTGAAGGATTTCCTTGATAGGAACGAGCATTTGATTGATTGAGTAAGGAAGACGCCGCATCACATTGAATTGGTTGCACACACTTCTTATGTAGTCCTGATGAAGACACCAGACTGACTAAACAAGTTTATGCTGTACAAAAGATGGATCGAAACGTCGACGTGTTTAACTGAACGACCTAATCAATGTCTAATGAGTGACTGTACAATTCAATTCTGAAATCTTCACATATGATTCAGATTACAAATAGGACGTCTTTGGATGAATTAGATGTTTTATATTTATTTATATATGTATATATTGTCATATGTTGCGAAGTGTATATTTATGTAATGTTCACACTTGCTTATGTTTGTCATGTGATGTGATTTATTTATGTATGGTTTTATGCCACGTGTGCTGATACACTATTATAAATAATAATTTGGCATACAAATTTGGGAGATTTCTCTTATTCTTGATTACGTAACCTGGTATATTTTTTGTAGTAATGTACAGGCTAATATAGGGGCCATGAATTGAAAATAATTGCTTTTTCTTTAAGATTGTAAGCAGCAGAACCACTGTTCTCTTACTGGACTGGCATGTGGGGGCAGCAGGTGTCGAAATTGAACTGTGGCATAGCAGACCTTGCTTTCATCCATTCTACACATTACATAAGCCTACCAAAAATGGGTAAAGATAAACAAACCTCACAGTCCATACAAGAAAGTGGACAATTACACATGAACATGGACGACATTGGCCTGGAAGAGTCCAACGGACCCCCTCAAGGAACACGAAGACCCACCAGCATCTGAAGCTACAGTGTTCTTCCTATATGTGACATAAGAATCAATGTCCTTCCTCGAAGGTACAATTGGCACGCTAAGCTTTGTTCTTTTATTATTGTGACAGGACCTACTCTGCACAGTGGACAGGGTAACAGAGGCAGATTAGTAGAGGCAGAAGACTCAATCAAACCATTCTAAACAAAAGTCTCAACCCTGACCAAGATGGTCCAGCAATTAAAAGAGCAAGCAGAAGACACAGAAGGGACATCATGGTCAAAAAATATTTAGACAGTAGGAATCTCAGAAGGGACAGAAGGCCTATCACAACCTTCTGTTATTAACACTTGTCTCAAGTCTTAGGTCCCGTCAGAGGAGTTTCCCCTATATTTTATTGTTGAGTGGGCACACAGTTCCCTGGCCTAGCGCTCGTCTCCATTGGCACTACCACGTCCAAAAATTGCCAGTATATTCAACTTTGTGGACAGGAATGCTGTGCTGCTGACTGCCATAAAAAATAGCCAGTGGCGATGTGGAGATGCAATGGCGATATATATATATATACATGCCGATAGAAAAGCTGCCGACGAGGAGGCTAAAGGTGACCAGAATGAATCAGTCATTAGTAGGAAAAGTAAACTAAAGCCCGAGTCTGAAGGGCACAAGGTGATGTCTATTAGTAAAAAGGAATTGTGCGTTAGATGTGGATTTTTGTTTCCACACAAAGGTTAATGTCCCGCCATTAGATAGATATGTAAAGATTGTGGGAAAGAGGACCATTTTGCGATGGGTGCAGAGCAAAGGAAAAAGCAAGTGCATCACAGCAGGAAAACAAAATGGTAATCGGAGCGTTCTAGAAGCAACGTTCAACGAGCACCCACAAGGCCAAGCAGCTGTGGCAAATTAACACTGAACTTAATGTGGAGAAGTGTGGCTCAGGGGTTAGAGGCGGCAGACCTGGAGCTTGAGTTCGGCCCTGGACCAGGGTTCAATTCCCCGCCTCGGCGGGTGTTGGGCTCAAAAATTCCACGGACTTGTTAATTCTCCCTCCGGTGCCTTCTCGACTCACGGGTTCACACTCTGTGACTCTGGGCAATAGCTTGCTTAATCTCCACAACGGCCCCTCGCGGTGGGATGCCTGGCTTTCACCTTGTGGATACCCTGCCAGGGTTATCTCACAGGGGAATACCAGGACGGGTTCCCTAAGCAAGCGCGTAGATGCCCCAGGGTAAGTCGTGCGCTATATAAGTTTCATTCATTTCATTTCATTTCAACTTAGCTCATTGTCATCCAAGTCATTGTCAGAGTTCTATAACAGACAAGTGAAAATGAAGAAGATAGTTGTGCCATGTCAATATTTACCTCAGAAAAGTGTGTGCTTGTTGGGCTGGCTGCATGTGAGGTAAAATGTCAGTCAAGGAAAAGTCACAATAATGAACTACTAGAGAAAAACCTGTAAACCCAGCTGAGACCTGGGTGGATTTATTAACAAACAACGTCTCACCAGGTATTGTTTCTAGACAATTTGGCATGTGTAAAATCAATTACAAAAGAACAGAAGCAGAGAGAATTCAATCATTTTTTGAAAATTCAATCTGTATTAGATTTTCAAAAGAATAATTGTATTAGTTATAAATGCACTCATAAATAGTTTACCAAGGTAATCTACAGAATAGTGCACACAAAGTGCTTGTGTAAGAAGTGAATGGCGCAAGTGAGGCAAATGACAAAGTGCAAGAAATCAGCATGAAAGGTGCAAAAGTGTATTTAAAACTAGCCACATAACATGCAATGAAACCGTAATTAATACAGATCATGTTATGAAGCAAAAGACTGCCTGATGTATGCTGAGCAGTCGATGGCGTTTCGACCTATTCAAATTAAGGTCATCATCAGGACATGATTGCACTTTAATCAGACGGTGCTGTGATTAAAGAAACTGTACTCGTGAAGGGAGCAATACATTGTTTATATCAATCAACTTGGAAGTACGTTCCAGGGTGCGTGAAGAAGAGCACCTTACAGGGAAACCTGCACAGAGGTGCAAATGTTTCGGGGTCTGTGTTATTTAATAAGGGCGTTTAGTCAGTCCATCATTAAAAGGAAGTTACGATCTCTGTTAATGTTGTCTGCTGAGTACATCTCTGAAAAGGTGATGTCAGCATTAGAGCTAGTCAATATAAAAATTACTCAGGGGTATGACTCCCATTACTCCCATATGGAACATTATTTTGTTTGATGACGTATGCTTGGGTGTTTGGATCTAGAGTGACACCAATCAATGAACGTCTACCTTAACCCCTTGATTGCAGCGCGAATTCCGCCACGGTGCAGGTGTTCTAATCAGTGGGCGGGGCTGCGTCGGCCAACGGACGTGCGCAGCACCAGCGAGGTAGTGGTCGCGACGGGTGTTGGCCGACACAAGTACGGAATGGGTTAAAGGGTCTGCTTGCAGCATCCTTACGTTGTTTCTTCGGAAGTATGGAGAGACCCTTACAATCGGCATCTACACCGCCAGCAGCCAGTCCATCCCCTAATGTTCTCCTTTCTCAAACATTACCAGCTGCATGCTGCCGAATTACCCTGGGTCTGCGGCTTCGTTTCCCAGGGCATTACAGCCCCTCATTGCCATGTAAACGTTACTAACCAAGATAACAAAAATAGAAAGAAATCCTAAGGTCACCGAAGAGAATGCTAATTTTTGGTGGTCAAACATGCGTATATTATTAAAACGGTTCATAGTTTATCATTGAAATGAGCGGTTCCAATTATGCCTGCCTTGGGCCTGGCTAGGTTTATAATTGAGGTTCATACATTTCAAAATGAATCCACAGGGAAAGCGCAGGGTAATACAAATCTGAAAATGCACTTTAAATTACCCACAATTACAGGCAGTGCTTTGTATATTTTACTCTATAATGAAATACCGTTGGAGCTCTTTATTCTGATTCCTAACATATTTTAACAAGAGAGCTACAGTACATTATGTGCTCTTTTCTGGATGGCTGGGTGATTTATTAACAGTCCATGCTGTACAAAAACCTTTTAGGTACATGCCACCACCACATAAACCAACTGTGAGCAGCAGAGTCTAAGCATTGGTCCAGGCTGGAGGATAAGCCCTGCATCCACAAATGTCCCACTCTGACAACTTTCATTTAAACCCACCAAACACATTTGCCCTTCTCACATAGGCAAACTTATAAATGTAGATTACATCTCATGGAAGTGTACTCATTAGGAGTAACTCTACTACTTCTTGCTATGGTTCGTCTACTTTTTTGCTATTCACCATTTCAAAGTGTAAATTTACTCCTAGGTGTAAACATTTCACAGCTCCACCCACTGAGTTTAGGGGTGGAGTCTGTGTAAACACAATTTACAACTTCACAACTATTTTTATGTTCTGCACCCTTGGAGGAGACCTCCATAACTTAGGTGGAAACTCTTGCAAACATATCGGAGGTCTCTGCAAATGGGGTGGAGACCCCACATGCGTAATAGTAGAATTACATACACTGGGGAAATATTATGATAACAGTGTTAAATTCCTGTTAGCGCCATGGCAGTCCTTGCAACAGGTATGCAAAAAGCGACAGTGCACTCCAAATGTGGTGAATGCGCTGCCCTTGGGACAGCGGCAAACTCATGCAGCTCTGGGGGCAGAGAATTCAAGTGAAGTGCGGAGCTGCTGCTCTAAGCTTCTCCGAGTTTCACAGTGCAATGGCACCTGCCTGCACTTTTAGAGTGGTTAGAGATCCACCTTCAGGTGGTTTCAGTGAGTGACTGCACTCACCTGTAAGGGGATTGCTGGGGCGCTTCATGGGTCCCCCTTTCAACCCTCAATATGGTTGTCCTCAGGGGGTGCAATGAAAGTCTACCACCTTTTGTGGCACACTTTTAGTGCACCACCTGACAGCT
Source organism: Lissotriton vulgaris (assembly GCF_964263255.1). NCBI lineage: Eukaryota > Metazoa > Chordata > Amphibia > Caudata > Salamandridae > Lissotriton > Lissotriton vulgaris. Next base: position 21,350,856 of record NC_141699.1, read on the forward strand.
TCTGTGCCTCTACAACTGTGCCCATAATACAGCACGCAATGCATGCAAATGAGGGAACGCCCTCTTGAGCTAGTGCTGGATCTACATATGATGCAGCCTTATCAATATTACATAGTTGACTGCACATGTATCTGCAACCCCTTCTGTAATATCAAAGTGCCAACGAGGCCCACAAAATAGGTGTACATGCCTTTTGAGCCCCTGAGGCACTCTCTGCAATACAGTCCATGACCTCAATCACAAACACCTGACCCACATTCCCCTCCAACAACATAAATACTACCTACACTGTAAGCTCTTAATTTTTCATTCATGTCTTACAGGTCCTGAAGATATCACATTCTTCTGCTGTGATGAACTACACTATTGTGGAGGGGAAAAGACAGTCCTTGTAGTTAAGTTTTTGATAAAACATGAGAGAAAACTACATGGGCTGCTTCCATTCACCCCCAGTGGAACACAGAAGTAGGTGACAGATGTACTGGGGGAGGCGATGTAGGGGATATTAAAAGAAGCAGTAACATGAGAAGAGGTGAGTGAAGTAGAAGTTCTCCAGGATTCAGCTGGCACAAGCTCTTACTGCAGGGCACCTGGGACTCATCTCCACCTCACCTGTCATTTCCATTACAAATTCCACCTGCTTTACGGGCTACCTCTTTTGAACTACTCTAATGAATGTGAGGTAATATTCTAAACCCATCTCTCTCTCTCAATAAAGGTGATCCTATCATCACTCACTCATAACTGTCCTTCACTCATATCTATATTGTCAGGTATGCATCATATACATACTCTTCAGAGACACTCTACAACACATACCCTCTAAATACCTAGATGTTTTTTCATCTTTTTTTCAACTTTTTTCATATAGACACGTCTTCAAGTTGATTAATTGCTTTGGCTGGAGCAGGGGTTATAGCAAATGCAGTAGAGCAAATCCAAAGGCAGATCTCTCAATACAACCCAACTACACACATAGAGACACGGTTGTATGTCGTTACAATGCATACTTTTACAACGCATGCCTTTACAGTGCATTTTTTACAACGCAACATCCATTACAACACATTCCATTACAACACATTCCATTACAACGAATTTCCTTAAACTACCATTACAACGCATTCCAATACAACACATACTACCTTTACAACGCATACCATTACAACGCATACCATTACAACGCATATTTGGTAAGTATTGGATAGTATGGGGTACAAATTACTATTCTAACTCCAGGGGGTGCAACAGTAGGGTAAGTGTTGGATAGTGTAGGGGTAAAAATTACTATTCTAACTCCAGGGGGTGCAACAGTAGGGTAAGTGTTGGATAGTGTAAGGGTACTATGCGTTGTGATGGAATGCATTGTAATGGTATGTGTTGTAATGACTGCATTGTAATGACATGCGTTGTAGTGGTATGCGTTGTAGTGTCATGCGTTGTAATGGTTGCATTGTAATGGCATGCGTTGTAATGGATGTTGGGTTGTAAAAGTTTCGTTGTAATGGTAGTGTGTTGTAAAAGTTGCATTGTAAAGGATGTTTCCCAGAGACACACATACACTTGGTTTGCTGAACCCAAACACTCCAGTCGATCCCATTGATGAGTGTTTCTGATGCAAAGTTCGCATAGTTGGGATTGATGCATCAGTACAGAGGAGCTCCGAGACAGTGATGCATAGTCTGTCATCATCATTAAGGATGCTGTCAAAGAAAGATGCAGGGCCCTGCACCGGGGATGCGATGTGCAGCAGTGGTTCAGATGAGGCAATGGGCTACAATGTGATGTGGGTTTTTGGGACAGCCTTGACCGACACAGCAGTGGCGATGCATCTGTTTTGCTCCGGCAGATGTGTTATTTTCAGTGGATCCACAGAGGCTGTCAAGCCCCTTACACCTGATTTCAAGGGTCCAGAACTGGGTTGGCACCACGTGTCAGGTTTGACTTAAAGATGACAGTGTCTAGGCACAGGTGCAAGGTTGCTGGAAGCCTTTTGTGTCCCTGAAGATTCAGAGCAGGATGCAAGCTAACTACCCCTTGGAGTCACTCTGAGGTTCTGGGTTCAAGTGATGCAGGTCTCAAACAGGTAGAGGGCAGCAGGTCAGCAAAGAAAGCAGAAATCCAGTAGAGTGGCAGTCCTTTCACCAACACAGAAGTCCTTCTTCCTGGCAGAGTATCCACAAGTCCAGAAGTGCACTGAGGAGGTGGTTTCTGAGGTCCAGTATTTATACCTGGTACCCTTTCTCTGAAAGATGGGAGAAGCTTCTAGAATTCCCTCTGAAGTTAACAGGCATCATGCCCTCCCTGCCCTGGCTCTCGGATTACCTACAGGTGGTATTCAGCTTTTTTTAGCGGAAGCAGGGCAGAGCCTATTCAAGTGTCAGTGGGGCTATGCCCAGCTCCTCCCTCCCACCCTGCCAGTGATGGTACATCCAGCTACACCTAAAGCTTCATATTGTGTGTGGCTGTCTAGGTGGCACAAACCCCAGTTGTCATCTATGCCCAGTCATGTGACTCAGAGACAAGCTGCCTGCACTAAATGGCTGAGACAGGAAAATGCCGACTTTCTTAAAGTGGCATTTCCAAAATTGTAATAAAAAATTTGACTTCACAATGAAAAAAATGTTGTCATTACAATTTCAAAGACACCAAGCATGAAATGGACACCCGCTCCCGTTTGGTAGTTACATCTTATTAAATGTAGTAAATTAACTCCAATCCCGTCACTCTCAGTACCAATAGTACATGGTGTTCAGGCAGCTGCAAAGTGCGAAGGTCAGAGGGTGTGGTCTCCATCCAATTCTGTCACCATAACCAGCTGCATTGCTTCTTGAGCCTTGAGACTTTTAACTCCATCCGCAAATCGCTCCTAGCCACATTTCACCAATTTACTAAGGACTTGCGTTACCCTTGCATCATGCAAGGCATTGCAAAACAGAGCAAGTCTTAAGTCAAATTTACTAAGCCACATAAAGCCACTGTGCTTGTTTCTGTGTAGCTTAGTCTCTCAAGAGTAAATCAAGGCATTGCAATTCACTACCTTCTGTTACTCTGCATTGAGAAGATATTCCATGGTTGGAGTGTGGGCTTTCCCTGGATTCCACCCATGGATGTTAGTGCATTCCCAGCAGCACACAAGAGGAAAATGCCTCTGAGTATTGTTTTTCTGCAGGAAGCTGTTCCTTCCTGCAAAAAAGCAATTCTGCCTGTAATGCAGGCATCCTTGCTCCATGGCCTAAGGGTGCCTGCATTAGCACTCGGCAGCACTCGGTGCGCCAGCGCAGGGAGGGAGGAGGAATGCTCTACATTTTAGTAGATATGTCTCATTCCTGCTCTCTTCATTGGACACAGCGCAGCAATGCAGAAAATGTTAGTAAACCTGAGCCATAATCTTTGCCCATGTGCTCAGGGTTCTGGGTGGACCTACATCCTTCGTCAATGCGCAAGCACTACCTACACGGAGCATCCACGCAAAAGCAAAGTGCAGTAGATGTTCAGGCCTTTGGATGTGAATGCACAGATTGGAATGAAGCATAACCTAAGAAAATGTAATCATATGAAAGAACATTTTTTTAATAAAAGTGGCTTAGTCTGGAGTATTTTTTGTGCTGTGATGTTTTTTATGCTAGCTGACCTTGGAGGAACTATATCCACAATGAAGGAAAAGAATCAAACATGGAAGTGGGTATTCATGAAACAAGATGATGTATTTTGATTCTGTACCAGACACCACACATATTGTTTGTACTGCTGCAATGTTGCACCATATTTTTCATCGAAGGGATATTGGGGCAGATGTATCATGTGTTTTGCATGTCGCAAAAGCTGCGATTCTCTATTTTCCAGCGTTTGCGACATGCAAAAACGAAAATGGCATGTATGAAAGAAATCGCATCGCACATTAGGAATTCGCATGTTAGCGAATTCCTTAAGTGCGAGAATTTTAAAATCGCAGAATATATTGCGAATCGCGATTTTGCATTGGTGCAAAATTGCGAAATTCGCATGGATATCTAAGAAAAAATCGCAAATTGCGATTTTGTCAATTTCGCATAATAAGGAATCGCAATTAACACCAGGTACAAGCAGGTGGTAAAAAAAAAATATATATAAAAGAACACCCAGAATGCATTTTCACTTTTTCCAAAATGGCGGGACTGTACCTGATTGCCAGGAGGATGCGCATCCAAGCTCTTTCCCAGAGAAGACAACGTCAGGAAAGGATATTCCGAATACGCATTACGCTGTTCCAGCAGACACAGGAGGAGATATATGAAAAATACAGGCTACATCCTCACAGCATTCTGGACCTCATTACTGAATTGAAACCATTTCTGACACGCCCAACTGCCAGAACACAAGCCATACCAACACATGTGCAGGTATTGTGCTCACTGCACCTTTTGGCTTCTGGCTCCTTTCAAACAGTAATAGCAGAGGTTGGTGGAGTGTCACAGAGTGCCCTATCGCGTTTTTTCAATGTCTTCTTGGATGCAATGATCAGTAGACTCCAACATCATATATATTTTTCAAATACACAGCAAGCCATACAGGAAGCCAAGTTGGATTTCTATCAAATAGCAAGATTTCCACATGTGATTGGATGCATAGATGGACCCCATATTGCCATCACCCCACCAGCAGCCATTGAATATGTTTTCCGCAACAGAAAACACTACCATTCACTGAACATCCAGGTCATATGCAACGCTAAATACATAATACAGGACATTGTGGCAAAGTTTCCAGGGAGTACACATGACTCTTACATCTTCAGACATAGTGCAATACATAGACGTCTCAGTGCTGGTCAGTTTGGAGATGGATACCTGCTAGGTAAGTAATACTCATCCATCCTCCCTTCCACCCAACCAATGTAATGTAACTCTGAGTCACTTTTCCCTCTCTAACTTGCAGGTGATAGTGCTTACGCAGTGCGTGATTTCATACTCACACCATACTTGAATCCTGCAAATGCAAGTGAAAGACTCTACAACAGGGCACACCGGTCCACACGTGGGGTAATAGAACGTACATTTGGAATTCTGAAAAGCCGTTTCCGACGCATTCACAAAAGTGGAAGTGCATTGCAATACAATCCAGAGACATGTTGCAAAATAGTGACAGCATGTGCAATGCTGCATAACATAGCAATCCGCAAAGGCACAGAAATTGAAGTGAGTGACTCAGACACATCTGATGATGAAGATGATAACCTCCCCCAAGAATGGCAGTGGCAGGAGTAGGAGCCATGGCTGGTCGGCGAAGGAGGGCAGAGATTACACGTAACTATTTTTAGGTGAGAAAAAAATACAGAAAACCATTTTCACTTTGCCATTGTTCTTTAATGCAGAACAAGAAAACAGTGCTATATGTATGTGAAATTATATGTAATCATTGTGATTTCACATGTCCATACTACTAATGAAATTAAACAGTATCTATGCATGACTGCTGCATGGGTACTTCATGGGCACTTGAAGAAGGTAAGTCATTTTTTGCGCTGGCGACTGCCAGCAGGTTGATCAAGTGGAGGCATGGCCTCTTGCTCTGCTCCAGTAGTGGAACGCCTTCCACTCCTGCGTTGTACCATGATGTTTGTTGGTGTGGGGTTGTTGCTACTCCTACTGGAGTTGTCCTCACTTTCTCCCGAGCACAGAAGGGCCCTTGCACCTGATTGGTTTGTTTGCATACTTTCCAGTACCAATGTCATATTGTTCACACTCTGTCCAACTGAACGTGTGCAATCACTCAATTCACGCTGCATGTTCACACTGCGACGTGTGAAGTTGCTGGTGACTGCACATAGCCGTTTGATGGCTTTGGTGTAGCTGTGCATTGTGTCCTGCGCAGCCTGTGCAGCCCTGTTCCGTGCATCCTCTGTGTTCACAAGTGTCAGGCAAAGTTTATCAATGGCATCAGCCATGCGTTCCTGGTTCTTGTTGGATTTCACAAGCTGCCTATTGATGGATCTGAGTGCCTTATGTTGAAGGCGTTGTACCTCAAGCATGTTTTGCTCAAGGCCTGCAAACACTGTCACAACTTCACTCTGTCCTGTGTTATTTGCAGATGGCTCAATACGGAATGCACGTGCCCTCCTTGGACTTTGTGAAGGCTGTTGTGCATCTTGGCTGGACACAGTGACTGTCTCATTGGACACTGCTTCAACATCTGAGGTTTCATCCTCTTCCATTGGTTGTAGAGGTAGAACTCGTCTGCGCTTCCTCTGTATGGTCACAGGGGCATTACTGACTTCATTGTCAAAATCTGACATCACATGGGGAGGTGACAATTCAACATGATTGTCAGTCCTGTCCTCACTGGTATGTCCTGTGAATGTAGAGTGCAAAATATGAATTTGTGTTCATTACATAATAAAAATTTACTCATGCCACTGTATTACTTGTACTGCACTGTTTCAGCATTACGTAGTCCCACATTAAGGAGTCATATAAGTGACTGTGATTGTGAGTGTTACTAGGGCAATGGGACTACAACTCCCATGATGCATTGCTGTGGTATTGTTTCACAGTGTTCATGGACTAATGGTAATCTCAAATGCAGTGCACACACACACACACACACACACACACATTTTTGGTACACACACATGGATGCACTTTCATATCCTCTTACCTTGTGCTGGTGCTGTGGGTTCTGAGCTGTCTATGTTGGTCACTCCACTCACACTTTCAGTTGTCAGTGTGGATTCTATCAATTCCTCATGGGGTGTTGGTTTGTCCACCATGGAGCTTCCACCACCTGTCATGTTGCTATCTTTCAGCCTCTCCGCAAATTTTTCCTTGGATCTCAGTCTCATGTCATACCACCTTTTTTGATTTCATCAATGGAGCGAGTGGTGACTCCTACTGAGTTGACCTTCTCCTGGATCTCCAGCCATATTTTTCTCTTCCTGGAGTCAGGTACCTTTAAAGATTTTTTTCCAAAGAGGTCTTCATGGTTACAAACCATTTCTTCTATTAGCACTTCTTGCTCCTTCTCTGAAAACTTCTGCTTTCTTTTTTTCTTCTCAATTGGCTGCTCCTCCTGTGCCTTCTGTGCCTCCATAGCTGAACAAACAGGTCTGCTCTGCCTCAGCACACTCTTCCAACTGCCACTGGGTGTGGCTCTGGGGAGCAGGTGCAAGCAATCACTGGTACTTCCTGCTTGTGATGTCATCCACTTGTGCCAGCATTGCATGATTCCCGTTTTTGCGAGTTCCTAAAATGCGAAAATCGCAATTATGCGAATCACACTTTTCTCGCAATATTTTCTGCGAGTTTTATGGAATCGCTTTTTTCTCGTAATTTTCATGTTACATACCATTTTGCGATTCCGAAATTGCGATTCGCAACAAATCGCTATTACGGACTTGCAAAATGGTTTTTTGATACATCTGCCCCATTGGGGCATATATACAACTAAAGTGGCAGAGCACGATGTTAAGCCAAGAAAGCTAACGCCACACTCCGTCACTTTAGAAATGCAGGGCTCCACCGTATGTACAATAATATGATGCAGCCCTGCGTTTCATCCTCCATGGGTACTAAATATAACTGCCTAGCGACAACAAAGCCTCCCTGCAGTGCTACAGTTTCACTTCGTTCAACATGCAAAATAACACAAGCGTACACTGGGGACTGGATTACTAAACTTGTCTAAGCAATGGGAAGATGTGCCCCCCCCCCTCATGTTGGTGCACCGAAGGCACTTCCACTCTGCAGAAAGGGCGCAGGACCCTGATGGTCTTGAGGACACCATGGAGCAGATTTACTAACGTTTCACATAACACAACAGAGCAAGGCAACTTGCCTGACCTTCTACCAGCTCACCAGACACCTGCAGTCTGCCTCTCTGGCACTCACCTTTGTCCCCTGCAATCATGGTACTATAGCTAGAAGACGTTCCTTCAATCACCGTGCCGCCAAAGCATGGAATGACCTCCCCATCTACCTCCAAAGCTCCACCTCCCTCGCCCAATCCAGGAGCGGTCTCAAGAACTGGGTGTTCGAATGGCTCCACCCACGCTCCACCTGCATAACCCTCGGGCGATAAGTCAGCTCTACAAATACAGGTTGATTGATTGATTGAACTTGCTATGCTGCATTGCGTGAAAGGGAGACATCAGAAATGAGCCATATTTAGATTGATGTAGCACATTCCTGCTGCCTCCTAGTGCTGAGGCGCTGTGTGCTGCCTAGCGCCAGTGCAGGTACCTTGGCACCATGGTGCAAGCGTGTCTGCGTTACAGGCAGGGGTATTTTTGACACCATTTTGCTCCAAAGCAATCCTTAGAAGCATTCTCCCTTTTCTATGTGTGATGCAGATGGCAAAAGGAAATAACGAGGAGAAATAAAGATATTATATTTCTCCTAGGTACACCTGGGTTTGGAAGGTGCACCATTTTGACTCATTCCCTGGTTTACAAATCTTTGTAAATATGAGAACGCACCAAAATCCATAGGTGGATGAGTGGGAACATCCATATTTCACCCATGGGATTCCAACCTGCTGAAACATACAGCAAGGCAGTGACTGCATTGCCTCGGATTTACTCAATCATGCAGAGCCTTGCATCACCTTGCATGGTACAAGGGCAACACAAGCCTTTATTACATCTGTCCCCAAAGGTCTCCATCAGAAATGCCTCCATCTCATTGAGTTCTTTGCTTCTTGCCATCCGCAGTACACACTATCTGAAACTTAAGAAGGAGTGTAAGACCTGGCCATGTCCTCAGGACCCAAGTCTGCCTTTTGTTGAAGCCTTGGTTCTGGTCTATTTCAGATGTGTTAACTTTCTGTTGGTTTGCAGCGCCAAGAGGATTCTTGCAGGATTATTTTGGCATTCCTGAAATATCTAACGTAATTCAATTTTGAGTCCCTTAAATGCACCTGTCTTGCCCAATGCATTGGCACAATAATTGATGCAGAGCAGAATTAACATCACAAGGATTCTAAAGGACAGGCTGGCAAGGATGTGGTTGAACTGGTTCTGCTTGCTGCTCACAGACCGTGAGGGATATATGAGGGTCATTCTAGAGAAAGTGTTGCACCCACAAGAGACACCACATTAGTAGTTCAATTGTCATGTCAGCTAGATGATGTGCTACAGCTGCTACAAAAAGTCACAAGATAGTCAAACATGCCTATTCAATGGTACCTAGGAGAGTCTCATTGTAGAGGCAACCACTTTGGGTGTGTGGTGACAACTGAACTGGTCAACCAACCAATCAGAGCATCACAGCACCTAAGACTCCAGAACACCTGCAAGGCATAGGAAACTCAACATGACCAAAGGGGAACCTACCACAGCCAGGGTTGAACCTATAGCCTTAAGTTCACCTGTAGAATAAAGAGCTTAGATCCACATTTAGGATTTGGCAAAGCGCAAGCTCCGCCAATAAACCACTGAACCTCGAAACCTGCAGCTCCCCTTCCTCACTTAAAGTTGGGGGAACTTCTACGTCTACGACTGCAAAGCCTCACATGACTTTGCTGTTGGACACTGAGCACCCAATGACTCTTCTCCACCAGGACTGCTGTGTCAGCACACCAGAGGTATCAACCTATTTAGGATAGTCCTTCTGACATACATTCTAATTGTCTTGCCTCGCATAGCACACATTGGTGGTAAAAATAGGAAAGCTCCCTTCAAATCTGGGCCATTGCTTTCTTATTTTGCAGGGACAACCCATGATTTGGTGATTTGCATCATGCAATGTTGGAAAATAAATGCCAGCCAATCGCCTAGACTTGGAGGCCAGAGAGTGCTCCAGTTATGATGAAAGTGCTGTAGCCCGCGAAGGTGTTTGGACAGAATATAGGAATAAAAATATTGTGATCCCCCAAAAAATTGCAGGAATATCATGATGTAAAAAAAAACCATAGCTGTATTTACCGAATGTAAGTAGCTTTTAGGCTTGTTTTTTCAGATTGTTGTAAAAATATATAGTTTACTAAAATATTTAACAATTTAGCTTTTTAACATTTTTTTTCTACTGTTGTGTTCTTTTTCAAATTTATTCCATGCACTAAAATAAAAAATAGGTTGATTGTATGTACACTTATTTGAAAAAGTAATACAAGTGTTTATTGTATATACTTTTAAAATGACTTTTCTGATAGGTTTTTTGGTATATAGATGATAAAAGTGGAGAGATTTTTTAAAGTCTTTCTGTTTAAATTGTATGTTTCTTTCATTCAAACTTAATTAGCAATTTAATGTTTTAGAAATTTCAGTTTTTACAACTTTAAATGTAAAGTTGAACATTATCTTAATTGTTCTGATGTTTACATTTTTAAAGTAATTATTTTAAGTTCAAATATTTCTGAGCTATATTTTTAAACATCCTTTTTTATTATTTTATTCTGTTTATTTTAATGAAGTTTCTGTATATCTTGTGTTAAAATTCAATACAATTGAAATAATTTATAAATGTATTTATTTATCAATGTAATATTAATTTCGTTTTTTTTAAAACAAAAACCATTTTCAATTTATTCTGTTTTGATATCGTATTTATTATAGCTTTTACACTTCTATTTGATGTGATCTGGGGCCAGATGTAGGTCGGTCGGTAACGGCCGAAAATCGGTATTTTCGGCCGTTACCGACCGGTATACATGATTTGGCATGTAGGTGCTAAATTTTACAGAATCGGTAACTTTACCGATTCGGTAAAGTTACCGATTCTGTAAAATACCGAATCGGTAATTTTACCGATTCGGAGCCACCCATATGTAGGTGGGACTCTTCAGAGTCCCAGGAGCCTTAACGAATCGGTATTTTACCACCAAATCCAATTTGATGGTAAAATACCGATTCCGGTGTGCATGCACATGTGTGCATGCACACCTATGCCATGTGACAGGCAGACCTGCCCTTAGGGCAGGTATGCCTGCCACATGGCACCCGTGCCTGTTTTGGCGGTGCCAGAGGGTGTCAAAGTGACACCCCCTGCACCCTTGAGAAATTCGGTATTTACCGATTCGGTAAATACCGAATCGGTAATGCCCATTCATTCCTATGGGCTTCAAAGCCCATAGGAATGAATGGGCATTACCGATTCGGTATTTACCGAATCGGTAAATACCGAATTCATCCGATTCGGTATTCCAGCACATCTGGAATACCTACATATCGGACCCATTGATTTACCGATTTTAAATTACCGAATCGGTAAGATTCAGTAATTTAAAATCGGTAAATCAATTTTACCTACATCGGGCCCTTAATGTTTTGAGTGTTTTAAATGAAAAATATTTATATTAAGATTAAAACTATGAAAAACACATGACGATCAACTTTTGAAGAGGGCGATACTCTTGCTTGTCTTATTGTACTTTGTTGAAGAATTGATAATATGAGGTCCTGGTGACATAAAAAGATGTCTGTAAACCAGGGCTTTAAGTGGGCTAGGTCTCACCGGTGCTGAGCACTGGCAGTTTTTGAAAGGGGGCCTCAAAACCGGTCTCTATCTGGCTCTGTTTTGTGCCCTGGCACAGGCGGTCCAATTTTTCCCAGACTGTAGTGACAGCAGGTACATCGATGTGCGCATGCTCACACTGCTCACTTGTCACTAGTGGAGAAGTTATGGCATGACGTCATGCCAGTTGAGCCTTGTAGGGGGAGGGAAATCCTTTAAAGAGAGTCATTTTCTCTCTGGATTTCCCTTCTCTTTTTGAAACTCAGAAGCAGCAACTTTGTCTTGGTGTCACCAGGGCTTTAAGTGGAAGCTTTTTCAATATTATATACAAGCCATAGTTGCTCCTTATTTATCTTATGCAACTAACAACCATTGGCAAAGCCAATAATCCTGACTTGTTGTAGGTATGATGTTATGTTACTTGTTGTATCCTATATCTGGATGCATTGACAGAAACAGCAAAATACAAGTCCAGCGGCACACTATGCTAAGCACAGATTTTTAGCCATGCCCTTAATTACATTGTCCACGCCCCTTTGTGCGAACCCAGAGTTTTTTCATCCCACTTGAAGCCCTGTTGTAAATCAAAGCTAACAAGCATTTGCAATGCAATTGGTCTCTTATTTGTGAAAGTTGGAGCTATTTGCGCTGTAAATAATAATGTTTTTTACTTATGTTTTTTTATTTGCAGTGGGAGGAGGTTCAGAGGGATGGGCGAAGGAGGAGCTGTGTGATGGGGATTTAAACAAATGAAAAAAAGCCTTTCGGTCAGAAGCGCAACATAGAGAAAGCGGGCTGTGGCAGGGATGTGATTAGACAAGGAGCAGAATGAAACAAGTATATGCAAAGTTATTTTTAGTGAATGTTGTGGTTGTTGTAAGAAGTGTATGTGGTGGTGTAAGTGTGTGTGAGTATGGTGCAGTAGTGGTGTGCGAGCCAGTGATGGCATGCAAGCATCATCAGAGGTAAGGTTTTTGTGAGTGGTTGGACTCTTCCAGCAAAAAATACTACGTTTGCTGATTTTAGCCGGGATCTGCAATTCACCTTAGAATGATGGGTGATGCGGTCCAAAGCATGAATACGAGCATTTATTTTAAGTGTTCAAAAGCAAAAATTATGGCAGGCCCTGGTTTGGAACATATAAAAACTGAATGGCAGATTTACAATAAGTGACGCATCTCTGCATATCAGCAGGGATGCGTCACCTATTGTGCGCCATGCCTCCGCCACCATTGATGCACCGCATTTACAATGCGGCGCACCATGGGGCAAAAAAGCGCAGATGCGTGATGCATCTATGCCGTAAAGGCAGCACATTGCTGGACTTGCGTTGCAAGTGCAACGCAGCTCCAGCAATGCTCTGGGGGGGCCCTATCTTGTTAATGCTGCATCAATCCCTACGCCTGCTTCAAGCAGGCGCAGGGTTTTGACGCAGCATGGGCCCCAAAGTGACTTAGTGAAATCTTGTAGATTTCACTCAGCCACTTTTAGGAGGCGTTCTTGTGCCGGTACGCCCCCCCTCCCCCGGAACGCCTCCTTCTGGCGCAGGGCTTTACAACGTAATGCATCTCCCAGTTGTGTCATGTTGTAAATACCCGCACCATTCCGCATCTTTTGCGCCGCCTCTGCATCACAAAAGTGGAGCAAAGGCAGCATAAAAGAGGCGCAAAGGGCTTGTAAATCTGCCCCTGAGTTCCAAAGGAATGCGAGCCATCTTAAATGCTGAGCAGTTAAAAAAAGGGGAGTGTGCGCTGTGGAACCAGGTTGGTCTGATGCAGACATAGCACTCACCATGCACTGCTTTAGATTGCTCAATGTTGAAGGGTGGAAGTCCTTTGCACATGTTCCACACCTCTGCCAAAGTGGGGAAAGCACTGCACATGTTTGTGCCACAAGTGAAGTGCACAATACATGCTGAATATAAAGGGACGTCAAGCAGTCCACCAAGCGCTGGCCACTTGCTAGTTACGTGTAAAATGTGGTGCAACATACAGAGGAGCATATTCTCAAGAACATGTGATAACCATTACAAAATTAGCTTAACGTAACTCTACACATTGCAGTCTATCGCAAAAAAATATATCCAACCTGGCGGCACCATGCGATAGTAGCAGGATAACGCACCAAATGACTGCATAAAAATTACTGCAACGCTGAAAAAATGTGAAACATGAATGCGAAATAACCTGCAATCACCCACATCGCGATACAAAAATCTTCGACAACCAGCAAAAGGCCTGCAATTCCCACGTGTCATGCGGGAAAATGCACTATAAAAGCAACAAAAGAAACACACCAAAACCAAATCAAACTTCGTATCACCATGGATGCACCTGGACCAAGTGCAGAGGACAACCCAAACCCCTCAAGCCCCACGGAGGACCAGCCAGGATCCCTGTGTTCGACGGAAGGGCAAGGAGAAGAGGAAGACAGGGTTCAGTTTGCAGGAAGACCAGATCATCATCATGGAGGTGATAGAACACTACCAACGACTGTTCATCACCTGCACTGCGTCATTGGCAACACAAACAGAAATATGGCAGTCCATTGTCACCAACATGAATGCAGTCAGAGTGACGAGGAGGTCAACGGAAGAGGTCAAGAGGTGCACTGTCAAACCAAACAGAAACTCATTGCCAACAGGAAGGCAGCAAAGGCGACTGGAGGTGGAAGTCCTGTGGCACAGGAGGAGCAAGATGAGCAGGAGGAATTGGTGGCCACAGTCATCAGTGTGGAGAAGGGCCAAGGAGTTGGGGTTCTGGACACAGCTCAATATGACCTGACCCAACAGCAACAGGGTGAGTAACGACCAGGGACTGGGGGGACGGAGGGAGATGGGCACAATGGCACACATGCACAATCATGTGCAGCACACTGCACATGCACAATGATTGTGGAACATGTCCCTGTACCTTTGGCACACTGCAGCACACATAGAAACAGCAAGTACGCCCCCATCCACATTGTGCACAAATGGGCCTCCCTCCATATCACCAATGCCACAACCTACCCATGCACATGTGCTGAATCTAGAAAAGCAGCAGATTTGTGAGCCACACTGACAATGCAGGTGACACTGCATGACCTATAGCATGGCTGCAGTCACAACACATGACATGGTGCACGAGACAACATTGAGGTGCCTGAGTGTGGACCACATCCGTAAAGGAGCAGGTTACACTCTGACACATCCACGTGCACCTACAACTCATGACGTCAAAAACACATCTGCAGACAAACAATGCAAAAGAGTACAAAATTTGACCAAGAGCAGAAATGACCCAAGTTGAAAAAATCCCAGCACCTGGAAAGCACTCAAGTCAAAGGCACACCGACTCAAAGGGATAAGGGGCCGCAAAATCAAAGCAACAGGGGCGACTCTCCAACAATGCAGCACACACACATGGCAATCACAGTACATCAACATTGACAACAATGTGGTACAAAGTGCAATACTCACACCACAGGACAGAGGACACATCTGGTGCTGCTCATGCATAGAAACTGGCCAATCACATCTTGCATTGCATGACACTGTGAGATGATAATGTACGAGTACAACCTCACATCTGTCATGTAGTCGAAATATCCACTGTCCCCCACCAAATAGCCAGCTGCACCAAAACACTCATCTTGCCATTGCTGCCAACGGGCATGTACCAGATGACTGCTGCAGGAATCTCAGCACACACATCTCCGCCCCTGATGTGTCATTGGCACACAGTGATGCAGCCCTATCACCTTCGTACCCTGATGTGTCAGTGGCACACAGTGATGCAGCCATAACACCCCCACACACACCTGACACACCGGACACAGAAGACGTCTCAGGGGAGTAAGATGTTGAGGGTAATGACTGTGTGAGGAAGGAGATAGTAGCACCCGTCCACCCATATGTCCTGTCCCGGCCTGGTTCAGCCCTATGCATCATGCCCTGGAACAACACCCCCCACTGACCCCCAAAACACTCTGCCTTATCTTCTCTGGCACCAATGACACAGCCATCTGGCTGCCGACTGAACTCTTCCTCTTCAGATTAACCTTTCATTCCCCCAAGGACGCTGGTTGGCCCACCCCTGGGCAACCATGTAATGTGGGCTTGAAATGGCCATGTACTGCTCCAGCTCCGACACTCCCCAGGGTGTGAATAAAAAATTCCAAATCACACAGATGTGTCATGTCTATGTTCACTCATGTATAAAAGTATGGATGAATGTAGGGACATTGATTGCACTAAAAGGTACACACTGGTAACTGTCATCAATGCGCATTTTTGACCCTGACCCACAGATGACTGTGAAGGTGTGAACTAGCTGTGGCCTCATTGCACATGAACAAAATTCGTGTTACCCTCCAAACGTAGCCCCACGTCCATGTATTAAATAGGGCTGTGTGTAGAAATGTGAAATTCGGTAGCAGGCCTGAAGTGATGTCCCCCATCACATTTGACAACAGAACGTCTCTTCGCATACCTACTCACACACATCTGTGTGGACACAGCCAATTTTGATGGATAACCTTGATCTACATGGCAAGAGGTTAGACAACATACTCACATTGCTGGAAACACGTAAGAGCACAGGGCTGCCAGCAACTATCCCAAACACAATGTCTGGCTCACAGAGGTGTAGCTGTCAATAGGGGCTCTTCCCCAATGCACAAGCGTCAGTCAATCCCCCCTTGTGTACGGACAATGCTCATGGAGGCACTCCATTTGTCATTATAATCCCCGAAAGGGCCAATCAAACAGTCTTTGTGCACTCGTGGGCAAACCACTCCTCCCCCCTTCAAAGAGCAGAGCAGCTCCGCCTGCCCGCAAAGTGCGAAGAAAACATAAAATGGTAATAGCTAAAAGTTATTACCTTTTTATGTTTTGGCTTTCTCGCACGGCGATCTGTGATGATCCTTTGCCCCAGTGGAGAAGCCACCGCTGGTGGAGAAGCCGCCGCTTGTGATTCTCGGCAACCCCCAGTTCTGAAACCCAGGTTAAGATGACTGGGATTCTGGGTCGATAATGAGCTCTCATTTGAATCGCAAATTAAGGTGGTGGCTTCCTGATTCTTTGGTTTGCCTAAAAGCCTGCAGAAAATCTTCTGGATCTTTTCCTCTTTGATTCAGAGGATGATTTTCCAGGCTATGATTATTTTGCACTTAGACTATCGCAACATCCTTGTATCTTTGTACTACCAATTATGTTAGGAATAGATTGCCATTGATCACAAAGGCTGCTGCGAGGCTGCTTTGGCACATGCCTTGATTTCATTTGGTCTCCAGTCAGCCACTGCCTCTGAACTGGTTCCCTGTAGAGAAGCACATTCATTATAAGGCTTTGTATGTTACTCATCGTGCTCTGAATAATTCCAGTCTTCCCATTTGCAATTTTCTCCTTCAGTCCTTTCGTCCCGCCAGATGTTTGAGATCTCATTATAACCACGCACCCATGAAACAAAGACACGGCAGATGTTCAACAGTTATCTATCCTGGTGTCCAGAGTTAGACTAGACTGCTTTGATAGTTACTTTATAACTGCTGTACTTTGTAGTGTCTTGAAAGGTATATTTGGTAAATATTATCAACCAGGGGCAGAGTCAGCACAGGGACTGAATGCTGGTCCTCGTGGCAAAGACCACTCCTAGCGACTCTTCACTCCTGTAGAAGCCTCTAAAAACGCATATTAAGGTGACTGTATAACAAATTCCATAATAGCTATAGGAACCTACACAAGTTGTTTAAGTACCTTCTGTGTATGTATTTTTGTCTTTTTGTCCTGACGAAAGCTCTACAGACCCGGCTGGGCTCATAGAGCTGAAACATGTTGACGCATCCATATATATATAGATATATGGTAATCTAGTTGCCCGATTACATATATATCGAATTTTTTTAACAACAGTGCCAACCTTTTCATTAAAAATTCTTTTTTGGTGACACACTGTTTTTTTATATTTTTCCCTTTCCTATTATTTCTGGACACTTCTACCTGGACCAGAGGTAGCCTCGGGTGAGGCAGGCATACCGCACGTTATTTGACTACCCTATGAATATGCCATGACGCCTGACGGGGCGGATAAAAGATACACCGCATCGACTAAATCAGGCTGTCTGTGAGGGTTTTCAAAGACTAACCGAAGGTTTAGTAGACACCAGTGTCCATTCCCTTTTGATTAATTCACTGCATGACCACTGCGTCATTTGCACATTATTCACGTATATCACTGTGTATTATATTGTTCTGCAGATTGACTGTTGTAATACAATTGCGACAGAAATCCAGATTTATTTTATTTTGTACAATTTATTGGAATAGAACTGCATTTCTAATCTGTTTTGGACTCCTCTTAAGTCAAGGTGAGGTCTCCTGGTGTGAATGAGTCCCACATGAATATTTGCTTGTAATACATACTTTGTCCCCCTGTCCTGTGGCCATGTAGGGGTGTCCTTGTCGAATGTACACAGGTGGCATCCCATAGATGGAAATTCTTCAAACAGCAGAAGAGAGCAGTTTTAACATAACCTTTCACTTGGAATATCGAGAAGGTGTGTTGGGTCTGGCCTTCTCTGCAGGATCACTCCCCCAAACTCTTTGCCTTTTAGTCTCCACTTTTTGCTCAATTTGTTATTATTGCCCTCAAGCTGCTGTGCACTTTGCCACTGCTAACCACTGCTACAGTTCTAATGTTTCTTGTGCTCTCTCACTTAAACATTGTTTGATTGGGTTGCACCTGATTGCCATATTTAACTTACTTATATAAGTTCCTTTCGAGTAGTATACCATGTACCGAGGGCCTGTAAATTAAATGCCACCAGTGGGCCTGCAGAGCTTGTTGTCTACCCATTTATATTGCACTTTAAAACATGTCCCAGGCCTGCCCTTACAGACTGAATGCAGTATTAGGGTCTTAATATGAGTTTGGCTGCGGCCCGTTCCAAAACATTCAATCCCGGTCACACCGCCATGAAAACTATGGCAGTGAGAAAACTCGTAATATGCTTGGTGGTGCTACATTGGCACATACAGCATATTACCAGCCTCACACCGCTTCAGGACCGCAGGGGGTTCGTGTATCCCTGGCAGTAGCTATTGTTCTATGGCGGTCCGACTGCCATAGTCAGAATATGGCAGGTGGACCGTCAGTCCGGAAGGGCACGGACCGCCACCACAACCATGGCGGTCCAATGGACCACCATTGTCATGCTGCCAATTAGACTTGGCACTATAACCCCCTTTGCCAAGCCTCGAACTCCCTTTTAGACCTGCATCTTTTTGTGTGTTTCCCCAGTCTTTTTGCGTTCTGACCTCCTGTTTTGATGGTATGCTGGATTTCATTTGAGCTGCTTTGCTGTCTCTGCACACTTTTCCACTGCTGATTAGTGTTAAAGTTCAGGTGTGCACTCTGTAAACTCTGTTATTGATTGGTATTTCCATGATTGGCTTATTTGATTTACTAATAAGTACTTAGTATTGGGCACAGGTGAGCCCAGGGCCTGTAAATCAAAGGCTACAAGTAGGCATGCAGCACGGATTGTGCCTTCCACACAAGTACCCTTTCAAATGTATCTCAGACCTGCCACTGCCGTTTTTGTGAGTGCAGTTTTAAACTGCTATGTCAACCTGGCAGGTGCACCCACTTGCCAGGCTTCAACCTTCCCTTTTATTATAGATAGGTCACCCTAAGGTAGCCCCAAGGACAGGGAGCCATGTACTTAAATCTTTGGACGTGTAGTGGTGTTTTTTTACATGTCCTGGCAGCGAAATACTGAGTATTTTGTTTTTCACAATTGAAAGGCTATCGCTTCCATAGGTTAACATGGGGTCTGGTTGGAAACAGCTTTCCAGTGCAGATTCCCTTCGAAGATGATAGAAAGTTGGAGTGTGTGATCTCTGAACTTACAATCTAAAAAAACACCTTTTATTATTATTATTATTATTATTATTGCATTTCTTATATAGCGCCAGAATCGACCCCCGAAGGGGTATCTCCGCACTTGCCTTGGGAACCCGTCCTGGTTTTTCCCTGTGAGATAGCCCCTACAGGGCATCCCCAAGGTGAAAGCCAGGCATCCCGCCGCGGGGGGCCGTTGTGGAGATTAAGCAAGCTTAATGCCCAGAGTTGCAGAGTGTGAACCCATGATTAGGTCAGGCACCGAAGCGAGAATTATCGAGTCCGTGGACATTTGAGCTCAACACCCTGCCGCGTCGGGAATCGAACCCTGGTCCCGGGTCTGACCTCTGCTTCAGGGTCTGCCTGCTCTAACCAGTGAGCCACACTTCTCCACTCCAAAGACGGTTTTCAAATTGCATGCTTGAAAATGCATCTTTTCGAAAGTGGCCATTTTCTTGCTTTACCATGCTATGCCTGTCTGTGGTATTCAAGTCTGGTTTAGACTGACAGGGGCTGTTTGTGCATTCACTGCAGGCACTTGCACAAAGGGAGCTGAGGTGTGCCCTGCATATCCTGGTAGGTCTTTCTGAGTGGTGGGTGGAGTTGTCACTGACTCTTGAATAGGGCTCTGTCTGCTTTTCGCAATGCTATCTCTACCCCCTGTAGTGTGGCTGGACCAGGGAGGACAGAACTGGTTCTAGTAATGTAAGACGTCAAAGACTAAAACAAGAATAAGTACTGGAGCTCTTACTCCAAATTTTAGCACTCTTAATGTCTAAGGAACCAGCCAAGAAGAGCTGGAGAAGCTGTGAGAAGGGACTTCCACTTTGCTGTCTTGGCCTGCTGCTTGCTTCTTTGGTCTTGGGCAGAGAAAGGACTGGACTGAACTTTCTGCAACTTATTTCCTGAGTTTCTCCAAGGACTTGAAGTAGAGCTTGCTTCCTGTTGGAAGTTTCCTGTTGCATTGAAGCTCGCAGCTCCTTGGAACATCCCCTATGCGACGCATGCCTGATGAAGGACTTTGCATTGCAAGCCTTTGTCCACGCCATCCTCGATGACGACGCAGGACCTCGCATCACAAGCCCCATCAATGGATTCATCAGAACCGCTTTTGCGTGGTGCATCTCTTGTGACTTTAACATGCTCCAGCGGGACCATATAACCACAGATGGCGCTTTGTGCTTCTAAGCACTATTTTCACTTACATCTTTAAAAGTGCATATCTCCAGTTCTACTGATTGTAGTTCAGTCATTTTGGTCTCAATCATTTAGTAATATTACTCTATTTTTCTAAATTTGTTTGGGATTTTTTTTGTGTTGTCACTTTATTGCTGTTGGAAAGTTCTGCATTAACACTTTTCACATTGCCTTTAAGTTAAGCCTGATTGCTTTTGTTCAAAGCTCGCAGAGGGTTAAGCAGAGGTTGATTTGGGGTTATCTTGTGTTTCATCCTGACAGGAATTGTGGTAGCTGCTTGACTAGGGCTTAACCCCTCAACTTCTTTCCTACAATGATGATATAATGGTGGTGTACAACTCCATGAAAACTTGGAAACTTTGCTTTCTTTCGCTGAAATCTGTTTTTCCGCCTGGCATGAACATTTAGACCCAGACTGATAATTGTAATGAAGGCGCTAACCTCGCCGGAAAGGACATCCGCGTCTGGGGACAATTAATTCCAGGACCGCAGACTCCATCTGCTTCACTTGCCATGCGGAAAGGATCAGTTGGTGCTTTTTTGTTGCTATTATTTCCAGTTCAAAAAGGTTAATTAGAAAGTGGTCTGAATGCAGCCAAGGACGTCAGAACCCGGTCCGCAGCGCTTGAAATGCGACAAGTCTCCGGCTATCATGCTGTGCAGAACACAGTTCACACAGATTCACCGAAAGAACCAGGGGAGCACCAGGAATCCCATCATCCATTCATTCATCCACTCATGCATTCATTATTTCAATCACCAGCGCCTCATTTGGTATAGATCGTAATAGAAGAGGTGTCACCGAGAAAATAAGAGCCCTATATTTCCAGGTATTCCTTCATCAATTCAATCAACCATTAATCCATTCATGCATTTGTCCACTCACTCATTCACTCATCATTTCACTCACCAGCAGGTAATAGTGTGCAGATCAGCACTGAACTGTATCACCAGGAGAATAAGGAAGTGTATATGCTAGATATTCCGTTATTAATTCATTCATTCAAGCATGGGGCCATTTATATTTATCCATTCATTCATCCATTTATCCAATCATCCGTCTATCCATTTATTCATCCATTCCTTTACTCATTATTTTACTCACCAGGATATCATAGAGTGCGAAGCCTCATTGATATAGTTTCTTCAAGAGAATACACCTATGCCTTCTTTCATTATCTGTTTGTCCGTCCATCCAGTCATTCATTTATTCTTTTAATCATTCATAGCTATTGTGAGAAAATAAGACTACCTTACAGTGGTCCATGAGCAAGAGATAAGGATCAGGAGCAAAGCAGATGCTATATTCGTGTCATCTAAATGTAAGGGAAGACAGAGGACAGAACTTGAGGACGTGATTCACAAAGGGGGTCCGCACTCGTGTTGGGGCCCTGCAGGCATGGGTGAGTCTCTGTGCTCATGTCGGAGGCCCCACAGGCATGGGGGAGTCTCTGTGCTCATGGCGGAGGCCCCACAGGTATAGGGGAGTCTCTGCACTCATTGCTGGGGGCCCCACAGGCATAGGGGAGTCTCTGCACTCATGGCGGAGGCCCCACAGGCATGGGGGAGTCTCTGTGCTCATGGCAGAGGCCCCACAGGCATGGGGGAGTCTCTGTGCTCATGGCAGAGGCCCCACAGGCATGGGGGAGTCTCTGTGCTCATGGCGGAGGCCCCGCAGACATGGGGGAGTCTCTGCACTCATGGCAGAGGCTCTGCAGTTGTGGGGAGTCTCCGTACTTGTGACAGAGGCCACTCAGCTGTGGGGGAGTCTCCGCAATCATGGCAGAGGCCCGCCGTCATGGCAAAGGCCCCACAGTCGTGGGGGAGTCTCTGCACTCGAGGCGGTGGCGCCACAGACATGGGGTTTGTTTGTTTGCATTATTATGCATTCAAAGATTGTCTATTCAAGGCAGAAATGTGTATTTTATTTTTCCAGAATTTATAAACTGATGTTTGAAGAAAATGGCAACATTTCCAAAATATATTTAAAGCTGAGTTTTGAGTGATAAATCATGCGAGGGGACCTATTTCTAATGATATTGCTTTTGCACCAGGGGCACTGCGCTGTTGCTGGCATTTTGTACCTCTATAAAGGCATTCCAAACACACAATTTGGGCAAGTTTTATTGGTTATAGATTTTGAGAAGAGTGCTTGTTATGCATTGAGGTTGCAGCTTGGAGAACTAAGGAACCGCCAGCAGTTGATGGGTGGACACACAGTCTTTATGTGTAATGTGCCTCTGTGTGTCATAGGTTAATCCAGTTAGCTGGTTGGGAAAATGTACGCATCTACGCGTTATTTTCACACCGGTTGGGCGTATACTCCAGCCTCTGCGATTCGCTGTGTTGTGTTCTGCGCTGTAGTTCTATTTGCCAAAGCGCCGGGACACCCCTCGGGGTAGCCGTGCGCTATAGAAGAGACCTAAACATAACATAACATAACATAACATACTATATATTGCAGACAGACTGGCCCTCCTCTGACTGCACCTACTATATTGAAGGAACTTTTACACCAGAGTAAAATTAACTCCATTAGTGTAAAACCTGAGCTTCACCTGCCTCAAAATCAGTCCGACAGACCTTGAGTTTAGCAGAAAGGGCACTCTGTCATTGTTGGGAGAGAATACCCTGTCTGCCAAAAATAAATCAGCCCCAGCAGCCCACCTAATAAAATCAGCAGTTACCCACCTAATGAAAATCAATATTGACCCTGCTCCTGGTGGGAACAGTCCCTCCCAAACCTTGGCCATCTCACCCCCACACCCTGCAGCCCACTGTTTTTTTAGTTGGGAAATTAGGTATTCACACCCCTGTGATCTAGCGGGCCAATTCACAGAACTAATATAAGACAAAATCCTAAACTTACTACTTTTGGAATTCACAGAAGGCATTTAGTAGTAGTAAAGTTATGATTTTGTCTCAAGTTTGACTTAAGACAGACTTAAGACAGACTTAAGACAAAATCCTAACTTTACCTCTACTAAATGCCTTCTGTGAATACCAAAAGTAGTACGTTTAGGATTTTGTCTTACGTTAGTTCTGTGAATCGGGCCCTTCTTGACTAAGCTATACCCCTAGATCTCACACAGATGGCATACCACATGACGCTAGACAGAGCCTCACACAAGTAATCACGAACGGTCCGGTGATACCAAGGCTATAGGTCTGGTAAATGGGATCCCATCCTCATGGCCATAAATCGATGTTATATTAAAGACAGGATGCAATAGGAATTGAAGTTTTATTGGATTAGCTGTGCTGTTAACATCTTCTCCTAGACAACGTAATCCCTCCACCGTCAAAGCAATTATCGCCTATCCCAACGCCCATGTCCCAACATTCCAAGTTCGAACCAATACGAGAAGAAGGAAAGGTGGTTGAAAGGAGAAGGTATATAAAATATAAGGTATGTTTTTATGGCTGTATCTTTCTCTGTATAAAATAGTTCTCTAATGCCCCCAAAGTTCTACTACTTCTTCACCCAGGTCCTTTTTACCAACTTGATGTCACAATGTTGCAGTTGGGGAGTGGGAAATTCACAGAAGAGCCATTAGCCAATCAAATAGGTGTTACATTATCTATTTCATATTACACCCTTAGGTTATAACCACAGCATGATAGGGCTTCTTAGGGCTTCATTCTATTTCTAATTGTAATCAACTCCACAGCTTCACTCAGCACACAGACCCTAACATTCCATGCATCATCTTGTCCTCATGACATCCACTCTCATCATTCTATGGAATGACCATTCAAACCATACATACACATCATCATCCTAACTTTATTATCGATCACAGAGATCTTGAAAAGTACATCACAACCAATACATATATACATACATTACAGACACGCAGATGCTTATGAAATACCAGAAAATGCATCATTCTATAAAAGATACAATTAAAATCCCATGTTTGAGTAAATACCATGTAAAAACATTCATGTAATTATTATAAAAATATAAATTATTAGATACTATAAACTAACTATATTGCACAGAACACTTTGAGCATCTAATCCATAAAGCCAGCAGGAATTAGGCTAAATCAAAAACCACAACTCTACTAGTATCTGTGCTGAGTATTCTAAGCACCCCTAGATAATGGCCAGGTCCAATGTGCTGCACAAGGGGATGATCAGTCAGGCCTTCAAATTCTCATAGTGTGGACAAAACAGTAACAGTTGGACTAAGGATACGAGGCTTCCATTACAAGCGGGACATGTAACATCAGAAAGAGCGTGAATACACCACTTGCTACAAAACAGTTTAGTAGGGAGTGTCTTATTTCTAAATTGAACAATTTCTATGCTAATGGAATAACAATTTCATCAATGGTATTCTCAAAGATGGGGGAAGGATTTAAAATCTATAAACTCTCAAGTAAGTGAGCACATAGAGCTTGACACATTCTTTAGCAGTCTTTTCAACAAAACAAGGGAACCCAATAGGTACCTAGGGACCATGGGTAATCGATTATTAAGGAGAACAACGGTCCTAAGGATTAGAAATTAAAAACAATACAATGGAATATAGACTCAAATCAGTACTATATCAGAAAGTTTTTCAGTACCCAGCCGGGCCTGAATCTTTTTAATCAAGATATAAAACAAGGTAGGAGAGACCACCAGAGGGGTCTGATTCAGAAGCTGATAGGGTACAAGCCTGTACCTATCCAGAGCACACTTGAACAAGGTTCAGAGGTGAGAGAAATAGGGAAGAGAAAAGAATTAAAGAATATCTGGCAAAAAGAAAGTGGGAGCCAACTGTCCCTTGCATCATTAACACAATTGTAAAGCAAGTACAGACAAACAATTACTGTAACAATATTGACACAATCGGAAGAGATTACAGAGTTGTTAAAATGTCGACGACGTTTCGATCCCTGGCTCCTAGTGAACTGGGATCATCATCAGGACTTTATAATAGATCGCCTGTTTGTAATTTTGTCAAAGCCTCGGGATTGTTATCGGGTGGACAAGTTACTGTCAACCGCTCGTGGTAATGCTTTCCAATGGAAAATACGCATTAGATTCCCCAACCTAGGGATAGGTGCTCGAAGTAACTCAAGGTCTTTGAAAAACAGTAGTTGCTGCCTTGCTCGAAGTCGGAGCAGAAATCACTCGGCATGCTCAATGGCCCCGTGCCGACTATGCGAGAGTCCCGGATATCTCTTTGCAAGATCACTTTCTTTTTGCCTGCTATTCTTTAATTCTTTTCTCTTCCCTATTTCTCTCACCTCTGAACCTTGTTCAAGTGTGCTCTGGATAGGTACAGGCTTGTACCCTATCAGCTTCTGAATCAGACCCCTCTGGTGGTCTCTCCTACCTTGTTTTATATCTTGATTAAAAAGATTCAGGCCCGGCTGGGTACTGAAAAACTTTCTGATATAGTACTGATTTGAGTCTATATTCCATTGTATTGTTTTGAATTTCTAATCCTAAGGACCGTTGTTCTCCTTAACATTCTTTAGCAGGACAAATGCCCAATAAATAGCCTTAACCCTACTTTTTGAAATCAAGTACAGCTCCTCCGCTTTGCCCAATAATCCTCCAAACTGAGAGGCATATTATCAAGCCCCAGCGATAATTATCACTGAGCGCGCTTTTAATTATCGCTGGCTATCGCTGTAATATATCGCTAAGCTAGCACTGTATTATCAAACCTTAGCCCTATGGCGATAAATATTCCAGCGATAGCGGGGTTTTTTGATGGAGCATCAATGGTTTTCCAGCGATGTTACATGGAAAACGGCGATAACTTGATGCTGAGACCCTGTGTCCTTAGCCCCACAATCCACCTCCCACGTTAGGTATGCCTTAGTCAGGAATTTAACACACATTAAATTCCTGCGTTAAGGCATAGCTAACGTGATTTCAAATATCGCTACCCCTGGTTGATAATATAGCGAAGCTGCCTTCACGATATTTTACCTGGTTGTTTCACAGCCACTCCTACTTTGCATCTCATTAGCGATGCAAAGTTAGGCGTGCTGGAAACGGGCGCTAAGTCAGCAAAACAAAACACACGCTTGCTTGTCCTTGTTGATAAAGCGATAAAGTTATTGCCACTTTTCGCCCGAAAGCGGACACTAAAGCCTTTATAAATTTATCGCCAGCCCTTGATAATATGCCCCCCAGTTTCCTCATTAATTCCATTAGGGAGCTAAACCAGGGAATTTACTCACCCTGAACAGTGCCAGAAGACCTCTAATGGACACTCAATAAGGGAAAAGCTCCTCAGTCATCCAAAGGCGATGTCAAAACAATAAATGCTTATAGTCCATCTTATGGACAATTTTTCTTTGGGCCAAATCAAGGAAAGTAGGAATCAGCAGGGTAATAACCGGTAGATTAGGAAGTGATCTTGCAAAGAGATATCCAATCACCGAAAGACAATCAATGTTCCCACTTCCCCACAGTTCTGCTCCATACATAACTGATCCTAGGGCTTTTGTGTTATATTTTTATAATGCTGGGACCACTTTCCTAGATGCCGTTCTTCTGTGGATCTTAGTTATAAGGGCGGTCTGCTGAATTCAAGGAAGATGAGCTTTCTCTACATATGAGGGGTAAAACACCGATTTGAAGTTAAATTAATCCCCAGATAATCAAAAGAAGAAACCAATTCAATAGTGGAGTCCCCTACACGCATACATCTCTTGCGTGACTTCGAAAAACCCTTAGAAAATACCATATAATTTGTTTTAGATCATTTAGCTCGAGGCCACACTCATCACAGAAATCTTTTAAATTATTTAATAACTGTTGTAGCCCTTGGGGAGACTTTGATATCAATAGTGTATCATCGGAAATGAGAAAGGCAGGAGCCCAACTCTCTCCCACCCATCTCTATTGAGAAAACCTACTACCCCATTATAAATAATGAAAACAGAGGGGGTGCTAAAACTAACCCCTGTCTATCTCTGTATTTAATCATTAAGGGCTCTGATAGTTGTCCCTCTTCTCCCTACCTAACTTGGGCCTTATTTGCTGAGTGTAGCTACATCAATATATCCAAAAGATTTGGTGGGATCCCTGTCTCTGCCACCACCTTCAAATATTTACATTGAGGAACCAGGTCAAAAGCTGTGCGCAGATCCACAAATGTTACATACAAATTCCCCTCTTTAACAGAAAATTATTTCCAAATAATACTAGAGAAAGAAAAAACCTGGTCCAAAGTACTAACATTATCACAAAAAATAAGACAGAATATTTTATTCTGAAATCCAATCCTGAATACAGGCCAATATCTGCTTGCCGAAGATTTTCTGCACGGAATCGATTTAACTAATGGGTCTATAACTACCAAAATTTACCCTCGGCCCTTTCTCAAAAATTGGTATGATCTCAGCTGACTTCCAAGAGGAGGGGATTTCCATGCCCATGAGGGTGGTATTAGATAACATACCGATATAGGTGCCCCACTTTTCTACATCTTCTCTGTACAAATCATTAGGAATTCTATCAAGACCGGGAACTCTAGCTGGGATGCAGGAGCTAATAACTGCATGGGTTTTAAGAAGTGAGATTTCTAGAACTTCAGCAGTACCAAGTGGAAGGATATCCCGCAAACCTACATCCTCCTCTTCCTCCTTACTACCATGAGCATACTGGCCCCCAAAATAAGATAACCACTTTCCCAGCTGTACAGTAAACTCTAGGACATTCCTGAGTCCGTTCAGGCACAGAGCCGCTTTCTTCCAAAAGGACTTCTTATATCGATTGGACTCGTCCCAACGAATCCAATCGTTGGTTTAACGAGGAGTTAAAGGAGAAGAAGCTTGCTCTTAGGCGAGCGGAGAGGCTGTGGAGAAGGGGCTACTGTCCTACACTGAGCGTTAGATATACCATCCTCCTGGGAGAGTATAAGAGAGCCATACTCGACGTAAAGACTGCTTATTGTTCCGCAAATATTCTGGTGGCAGAAAATAAACCCAGAGAGATTTTCTCCATAGTCCATGATCTGGCCTACTCGGACAGGGCATCCCTCAAACCCCTGCCCACTCAGCATCTATGTTGTTCCCTTAATTCTTATTTTTTGGACAAAATAACCAATATTAAACTAAATATTCCTCTTCCTTCCCCGGCTTTTGTTGATTCCTCCCCCCCTATTGCCCGGTCCTCCCTCACTTCTATTCCACCGCTCACTGAGGATGCGTTTCTGGCCATTCTCCCAAAAGTTAAGTCGGGTTCTCCGATGGATGTTTGTCCAGCCCGCATCCTCAAACACATTTACACTGCCTGTCCTTTGCCCCCCCCTTACTTTTCTTAATAATTCTTTTACACAAGGGGTGGTGACTCCTTCCCTAAAGTCTGCTACTATAGTGCCTATCCTCAAGAAAGCGGGTGCCGATCCTTCCGCTCCAGCCAATTACCATCCAATTTTGCTGCTGCCCTATTTGGGCAAGGTGCTGGAGCGGCATGTAACAACGGTTTTCAGCTCCTTCATTGAGGAGAATGGGGGCTTAGCGCCCCGACAAGCAGGATTTCGGCCAAGACACTCCACAGAGTTCGTTGTGGTGTCGGTCCTTAACAACCTTAGGGAGGGAGCAGACCAAAACCATCATCAGGCCCTGGTGCTCCTCGATCTCTCCGCCGCCTTCGACACGGTGGACCATTCCATCTTCTTGTCCCGTGTCGGAGCGGTGGGAATCAGGGGCTCGGCCTTGGTCTGGCTCTCCTCCTTTTTAAGGGACCGCACCCAGGCGGTCCAGCTGGGAGACTTTTCGGCTGCCTCATTACCTGTCACCTGTGGTGTTCCTCAGGGTTCTTCTCTTTCTCCTCTCTTGTTTAATCTCTACATCTGTCCTTTGATTTTTGCTCTTCAGCAGCTGGAGTTCACCGTTTTTAACTATGCGGATGACCTCCAGCTTATCTTTAATCTCTCTTCCTCTCCTCATTCTATCTCGAATTTTCAGTTAGTTATGGTTTTCATCAGGGACTGGATGAACCCAGATAAGACCGAGCTGGTTCTTACGGGTGGTTGCTCCAGCCCCTGGAATTCTTTATTTTGGCCTTCTTCTTTTGGGCCCCCTCCTTCTCCTTCTGCCTCAGTCAAGACATTAGGTGTCAAACTCAATAATCAACTCACTCTTCACTCACAAGTTAGCCATGTTGTTTCCTCTTGCTTTCTCACTTTCCGCACTATTCGCACTGTTTCTCGCTTTTTCTCTCCTCTGGCACTCAAGCTGATTATGTCCGCTCTTGTTGTCTCCCGGCTGGACTACGCAAATGCCCTGTACAATGGCATTCCAGCGTATAGCCTACGGAAACTCCAGTTAGTTCAAAACCAGGCAGCCCGACTTATTCATGGCCTTTCTTGCTCACATCATTGCACTCCTCTTCTGAAGGCACTTCATTGGTTGCTTGTTAAAGAGAGGGCCTTGTTTAAGTTGGGTTGTATAGTTTTTCATTCACGGCGGGCCTTTCCCTTGTGATATGCTCTCACTTCTCCTTAGGCCCACCAGTTCTTAGGTGTGGTGGTCACTCTCCCCCATTGGTACCCTGCCCTCCATAGCGCCAAGAAACCGCTGGTGAATGCTGCGCTAAATAAATATTTTAAATTCAAATTCAAATTCAATTCTTGACTACCAGAGCACTATTTAAGGAAGACCATAGGGATCATTCCCATTGTTTCTTGGCATGATCTAGTGGCTGTCTATATCGAGCTCTGCACCCACCATATCAGGGTGAGATTTGGTTTCACTTCCTGTAGGAGCTCACCCTTGGCTTTTCTGCATTCCTGAATATACCACACTGCAACAATAACCCGCTTTTTCCCTCCTAGTTTGGCTTGACCTTTCCACTGCTTTTTTTTTGTTGGCCCAAAATGTCCCTAATCTGCCTATAGAGTGCCTCATGCCAATTTATTTTATTTTATTTTTAGAGTTTTCTATAGCGCTAGCCAGACCCATGGTAGGGTATCGGAGCGCTTTACATAATGAACAAAATATTAGATATCTCATATAGTACACACATGGCATACAAAAAACCATGTCATAAAAGTGGTCAACACAGCATAACTTAGTTCAGAGAAAAAGCAGAAAAGAAAGTAATTCTGAGCGATAAAAGTCATAGCTTCTAAATATCTGTGTAGTCAAGTTTTGAGGTTGTGAGTTAGAGTGGTGATTGTCCAGATTTAAGTGAGGAATTTGTTCATCAAGAATAGTTTTGCTTCTTTTTTGAAGAGAGGTATTAGGACGATTTTTCTAATGGATGGCGGAAGCGAGTTCCACTTCCAGATTCTTGGTGCTGCTCCCGAAAATGCTCTGTTGGAGGTTTTAGTCTTGTTGAATCGCTAGGGTTTCAGGAGTAGATTGTCTGCACTCCGAGAATGTCTGTTTCCTCCAGATAAGGTAAGTTTCTGAGATAGGTATTGTGGGGTGTTGTGGAGTAATGCCTTGTGAGTGATGTAAGCCATCTTTAAGTGAATGCGAGCTTCGTAAGGTAGCCAATTGAGTGCCTTTAGGTGGGGTGATATGTGGTATAATTTCTTAGATCCTGTTATAAGTCTTGCTGCGGCATTGAGACAGGTTTTTAGAGGGGTGGTTGAGATTTTAGGAGCCCTGAGAGGGTAGAACATCCGAATTCCAGCCTTGATATGACTTAGGACTGGACTGCAGTTTTGAGGTCCGGGTTTTCGATGAATGGCTTCATTTTTCTGAGATAGCTGAGGTGAAAGCAAGCATTTTTAGCCATCAGGTTGATGTAAGTTTGCATCAACCTGATGGCTATTCTATCAACTCTAGGGAGTTTAGACAACACCGCCACCTCCTCATACACTTTAGACTTGCCAGCTTCTAGGTCCCATGGATTGTACTCCACTCAATCCCATCTCTAATAGTTCTCAAATCATTAGTATAAGATAACTTCCCCATGTCGCTAGGACCCCTAATGTGGCTTTTTGCTCCACAAGGTTATAAAAGAAAGACTCAAAGCATCGTGGTCACTATCGGATCTTTCAATCACTTTCATATCAGACACAACTGGCCATAAACATAGGTCAAACAAACAATAGTCAATTCTCCTTGCTTAGAAAGGTCCATTAAAGGTCATTCCACCATTAGAATCAGTTTGTTCTTATCAATTGCTTCTCCGTAGCGGATTCCAGTGGCGGCCTCTATCAGTCGGTAAAACTCTGACGCAGGTACTGGTTAGTGGTCATCTTGACTCCTGCAACGCTCTGTTAGTATCAGCAAACAAATCTCCTTTGAGGAGCCTACAGATAGTCCAGAATGTTGCTGCACGCTTGGCTCTCAAAGAGCCACTGTTGAAACAGCTCCACTGGCTTCAGATCTTCAAAAGAATCAAATTCAAACTTTGCTGCCTTGCCCATAAAGCACTCTACGGTAAAAGTCCCCTCTATTGGCAAACAAGTTTAAATGTTATTGCCCTCGCGGCCAGAGGCTGGAACGCCCTTCCTCGCCACCTCGGCCAGACAACATTTCTCCCCATCTTCACAAGAAACTTCAAAACCTTTGACAGACGCTCTCCTTGATGGACTGGAACCTGCGAATTCCCCTCCCCCAGTGTCTTGAGACCCTCAAGGATAAGTAGTAGTGCTTAACAAACGTGTGATTGATTAATTGAAGTAGACTGCTTGGATCTGAAGGGAAAGGGTTGCTTGTGGTCCCTCGCTACAGGACAGCATGGACCAGTGGCAGTACTGTTGTTTACCTTGCCCCGAAATATTGGAACTCCTTGCCGGAGGCCCTGGGAAAATGCCCCAGCCTGCTCCACTGCAGGAAACTCCTGAAGATTGAACTATTCCGGGACCGATTTATTTATGTCCTATACCTTCTCTGTCTTCTAGCGTGGAGATACCCCTATGGGGGTGATTCCAGCGCTCTGTAAATCCTATACATAAACAAAAACATTTGTAGCCCTCAAATTGTGCTGAAGTGTTAGGGCCAGCATTTGTCCTCTTCATTTGGTTAATCTAATGGTTGGAAGCTCTAACTGAGGGATTTTCCAAAATCTATCCCACTCCTCAGTCAAATCTGGTGCTGTGGAAGCACCGGGCTCAAATGTACAATTAAAATCCCCAGCTACCGATAAAGGGGTGTTGCCTGTATATTCAGTATGGGCGTAATCTAGGACACCTATAGTGTTGGTTTCCTCTGTGCCTAGGCCAATTCTATTGTATACATTAAAAATTCAAATGTTTTACCCTGAGGGCTAGTGAGGTAAATTGCCAGAATATCCAAAGAGTCGTCAGGCACTATCTTGACTTTGCACCGAGGTGCAAATTTGGCCCAAATCACTAAACCACCCAAGGGCTTCCCTTTCCCTTTCCTAGTTGCATTTATACCATGAGTACAATTCCTGCGCATGTAGGGAGTGGTAAAAATCCAGGTTTCTTGGAATAAAACCACATTGTGAGAATCCACAAAATTGCCCCATTCTTGCTTTATAAACATTGTAGCTATCCCTGCAACATTTCTTACCAAGACGGTTAATTGCTCATGTGGTACAACAATGGAAGTAGGTTCCAAACTGTGTTCCATAGTTACATTCCTGTCATCCTCAAGACTATTTTTTTACAAGCAGATATTGTAGGAACCTTACCTGTCAGTCTGTGGGGGCAGTGCCTAAATTATTGCATGGCTGGACTCCAATAGCAACCAGCAATAGAGAACCCTTCATTACTAAAGATTCTTTAGAATAAGTCTTGTTTCATCCTTGATAAAATGTAGTCTGACTCCTAGGTGTACCATGATGATCAATGCTCAGGCTATTAGATGCTCTCAATAGCTATATGTTTGTACCTTTAATTTATAATCTGATTTTTTGGTGGTCAGGTTCGAGAGGTTACAGTCAAACTCTCCTGAATGGCCTTCAATACAGTGTGGGGGATACTTACAATGAAGATGCTTACTAGATTAGAAAAGGCTCTGACCAGGTGATGGTGCTGAAGTAAGCGGGTGAGGTGGTACGTTCATCAGATCATTGCAAGCACCTACTCATCTGCTGACCAAGGAAGGAACAAGTTTTAAGCAATTATACTTCTGCACATAATGGTATCAACTATTCCCTTTATTTAGTGTTTATAATTAGTAGTTGTTTGTGATATCTTGTAAAATAATAACAAAAACACAATATGAACAATCTGTGGGGATGTATAGACACATTCCAGAAGAGTAAAATCAGGTGTTTCAATGTTTGTAATAAAGGGGTATTTTACAGAGAACCTGTTTGTCTTCCATCTTAAACTTCAGGCTTCTTAAGGTTGAGCCCTTGGCTACTCCTTGTAGACAGTTCTTGGTGACAAAGAAGCAAGAGGTAGAAATAAAGGTGGGACTATTGTTTCTTTGTGAGCTGCAATCATCCTTTATCTGACCTTCTGACTTCCTACAAAGCGATCTTTCCAATGGTCTACAGGTCGCTGTAACCCCAGGCGCACCTAATGTGATTGGGATCAGTCGTAGGTCGATTATCTTTCTTATGTACCTGCTCATTATTGCATGGTCTGGATACGGTTTGCAAGTACTGTCATTCATTAAAAAACATCAACAAAACATTTGCAGGGGTCATCAGACTTTATCTTATATATATGACTACTGGGTGCAGGTACTGCACTCCTTGAACTGGTGTAGCCACGATCTTGCTAAAGGGGCCTGGGCAGATCGCCCAACAAGACTATGGAGTGGTAGATTAGTTTGTTGGCTACTAAGATGTATGTATGTATGTAAGGGATTTGTAAAGGGCTGAAATCCCCCCCACAGGGGTATCTCCGCACTACCATAGAAAGGGTACAGGACAAGGACAGATCAGTTGCGGAATAATTCCATCTTCAGGAGGATGTATGTGATCAGACATAAAAAGGTACACACCTCACAAATGTAAAGGAACGGTTTTCAATCTTTTTATGTGAACATTTGCCAACTGATGCACACCTGACCTTGTCTGAGATTGCCCTCCTGACTGACAACTTCCTATCAATATTCCAGGCTCCACCATTCAACATTCTCATCTCTGATTGGTCAAACTGGGCAGTGAGCCGGGAGGTCTGTAACTATCCTCTGTCATGCCCATATTAATGTAGTGCTATGGTGCACCAATGAAGTCTTTAAGTAAGCAGTAGATTTGGAACTTATTTGGATGAGCCATTTGGAATTTGACCCCACAAAGTAAGCAGGGAAACTTCAGAGGCAAAGAAAAAAAGGCAGAGAAGGGACAACAGGCTAGTCAACTGGGGGCCTTCGTTCTCACAGAAAGAAATGAACTCGTTTATGGATTATCTAGTTCTATTCTGGATTATACATTTCTCTTCAGGATTATTCAATTCCCTTCTGGATTATCCTGTTCCTTTCTGTTAGAAATTGGGTTTCTGATTTCATTGGCATGCACCCTGTCAAAGCAGGAACCACAATTCTATTTTTTGTTAGGTCAGAAACACACCATAAATTAACCTTTGCTCACCCTCTGGAAATTTAAGAGACAATATGTAAAGTATTTGTGCAACACTTCAAACAGTAACACTGTGAAAACACCACAAAAACACTACACGCCAGTTTGAAGAATACATATTATTTTTATAAACAAATTAAGACCAAAAGTAGAAGTTGAGATTTGATTTTTTAAAAGATAAAAAATAAGAAAAGTCCTTAGAAGCAATAAGCGCATATGGGGGTTATTTGGTTTTGATGGATAGGGGCACAGTCAAGGGTTCAGGCCAACCGCGATGGAGCGCCAGCTGGATACAGGAGCCATGCTAGGCCCGCTGAATAAAGTACCCTGACCCTGGCTGCAACAGCGAGATGTGGGGTTTAGCCGAGCGATGCATTGTGTCAATCTCGCAGTCTAGCTGATGTGGCGATTTCCTTCACCAATTGGTGGCAATGCGCCGGTTCCAGAGATGATGCACTGAGCTGGGAGGTGTTGGCTCCTTATATGGTGTATAATCAAGAGAGAAGGATAACTTGTCCCGCATAACCAGGGTATGCAGGTATCGTTCTGATTAGTCCCAAGTAAAAAACCCTCATGCACGCGTATAGTTCGTAATTATAGCGGTATATCTTGATTCTCAGCTGTACTTAAACACGTTGTGTGCATAATCATGGGGTTTAGTTGTTATGCATCCTCCACCAGGAGGTTTTACCCTTGGTTAAAACAGTAGTGATCAGTGATTGGGTGGTGAATAGTGAGGTGAGTAGTTTAAAAACATATCTTCATACTGGCCTAATACATTTTATTCGTTCCAATTCTAGGATAGTGAAAGTTAATATTGAGGTTGTGTGGCTGAGAGTGATAATGGCTCTCTCACACTCGGATTCGTGAACATTAGGTCGACATGTTTCAGCCCTTAGGTTGCCAAGAGGTCAGGTGGGCTTTCTTCAGGACCGGGGTGTGATGTGCACAGAGACCAAGGGCGTCTCTGTTTGTGTTAGGCCATTAGGTTTTTCCTAGGATGCCTTCTTTTAGCTTTCGCTGGGTACCTGTGGATGGAAAAGTAAAACGTAGAATAGGCAATAGGGTAGTGGGGTTCACAAGTAACTAGTGTACTGGTAAATTTACCAGGAACAGTAATTAATCTTTTAAGATGACTCAATTAAAAAATTAAGAATTAGAAATTTGCAATACTGTCATTAGCCACAATCAACTAGCAGTTAAGTTCAACTCTCTATAGTGTGATATTTAGAGTGTAGCGAGGTATCTCTACTCATTATTCGAGTTGTTAAACATTCAAAACAAAATTCACTAGCAGTGTGTTCACACATGTCAGTTTAGATTGTGCGGCGATTGTACCCTTGTTTTGTGAATTTATTAGCGGTGGCAATTTCCGCCGATACTCATTTAATCACTAACTTTCGTAAATTCGGCACATACCTGGATTCAGAGTTAATTTTGCCTCAACGGGCTCCCACTGGGACAGGAGACTGACTAGAAAAGAATAATGAATATCAATATACTTTGCGTTTTAGAAGTACATTACGGTTTGTAGCGGTGGTAGAGAAGGTGTTGTCTCGTGCTACCTGCAGTCTCGTGTAGCACAACTTGTGCTGACTCTTTCAATCTGGGCCCGGGAGAAAGCATTCTCTTCTGGGTTACCAGATATGGGAGGCGGCAGCATGGTAATCGAAAAGAGACTAGTCCTGTGCGGTCTTAGTCTCTTTTCGTTTAACAATATAAATATTATTAAGTTTGAGTATCTGGAATTATTCGCATTGGTATTGTGCATTCATTATTATATGGTGTGTCAGGTTTCTCCACGCAGTCGAGGAGATGTGTCCATCTTCCCATGGCGATGTGTCGGTTCTTTAAGGAGCTACGCTGGTTCCGATTGCGATGCGCCGATTCTGCTCCCCCAACAGCGACGATGCATCAGTTTTGCTACATGCAGGAGGAGATGAGTCAGTTGGACTGGAGAAAACACCTGGAACCACTTCCAATGGACCAGGCACAGGAGCAGTTAGTGAAACTTTGATATCGCTAAGTCTCAGAAACAGGAGACGAGCCAACAAGCCATTTTAGAGTACTCTGGGTTGAAACAGAGTTCAGTTCTTCCTCAGCAGGGTCAGAGGGCAGCTGGCAGCAGGGAAGAACAACAGAAAAGCAGTTCTTCCAGGGGAGGAGCCCAGCAGAGTGACAGTCCTTGTAGCAGCACAGCAGTCCTTCCTCCTGAAAGAGTTTCTTTAGAGGTCCAAATGTGTCTGATTTGGTGGGGTCAAAGACCAAGTACTTACACCCAGTTGTGCCTTTGAAGTGGGGTGACTTCAAAGAAGGGTATTTAAAGTGTATAGAGGTCCTTTCTTCCTATCTCTGGCTCCAGACTTACAACAGGAGGATAATTAACCCTTTGTGTGGGGGCAGGAACTGCCTATTCAGGTGTAAGTGTCGGCATCCCCAAACCATCCTGCCCAGGATGAGCCATCAGGATGCAGATAGGCACTCAGACACACCTACCATACTTTATGTGTGGCTGTCGGGAGAGAATGCACAAAGTCATGCTGTCACGCACCTCAGGTATGTATTTGAGCGAGGCTGCAGACACACAGAGCTTTAAGAGCAGAGAAATGACAACTTTCTAAAAGTGCCATTTCTAAAATAGTAATTTTAAATCCAACTTTTCCAGTAAAGAGGATTTATCATTTCCATTCCAATTATATAAAACTTAACAGATTTGCTCCTTCTCAATCAGGAATTACAGCTTAAAAGTGTAAAAAGGAATTCCCTGTGTTTACCTATGAGAGGAGTAGGCCTCACAGTAGTGAAAACCAGATGTATGTGTTTTTCACTACCAGGACATGCAAAACCTAAAAGTACATGTCCTATCTTTTTACTTACACAGCACCTGCCCCATGGGCTACCTAGGGCCTACCTAAAGGGTAACTTATATGTATTAAAAGGGGAGTTTATGGCTTGGCAAGGGGTTTTAAATGCAAAGTCGACATAGCAATAAAACTGCACACACAGGTTCTACAGTTGTGGGTGTGGGACATGTTTAAAGGGCTACTTATGTGGGCTGCAGAACTAGTGCTTCAGTACCACTAGTAGCATTTAGTTTATAGGTCCTGGGCCTAGGTGGTGCACTCTATTAGCGACTTATAAATAAATTCAATATTCTAATTGTGGATAAGTGGTGTAACCATGTTTAGGGGAAGAGAGCACATGCACTATAGCAGTGGTTAGCAGTGGTCACGTGCTCACAGTCCTAAAGCCAACTAAAATGAGGTCAGAAAAAGAGGAGGTGAAAGACAAAAAAGTTTGGGATGACTCTTCAGAGAGGACTATTTTCCAAACCTTCGAAAGTAACACACTGAAGTGTAGAATCTTGCATTTCTCATACACCTATTAGCATGGATGTTTCATAAAGATTGTTTCATAAAGATGAGGTTTGTATGCACAGTCCAGTGGGGTTGACATGTGTTTGACCTCACTCTTGCCAATAGTGTGTGTACACTGAGCTGAAATAGTCCTTGTCGCTATAAACCTGCCTTTCTCTTGAGCTTGAACAGGTTGTGTCTCTGTCCATGGGTGGTGGGGCATGGCTTCATGAAGCAGGAGTGTTCAGGTACCAGGAGTCAATGGTGGTCAGTGAAATTCATAAGTGGTGGGGAGTAAATAAATCTGTTTGGTGTTGGATGGAATGTTCAATTAAGTGAACTCTATTTCCCTGTCAGAGTTTTACAGGGCATAAGACTGAAATTAACTGGGGTCACAGATGATCTCCCTGTTTAACATATTGAAAATGGAATCAGCAGGAGCCCCATCGAGAAGGTCATTAAAAGGTTTCTGGTTTATTTTTCTCAATGTTCACACTCCTTGGTTAACAACACAGGTCTCCAATCCAAAATCCTCACCCATTAACTAGGGAGGCCAGAGATATGACTGACCAATCAGGAAGAGTTACTTCTTTGGAAAAAAAATACGAGAACTGATTTTACAAAATGGAAAAAGCTTAGGAACTTCCTAGCTTATCCGGCCCACTTCGATTGGTCAGGTACAATGTAACACCAGTTGTGGGATCCAGAGTAACCGGCTTTGTTGATTGTGCTGCTTTTCTGTTGTGTGACACTGCAACTGCATGCTCATTATATATTCCTCAGACCTCCAAAAATACAGGGGACAAGCTCAACAAGCCCTTGGAGAGCACACTTCAGGGTGCCGCACAGCACCAGGTAGTCAGCCCAGGCCAGCCACTGTTCCGGAAGGGCACGCGCTCTGTCTACATATCAGTAATACTCCTTGTGTACATCAGATTCCTCTAATAGTGTGCAACACGTAGTTCCAGCTTCTCCAGTCCTATGTCCCCACAAGAGTATCTCATCTCAAGCTGAAGTATAGCACCAGTAGAAATACTGTAGTGCGCCTTTGAAGTTGGGGGTGGTTTAGTGTGTCTCCCATTGACCACAGAAGTCTCCCCTAAATTTCAGTCCTGTATGCCATCAGGCCATGGGGCCATGACCTGGATCTGGAGGCCTTGTGTAAAAACCTCCTCTTACACTCTGTAAAGCCAGGTCTACACATGCCAAAGGTCTGTCATCCCAGTTGCATGCCCAGTGTTTTATAGCTGCCACTAGGGAATACCCAGATGTGTTCTCCCAACCTCCAGTGTAGACTGGAGCCAAGCACCAGGGTACATGAAGTGTTTTAGGGCATATACATAACAGATATCTAGTTGTGGCATTTCTATGCATATCATGACAAAGCTACCTTTAGCACAGGCAAAGGGTTGTCCCTGGAAATCCACTGATAGGAAACATCACTAGGCTGCTCCACTGCAATCCACTATTGCAGCCTGAGGTAAATTCAACCATTACCCCATGTCCTCCTATGGGAAGATCAAACAAAGGTAGTGAGGACACGCATGGGTATTCCTCACTACCTGAGCAGGGAACACGCAGGCATACCTACCCTGCCTTTCACCTACCACTTAATTAATCCATCAAATAATTTATTTTGGTTAAAAAATACAACCATAAAGGTGCACATGCAACATTAAAAAAATATCACAAGTTAGCAGCTTTATTCCTGGATTGTCTAATAACCAACATTTTGGCCTAGTAACAAATAGTGTTGTTCAACTGCATCATAAGTCTCTACTAGTCATATCAGAAAGGCAATTTTTATGTATACAGCCGCACTAATTCGGCCTAATCTCAGGAATTGTTGATCGTAAATATTAGGAACAAAACAATAAACATATGATGAACAAATCCTAATTGCACAATACTGTGCATTTGGACAAGCAATGAAAGACCCCTCTTAGAATGATGCTAGGTTCTTAGTCTCGTTTTAAGGAGGCTAAAATGATAAGCTGAACGACACAGACACTTATTGTAACGTAAGCTACATAAAAAAATAGACTACTTTTTTTTTTAATCCCTGATTTTTATAATAAAGTGCATTGATCCGTTGAGCCTGTGCCAATCTCCCATTAAGTGATCAATGAATAACTGACAGCAGGAGAAGTAGGACATAAATAAAACAGCACTTCCCGGTGGATCACTGAAATAATATCGACTGCCAAAATATCGACTTGCCAAAATATCGTGGACAAAATATCGACAGTCAAAATATCGAGTTTGTATCTACAAACAGGTAAGTACAAAAATATCGAGTACAAAATATCGTTAACAAAAATATAGATGTAAAAAATATCGACTTTATTAAAAACAGTGTTAAATTAAATTAATATTAAATTTTAATTACTAAAATATACTTAAAACGACTTAAATTAAATTATAATAATAAAATAATAAATGAAAATAATAAAAATAATTTTTTAAAATCTTATTTGTTGACCCTGAACCCTAAAAATACCCCTTTACCCAAAAACCCAAAACTGACCCTGAACCCTAAAAATACCCCTTTACCCAAAAACCCAAAACTGACCCTGAACCCTAAAAATACCCCTTTACCCATGACCTGAAAACTGACCCTGAACCCTAAAAATACCCCTTTACCCATGACCTGAAAACTGACCCTGAACCCTAAAAATACCCCTTTACCCATGACCTGAAAACTGACCCTGAACCCTAAAAATACCCCTTTACCCATGAACTGAAAACTGACCCTGAACCCTAAAAATACCCCTTTACCCATGACCTGAAAACTGACCCTGAACCCTAAAAATACCCCTTTACCCATGACCTGAAAACTGACCCTGAACCCTAAAAATACCCCTTTACCCATGACTTGAAAACTGACCCTGAACCCTAAAAATACCCCTTTACCCATGACCTGAAAACTGACCCTGAACCCTAAAAATACCCCTTTACCCATGAACTGAAAACTGACCCTGAACCCTAAAAATACCCCTTTACCCATGAACTGAAAACTGACCCTGAACCCTAAAAATACCCCTTTACCCATGAACTGAAAACTGACCCTGAACCCTAAAAATGCTCCTTTACCCAAAATTTATCAATATTATTTAATTACCAATTAATTATTAATTAACAATAACTATAAAGTAAATATATTAGAACATTAGGTGTAATTATTTTAATAATTAATATTATTTTATCAAAATTAATTACTTAAAAATAACACAAAATTATATATATAAAAAATGTACTCTAATTAATGTAATTAACTAATTACAATTAATTAATGAACAATTATTTACTAATACAAAATATATTCAAAATTATATTAATTAATTAACTAATTAATATTAATTAATTATCAATTACTTATTAATTAAAAATATTAACAAACATATATTAATTAATTAATTATTAATAAATTACTTCCCACCCTATTCCCCTATAAACCCACAACCCGCTACAGAATTACATTACGCAATTATTATCAAAACAAAATTCATGTAATAAAATATTTAATAACATTAATACACACTATTCACACATATTATTACATAAAAATACACTATAAAATATTATATATTATTAAAAAATCGATATTTTTGCTATCTATATTTTATACAGTCGATATTACTTAACTTACCTGAAAAACGATATTTTTGTAGTCGATATTATGTCCAGTCGATATTTTGTCCAGTCTATATTAAAAACTCGATATTATGTCCAGTCGATATTTTGGAGTCGATATTTTGTCTCTATACCCTTCCCGGTAGGTCAAGGTTCAGCGGGCAAAATGTACTCTCTATCAATGTGATCACTCTTGGTGCACCCATGCTTTCAACTTTCTAAATTGTCACAAAGAGCTTGTTTGAGCTAATTCTCCAATCCCATATTAGAAACCGAGAGACTGCAAACACCATTTGCTCCTGTGATTAGTTCCCAAGAATCCTCGCTGCTTCCAAGTAATGTACCATGCCCAACAACTTGTAGACCGGGATGATCCTTCTTCTCCGGGGCAAGACATATGTTGAGCAAAAGAAAAGTAAGTGGGTCACTGACTCCACCAACTGTGGACAGTAAGGAAGTTCTGCACCACATTTCACCAATTTGCATGCAAATGAATTAAGTGGCAGAGCACTGATTATGCAAACTTTAACTCCTTGCCTTCCCTTCTAAATTCAAGGCAGATGGTCTTTTATAGCCTGCTAAAAGTGTTGGGGGAAGCAAAACAATTCAAGATTATACCTTCAATTTAGTCATGTTGAAAGGATCTCAGACTCCGAATTTCAATTGTGTGGATTTAATATAAGGCCAAAAATAATTTAATATAAACACACCTCAATATCAGAGTATATAAGTACATAAAAATCAATACAGAGCTGAGTCTACAAATATAATTC
This sequence comes from Lissotriton vulgaris, assembly GCF_964263255.1. Lineage (NCBI taxonomy): Eukaryota > Metazoa > Chordata > Amphibia > Caudata > Salamandridae > Lissotriton > Lissotriton vulgaris. The sequence goes on from NC_141699.1 coordinate 21,393,542, forward strand.
ATTCAGCACAAAAGGCATAATATGATGAGCTCCAAAATTAAAATGCAACAAATGGTAGAAGCTGAGTCCATTTCTCTTTTCATTTGAGGGAAAACTAAACATATATTTCCCTGCTCTGCTCTAAATGAAAGTCCTACCTACTCCCTGATATACTATCCCAAAGATGCAGCACATGTTGACTTCCTAAGAAGTACTCACATCAAATGGGCCTGATAGCTTAAAGCTATCCTTTTCCATTTACACCATCTTTCAGTAAGTTTCCACAGAAGCCTTAATTAATTCTTCTTCTTCCAAAGGCCTTCCTTCTCAGATAGGTCAGACACTAAAGGCGTCCTCCCTTTTGGCCTTCCAGACTTTCTTCAAAGACTTTCCTGGTACCTCCTTAAATCTAAGAATAACAAGATCAAATTCCTGCACCTGCAGTAGGATGAGAACATACTGTCTTCGTACACAAAAAAATATTCATTTAATTTTTAATTCTTGAGCAACCAAGGAGAAACGAAACTCAAAAAACCTGAAGTTTGGGCCTAAAATGCAGGCAACTTAAACTAAACACAAATTGCATTGCACTAATAATATTTCATCCTGCACATTATACATACAGGAATTAAGGATTTCTTTAATACATACAAAGGCCTATTTAAATGTGCACACTTCATTTTAGTATTAAATCATTTTTATTAATGGATTGCAATGCAGATAATCACAAGGTACAGACATCGCCAGCGCCCATATAGGCGTTATACACCGAAGCTTCCAGGTTCAGAGAGGCAATTCCCTTTCTGACAGCATTGCCCTAGAACAGGGGGTGCCTCAGGGCTCTGCCCTGAGCCCCACCTTGTTTAACCTGTATATGGCTCCACTAGCGGAGGTGGTTCAATCGTACGGCATAAAAATCGTATCTTATGCCGACGATACGCAACTCCTCATCTCCCTATCCCAGACACCCACCTTGGCTGCTGCTAATTTCAGAACATGCATGCAGGAGCTTGCAGGCTGGATGAACCAACACTGCCTCAAGCTCAGTGGTTCTAAAACTGAGGTGCTGGTGATTGGGGGTAACTCGGCCAGTTGGACCCTGGACTGGTGGCCTTCCTGTCTAGGTCCCATGCCTTCCCCATGCAAGGAAGCTAAGAACCTGGGTGTTTGGGTTGATCCCAGACTCTCCTATGACAGCCACGTCCAGAAGCTAACAGGAAAGTGCTTTGGTGTCCTGAAGACCTTAAATCGCACCCTGGACCTCCTTCTTTTAGAGGCCAGACGCACGATGACTCAAGCTCTGGTTACCTCCCGTATTGACTACGGTAATGTCCTTCTCTTAGGTACCACTGAGAAGAACATTAAAAAACTTCAGGTTCTCCAGAACACGGCGGCCCGTCTGGTCCTCAGGCTTCCCAGAAGAGCGGCCTCCAAGCCTACACTAGTTGCTCTTCACTGGCTCCCTATAAAAAAGAGAATCTTGTTTAAAGCGCTCCTTATGTGTTACAGGATTACCTCTCAGGTAGCCCCTGAATATCTGAAGGATCTCGCAATCCCCTATGTGCCCAACAGAGAACTGCGCTCTAAGGGTACCGGGCTTCTGTCTGCCCCCCGGATAAACAAAGCAAGAATGGGAGGGCGCTCCTTTCGTGCACTGGCGGCCAAGAATTGGAACCTTCTTCCTCTGCATATTAGACTGGCTGAGACAGAGACCTTATTTAGGAGACTCTTAAAAACTCACCTTTTCTCCCTTTAGGTCACTCCCTTTCCCCTGCCTTCCCTCTCCACAGCGCGGGGACACGCCGAGATGGCGTCACCAGGCGCTTTATAAAATCCTTTATTATTATTATTATTATTATACAGGCAAGGGAACAAAGGCAAATGAGACCATCAGTACCAGTGCATCTTTGAAAAAACATAGGCTAATGCATGCAATCCTACAAACCAAGGAAAATTAAAATGAAGAAACTATAGAACAGAAACCTCTCCCCCCTCCCCCCAAACCACCACCCGCCTAGCCCACCCACCACCCAAGGTCAATGTCCACTGCCTATCCTCAACCAACCCCCGCATTCCCTGTCGGTCTGCTATAACTCTCTGTCTGTGAGACGCAATAGTCGGAGGTACCTAGGGCAGGTGATCTCATGAAATTCTGAGGCTAACAAGAACAAGAAGTGCTGCCATAACTCTGAATATTTGGTACTCTCTCCCGCCATTGACAGCGAGAGCTTTTCCATGCCAAGCACCATCCAAAGGATGCCACCCATGAAATGTGGGAACGTGTGTGGTGCGCCATTGTGCTTGCATATTTTGCATCGCTGATACCAGACGACCGCACAAACTACATGACGCCGGTATCTTACTTACGGCACTTACTGCATTGCTCTACTCCTATTGAAAATTTGGACCTTTGGCACACCTTTGATACATGATCTCCTTATTTATTGAACCCTGAAGAAGTCGGGTCACGGACGAAACGCGTTGGCTATTGGTTTTAATCTTCAACTGTGAATAAAAGGATTGCTTAAAGAAGAAATCTGACTTTGGATATTCTTGGGAGAACAATTGGAGTATTTGTGACTATATGCATAAAAGCATTTATACTGTATTACTTATTGTTGAGATGTGCAGGGTCATCTTGTGCAAGCTGATCCCAGTGCTATTGCTATCAAGCGGCCTCTGCGGGAGCGCAGCGGATATGTTAAGGGGTTTGGGAGTCCTAACAGAATATACAATGGGAAGCGCAGGATCTCTGTGTCAAAGTGGGTGTCCACCTCATCTAATATCTGCTTCCAATATCCCTGGAGCTGGGTGCAGTCCCACAGTAGGTGCACCAACATATCCACCTGTCTGCAACCTCGCCAGCACAGTGCATCTTTAGTGCGATCCATCTCGTGGAGGCGTTCTGGGGTGTAGTACCAAAAAGTCGCTATCTTCGTGAAGGTGTCTGTAAGCCCCCTGTAGTACGCCGAGTGTCATGCTCTATAATAGATCCCCTCCCATTCTTTGTGGTTAAGTGTCCTGCCCAATTCCCTCTCCCAGCGCGCCTTGCCAGCACTATAGGTGTGTGTGTGTTTTTGCCCTGGAGCATCTTATAAAGACCTGAGATCAATTGTTTATCAGTCCTGCGCGTGATTTACCAGTGCTCGTAAAATGTGAGGTGGTTCATCCGCCGTAGGGCGAACTTGTTCACTGAGCACCCAATGTCTCACCTGCAGGTATCTGAGTCCCTCCGACTCTGACAGCCCAAATTCCTGCCGAAACTGGGTAAAGGAAACAATACCCTCTATCATGTACATTCCAAAAAGGTGCCGGCATCCTGCAAGTCTCCACTTCGCGTAGGCCACAGAGTCCCTCTCGGGTGTAAAGTTTGGGTTGTCTACAATTGGAGTGAGTTCATGGCTTACGTTTGTCTGGTCCAGACCTCTAACGGAACCTCATGATGTGAGAGGTATACAGGTTAAGGGGTCTATGCTGTCTGCGTAAGAATGGAATCTCCTGCAGGGGTCTACCAGCCACGGCTTGGTCTTGAAACAACCAATGTCTTTCAGACTCCCATCTACTCCACTCCACCAAGAAGCGTAACTGGGTGGCCTGAAAGTATGCCGCCAGGTCTGGCATTCCAATTCCTCCCTGTTCGGGGGGCAACATCGCCAGTCGCAGCTTCAGGCGTGGTTTGCTCCCATTCCAAATAAACTGTGCCAGCTCAGACTGCGTCTGTTTTATCCAGCCAAGAAGAGGGTGGAGGGGAATTGTGCGAAAAAGGTACAATATCTGAGGGAGAACAGTCACCTTGACTGCCGCAACTTTGCCCAGCCAAGACAATGGATAGTGTCTCCACTGCCCCAGCTCCCGCCTTATCTTCTGTCGTAACTGGGCATAATTGATATTAACAGTCTCCGACAAGGAACGAGCCATTTGGATCCGCAAGTAAGGAACAGCTTCTGTCGCCCACTGGATGGGGAACGAGGCTTGCAGTAAAGCCCGGGTGGGCTTCTCCAGGGAAAAATCAAGGGCCACCGACTTGCTCAGGTTGACCTGAACCCAGATACACGGCCAAATAACTCAAGGTCCGCAAAACATGCAGGCAGGGAATCCCTCAGATGAGACAGCAAGATCAAAACATCATTGGCGTATAAGCTGGTTGTGTGGACATAGCCCCCAAATGTAAACCCTTTTACTTGCGGGTCACGCCTCTTGGGTTGCGCCAACAACTCCATATACAGAGCGAAGAGTAGGGACGACAATAGGCACCCCTGCCTCGTGCCCCTCTCGGTAGCAAACCAGGGGGATATATAGCTGTTAACCCATACTGTGGCCGTCGGGAATTTGTAGCAGTTCATCACGCGTACACAGAACTTCAGGCCCAGCTCCACCTTCCCCAGCACCTTCTCCAAGTAGGGCTAGTGGACCCTCTCGAACACCTTCTCGGCATCAATGGCCAGCATCATGTATTCCCCGTCAGTGCGGGTGGCTTTTTCAATAAGGTGAAAGGCCCGTTTAGTATTATCGGAGGTCTGGCGTTCCGGTATGAACCCGGCTTGGTCTGGATCAACAAGGCTTCCCATATGAGGATCCCTGTATATAGTTTGAGATCTATGTTGAGTAGAGAAATAGGGCGGTATGCCCCACACTGCGATCGATCCTTCCCCGGTTTAGGAGGCCTCCATAAGGTCCCCCGGAATCGCTCCCGGCTCCGAAAATGAATTAAAAAGGGGTGTGAGTAGAGGGGCAACCTGAGCACTGAAAGTTTTATAAAAGCTCGCCGGAAAACCATCCGGACCCGGTGACTTTGCTACTTTAAGGCAGGAAATGGCTGAGATAACCTCCTTTGGCTGGATGTCAAGCTCCAGGTGTTCTGCCTGGTCCTGTAAAAGGGTCGGAAGAGGGACAGAGGCCAGAAAGGCAGCTTCATCTTGGTCAGCAGGAGGGTCGGCGGAATAGAGATCAGCATAGAAGTCGCTAAAGGCGCCTGCAATCTCATGATCCATCATCTCCCTGAAGGATCTTCTGAACCGCATGCCGCTGCCTCACTTCCCACAGTTTATGCGCAAATAAGCGCCCACACCTATCCCCTCCAGTGTAATAGGCATGACGTAGCCGCAGAGCCACAAATTCTGCCCTGATCTTGGTCAAGGGCTGCCATCTGCTTCCTAACCACTTTCAACTGCCTCCATATCCTAGGGGCCCCAGTTCTCTGGTGCATTTGTTCTAGCTCTCTGGTCCGCTGAGTGAGGTCATCCCTTTTGCACTGCCGCTCGGCGTTCTCTGCGGCCGAGATTGCATTGAACTCCCCCTGAAGGACAGCGTTCAAGGCAGCCCACTGTGTGGAAGTGTAGTGTTTGTGTTCCTATTATGGGAAAGATAGTCTGAAATGGCGTGCTGTATCCGGGTAGTCACCTCCTTCCAATGTAATAACGTCTCCCTGAGGCGCCAAGTCCGACGCGCACGATGCAACGCAGAAGGGAGAGGACAACCATTAATGGGTGATGGTCAGAGAGTGAGGCTACCCCCCATTTATACCTTAGTAGCAAGCGCATGTGTAGGTGTGTATGCAAGCAGATAATCTAGGTGAGCGTATGTCTTATGTGCATTAGAGTAGTAGCAATAATCCCTCTCCTGTGGGTGGAAGCTACGCCAGAGATCCCTGAAACCCAGTTCAGCTAAACAGGAGTAACCTTCCACAGAGAGGGCACCAGCTTGGGAAGCGCGCTGACACGACCTATCTAGGACATTGTCAAACACTAGATTCAAATCACCCTCTAGCACAATGTGGCGGTCAGGTGTGGCTGTAACCTCCGTGAGAGCCCTATGAAAAAACCTCTCCTAGCCTTCATTAGGGCCGTATATGGAGCCCACTGTGAACGAGGTGTCCCCTAGTGAAAACATATAAGACATTAATCTCCCTTTGATCTCTGCTAATTTGTGTATGACTTTACCCCTAAACGTCTGGGCCACCAATACAGCAACCCCCACCATCTTGTTGGAGTTCGAGGAGAAAAATTGAAGGGGCAACTTCCGGGACCGGAGACGGTGGCAATCTCTCTGTAAGAGATGCGTCTCCTGCAGGAGGCAAATATCGGCTTGGGATTGCATAGCAAGATTTCCCTACGCTTTACTTGGTTGTTTAGCCCTCGCACGTTAAGTGTGAGTATTTTAAGATCTGTGACCGGCATCTAACCTAAAGAGTGTGGAACCAGTGGGAAAGGCGCCCTAGCAGCAAGGGACACATCAGCTCATGAAGCATTCCAGCCCGAAGAGCCCATGAACCATACCCCTCTCCGCAAAACAGAACCCCAAAACCAAACAAGAAACCCTTGTCCAAGAAGTCCATCATCCCCAGATGATCGGAAAGGTGTTCAAACAAGGTATTCCAATGTACATCCAAGTGATCTCCCTCCCGCCAATGACCAAGCAGCATGTAAATAGTGCCATCAGACTGTAAATTTCATGTAAAATCAGCCGGTCTGGGTCGGGCTACCATCCGATGCAACTGCCTCCACAGCAGCTCTCTGGCCTTCCGCAATCACTGCTGCTGGGGGTTTCTTCACCAGACACCGTCTGCCCTGCTGGCACCACCTGTGTCAGCAATCCGGCTCAGGTCCTCGTTTTCTTCGCCAGGCAGGTCGATGCCCAAAAGGCGACAGGCCTCAGAGACCGATCGCAACTGATAAAGTTTGTTGTCCAATTTAAAGACCAGTTGAATGGATGGCCCCAACTATAGGGAACGTTTCGCTGCTGCAGGTGGGTAGTGACAGGTTTAAAAAGTCTGCGTTTTTGCAACATAAGGGCCGATAGATCCTGGAACAGAAGTGGTGATTGACCCTGAAATGAGAGTGGGTGCATCTGTCTAGGTTTCAGTAGGATCTCCTCCTTTGTGCGGAAATCCTGGACACAGACCAGGCTATCTGGTGGAGGTGTCGACGAGGCCCGAGGAGGTCCCGCGTGATCAGCCCTATCCAGGCGAAGCTCTGACTCCAGCGGGCGCCCCAGGATGTGCTTGAACAGTTCCGTCGCAAAACAAAACAGATCTTTTGTTTCATCAGTCATTGACACATTCCTCATGCTGACATTATGTCATCTCGAGCGATTCTCCAGATCTTCCATGTGAGTTTAAAGGTCAACCTGCTGATCATGGAGCCATTCGATTTCTTGCTGCAGGGCTGCAAGCTCAGAGTCTTTGTTATCACATTTGGTCTCTAGTTCGGCCACCCGTTCTCCAAGGACATCCACATCCCGTCTCACCTCCTTGATTTCACTGGCAAATTCTGCTTTCAGGGTGTGGATATCTTCCCGCAGTGACGTGAATAGGGACTCTAGAAAGGCCTTGGTATTAGGTTCCGAGCCGGCCCCCAGCTCCGAAGGTGCCTGTGTCGAAGCAGATGCCACGGCGTCACATTACTGGTTCGCTTGAACCTTGGCAAAGAGATCCTTCACCATTTTTTCCTTGTGTTCCCTAGTAGTGGACATCGCCCACCTCCAGCTCCAGTGCGCTCCTCAGACAGTGATCTGCCGCCCTCTGCACTGGTCCACCAAACTGGGGTGCCGCTCACCACCGGACCACACGACTCCCAGCAACTGCTGACACACCCTCCGCAGAGGGGCTAAGCCGAAATCGCCAATCAACTCCTCAGGTAGTATCAATGGCTAACGCACTCTCCCCGCCAAGCACTCAGAGCGCTAGCCTAATCAGCAACGTAAGCTGCACATCCCCTGCAGAGTCTCGTCTTCTGTGCAGCGTCCAAGGCGACCGTGCAGCCCAGCCATGCCCGAGTCTCTCTGCAGGCCCACCACAGCTCAGAGTTCCAGGCTACCCCACCAAGTATGGTGTACCTCGCTCCCTAGCAGGGCCCCCCAGTCAACACCTAGGCCCCTGTGCAGATCTCCTCTTCTCACATAGCCCAATGTCCAGACCGACCTGTCTTCGCTGAAGGAAGGCGCACTCTCGGCCCACTCGGGTCTCTCTGACTCCCAAGGTCCTTCACAGCAAGTCGTGGAGCAGCTCTATTTGCCCTCGTGCTCGGTAGGAAACGTGCCTCAGTAATCCAGAAGCTCGAGCCACGCAGGGAGTGCCTGCACGAGCCTGCAACCCCTGCACACGCCTGTCCGCACCACTATCGCCAGGCTCTGCTGATCCCTGCAGCGCAGGAGGACCCCCCAAGGCCAGATCATCTGCTCCCCCTGTCATCCTCCATGCAGGCGCACTGGGGGTCACCCCCTCCGCTCACCTGCCACAATGCCCCTGTCCTTAGGGTACTGGGGCTCTGTCAGCGACTCATGGCGACTTGCATGACACACTCCGACATCGAAGGGAAGAGTCTCCGCCAGTGTTTCTTCTCTACGCCATAAGTCCCGGGCAGCGCCGATCCAAAGATGGCAGCCCGGACGACTCTCCCGAACTTCTCACCAGGCCCCAGCTGGTGGCGCTAAGCAGCCCGTGTATCCTCCGCTTCCCACAGTCGGGATCTTCCCTCCGGGGGCACACCACCGCCCTGGAGTCAATCGATCGCCGCTACTCTCCTCCGGGGCCCTCCTGCCTTGGGCAAAACAGCACCTCCAGCAGAGGGGAGACCGCAGCACAGGCGTCTCTAATTCAGAGGCACAGGGATTCGCCTCAGCTTTCCCCAACTGCTCCAAAGTCACACTGGAGCCTACCCAGATCAGGGCGCTCCGGCCACCACAGTCGATGCGTGCTAAGGCAGCCAGAAGTCGGTGCTATTCAGGCCGTCGGCAGGAGCTCAGGAGTCTTCTGACAGCTCACTCCGCCATCTTGGCCACGCCCCCGCAAACTTCATTTTAAAGTGAATCCAACTTGAATGGATGCATCTTAATAATCATGAAACACTGCAAAGGATAAAAATACACATGAGTGCATTTAAACCATGAGGACAGTGCACCCATACAATTTAGTGCTACAAGCGCTATATCAGCACCAATCCTAAATTTTAAGTACAGGCTTTTTGCTTGGAGTGTCCGAAACCTATCCAAGTAAAGTTCAAAGCTAAAAAATTATTTGCGGGTTATGAATTTGTCAGTGATACACCCCTAGTTTTGCTCTTTCCACATTTGTTCCAGCTTAGAGTCCCAATTGGCTTGCTTCATTTTCACATAAAGGCCATTTAGCATTTGGGTAGGGGAGCGCCAGAACTCCTCCATCTTAACAAGCTTGCACAGCATTTCTATTTCCTTTAACCATGGGATACTGACTCCTTTATCAACAGTGACTGGTTGCGCCAGTGACTTGCAAATCAGGTGTTGTCCGGAGGCTGCACTCAATAAGTTAGGAGTTTTAAAAGGATGACCAGGTTGAATCTCTTCAGTGCTAAATCGAGTCACAAAGGTAAGACGGGGGTGCTTGCGGTGTAGTGTAGTTCCTATATTCCCAATAGGCTCTGCGCATTGGGATAACATAAACGATAGCTTAGACGTAGGACTGAGGTCGACTAGGTCTCTATTGAATATGTTAGACTTAATTGTGTGTACCAGCTAGCTCAGAGGTCACTAGAAACTTTCTTGAGTAAACAAAAAGGCATTTAGCTTTCCTGGATAGACAAGAAGGGATTAGCTTCTGACAACCATATCACATGACAACTTTGTTCCCCCTGCAATAAGGAATATCTCCAGAGTCGCGGAAACAATAGATAGCTATTTTACTCAGTCAATCGTGCATGCTTTGTTTCACCAGAAACGCAGAGAAATAGAGAGATGGGCATTTTCAATAAAAGGGTTATTTATTGAGCAGTCTTCTTTCTCATGCAAGAGAAATGAATTGCCACAATTGCAATACTTGTCATAAAGTAAAGTGCGTACAGTAAAAGGAGTATTATGAAATAATAGTGGAAAAGCATTTATATGGTTTCTGAGCCGCAAGATACTTAAAATGGATAAAATACATACAATGATAGAATAATGACTAAACGTACTCAACTGGTGTTTCTAAGATACGCCTACCCCAGTGTACCTAACCTAAGCCGAGTACGTGGGAAGGAGTAGATGAGTTACAGTTTTTTGCCAAGAATCTGAATCAAGAATTCTCTATGGGTCTAATCAGCTCCGTACCTTAGGTATAGAATGAAGGAGGTTTTGTATCTCTCTATCAGGACTCAATCTCCCAGCAACCCGCAATGGTGACCAGAAAACACTGGAGCTGGATTTCTCGGCAGGAGAAAAGACAGCGTCTCTCTCAGTGCGTCAGCAGGGAGGGTCGGCTTCCTTCGCCATTCGCATTGGCAGGGCGTCGGGCAAGTAGATAGCCGATCTGCTCCAAACCACTGTGTGTTGCTTAAGGCAGATGCTGGTATATTTATACCTGGAAGGTGCCGAGTTCGACGTAAAGGTTGGACATAAGACGTCACTAACAACTGGCATTTCTTTCAGGACTCTCAGGAGTTCTAGGACAAATCAAAACAGAAGCAGGGGGAATTCCCGGGCTGCTGGAGGCTTGGTTTGTTTAAGAATGCGTTGTACTTTCCAGGAGTCTATGGGAGTAGCCTTGCCGTATTTGGACTGCATTGGCTGTGACTTAATATGGATATGATTCTTATGCCTTATAAGGATATGATTTGTTATAACCACATAAGGGCATACATCGGAAATATCTAATTAGGGTCCTAGATACATTCACAACACCCACTCCACGTATAATGTCTATCATTACTAAATACTAAGCAATACTAAACATATAACGATGCATGTGTTTTTCAGCTCACCCCAAAATACATAGTTAGCATTTGAAATGGTATATACACGAAAAATGAGTATATTACTGTACGTTTTTAGTAAGCAATGGTGTCATTCAGAAAATGCATATTTTGTAAATTTAGAATGTTGACTGAATGAATCACAAAATTTACATTTATGAAATGGCTCTTAATACAGAAGAGAAGGTGGAGACCATTTCATCACATATTTATACAAGACTACATGTGCTAGGAGCTAAGTCAAAATATTGTCTCTAGATATTTTTAAAAATAGAAATCTTGTTCTCTAAGAATAGTTCTACTTTAAGCAGAGTATCATGTGCCAAAAATAAAGGTAAATATTTTGGGAACTGGAGAAAAAATAATTTCGCTTTCGGGAAGAAAAATAGTTCCAATGTTTTGTAGAAGTTCTGTTTATCAAAACTGAAGGCCGAATTCAAAGTTCAGGGAACGCTGTGTGCTCGCTATTTCAAAAATTATAGAACATTAACTCAGATGGGCTGGTAAAAAATTTGTCTACAACAGTAGGTGAAAGTTGGGTTAAATCCGAAAATGTGGAAATAGTGCATATGTGCGATGCATTGCCATCATCGGTGTTTAGATCAGCAATGGTCACGGAAGGTTGTACCTGTGTGCCGCTTTCATCTCGTACCTCACTGCCACCTAATCGTAATGGTGAGTTCTCAACGAATGCCGTCATCAGAATGGGTAGCCGCTGGGGACAACACGTTGCATGAGCCGTTACCGAACCAAGCAAAGTATCGACATCCATAGGTAATGCTGATGGGAGTGTGAGACAGACGTCTAACACGCATTCTTCTCCGCAAAGCAAGCATCGTAGAACAGGTAGGATGCAATCTTGCCAGATTGGTCTGAATGAAAGAAACCAGCTAGTATTCAGATCTCTTAGCCGAGCCAAGCCGAGGACTTTAGTGGTCCGTTCTCGGTATTGCATTGCTAGGATCGTGTCTTCCATTGTAGCCTTGGTTTTGTGTGTGACTTGACTTGCCATATCGGAGCAGAAAGAACAAAAATAAGATTCCTGCTACGAGTCCCAGGATGAGAGGCAGGCCGTTGAACACAAAATGCACAAAATTCGGGAAGATTCCAAGAACTGCTTCAAAGGGTGCTAGCAGTCCCGAAAAAATGGTCTTAAATACATGTGCGATGCCACTGGTATCTGACATGTTTAAGATTTGACTTAACATTTCTACGAAATGTACGGGGCAATTTGTTGATAATAATGCGTATATCTCTGCTGCTGTCCTTGGAAATTGCAGATCATACGTTTCTCTTGACGAGGTTAAAGGCACAGTTGTTTGTAAAAGAATGGACTTCATTCTGCTTAAAGTATAAATTCGAATAGAAGAGATATTCAAAGAAGGCCATATAGCCGCCTCCATGTCTGATTTGCTGTTTGGATACAATACTTGCATACAACAAGTGACCATGGAAGTAACGCTCACGAGATAGGCTTTTCCTGGCACCGTGCCACAACAGCTGTTGTCACTTATTAGAACGTAGCTGCCGTTGGAAAGCTGTCTGAAAAAAGGCTCTATCTGTGTAGCAGGGGTGCCGTGCAGGTGACATGAAAGGTTGTTTGAAGAACCTTTGCAGGCTCCATGCAAGTTAATTCCTTGACACAGTAGTATACCGCTTTGTGATTTATTACAGTTGTTACCACTAAGAAATACTTCTTTCTTGCCCCCACTCCAACATCTATGTGTATAAGGCAAATGCCAAGTTGACTTGATGTATCCTTTACCCAACCTTTCATACAGGCCTGCTGGTATATACTTTTGCCAGTATTGAAACTGAAAAGTTGTTATCGGGATTGTAATGGTGCCATGTATTATCCATTCAATGACCGGTAGTTCTGACATTGTCAATGGTAATTTTTCGAGTTTTTCAATGCTCAGCACCGTATAGTCTGCCCCTCTTTGTGCCAAAGAGATTTGTTTATCAGTCAGGTTAAACATAGAAAATAATGACGTTGTGTTGATTAGACGCCATGGCACGCTGCCTGAACGCAAATTTTGTAACGTCCAGCCTAACTGTACAATAGAACGTAATTGGGACTGGCCATTTTGTAACATTAGCATATCCTGTTCTATTATATCAATAGCAGATAATACAATGCTGTCCAGTGAATAAATTCCGGAGGACAGAGTCGTTAACCCATTATCCACTACAGAAAGTGATTTTTCCAAATGAATATGATCAATTTCTCGTATTTTTTCTGCAGTTTCAATTTGTGTTACTTTCCAAGCTTTGTTGTAAGCTGTGTATATACCGACGTATATGAAATGTTTTTGACGCTGTTTGAGAGGTCCCAGTAAGAAATCTCGCAAGTCAGCACCTTCTTTAAGTAAAGTTAAGTGTTGCTTAATTTCAGGTGGTGTGGATTTCTGTAGCCATTCGAGGCATAGTTTTCCTACACTGTATGTTGTAATTATACCTGGATGTTGTCTCTGGGAATATCTTGGGTCTGGCCTATTCTGTTTGAACCCCTGTATTTTGTTCAGGAATCTATCTTGACAGTTATTAGTGTCTGTGGGCCAGATCAACCATTTTCTCCAATCAGGATTTGTTCTGTTTTGTTTTGTTTAAAAGTATAGGACACGTCTTACCCCTCATCTGTAGTGTTATTTCTATCTGGCATAAGCTTTGGTATAGACGGGTTGATTAAATCTTTTATCTTGGCTAGGCCAAGACAGGTCGTTTGTTGAATTGTATCATTCAGGATCATTATTTGTTCTGGGATCATGCAGGCTCTGAATAATGATTCTAAACCTTGCACCTGCCAATCTTTTGTACCCCAGACAGTTTTTGTCTCAATGTTGTTTTTCCAAAATTCAAAACCAAATGTAAACATTTGTTCATAAAACTTTTCAGATTAAATCAGTTTAGTATTTGTCAACATGTTTTTCATTCCTGTCTTATTCATAATTTTAAAATAAAATGTTTCTGGATCAGTGACATTAAGACTTGAGAAGTATGGGAATTTCTCATAAAATTTTTTCGAACTGCCTTTTGGCTGAGTTGGACAATATTCCCACTGATTATAACTGAACACATTTCTAGGATTAGCAGATTTATACAAATAATGATGCCCAAAATGATTGAAGCAATGCCTTATTTCATAATTCGATGAACCCTGTAAATGATCATGTTCTGTAAATTTTGCTGACATTTCTAAATCTGACATCATATTATTATTATTTTCAAAGTCCCAATTATCAGAGAAAGTACTAGGTGATACAAAGTCCCTTAAAGAAATCTTGAACTGGTGTGGATATTTCAAGAGTTCAACCGGGCCATAGATTTCGTAATCGGTATTGTCCCATGCTACACCCCCAGGTATAGGAATGGCTGTGATGTTCACTGATGATAGTTCTCTTTTTTCAACGTGAGAGGATCTGTGAGATTTTAGAACCGAGTTGATGTTCTGACTTGCTGTGTCCATTGTACTGTATTTTCCATCAATCATTCTTCCCAAACTTAAAATTAAGATGAGCCAGATCAGGAGGAAAAGTTCACCTAACACAATCCACAGTTGAATCCAGGGTGAAATCAGATGTGTTTCTCCAAGTTGATGAAAGAGTTATGTAATTTTGTCTTTGAAAGTTTTGTTTTTTGGCTTGTCTTCATGTTCACTTGGATCATCGGAAAAGTCATTGAAATTTATAGAGTAGCCAGATGCAGTTCTGTCAATTGTTTGGATGGCATCAGGATTGTTATTAATCTTTGTAGTTGCTTCTCCCTTTTTTATATTAGTATAGTCAGAGGCTACATCATTGTAGACAGGCGTTTCTTGACGAACTGTTGCAATTTGGGTTTCAAGAAGCACAAGTTCCATGGCTTTGTTGCGTAGTCCTTTTTTATTCACTGCAATCAATCAATCAATCAAAGACATTTATAGAGCGCACTACTTACCCGTAGGGTCTCAAGGCGCTGGGGGGAGGGGGGTGCCGTTACTGCTCGAACAGCCAGGTCTTCAGCTTCTTCCTGAAGGAGAGGTGGTCTTGGGTCAGGCGCAGGTCGGTCGGGAGGGAGTTCCAGGTCTTGGCGGCCAGGTAGGAGAAGGACCTTCCTCCTGTTGTCGCTCTTCGGATGCGGGGGACGGCGGCGAGGGCGTGGTTGGCTGATCGGAGGTGGCGTTTGGGAGCGTAGAAGTTGATTCGGTTGTTGAGGTAGCTCGGGCCTTGGTCGTGTAGGGCTTTGTGTGCGTGGGTGAGGAGGCAGAAGGTGATTCTTTTGTTGACGGGGAGCCAATGCAGGTCTCTCAGATGTCCGGAGATGTGGCTGGTTCGTGGGATGTCGAGGATGAGTCTGGCTGAGGCGTTCTGGATCCGCTGGAGTCTCTTCTGGAGCTTGGCGGTGGTACCGGCGTAGAGGGCGTTGCCGTAGTCCAGTCGGCTGGTGACGAGGGCCTGGGTGACGGTCTTCCTGGTCTCGGTGGGGATCCACCAGAAGATCTTCCGTAGAATGCGTAGGATGTTGAAGCATGCCGAGGAGACGTTGTTGACTTGCCTGGTCATGGAGAGGAAGGAGTCCAGGATGAAGCCCAGTTTGCGTGCGTGGTCTGTCGGTTTGGGTGCGGTGCCCAGGGCTGGAGGCCACCAGGAGTCGTCCCAGGCAGAGGGGGAAGAGCCCAGCATGAGGACCTCCGTCTTGTCTGAGTTCAGTTTCAGGCGGCTGGTCGTCATCCACTCGGCTACCTCTTTCATCCCTTCGTGCAGGTTGGCTCTGGCAGCGGCGGGGTCGTTGGTCAGGGAGAGGATCAGATGGGTGTCGTCGGCGTAGGAGATTATGTTCAGGTTGTGTTGGCGTGCGATGGCCGCGAGGGGGCTCATGTAGACGTTGAAGAGGGTGGGGCTCAGCGAGGATCCTTGAGGGACGCCGCAGATGACTTCGGTGGCCTCTGACTTGTACGGTGGTAGGCGGACTCTCTGTGTTCTTCCGTCGAGGAAGGAGATGATCCATTCCAGAGCCTTCTCCTGGATTCCGACGTTGCTGAGGCGCTGTACTAGGGTGCGGTGGCAGACAGTGTCAAATGCCGCGGAGAGGTCTAGGAGGATGAGGGCCGCTGTTTCTCCGTTGTCCATCAGGGCTCGGATATCATCGGTGGCGGCGATGAGGGAGGTCTCGGTGCTGTGGTTGGCTCGGAAGCCAGACTGTGAGGGGTCGAGGGATCCATTCGTCTCAAGGAAGGCGGCCAGCTGCTTGTTGACGGTCTTCTCGATGACTTTGGCTGGAAACGGGAGGAGCGAGATGGGGCGGTAATTCTTGAGTTCGGTGGGGTCCGCTGTGGGTTTCTTGAGTAGAGCGCTGAGTTCGGCGTGCTTCCAGATCTCCGGGAAGGTGGCGGTGTCGAAGGAGGTGTTGATGATGTCTCGTAGGTGGGGTGCGATGACAGCGTCGGCCTGGTTGAAGACGTGGTGAGGGCAGGGGTCGGTCGGAGATCCGGAGTGGACGGAGTTCATCGTGCGGATGGTGTCTTCGGTGCTGATCGGAGTCCAGGCGCGGATGGTGGTGGTGGGGGGTGGTGGTACGGTCGCGGTGTGCGTTGGTTGGTTGTTGAAGCTGTTGTGTATGTCCGCGATCTTGTTGTGGAAGTATGAGGCAAGGGAGTTGCAGAGGTCTTGCGATGGGGTGATGTCGTTGTTTCCTGCGCTGGGGTTGGATAGCTCTTTCACGATGTTGAAGAGTTCCTTGCAGTTGTGTGCGTTGTTGTCCAGCCGGTTCTTGAATGCAGTTTTCTTGGCGGCGCGGATCAGCTGGTGGTGCTTCCGGGTGGCAAGCTTGAGGGTGGTCATGTTGTCCGGTGTTGGTTCCCTTCTCCAGACTTTCTCGAGGGCTCGGCAGTTCTTCTTGGAGCTCTTGAGTTCGTCGGTGAACCATGGGGCTTTCTTGCTGCCGGGTCTGCTGGGCGGGGTCCTCAGCGGGGCGAGCTCGTCCGCGCAGTTGCTGATCCACTTCATGAGGTTGTCGGCGGCCTGGCTGGGGTTCGCTGAGTTGGCAGGAGGTTGCTGGCTCAGGGAGGTGGCGAGCTGGTCGGCTGAGATCTTGTTCCAGCTCCTGCGGGCAGCCTGTTGCTGGTGGTGGTGGGCCGTCGTTCTTTTGAAGGTGAAGTGGACGCAGCTGTGGTCCGTCCATTGAAGCTCTGTGGCGTGGCTGAAGGTGATGTCTGTGCTGGATGAGAAGACTGCGTCGAGTGTGTGTCCGGCGAGGTGGGTGGGGGTGTTCACCAGTTGCTTGAGTCCAAGGTTGGCGAGGTTGTCGAGCAGGGTGCTGGTGTTGCGGTCGTTGTTGTTCTCCAGGTGGAAGTTGAGGTCTCCCAGGAGGATGTAGTCAGCGGAGGGGAGGGCATGCGGGCTGACGAAGTCGGCGATGTCCTCGCTGAATTGGGTGCGTGGTCCCGGAGGTCGGTAGATCAGAGTGCCTCTGAGGGTGGTCTTCGGGTCGGTGTGGATCTGGAAGTGCAGGTGTTCGGCGGTGGTAAGGGTGTTGTCGGTGCTGGTCGTGATACGGATGGTGTTCCTGTGGATGATGGCGATGCCTCCTCCCATCTGGTTTACGGTGCGGTCCCTCCGGGTGATCTTGTAGCCCTATGGGATGGCGATGGCGATGTCGGGAGCTGAAGAGGCGTTCATCCAGGTCTCCGTGAGGAAGGCAACGTCGGGGGCTGTGGTGTCGAGGAGGTTCCAGAGTTCGATGGCGTGTCTGTGGACGGAGCGGGTGTTGAGCAGGATGCACTTGATGTGGGTGCTGCTGGAGTTCGACTTGGCGGGTGCTGGTGCGATGCAGGTCCGGATGCAGGTGAACTTGCAGGCGTGGCAGCTGAAGGGTCCGTGGGTGCGTCGTGGTGTGGCGTGGTAGCACCCTGGGAGTCGACCGGCGTTGAGTGCGCTGAGGTTGGCGGCGGTGTACGTCAGGCGGGTCGGCCGGGGTCTTCGGGGGCCAGGGGTCCTGGCGCTGGGCGCGGTCCGGTCGCGGACGGGCGCAGACGTGCTTACCTTTGGCCCGCCTTCGGCGCACAATCGGCGCGCCCGCTGCGCGTTCGCACGGTCGCCATATATGGCGAAGTGCGCGGGTGGGCGGAGCAGCTGGGAGGCGGGAGCGGGGAGGGTACAGAAAGAAAAGGGGCGGGGTTAGCGGAGAAGGCGGGAAGCGGGGAGCGGGGAGGGATGCGACGAGGGCGGCACAGGGAAGGAAAAACGGCACAAATGGGGCAAAAAATACAAAACTACAGGTAAACTTACAGAGCAGATAGACAAAAACAAAGACAGGGACACAGGGCAGCAAACTAGCACAGACCACGCCGCTCGATGGCAGAGGGCGTGGTCACGTGGCAGAGCCGAGGCAGCGAGGCACAAGGAGATGGGGCACACGCAGCAGCTGGTGGCCGTGCGGCGCGGGGGTGTCCTAGAACTAGGTCACCGCAGGTCACTGCAGGTTTATCAAATGTGATTAGTTTCTCAGTTTGAACCTCTTGGATTGTAGCAAGGTTTGGTCTTCTGCTACTTCTTGGGAGTTCACTGGGCCTACTACTTATTATTGGTAACATGGTTGTGGTTTTACCAGGTCGATTGATACAACTCGGTTCTCCTTTTTACCAGCAATGGGGCGGTAGTACTACTGATCTTGTTCCGCTGATAGCTAAGACAGGTACTACTTTTCTGTAAGAAGGTCCAAATTCCTTCTTCATCGCGATCTTTTCTCTGACCAGATCCCCAATCTTTGGAATCAAGACAAGTCTTGCTGGGACAGGTGGCTTCAGTGGCCGTTGGCTTTAGCTTTGTGTTACTTAGACTTCTTCTTGTTTCATTTAAGTCCTGTAAAACAGCCAAACGATCTTTGATATCAAAAGCTGTTTGTTTCAACACTGAAGTCTGACAATCGAGGTCTTCGATAATCATTCTTGTACCAAACAAAAGTTCATACGGAGTGATTCCACCCAGAGAATTGCTTGGCAGATTGTTAAGACTACGTTGGACACTTTTTAGATGTTTGACCCACCCATCACCCAAACCTAATACCCTCGCTGTTATAGATTGCTTTATGTCACGGTTTTTGCTCTCCACTACCGCATTTCCCTCAGGATGGAATGGACTAGAGTACCGCAACGCAATGCCCATGCTGGCCATGGCCTCCTTGTAAGCTCGAGAGCTAAACGCAGGACCCTGGTCAGAATGTAGCATGCCAATTGCGTATGAGCTGATAAAGACTCGCAAATCTTCTGAAACAGTTCTGGCATCAGCCGAGCGCTGGGGCCACATCCAAATGAATCTCGTCTTAATATTTATGGGATCGCATTTGTCCGGTCGGACGCCAGCGTGTAGATAGTCTAATGCTGTCTAATAGAGGTGTCTGGGCTGGTCTTAGTGTGCCTGTGTCAGATATCTGGTCCGGTTCATAACTGCAATCTCTATTGCAGTCCTGACACTCCATTGCAAAGTTATATACTTGCACGCTCATTCCCGGCCACCAGTATTGTGATTGCAATTCTATTTGAGATTTCAGGATCTCTTGGTGCCTCAGACCCAATCCCATGTTTGCTTCTTGAATCAAGAAGACTCTCTGATTATCCCCCACTCCAGGGATTTGAGAAAAAGGAACAGAGTTTGCATCAATTATGTACGTATTTCCGAGTGGATAATTCAGAGGCAACGCCGCATAATTGACTTCCATGGAGGCTTTTACTGCAAGCAGTGTTTCACCATCTATTTGTTTTTTTAGAACACTTTTTTGTAGCTGCAGAAGCCAGTTGACCAGCTGCCGCTGTGGCTCTGTTAGCCAATGAATTCCCTGCCACGAGAACGCCATCACGTTGAAGACTGCGTATGTATCACGTGAGTCTTTTGTAGTTCTTCCTGCAAAAGAACTACTTGTTCCCAAAGCATTTTATGCTTTATTGTGCCACCTCTTTTATCTTTGTAACCATTTTCAATCCAGGTCGGCATGGAATTATTGTGTAAGATTAGACGCAGTAATGCGAATTGCACACTATTAGTGTGGGGAATTCGCGATCTGCATTTTCAAGCTCCATCTTCAAAGTTCGTAGTTCAGCTCGCTGAGCTGTACAGTTTCCGATCGATTCAGTTTTAGTGACCATTGGTCTGAATTTACCTAATCACCAGCGACCTTTAACAATCGCACACGCTGAATTGTAAACCTTTTTATCTACAACGTACAGTTGTGCAAATCTATCTGCGTAGATTACACAGGTGTACTGTTCCAGAGGTAGAATTTCGATCGACAGAGGACATTCTCGTTCGTATTCTAGATGTTCCAGCTTTTTCATTCTGGGATCAAATGCGTGTATCACATCAGTTGTATCAAGATAATTAACCCATTGTATCCATTTTGGATCTAATGCCATAGCATTTAGAATGCTCGGTCTTGTTACTGCTTCAAGGGCTGATACTGCTATTAAAACAGATATCCTCTTCCCATGAGATTGGGCTTTTTCTTTTACTACAGCCGTTTGAACCGCACTTAGAATTTTTTCAGTAGAACTGAATTTCATTTCAGCCTGTGTGTACAAGTGTGATTTGTAAGCTATTGGTACCATTTCTCCATCATTAGAGGTCAGGTATGTAAATCCGCATCTTCCTGGGATGACTCGGATTACAAGGTTGCGTTCGTTTGCACGTATTTGCAGTTTTGTTTTAGTTAACATGTCTATTTGTAATGATAGTAACATTTCTGTGTGTTTCTGAGTCCAATTAATTGGTTTGAAATCAGGTTTGATTAATTCGTAGAGTGGTTTAACCCTCTCTGCATAATTTAGAATGTAAGTTCTTCCAAAGTTCAGGACACCTAGAATTTATTGTAAGTTTTTCAGCGTTTTTGGAGCTTGGAGTACTGCACACTTCTCTAAGAAGTTGTCAGCTAGGCTTTTGCCTTCACCTGATAATTCATATCCTAAAAATAGGACAGTCTGGTGGGCAATTTGTGACTTTTTAAAATTAAATTTGTACCCTTCAGATGCGAACCCAAGTATGATGGTGTTCACTCTTTTCAAGTGTGTCTCCAGGTCATTGTCTGTAAGATAGATGTCATCGACATAAAATAATGCCTCATCATCATACATGTGTAGTAACTCTGTTACCCTGGCTGAAAATAATCCTGGGCTATTCTTGAATCCCTGATTTAGGGGCCTCATGGTTGCAGTGTAACAATCTATTGACCGCTCCATTAATGTTGAATAGTGTGGGGGCTAGCACGCAACCCTGCCAGACAGCCTGAGTTTTTGGTATCCTGTGTGTGAGGTCCCCTCCTGCGTTCCATCTCACCTGGGCATAGGTTTCTGAGTGTAAGATCTTTAGGGTCCTTAAAATATTACCTGGATGCCATATGACTCCGGACCCTCCAAAGATTTTCCCACAGTACCAGGTCAAAGGTCGCCCTCAGGTCTATGACGGAGACTTAAATGTGTTCTCACCACAGGACGACATACTTCCAGCAAATCATGCTGAAGCGGAACTCCTGGTTGATGATGCTGACCTTGACCTGCTAGGATGACAAGGTCTGCCACCCATGTTTGTAGTCTACAGAGTAGTTGCCTAGCAAATGTTTGCTGACTGATGTCAATCAGGCTATTAGGTGTATAATTGGAGGGGATATCCCACCTTCCCGTCTTATAGACTGGGACGATGGTAGGTCCAAGCCAGAAGGGGGGATATCCTTTCCTCTCAGGATGGTGTTTCCTAGAGTGTTTAGGTGGGGGACCCAGATTTCTGGTTGTGAAAGGTATCATTCACAAGGAATACCATCTGGGCCAGGTGCCTTCTCCCTTTTCAGCAGGGATAGTGCCTGAGTGGTCTCTGTGATAGCCAGTTCAAAGGTGACATGAGCATGTGGCCCACCACTTTCTTCTGGTTGATCTGTCGAGTGGTCTATAGTGGTGTCCTTTTCCCACACCCTGTATACCTCGGTAAAGTGTTCTACTAATACCTCTGATTGGACCATGTTGTCCAGATGGTTATCTATTGTACAGGACCCTGGAGCAATGAGCTGCCTGAAGGTCTTAATGTTCTTGTTATTGAGGGCTTCAGAGAGTTCATCCCACTGCTCAGTCTCCTACCCTCTCTGGCTTTAATTATAACATACTTATATGTTCCTCTGGCATCTATAATTCCACTCCTATCTCCTACTTTTGCTGCTTCTATAAGTACTGTTTTGGTGTGTCTGCAGTCCTCTGTGTACCACCCAGGGAGGTTAGTTGGTAAGTGGCCCCTTCGCCCCTCTCCATTGAAAACAAGTTTCAGTGATTCCATAAGTTCACAGTGACATATTACAAAATGTATCCTAATAATGTCCATGCCTTCAAAAGGGCATTTTTATTCTGCAAAAAGATAATGTATTTGAGCCTGGATTCAATTGTTGTCTGCAATTGTGGCCCATTTAAGGCTACTTCTGTTGTTGCAAGCTTCCATCCTACTGGTGATGCTACTGTTTTGGGCCATGCAATGGTCCAGGAAGTGTTTTGCCAGGAAGTGGCACTCAGTGCATCATGGTCACTATTGGTTCTAGGGACAACCACCATATCTATTAGGATAGGTAAAGTAAGCTGTCCAGAAAAATGCAATCTATTTTATCTGTGTACAAACCTGTGGGATGTGGGAGACAGTCGGACTCGGTACAGCATTAGTGACCATCAGGTCATGCGACACCAGAAGATCAAAAAGTTGAACAGCCACCCTAGGGTGCTTTGATCGTTCGGTCACCATTACCACCAGTCAGTTCCTTGGTTCCCAGGTTTACTAGGGTAGGGCACACTGGCAGGCTTGTATTACAATCCCCTGCTATGATGTTTAGGTAGCTATAGTGTGTTGAGTCGATCCTGCCTAGAAGTTGAGTCACTGCGACTGATTGATGGTTTGCCAGGATAGAAGAAATGTAGATGTTTATGATAGCTATATGCGTAGGTGATTTGGCTTTACCTTTTGAAATATCTATGCCCAATAGATCTCTGGAATATTGTTGAATACTCCTAACTTTTGGGATGAGATTCATCCTATGCCAGAACAACAGGGCGCCAGAAGCTCTTCCGCTAGTGATGGGTCTGCATTTACAGCAAACGTGATGTATCCTGATCTAAGACCGGTTCTAGTGCCCATGTTTCCTGCAACAATATGATGTGATGTTGGTCAACAAAGGTTCCCCACTCAGGATCGGCTGGCTTGGCTCTGACCGCCGCTACATTCCATGGCAAGACTTTAAGAGACCCAATCTGATGCTGTGTACCCCTGAATTGGTGTTCAGTCTCTCATGTAATGTTTCTGACTTAGAGGGGGTTGGGAATGTTCCTTCACAGTAATTAAACAGATGCTCTATTGATGGAGCAAGGATTTGCACGTAAAGCGACTTGCTCTCATTCATGAACCTCGTCTAACCTTTAATAAGCATTAACCAATCCTGTCCGTCTTAATTTTCACTTTTTCCAATACACGCGGGTGCCCGAGAGAAGCTCGCATCTATGTTTATTAATTGTAATGATGCTTGCACTATTGAATGGCCGCTTCGCAGAAATCCAGTCTGCGCATGCGTCGGTCATACCCACGTGATGTGACGCACTCGCAATTTGGATGGATGTTTTCGCTCATGCGCATTATTGCTAAATATGGCCGCTTCTCTGTAACCATGCTCTCTGCTAGCTCATGCTGCTTTTGCATATCTGTCTTTCCCGCATTAACCCTCAATGCTATAGATATTACAAAGTAAGGGGTGCAGTGAAGCTTTTCATGGTATACAGTGTATTCATTTTTTCTGTGTTTCTAATTTGTTTTCGCTTACTTTT
Organism: Lissotriton vulgaris; assembly: GCF_964263255.1. Classification (NCBI taxonomy): domain Eukaryota; kingdom Metazoa; phylum Chordata; class Amphibia; order Caudata; family Salamandridae; genus Lissotriton; species Lissotriton vulgaris. The sequence continues at coordinate 21,417,029 of NC_141699.1, forward strand.
CATGTACCGCGTATCTGGGGGCCTGGGAGTTGGGGAGCTGCGCCATTTTAGAAGCCCGTGTGGACCTGGTCACCTGACATGAGGACCGGGCCTTGCATCTGTGGAACTCAGCCAGCTGGCTACCGAAGCTGAGATGCTCCTGGGAACCTGCCCCATAACCCAGAGAGGAGAAGCTGAATTTCACCTGAAAGCGTTACATTTGTTTCTTTCTACTGTGTGCGCTATTGTACTCTTCTACACGTATGCCTGGGAACAGGAATGTAAGGGGTGGGTACTGTCATTTCAATATTAAAACATGGGAACGCAAAATTTAGGAGGTGACAATGACCTAACCCCCTCTCCTGACCAATCATAAGTTGGGACCTTGTCACTTGCAACATTTGTGGGTGGTCTGGGGGTCCCAGAACAGTATAACTAGTCTAGTTCAGCTTAGAGAAATTGTCCGACTTGTCCGAGTAGCTGACCTGTCACTGACCCTACGAACTCTATAGGTGATTGATACAGAGCGCTGCGGAGCACTCTGTCTGTATTTTCCACAAGCTCCAAGGGGTGGAAATAGTCTTAAGTGCTGGCGAAGCACTTTGCTGGGAGATTCGAAAGCCCAATCGGGGTTACTGGCGGATTCCGTGCAGAGGGGGAGTAACGCAGGCGTTGCATCCGAAGCTGCAGGTGTTGGTCGTGCCCTTTGATGAGCCCAGTCCTGACCCAAAACCTGAGGGGTATCCTGTCCTGACTGTCCCGAGCTGTACCTGCTCGCCTACTGGCATTCCGAATCCTTGAGGGTCCTTGTCCCGGCCTATTCCCAACTGACCCGTGGCCAGGGTTAGTCCTCATTCTGTCCTAGGTAAATATATGTGTGGGTGTCCGTCTATCTATACTCTTACTTTTCCTCTTCTTAATAAAGCACTCTTGCCTGTGATATTCTTCTATCACCTTTTCGAAAGTGACTTTTATGAAATTGTTTATTAGTAATGTTCCACTTTTTCCCCTACCTATAGGAGATTATTAAACTGATTGCATATTTTAGCTTGTTCCATTATCCTTTCCCTTTAGTATGGTTGCTCTGAATTTAGTGAAGATAGCTTAGAGTTAGTAATTAGAACACGAATATTAAGTACCCATATTAGCCCTATTCACTCACTCTGCCTTAGTTTAAAATGCGTACTGATTAGCATGTTCCCAAATGTGCCTACCCTGTAGTATTCATTAGTACTCTATGGTGCTTGCCTTAATCCATAGCTACATTTTGGTTTTGATCTTGATCATTGATGTTCTAATTTGTATCTGCCTGTTACTCATGGCATATTCATTCTAAAAACTAACTTCATATAAACTTTTAAAACTCCATCAGGTGTCTGTGGTCATTACATATCACCAAGTGTCATTAAATATACTGAATGAGTAAGGTATTTCTACTCTGATAGGAAACTTGTTACCTATTCACTGCTAGCTCCTGATCCATCCGGAGTAATGTGCCTGTGGTAAGTCAGGTACATGGATAGTAAGTGGTGAGAGAGTCACCTCCTGAATTACTCATAGTAGCGAGTAAGAATCACCCGGTTCACGCAAACACAGTCATCATATGCACGCCAGGGCCCAGTGCGTGGAAATTGGTAAACTAGTGACCCGGGTGAACTGCGCGCTCTATCACTAATTTTCTGGTAGCAGAGCTATGGTTAGGACTAGTTAAAATAGGTAGACAAGATAGTTAGTAAATAAACCAGGAAAATAAATTGTGGTGTTGAAACTTCCATGCTGCTATATTGATTACATTGTTTCAAATAATACGCAAAGTTTTTCGTTGAAAAAGGTTTTATATATATTTTGACTGCTTTGCATTGCTGCTATATGTAATATTAACAGAATTGTCCGTAAATTGTTTTATGTTGTCTGAAAACCCCGGGGAATTGTATAGCGGGTGGTGAGTAGAATCCATCTCGCGCAGAGGTCGCTTGTCAGGAAAAAAAAAAAAATAATTAGTGCATGGTTAGGTAGAACTGGAAGCACTAATTAGGATCTTTTGTGTTTGAATGAATGATAGCCTCGAGTCCTATTGTGTAAAACTTCCATTGTGATATCACCTAGTAAGGGTCACAGGAGGAAGGGGTCATAAGGTCTCCAAAGCTTGCATGGTAAGCAAGGTAGTCCGCTGGTGAAAGCCTGACTTAGTATATATTGCAACATTGGATTAGTGAGAATAACATCCTCTCCCACCTGCAAGCAGGGTTCCGTGCTAAAACATCTACCATCGACCAACTTCTACGGCTCCAGGTACTTTACTGGAAGCATGTGGTCCTGGAAGGGGGTAGCCTCTACCTGACATTTGTGGACCTTAAATCCGCATTTGATATGGTGGACAGGAACCAATTGTGGAGTATATTAACAACAATGGGGATTCCACCCTATTTATGTCACCAATTCAAAAGACTCCATGAAGGAACCTATGCAAAGGTACGTTATGGCAAATACGGCCAGCTGACAAGTGCTTTTCCTATTGAGAAGGGAGTTAGGCAGGGATGCGTACTTGCCCCTACCCTATTTTCCCTTTTTTTAAATGGTCTTGTCGATGACCTAATTAGTGTACATAACATTGACGCCCCTAATTTAGCTGGCGGTAAATTTCCTGCACTTATGTTTGCGGATGACACCCTGCTGCTCTCAAAAACATCTATGGGGATGCAGCGGGTGTTAGACCAATTCACCAAATTCTGTAGGAACAGGAATTTGGTGATTAATATAGATAAAACAAAGTATATGGTGTTCAATGCCAGTGCAACTAATTGTCCACGCCAGTCAATGGATGGACGAGCCCTGGAAAGGGTAAATAATTTCACTTACCTAGGTCTGACTTTAAATGATAAAATGAGTTGGGAAACTCAAATGACTAAGGCTAATTTAACCCTTTCTCAGTCTATGGGGGGGATTCTTAAAGTGCAGAAATCCTGTGTCCATAAAGTTGTTAGTGTGCCACTGGAAATATATAAGGTTCAAACCAGATCCTCCACCCTTTACGGGGCGGAACTCTGGGGCCATCGTCCAGCGAGTGAGATTGGCATAACAGAGAATAATTTTATTAGACAGCTGCTCTCCTTACCAAATAACACTCCTTTAGTTCCTCTAAGATTAGACTTAAATCTGAGGCCCATTGCAGAAGCAATAGCCTCACGCCCGCTCCTTTACTGGCGCAGAATGTGGAGCGTCCCGGAGCTTGAGTGCTATAGAGAAGAACTGAAGATTGTGATGGCACGCCCAGGTGCAGGGAAGATAAAGTGGCTATCCTTTATAAGGGGGCAGGCGTCTAGGATCGGCATGGAGAATCTCTGGTTTAATCCAGAGGACGCATGCAAATCCATTTCAAAGAGAACCCTGGCTGAGTCTATAAAACATTACAACCTAGAAGAGGTCCTTCGGTCAGCCAGGCCTTCTAGTCTCACTGACAGCTTTCTGGACTTCAAGAATGTCTACAGCTTTGAGAAGGAATTAGACACTATAGAACCTGTCCTAGCAAAAAAACTGTATTTACAGTTCAGATATGGTACACTACCGCTTTACTCTCACACTGATAAATGGATACCGGGTTTAGCTCGTCCTTGTCCAGGTTGTAATGATCCAAACAAATCTTTAATTCATGTAATCTTGTTTTGTCCTGCCTATTCTGTTAGCAGGAAAAAATGGATCAAACAGTTATGTGTGAACCTAGGAGTCAGGAACCATATAGAGTTTTTTAGAATCCTAAAAACTGATACTAATGCACTAATAGTTACTGCTATTGCTAAATTTTTGTTTTCAATGTGGTTAATTGGACGGAGATTGATTCGGTAGTAGTAAGCTACTTCAATGTAGGTAGACAGTTTGTCTCAGTAAAAACTAGGCCTCCACCGCGTTTTAAACTTTAATCCATGTATTTTATTGTCTTAGGGTCTTTATCGTCACTCTATAAACCACATGCTAACTGATTTTATTGCAAATATTTAAAATGAGATGTAACTGTGTATTAGTCTATTTCTGTAAATGTATTTTTCTATTTTTGATGTACTTTTATGGTTCATAAACAAACCGAAATAAAGTTAAATTGATGATGATGATGATATATCCCGGAAATAAGTGGATAAGTCAGAGGAGTAACAGGTTCTATATTGCTCGTGTGAAAGGTTAGGCAGCGAAGTCTATCCGAAGTGAATGAAAAGTAGACTGAAGTGGTTTGCTTGTAGCGGGAGGAAAACTTTCTTTCTTCTTAGGACACTCCGACACAGCGGCGAACGTTATATATTGTCAATTAAAATCAGCACTTGCACTTTGAGAAAAGTTCAAAGTTTCCGTTACCTTGTGAAGGAGAGTGTCAGTCGGAGGGCTGCTCTGACGTCACTCCGTGCCGCGCTGGTATTGGTCAAGACAGTGGGCGTGTAGTGAAGCTGAAATTGTAAGAGAGGGGAGAGTGCCGGAGCGTGAGACCACGTCTCGCGAAAGGCCGCGCACCCATTGGACAAGGGCTTTTGTAATCACTGTGTTGATTGGTTGTCGCGAAATAAAAGTCGCGCTAGCATTGGAAGCACAAAGGTAAACAAAATTAATCAAGCCGAGTTAGAAGCTAGTCTGGAAAGGTGTATGTGGTATCCTGAATTCTTGCCTAATCCTCAAAATCTAGGTTTTTATAAGGAGCAGATGCTAAGAGGTAGACCTTACAATATGTACGGAGGAAAGAGAAAATTGTCATTTGCCGAAAAGATTAAAAACTATTTCAAGAAAGACAAGCCCATACGAACCAGGGAGGGTGTGATCATTCCACCTCCAAATACTCCCGCCTCCTTCATGATGTTTGATAAAGGGTACCATACCTGTGTATGGTTGGAGAATTGGGTGAGGTATACGGAAGACGATGGAGTCTTAGCATTTCCCGTTAATGGTACCTTTAATGGTAGGATCCTGTTTAACTTAAGAACCCGAATGAATGAATTGCATCCCCGACCTAGATTAACACAATTTGAAGCATTAGAGGAGTGGGAAATTGAAGCTCTAGAACGAGACAGACCCTGAATGGATAAGGGAGTGAGTAAGTGGTATCCAAAGGTCCAAAAAGAAACTAAAGAGAAAAAGATGCAACAGTGGAGACAGAATATGATAGTTGAGGGACTGTTTCCAATGTTTGGGGTACTCGAAGAGGGGAAAGGGAAGTGTACGGAGAAAAGCCGACACCTCATGGCTATGGGGGACTCAGAAGATGAGCACCTAGAGGATTTATTGATGAAAAACCCACCTCCCTATGTTGCGGAACCCGAATCTTTGGGTTCCCAAAACCCGTTTTCTAAATATCCTAGATGTAGGAGGGCCAGTGAGACAGATGTAACGGGTACGGAAAGTAAAGCCAGTGATAGTGATGGGTTCTGCAGACCTAGTTCCGCGGTCCCAAATTACCGACCTTTTGGGGAAGACCGACCAAGTTTGGTCCTTCCGACTGCCCCAAGTATATACCCTACATTGGTACCCCAAGTGATGCATGACAATTCTTCAGAAAGGGTTTTGCGTGAGCGAGAAAAGGAAGCCCTGAACAAACAGCGAATTGATTTAATTCAGACCATAGCCCAGATAAATCCCAGTCCGGATTCACTGACTAGCCCAGTAACTATTGGTCCTGCCATACCTCTTTATGGGGATAGGATGGCTAGTCCAAGAACTCCTATTATAACTCCAATTGTACCAACCCCTATTATACCACCCCCAAGAAAAGAGCCGCTCATAGTCGATGATCAAGAAAGTGAATGTGAGTCTGTGATCTCCTTAATGGATCTGCCTATAAGGGAACCTGGAACAAGTGTACCAAGGGCAAGAAATCAGGCTAGGACAAAAGAGGTCCTGATTGAAACCACTTCAGGGGTCAGGAGTGCCACTGTAGTATCCCCAGAAGAATTAGATAGATGGACCAAAGAGTTAGAAAAGAACACCCCCCAATCCAAACCTTTAGAGATCTATAGTCTCAGGATAGAGATAGAGGAGCTAATGGCTGGTAATGTAGGATTGGACCGGTTAAACTCCTTTAGTGAAGAAGAGTTACTGTTCATTAGCAAAAACCTTACCCGGAACACTAGATTGCTCAATGAGAGATTGATGGACACAGCCGCTGACATGGGAATTGATGTTAGTCGCTCCAAAGTCCTTCAGAAATCTTACAGAGCAGATTTTTCTGACAAAGACTTAGAAAACATGAACGTATCAGGAAAACAAACCCAAATAAAGGAATTACTGAAAATCCTACAGAAATGGGGGGATGTAGAAAAATGGAAAACCCGGTGGGCAAAGAAAAAGGAAGATAGTAGGGCTAAACCCCAGACTTCAGAATACGTACTCAAAGAAGTAGGTCCCGCAGAGAAATTGTGTCCCATGAGAGAAGTACCTGGGGGGAAATATGTCCATGTCCCCTGGTCCAGGCAAGATATTGTGTCATTTACTAATGACTTTCCAAAACTGCGGGAGAACCCAGTCGACTGGTACAGACAGATCGAGCGTTTCATAAAGGTCCAGAAATGTCTTCTGAAAGACCTGGATGGGTTTTTTGACATTGTGGTACCCGTAGATTTGTGGACCGAATGCAAAATTGAAATTAATTGGCCCAATGATGAATATGAGAGAGACTCCAAAACCGGAGCACCCTCACCCGAAGTAATGAGGAAGTATGATCAAGTCATACAATACCTAAAGAAAAAGTTGCCCGCAAAGGAAACTGATTGGACCCGGATAGATAGAACTACCCAAGAGCGCGATGAAACCGTTCACTCCTTTTATGAAAGGTTACTGCAGGTGTTCAAAACTTACAGTGGAATCGATAATGTGGACATGAAGGATATGACTCATTTCAGTTACCGATTCGTGTTGGGATTAAGACCTGAAATATCCCAGTGGATTCGAGATAATAAAATCAGCTGGCAAGGTAAGCCCATAGATGATGTCCTGAAATATGCCAAGTATTGCGAAGATGAGATAGAGAACAAAAAGAAAGCCCTCAAAGAAAAGGTTATGTGGGCACAAGTGAAATTGGCTGAACAACAAGAAAAACAGTTAAGTAAATTGAATAATAATAATGCACAAAATCCCACTGCTGGGGGAGGAGGGAAACCCCGGGTAAAAATGAGTCGGGAAGAGGCTATGAAAAAATTCCCCTGTCACGGGTGCGGTCAGATAGGGCATTGGAGAGACGAGTGTCCACATTTTCTGGCTGGTAATGCCCCCGTAAATGGTTTAAATCCACAGGTGCAGAAAGAGGGGACACGGAAGAACCAACCACAGGTAAAGCAGCCTCCGTTGCCTCGCGCTCCTAGACAAAATTATAAAAATCAGGCTCAGCAGAATGAAAGGGCCGAGGTGTGGGAATGAGAGAATAAAAGGAATGCAGCAGCTTCACAGTTTTTGTTAAACGATTCTTTCCTTTGTGATGATCAATACTGACGGGGCCTGAGGGGGGAGGACAAGGAGTGCGTACTTGGCACCTCCTTACCAGTAGACCAGACAGAACCATACATCGAAGGAAAGGTTGAGGGAAAAGACGTCACCTTTCTGTTGGACACTGGTGCTACCCATTCCACTGTGAGAACTGTGGATGTTCCTAACCTACCCCTCTCGGGAGAAGCTATCCAAGTAGTGGGTGTTTCAAATCAAATAATCAGTACTCCAGTAACTGAACCCATGGAGATTTCCATTGGAAATTTCAAGGAAATGCACAGATTTGTGGTCTGTGACTCCAGTCCTGTGAACCTGCTAGGACGAGATTTGTTGTGCAAAATGAATTGTACCATCTTTTGCACACCAAATGGCGTCGAAATTCAGACCCCAGATGAAGATAGCCTGTACAAATTGATGTTACTAAAACCAGACACAGAAATTAAACTCCTGTCCATTAAAGACTTACCTGAAGAACTACAGCTAAAGGTGGTACCTGAAGTGTGGGATTTCACTGGGAAAGATGTAGGCTTAATGGCAAATGTAGACCCAGTTAAAATAGCAATAAAAACCAATGCTGTTTACCCCAGAACCAGACAGTACAAAATGAGTGCATAAGTAAAGGCTGGAGTCGCAATTGAAGTAAACCGATTGCTCGAAGCCAACATCATACAGGAAGTAATGAGCAGTCCCTGTAATTCGCCCATAATTGGAATTAAAAAGCCTAGCGGAAAGTACCGGGTAGTGCAGGACCTGCGCAAGGTAAACCAAATTGTTGTACCTTCCTGTCCCATTGTGCCCAACCCCGCAGTGATACTGTATCAGATTCCTTGGAATGCGGAATGGTTCACTGTCATTGACTTGTGTCATGCATTCTTTTCCATCCCATTCCATCCCGAAAGCAAATTTATTTTTAGTTTTGAATTTGACAGCCATGTCTATGTCTGGAATCGTGTCCCCCAGGGGTACACCGAAAGTCCTTCGATTTTCAACCAGATCCTAAAGAAATGCCTTGAATCTCTAGTACTGCCAAAGGAGTCTGTTTTGGTACAGTACATAGATGTCCTTCTGGTGGCGTCCAAAAGTCAAACCGACTGTGTCATTGATACCATTGCCTTGTTGAATCACCTAGGCAAGGGAGGACATAAAGTGTCGCCAGACAAATTACAGTTCTGTAAAAATTCAGTGAAATATCTGGGGCACCAGATAGAGAAAGGGATCCGGAAAGTTACTACAGAAAGGATCAAAATAATTCGAGCAATGGAACTACCCAGAACCCAGAAAGAAGTAAGAATGTTCCTAGGAGTTGTAGGGTACTGCAGGCAATGGATTGTAGGATTCGCAGCTCTAGCCAAACCCTTGATAAAAATGACCAAGAAGGGAGTGGAAGATCCAGTTAGTTGGGATGATGAAAGCATGAACGCTTGGGTAAAATTGCGAAATTGCCTGTGCTCAGCCCCTGCCTTGGGAACCTGATTATTCCAAGAACTTTGAACTATTCTGTGATACAAGAGACAATTGTGCACTCTCAGTCCTAACACAGAAACATGGACTTAATAGGCGTCCAGTGGCCTACTTTTCGGCCACTCTGGATCCGGTGGCTGCTGGATTACCTGGATGCCTGAAAGCAGTAGCTGCTACTTGTGCAAGTCTAGAACAGAGTGAAAACATTGTTATGGGACATCCTGTCACTGTATATGTTCCGCATTCAGTTGTGATCTTACTGACCCGAACCAAGACCCAGTATCTCACCCCTAGTCGGCTGACTAAGTATGAGAGAATTCTTATAGGTGCTGAGAATGTAATCATCTCCAGGTGTAATATTTTGAACCCCGCAACACTGTTGCCCATTCCCCTAGATATTGAAGAAGATGAGGTTGAGCATAACTGCATGGACCTAACTGAATTTAGCACTAAGCCACGTCCTGATATCAAAGAAATAGCCTTACTTGATGAGGATCTTATGATGTTTGTAGATGGCTCATGTTTAAGACATGAGGATGGAGGTCTGAGTGCTGCCTATGCTGTAGTTACATTGGAGACAATCTTGGAAGCATCTTAACTGTGCGACATCAAATCTGCACAAGTAGCCGAGTTAATCGCATTGACAAGAGCTTGTAAACTGGGGAAAGGAAAGAGGGTAACTGTTTATACTGACAGCCAGTACTGTTATGGGGTTGTTCATGACTTCGGCCAACTATGGTTACAAAGAGAATTCATGACTTCCTCAGGTACCCCTATCAGAAATGGAAAGGTGGTACAGAACTTACTGGAAGCAATCCAATTACCCCAAGAATTGGCTGTGGTCAAGTGTGCGGCTCACAAGTCTGGAAATGATGATGTGACAGCCGGAAACCGATACGCTGACCAAATCGCCCAATACTGCTCCCGATAGAAAATGTCCCTCAAAATCAAATTATGGGGAGTTGGAAGCAGCTGCCAACTTATGGTGTTTGAAAGTGTGTCTACCTGGGAGGAATTGAGAGACATACAACAGGCAACAGACCAAGAAGAAAAAGACAGGTGGGAAAGGGATGAATGTACACCGATAGATGAGGATGGTGTCATGGTTTACAAAACTGGTGTGCCTGTATTACCAGACAGTCTGGTAGCCCCAATGGCTAGGATCATACATGAGGACACACATATTGGGAGAGATGCCATGTGCCGCATGTTTAACAAGGTATTCCTTAACTCAAAGTTCAGGAACATAGCAGAAAAACTTTGCCAGAGGTGCTTAGTGTGCCAACAGTTCAACACAGGAAAGAAGACAGTAGTGGAGCAAAGTACGATTGGGAAGGCAGAAGGTCCCTTTGTCAGGATGCAGGCGGACTTTATCCAATTGCCCATGTGCAAGGGATACAAATATGTCCTAGTCATAGTTTGCCTGTTTTCTAGATGGGTGGAGGCCTACCCAGCAAAGAAAAATGATGCCATAACTGTAGCCAAACTATTACTTAGAGAGCTGATACCTAGATTTGGAATTCCAGAGACTATTGAAACAGACAGAGGTGGGCATTTTTCCAACGAAATCCTAAAAGAACTCTGTACAGCATTTAAGATCGAACAGAAATTGCACTGTGCATATCATCCAGAGGCTTCTGGAATAGTTGAACAAGTGAATGGCACCATCAAGTCCAGACTGGCGAAAGTGTGTGATTCCACCAAAATGAATTGGATAGAAGCTTTGCCCCTTGTGCTGATGAGTTTGAGCAGAGGCGGATCCTCCATGGGGGCGTATGGGCGCCGCCCCACTGCTTTCTCACCGTGCGAGAAGGCAGAAACAAATAGTAGATAACTACCATTTGTTTCTGCCTTCTCGAAGACGAGAAAGGAGAAGTTCCTGCTCGAGACAGTGGGAGGGGTTACTCGAGGGCAGGGGGGAGTGGTTTTCCCCACTGTCGTTAATACTGTCTGTTTGGCAGCCTGAGAGGCTGTCCAAACAGACAGTATTAACTGTATTCATAACAGCGGAGAAAGCCACTCCCCCCTGCCCTCGGGTAACCCCTCCCACTCTCCCTGTTCTCTGTATGCTGCAGCATACAGAGAAATCACGTGGTGTTGGGGCAGCCGGCCGAACCAATCACAGCGCTGTGCTGTGGTGGAGCCGGAGGGGAGGGAGGCTGCCTGGCTTCCTGCATGACGAGTCTGATGACGAATTTAAGAACAGGACGGCGGTGGGAGTCGGAGCTGAGTTGAAGGCGGGAAGCAGGAAAGTTAAGGTAAGTATTTAAGTTTATTGACTATTTGACTTTTATTATGGATTGAAATGTCTTCCGACCTTTTCACATGAAGCGGGAGGCCCCTCTCCGTTTCCTGCCCTAGTGCCCTTTGATGCTCACTTTCCCTCCGTGTCCCTTCGACAGTCTGTGGAGAGAGAGAGGTGTCGGTGGCCAGGTGTGGATTAGGGCGTTATGCAGAGGGTTAGACATTGTCTGGCGTGCAGAATCTCTGATAAGTGTTTGGCAACCACGAGGAATCCAAGGCGAGAAGTGGGGGTTTGCGTCCGGGTCTGGGGGCGACCATGCAGAGATGTAATCTGCGCGCAGTTCACCTCTGTGGAGATGCACGCATGTTTGAGTGGCCATGCTCAAGAGGCGCACCCTGCTCCATCCACACGTGAGTGGCATTGCAGAGAGGGCGACCAGCCTGGTACGAGAGTGTGCAAGGTTATCGGCAGTGAGAGGAACGGTGTGGATGACACAGTAAGATCTGAGATGTGGTCTTACACGAACACCCCCCGGCGACCCCACCCCCAGCACTGCGGGTGCATTGCCTTTCCGAGAGTTGCGTGAGTGCGATACCCATGACGCACTGCTGCAGGAGTGCCTGAATGACGTGGGAGTAAAGTACGAGAAGGACGTGCATTCGGTGACATCACGAGTGACGGAGGGCCACAGAAGAAGCCAGGGTGGTGGTGCGATGTCTGTGTTACGAGCTCTACATTGAAGAAAGGGGGAGGGGGGGGTCATACAACAGAGCCCTGTCAAGCTGCGACAGCTGTCATCACGCCCCGCCACTTTCAAATGTCACCAGCCGCCACTGAGTTTGAGAAGTGTTCCGAACCGAAAAACAGGCCTAAGTCCCCATGAAGTACTAATGGGAAGAGTAAAGCGACAGGCATGGGTACCTGGACACAAACTGCTAAGTATTTCTGATGATTTAGTGCTAGAATACTGCAGGCAGCTGGGTGACCAAGTGCGTTCTATCTCTCACCAGATTGGAGAGACTGCTGTCGAATGGCCTACAACTCCAGCACATAACTTGAGACCTGGTGATTGGGTGGTGTTAAAGAAACACACCCGGAAGAGTTGCCTTAAACCAAAGTGGGGAAAGCCGAGGCAAGTGATCCTTGTAACCACAACTGCTGTGAAGTTTCCGGGCGTACCGAAGTGGATCCATGCCAGCCATACGAAGCCAGTGACAGGAGAAAACGCGACTGAAGCTGAAGGTAGCGCAGCTGAGGAGACTCCAGAAGAGGGTCCAGATCTCGCTGACATCGAACTACCGAGCTCAAGTCAGGACGTTGAGTGGTTCTCTGCCGACGACCAAGTTCTTGATCCAATAAGAACCCGAAAATATTCGTACCTAGATAGTGAGTGGGATAGTGAAGGTGAGACAGAATTAGAGGACGAAGGTCAGGTCATCGAAACTCACAACAAACCTGATCAGGAAATAGGCCAAGTAGGGACAGACCAAGTTATCGACACTCCTCCTGAAACTTCAGGTACTGGAAAGGGACAGATAGTGATTAAAGCTGAGGTTCATGCGGAAGAAAATCAAGGGGTCGAAGTGCATGAACAGGAACAGATAGAAATAGACGAACGCGTTCAGGAAACAGAATCACAACTGTCTGAAAATAGAAATCAAACACAAATAAACCCTGAACAAGGCCAGCTTAGGAACCAGGCAGAAGAAACTTATGAAAGACCTGGAACTAGTCAGACAGGAAGGGAAATAGACACTGACGAAACAAGAGTGCCACAACGAAGCGAAAACAAGAGAGTTCACGAGGAAGGTCAAGTTTCCTCGACCACTAAAAGCCACAAGAAAAAGGGTGAACCCCGATACATAAAAAGACTGAGACTAAGAATCAAGACAGTTGAAGAAAAACTAGAAGACCGAAAGAGGGCTGCCAGTGAAAGGAAAGAAGCCCGAGTCCAGTCCAACCGACGAAGTTCACGAGTAAAGAGACAAAACAAACTGTATCGGAGCCCTGAATGGACTTACTTGGTGTTGGAAGAAATTGACGAGGCCAACAACAGTGGAAAAAGTGACGAAGAGTCAATTACTGATCGGAGTTCTGACGAAGACCCTCCTTGAGGAAAACCTGAGAGAACCTTCGGTGAAAAGAAACAAAGAGGGGTTGGAAAACCAACTGTAAGCCACTATGTCTGATTCGAATGTAAATGGAAGATCCAAATTTAGCTGTTGTAAAACCTGCTGTAAAATCTGTTTTTGTAGTATAGCCGTACTGATAATAATATGGATAGGACTAACAGTTTTTATACCTTTTATGATAAGTAAAGACCCTAACTTGTGAGAGAGCGCAAATTTGAATAAAAATTATGTATAGGCCGTATTTACAAGCACATCGTATAACGTAGGAATGAAACGTATATCGTAATGTGAAATTGACACTTATAGCATATAGATAACCGATATAATCCAAAGTAATATAGGAAATGTAACTGCATTCACTTTAGAACCTGTATTAGATTTAGAAGGCCCGTATATGTAGTGGGCTGATGTAGAGAATTGTGTAGAAATGCTTACGAAATGTAGAACGTGCAAGGTAGAATTCATGTACGTGTGTAACCTTTAAACGGAGAAGCAGCGAGAAATGAAACGTGAAGAAATGTGTAGAACATGTATAAACGATATAGAGAATGAGAATATAAAGTTATGCTTTACGTAGTTTATATTCTATGTACAATGTATTCACATATGTGTAACAGACTTTCGCTAAATGCGAATATATATCAATGTGTGTTAAGGGTTATACTGTGTAGAAGGCTTTTTGTAGGAATGTTAGAAAGGTTTAGGTCATTTGTGATTCTAACCTGACTGACAGAGGGTTAGCAGGAGCACAGTCCAATGTATATAATTTAGCGGACTTACAGGAGTCGTAAATAGCTTGATGTGGACGTGAGAGCCAAGAAGTCTAGCACTTGTTAGATTTAAGGTGACAACGCTGGACAAGGTTTATGGCCTGAACGTGATGAGAAGCGCTTAGAATTTGAGACTTGTTTTGAATGACCATTCACAGGACCTAGAGGGGTCAAGAATAGCAGTTGTAAGTTAAAGTCTTGTTTAAGTTCATATGACTTTTGATCTGAAAGTGTCAGTAGAAGTCGCCAACAAGAAGACGAAGATGACATCTAAAGAAAAAGGTCAACTTAACGGACGGCGAAAGAGATGAAGCAATGGAAGAAGCCAGAAGCTGACATCATCGGGGAAAGTCCGTGGTGGGCGTCAAGGGGCGTTTCACCCACACTGTGATTGTGTATTTTAGGGACAGAACCCCGGGGAGGAGGCAGCAATTGGCAATTGGAGATTAGGAACAGCAAGGGAATTGCTCAAGAGAGAAGGGCAAGGGTAGATGACTTGAGCAGATGCGCTGAGAGAGATCAGAGCGCAAGAGAGCAGTAGGCCGAGGACCCTTAAGAAGAGCGGATGGGTAGGCAGAGAGGGTACTGCTTCTTAAACTTAAGTTACCTTTAGAGGCTAAGAGAGTTTGAACTTCTTTGGGAGTCAAACTGCTGACACCTTTTTAGGTTAGGAACTTGCGAAGTAGGGATGTCATTTAGCATAGAGTAGGGACAGATTTAACGTGATACTTTTCTCTTTCTGTAGATGACGCCAAGGAACCACTTCACACCGAAGCTTTAAATTGCTGATATCGGAATTGATTTTGTATTCTTTTGAGGTTTATCCTGAGCAGATTGTAATTGCATCCAACTTTGAATTTTATATAAAACTTTCAAACTTTATCAGTTGTAAGTGGTTCTTCAGAGTGGCGTCAGTTTATGGGGTTTATCTAACCTATGCGGGGGTTGTCTTTTACTCAATGACAGATACTAGCGGTCCAAAATAGATGAATGAGATAAGTTATTAAATTGATCATAAATTGATATCAAAATCTCATTCCCCGCAGTTGGTAGCAGAGTAATGATGGTTATCTTCTTGAGGAAGACGACCTAGGCCAGGTTTAGTTTACCCCAAGGTCCCTAGTCATCAACGACCGGAAGAAGAATTGCAGCCGAAGACGGTGCTGACGGTGCGACGAGAGAAAAGCAGCAGAGTCGGTCGAGAGTGAGTATAAGGGTCATGCGTTGTAAGATTGCGGTGTTTTATGTTGTTCCTGTGTTGTAATGTCAAGCGGAGTTGAATGCCTGTAGTGTGATTGAGGGAAGGTTGTGAGCGCGCGCAACCGGATGAAATCTTAAGCTCCAGGGAAGGACTTAAGTGGTTCGGGTGTATCGAACACCCAGAGTAATTGTCTACCATTGAAAGGGAGTCATGAGGTACCATTGATTTTCCTGACAGACCGATGATAGGGGGAGCGTATGAGTGAGTGAATGAGTAACGGACGCTGGTCGTACGTTTACTGTGTGTAAGTAACCTATCAGTTGAGGCGATCGTCTGACCGTAAGAGGGAAGACGTTTCGTCAGTTAAGGTGACAATTACAGTTAGACTGTGGCCGTACAGTCAGAGAAAAGTGATCGCTTGGACGGAAGTAGTCATTTTTCAGTGTATGAATGAAAACGCATGCGAAATCGTGAGACAAATTTAGAAAGAAGGAGAATTGCTGCAAGAGGGAACAAGTGACGTCAGCATAGAACCGAGCTGAGATTGGTTAGTTTGTCAGACGTCAGCGAAGAGTCGCACTGAGATAGGCCGATTAGCGAGAACCGCGTAGGGATTGGTTGGTTGGTTGTCATCGGGACGTAAACAAGGAAGAGTAAGGGGAAAATTGTGGATTATCGAAAATGAAGTGTTTTAAGAGTTTAAGAGCACTCTTTAGGAGAAATAGAAGAAACTTATATGCCGGAGAGGAAGCTCCACCAGAAGGCACACCAGCTTATTATATGGCAGTGAATGTAGGCTTGCACTCGATATTATGGATTTCCGAGTGGAATAAGCTAACTGAAGGGAATAAGGAACTGACGTTTCCGAGATTCGGAACGTTTAAACTAGACGTGTTGAACCAACTGAAAGCGGTAATGCTTGCAACAAGACCTCTACCGAGGCCAACACAGTTCGAAGCACTTAGTGTATGGTTTAGAACGGCACACGAAAAGAGCGTAAAGAGGCGCCAGGAAAGAGTGAGACGATCAGTAAAGGCAGTACAGGATGCCAAATGGGATGAGGAAGCTAAGAAATGGAGAGTACAAAAGATAGAAGCAGACAAACTGTACCCGATGTTGGAAGTTACGGGAGAAAAGAAACCTCTAGAGGAAGAAGAGGAAAGCGAGACAGAAGAGGATTTGATAGAGAGGCTATTGACAGATAGACCGTCTCCGTACAGCGGAGGGGCCGCAAGTCCTATTTTACCACAAGAGGACGGAGCTAGATGGGGGGAATACAAATCGATCCCAGTAACAGAGTGGGATGCCAAGAAAGAGGAGGAAGTACCTCAATCTAGTTCCGAACAGAGAGCAGTGGGAAGATTCGTGGTCCAGAAAATGCCAGAAACGCAACATGCAAGGTCTTATCAAATGCCGGATGCTCTACAAGTACCGGTTACCATAGGCCCTATTGTGTCAATCTACAACCCAGAAGGGGTCCAGCAGGAGGAACAGGCACGATGGGATAGGGAAAGGGCAGAGATGGAGAATAGGGATACCATGATGAATCCTCAGAGACAGATATTAGCACCGATGAGTCGGAGTACTCCATTAGATGCAGCAACAGGTCCCTGGGTAGAACAAGGGCGTCGAAGAGGGCCAATGGACTTAAGGGGACCAAAACCGAAAACCCATAAGGAATTAAGGGAATACCTGAAAGAATGGGATACTGCCGAAGGGAATCGGAGTAAAAGTTTAGAAACAGGAGCAGTGTGGAGAGACCAGGATAACAGGATCCTCTCTCATTGTGGAGCTGGCGAAAGCAGCCCGGAGTGGGAGAGAGGGAGTCAGGAAAGCAGAGGAAATAATTGTCCTACTATTAGCGGCAATAGGCAAATGTGCGACGACAGGAGTACAGGGTGTGGCGAAGTGCCTCGCGTCACCTTTAGTGAAGGAGAACGAAGGACGCAGGAGTACCGTAATACTTTCAGATGCACTCACCATACCCCGAGTGAAACAGTGCAACATTGGAATCACGGGAACATGGAGAGTCGTGAAGGGTCTCCCATGCATCCGGTGATCATGGGCGAATTCATGAGAATATAGGGAGTCGCGAAACGTCTCGTCATACTTCTGGTGATCAAGAACGAGATCGCGGGAGCATGGAGGGCCATGAAGGACCTTATCGTTTATTGAGCGACACCAGACAGCAAGCGAGTTACAGTGGTTTAGAACAGAACGGTGGATCCTATCTCGTATCTGGAGAAACCGAGCCAAAAAGACGGAATGTAGGGATGGGGGATGAAGTGATGTTCCACCACACCCCACGGGAAGATGGAAAGGCTTGGGATCTAGAGAGGTGGGAACAAAGGGATGGAAAGAAAACTCCTCATAACTCACCTGTGTTCAGGCGTAGGGCGCATAGTGGAGGTGAGAGGGGTATGAGCGAACCACCTAGGACTGACATACTGAGAGCTGAAATAAAAGCAAGACGATTGATGTAATGAGCTTAAAATCAGACTTGGAAGAAATAATTGACGGCACAGTGGCAATAGAGAGGTTAGAGTTGTACGCACCAGATGAAGTATTGTTCTTAGCCAAGGATGTTACTCGGAGAGCGAGGTCAGCTCATGAAAATTTATCTAATTTGGCAAATAGATATATGATAGACCTGTCACGAACCAAAGCTTTGCAGCCCAATCATAGGCTAAATTGCACAGACCTAGATTTGGATGAACGTAGAACGATTGGACTAAGAGTACACATACGGGAACTAGTCATGTGTATCAGAATATGGAGAGATCTGGATAGATGGGAGGAAAAATGGTCTAAGAGGGGATCTGTTAGAAGAAGTACAATTGCGAAGTCCCAAGACACAGACCTAATGCGAATGGAAGCTTTCCCTTTGCGAGAAATCGCGAACGGAAACTACGTCCATGTACCTTGGAGTAGGGGGGATTTAGCGGCATTCACTAATTCTTTCCCCAAGTTAAGAGAAAACCCCGTTGAGTGGTACAAGCAGGTAGAGAGGTTCGTGAAGATCTCTAAGGTGCTGTGGATCGATTTGAACACATTGTTCGATATCGTAGTACCCGGAGATTTGTGGACAGCATGCAAGCTTAATGTTGAATGGCCTACCTGTGAGCCTCCGAGAGATAACCGGACAAATGGTCCATCAGACAGAGTCATGGAGAAATACGAAAGAGTAATAACATGGCTGAAAGAGAAAGTGCCAGTACAAGATATAGATTGGGTTAAGATAGATCGAACAACTCAAGAGCCCAAAGAGACGGTTCACGAGTTCTATGAGAGGCTACTGAAAGCATTTAAACAATACAGTGGGTTAGACGTAATGGATCCTAAGGACATAGGACAGTTTGTGTCGAAGTTTGTTTTAGGATTAAGACCAGACATAAGCCTGATGATACAACAGCATCTGATTTGTTGGCAGAACAAACCTTTAGACGAAATTCTGAGGTATGCAAGGTACTGTAGCGATGAGATAGATTCGAAAGCGAAGAAACTCAAGGAAAAATTAATGCTGGTACAAATGCAAGCAGCTGGAAAGGGTGGACAGCGGCAACAGGGAACAGGAACGCAAGCAAAGAAACAGAATAATCAGAGCAGAGATGAGGAAGAAAGACCGAGACCGAGAATGGATATCGCGACACTGAAAAAGACAACGAGGTGTCATCAGTGTAACGAAGTGGGACATTGGAGACGCGATTGTAGTTACAATGTTGAGACAGGGGAATTAGAACAAGAGGAGGAAGAGGTACAGAATAACGTGGTTAAGGGAGCCGCAGCCCCGAAGGGAAAGTTTATCAAAGGGGGGACTCAGACTCCTCGAGCCCCGTTTCCTCAACCGCCTCGCATCACAAACGGAGGGAAAACCTATAGACAAATGCCATTGTTTGTAGGAGGAGAGGAATGCTATTACGTTGATCCTCTTACAGGGCAACGAGTAAACAGGGAGGAAGACTGTACTCTAGGAGCAGCCTTGGAAGTAGATCAGAGAGGACCATACGTAGAGGCTGAAGTAGCTGGATGTCCTACAACCTTTTTGGTAGATACGGGTGCCACTCGATCCACGTTGAGATCAGCGGTAGTCCCAGGTTTGCCAATATCGGGAGAGACGATTCAGGTGGTAGGAGTCGCAAACAAGAGGATGACTAATCCTCTGACCGAACCAGTGTCAGTAAAGATAGGGAATTACAGTGACGAACATCAGTTCTGCCTGAAGTTCCGAATTATAAGCAAATGAATAAGTGGGACTATTACAAAAAGGAGGATAGACTAGCCAAATTCTTTCTTCCTTGGGATACATTAGATACATCATATGCACGCAGAAATAATCTAACTTGCAAAGTGTCAGAGGTTGAGAAAAAGTTCATAGGACAAGTAGATGATAGATACAGAAGGCAGAAGATTCTAAAAATGTCAGGACAATGGAAAACTGATTGGACGGAAGAAGAAAAGGCACATAAAAAGAAAGGTAGCAATGGTCCAATAGCATTGGATAGAACGCAGAAAGGAAAGTTATGTTTAACTCGAAGCAAGACATATTATGAGAGTGTATTTGTAGGTGAAGTACATTGCGAACATGCTTTTCGTTTAGAGTACTATACGAAAGATTTTATGAAAGGAATGCAAGCTATTCCGAATGTGTATTTTGTATGTGGAAGAAATGCCTATGTAAAACTACCTGACAATTGGTATGGTTCGTGTTACTTGGCAATTGTCTTCCCCAAAATATATCATGCAAAGGATGTAGCGATAATAGAAGGAAAGGCTTCGATGAGAGCGAAAAGGGAAGTAGAAGATGCAGAGGTAGTAGGAGATGTATTTGGAGCGATGTTTCCTATGTTAGGTTTAATACTTAACGATGTTAAGATTAGGAGATTGGCTACAGTTGTAGATAGATTATCTGCAAGTACTGCAAGGTCATTAATGTTGGTAGAAGGTGAGATGCAGTCGATTAGAGCAATGGTTCTTCAGAACCGACTTGCTTTAGATGTACTGCTAGCAAAATAAGGCGGAGTTTGTAAGGCTTTGAAGGTCCAGGAATGTTGTACTTATATTCCTGATAATTCAAAACCACTTGAGAAAGTCATACGGAACATTACACAGATTCATCAAGAGATCGAAGATTTATCAAAAATAAATGTTTGGGAAAAAGTTGGTCATGGAGTAGGAAAGGTTGGGAGTTGGTTTGCCAACTTTGGGAAAAGCATAGTATGGTACATAATAAAGCCTGTATTGATAGTATTAATTTGTATAATCACATTGTTAGGTTTAGTAAAATTATATAAATGGTATAGGTCGAACCGGTTACAACGAACAATGAGAGAGCAAGAAAGGAGATTAGCTGCTTTACAAGATCAACAGTACAAAAGTTTAAGAGCTCTCGAAACGATGAAAAGAGGGAATATTGTAACTAGTCCTGTTTAGAGATATTATTCAAATTGCATTTAGTGATGACTCCTAGAAGTCATCAAAGGGGGGACTGAGAGAGCGCAAATTTGAATAAAAATTATGTATAGGCCGTATTTACAAGCACATCGTATAACGTAGGAATGAAACGTATATCGTAATGTGAAATTGACACTTATAGCATATAGATAACCGATATAATCCAAAGTAATATAGGAAATGTAACTGCATTCACTTTAGAACCTGTATTAGATTTAGAAGGCCCGTATATGTAGTGGGCTGATGTAGAGAATTGTGTAGAAATGCTTACGAAATGTAGAACGTGCAAGGTAGAATTCATGTACGTGTGTAACCTTTAAACGGAGAAGCAGCGAGAAATGAAACGTGAAGAAATGTGTAGAACATGTATAAACGATATAGAGAATGAGAATATAAAGTTATGCTTTACGTAGTTTATATTCTATGTACAATGTATTCACATATGTGTAACAGACTTTCGCTAAATGCGAATATATATAAATGTGTGTTAAGGGTTATACTGTGTAGAAGGCTTTTTGTAGGAATGTTAGAAAGGTTTAGGTCATTTGTGATTCTAACCTGACTGACAGAGGGTTAGCAGGAGCACAGTCCAATGTATATAATTTAGCGGACTTACAGGAGTCGTAAATAGCTTGATGTGGACGTGAGAGCCAAGAAGTCTAGCACTTGTTAGATTTAAGGTGACAACGCTGGACAAGGTTTATGGCCTGAACGTGATGAGAAGCGCTTAGAATTTGAGACTTGTTTTGAATGACCATTCACAGGACCTAGAGGGGTCAAGAATAGCAGTTGTAAGTTAAAGTCTTGTTTAAGTTCATATGACTTTTGATCTGAAAGTGTCAGTAGAAGTCGCCAACAAGAAGACGAAGATGACATCTAAAGAAAAAGGTCAACTTAACGGACGGCGAAAGAGATGAAGCAATGGAAGAAGCCAGAAGCTGACATCATCGGGGAAAGTCCGTGGTGGGCGTCAAGGGGCGTTTCACCCACACTGTGATTGTGTATTTTAGGGACAGCACCCCGGGGAGGAGGCAGCAATTGGCAATTGGAGATTAGGAACAGCAAGGGAATTGCTCAAGAGAGAAGGGCAAGGGTAGATGACTTGAGCAGATGCGCTGAGAGAGATCAGAGCGCAAGAGAGCAGTAGGCCGAGGACCCTTAAGAAGAGCGGATGGGTAGGCAGAGAGGGTACTGCTTCTTAAACTTAAGTTACCTTTAGAGGCTAGGAGAGTTTGAACTTCTTTGGGAGTCAAACTGCTGACACCTTTTTAGGTTAGGAACTTGCGAAGTAGGGATGTCATTTAGCATAGAGTAGGGACAGATTTAACGTGATACTTTTCTCTTTCTGTAGATGACGCCAAGGAACCACTTCACACCGAAGCTTTAAATTGCTGATATCGGAATTGATTTTGTATTCTTTTGAGGTTTATCCTGAGCAGATTGTAATTGCATCCAACTTTGAATTTTATATAAAACTTTCAAACTTTATCAGTTGTAAGTGGTTCTTCAGAGTGGCGTCAGTTTATGGGGTTTATCTAACCTATGCGGGGGTTGTCTTTTACTCAATGACAGATACTAGCGGTCCAAAATAGATGAATGAGATAAGTTATTAAATTGATCATAAATTGATATCAAAATCTCATTCCCCGCACTTGTACCCCACTAACCCAGAGACTCTAGACACAGAAACGGTACAGAATGAAGAAACACCACAAAGTGTAGGAAGACGTGACAACTCTGTTGTACTAAAACAAAAACGAACGGACTTAGATGCATCAGATGAGGGTGGACTACATTTTCACAAGATGAAAAACAGAACTCAGTTAAATGTCTTTGCTAATCTTTTAGTGCACTATGTAGAAGCTATGGAAATAGAAGATTGTTACGTATGTATGAAGCTACCTACTTCTGTAGCTGAGAGCGTGACATATCACCATTTACCCCTGACCTACGGAATTTCCTGTAGTATATTAGCAAGCTTATTCTATAGAAGCACCTTACAGTACTACTACTCAAACACTGACGTAATCTTTTCAGAACTTCCTGTTCGAGGGAACCTGAACATTGTACATATTAGAAGCGAGGTAAACCGTTATATGGGAGAATATTTCCTGACCATAGGTGACATAGACTTAAATGAAGCTAGAGAAAATAATCTGACCTGTTCCTTAAAAGAGCAGGAAAAGATGTTCCTGAAAATGGCAGAAAGAAGGAGGGAGAAATTTCAGAAAAAGGCCAATGATGAAAAATATAGAATCCCTAGATGGGCAGAGAATATGGAAAGCACCTCAGAAGGCGAAGCTAGTCCTGCATTGTTGCTGGATTTTGAACGGAAAGGGAAACTCTGTCTTCATAGAGAAAAGACTAGTTATTATAACAATGTATTCATCGGTTCCAGCGAGTGCGAACATAATTACAAGGTAATTGGAGGTTGGGGTTTCAAAAATGGGTCAGAACCTGTGTTTCCCGGGATTTATTATATATGTGGAAACAAGGCTTATTTCAAATTGCCCGATCACTGGTATGGAAGCTGCTATTTTGGCATTGTTTTCCCGAAAATATACCATGTGAACAATGCTGCTGGAAGCAATGAAGATACTAATGGCTTAGTGCGTAGTATACGTGAAAGTGTAGGAGAAATTATAGGTGATATATTTAGTGCACTGATACCTGGAATGGGGGTAGTTCTGAATACTCACCGTATCTGCAAATTGTCTACAGTAGTGGATCGGTTATCAACTGACACTGCTGCTGGATTCCTGCTGGTCAATACTGAAATGGTTGCGATCAGATCAATGGTTTTACAGAATCGCCTTGCTCTTGACACCCTATTGGCAAAAGAGGGCGGAGTCTGCCGAATGTTAAAGGCGCAACATTGTTGCACTTACATTCCTGATAAAAGCATTGAAATAAAGAAATATGTAAGAAACATAACTAGTTTGGAAAAAGAACTCAAACCATTGGAGGTTGATAGTGCCTGGACGAGACTGACTGATGGTCTCTCCTCTGTAGGTAGTTGGTTTTCTAACTTGGGTAAAAGTCTTTTATGGAAAATACTGATGCCAATAGCTGGAATAGGTGTGGTTGTACTGATTATATTTATCTGCTGCAAATGTCAAAAATGCAAAAAGAGATATACAGTGAACAAAAGAGGAGTGAAGCGAAATGTTGATGAGCTAGAATTAGAAGAATTGAAAAACGAAATTTACAAGAGAGCTAAAAGCTTTCACCCTAATAAGGATGCAGGAAGAAAGCTCAACAACAAGTTTGTTGAAATTGAGATGAATGATATGCAAGAATGAAGTTGGCATCTGTTTCCATTTATAGTGATGATAGTAAATATCATCAAAGAGGGGATTGATGGAGCAAGGATTCGCACGTAAAGCGACTTGCTCTCATTCATGAACCTCGTCTAACCTTTAATAAGCATTAACCAATCCTGTCCGTCTTAATTTTCACTTTTTCCAATACACGCGGTGCCCGAGAGAAGCTCGCATCTATGTTTATTAATTGCAATGATGCTTGCACTATTGAATGGCCGCTTCGCAGAAATCCAGTCTGCGCATGCGTCGGTCATACCCACGTGATGTGACGCACTCGCAATTTGGAGGGATGTTTTCGCTCATGCGCATTATTGCAAAATATGGCCGCTTCTCTGTAACCATGCTCTCTGCTAGCTCATGCTGCTTTTGCATATCTGTCTTTCCCGCATTAACCCTCAATGCTATAGATATTATAAAGTAAGGGGTGCAGTGAAGCTTTTCATGGTATACAGTGTATTCATTTTTTCTGTGTTTCTAATTTGTTTTCACTTACTTTTCATGTACCGCGTATCTGGGGGCCTGGGAGTTGGGGAGCTGCGCCATTTTAGAAGCCCGTGTGGACCTGGTCACCTGACATGAGGACCGGGCCTTGCATCTGTGGAACTCAGCCAGCTGGCTACCGAAGCTGAGATGCTCCTGGGAACCTGCCCCATAACCCAGAGAGGAGAAGCTGAATTTCACCTGAACTGCTACATTTGTTTCTTTCTACTGTGTGCGCTATTGTACTCTTCTACACGTATGCCTGGGAACAGGAATGTAAGGGGTGGGTACTGTCATTTCAATATTAAAACATGGGAACGCAAAATTTAGGAGGTGACAATGACCTAACCCCCTCTCCTGACCAATCATAAGTTGGGACCTTGTCACTTGCAACATTTGTGGGTGGTCTGGGGGTCCCAGAACAGTATAACTAGTCTAGTTCAGCTTAGAGAAATTGTCCGACTTGTCCGAGTAGCTGACCTGTCACTGACCCTATGAACTCTATAGGTGATTGATACAGAGCGCTGCGGAGCACTCTGTCCGTATTTTCCATAAGCTCCAAGGGGTGGAAATAGTCTTAAGTGCTGGCGAAGCACTTTGCTGGGAGATTCGAAAGCCCAATCGGGGTTACTGGCGGATTCCGTGCAGAGGGGGAGTAACGCAGGCGTTGCATCCGAAGCTGCAGGTGTTGGTCGTGCCCTTTGATGAGCCCAGTCCTGACCCAAAACCTGAGGGGTATCCTGTCCTGACTGTCCCGAGCTGTACCTGCTCGCCTACTGGCATTCCGAATCCTTGAGGGTCCTTGTCCCGGCCTATTCCCAACTGACCCGTGGCCAGGGTTAGTCCTCATTCTGTCCTAGGTAAATATATGTGTGGGTGTCCGTCTATCTATACTCTTACTTTTCCTCTTCTTAATAAAGCACTCTTGCCTGGGATATTCTTCTATCACCTTTTCGAAAGTGACTTTTATGAAATTGTTTATTAGTAATGTTCCACTTTTTCCCCTACCTATAGGAGATTATTAAACTGATTGCATATTTTAGCTTGTTCCATTATCCTTTCCCTTTAGTATGGTTGCTGTGAATTTAGTGAAGATAGCTTAGAGTTAGTAATTAGAACACGAATATTAAGTACCCATATTAGCCCTATTCACTCACTCTGCCTTAGTTTAAAATTCGTACTGAATAGCATGTTCCCAAATGCGCCTACCCTGTAGTGTTCATTAGTACTCTATGGTGCTTGCCTTAATCCATAGCTACATATTGGTTTTGATCTTGATCATTGATGTTCTAATTTGTATCTGCCTGTTACTCATGGCATATTCATTCTAAAAACTAACTTCATATAAACTTTTAAAACTCCATCAGGTGTCTGTGGCCATTACATATCACCAAGTGTCATTAAATATACTGAATGAGTAAGGTATTTCTACTCTGATAGGAAACTTGTTACCTATTCACTGCTAGCTCCATCAGGAGTAATGTGCCTGTGGTAAGTCAGGTACATGGATAGTAAGTGGTGAGAGAGTCACCCCCTGAATTACTCATAGTAGCGTGTAAGAATCACCCGGTTCACGCAAACACAGTCATCATATGCACGCCAGGGCCCAGTGCGTGGAAATTGGTAAACTAGTGACCCGGGTGAACTGCGAGCTCTATCAGTAATCGTCAAGGGCTCAACTATTTGTGTATTTGATTGCGAATCAAAATTCATATTAATAGCTTCAGACTGCTTTTCCCCATGTCAGTCAGTGTCTGACAGGTTGCCCCCAAGAGAGGTTCAGGGTAGCAGCATTTGGTTGTTTCTGTGGACAGTACGTAGAGTGAATTATCTTCAATGTTATCAGTGACTTGTGGGAGGTCTGTAGCTGTCTTCCAGGGGTATGAGCCTTTCGGCCAACTCATGGCTGACACTGGCATGATCGGCCAAGTCATGGCTGTCACTGGCATGATCTGCCAACTCATGGCTGACTCTGGCATGATCGGCCAACTCATGGCTCACTCTGGCATGATCGGCCAACCCATGGCTGACTCTGGCATGATCGGCCCACTCATGGCTGACACTGGCACGATTGGCCAACTCATGGCTAACACTGGCATGATCGGCCAAGTCATGGCTGACACTGGCATGATCGGCCGACTCATTGCTGACACTAGCATTATCAGCCAACTCATAGCTGACCCTGGCACGATCGGCCAACTCATGGCTGACACTGCACGATCGCCCAGCTCACGGCTGATACTGGCACGATCGGCCAGCTCACGACTGATACTGGCACAATCGCCCAACTCACCGCTGACACTTACATGATCGGCCAGCTCATGGATGACACTCGCACGATCGACCAACTCATGGCTGACACTGGCACGATCGTCCAACTCACGGCTGACACTGGCATGATCAGCCAACCCATGGCTGACACTTGCACGATCGGCCAGCTCATGGGTGACACTGGCATGATCGGCCAACTCACGGCTGACACTGGCATGATCAGCCAACCCATGGCTGACACTTGCATGATCGGCCAGCTCATGGATGACACTGGCACGATCGGCCAACTCATGGCTGACACTGGCACGATCGGCCAACTCACGGCTGACACTGGCATGATCAGCCAACTCATGGCTGACTAGCTTCAATCCGATGTCATCAAGGGTAGAGTCTGCAGAGCTGAGCCTAGCGGCTCATGTTATGTGCACTCTTAGGACAGACATGCAGTCCCACCCTAACCCTTGTGAGCTAATGTATGGCTTTGTTGCTTCATGAGTCATGTCTTCCCTGATATTTGGCAGAGTTTTAGGGGCGTTGGTCATGAAGATATCACATTGCTCTCCCTTAGCCCTGCTGGTCTAGGTATCCGGCTGTGGGAATAGAAGGACGGTTCAGGACCCCTCCCAATCTGTGTACCCGGGGCCTTCTGGTCAGCACCCTTGGGTCGACTCAAGGCAAGCCCTGATCCATGGGAATGAAGGGTCACCCCTGAACCCTCCGGTGTCATCTATAATGTTTGTTTTGAGGGGAGTGTTTTTGCACACATGTATCAAACTTGTCTCGGGACATGTAAGCCCTTAGTCTAGATATCTCTCCTCTCAGTGAGGTTAGGAGGGCGTGGGTGGGGCCCTTGCCTCAGGGGCAGGGCTGTTATCTGACGGAAAGGTCTGCTGCCTATGTTTTGAAGTTGGGGTGTCTACAGGTTTTATCACTTCCAACCGATGTCTGCATTCAGCAGTTCTATCTGGTTCAGTAATGGTCAGGTCAGGTACTTAAGTGAGTGGCGGGCGGTGCTGGCCATTCCGGGTGGGCACTGGGTTGTTTACAATTGGATCTTCGGGATTGTAGACTAACTAGTACGTCTAACCCTCCAGGTTTCTTGAAGAATAACTCCATGCCCACTTCCCCGGATGTTACCCCTCGGGTTTTTAAGTTTTAGGGCTTCTGCTTCCTCTAGAAGAGACATTCATCTCATCTAAAGTGATTTCTCTGCAGCATCTCGCTTGCTTGGCCTTCCTTCCCCGCGTCAGGTGCCTTGTCACTAGCTTCCGTTTCACCATATTTGCCCACTCTGCCGGAGGTATTTAAGGGGTCCCATGTATGCCAAGGATCACACGTTTCAACTCTGCTTATGCTGGTCTCACCTCGTAAGCCAATTATGGAGGGGGCTTTGGTTTGTCACTGGGGCTGGCGCTGCTGTTCATTCCTACCGGGCCGACAGCACCTGAAGCGCCGTTTTCATTCAATAAGCTGAAAATACGACCACCACAAATCACAGCCATTAGAACGTGCCTGAGCGTTTCTCGCACCTTTACTAATACCCGCAGGCCGACCCTTAATTGCACATCTGTGACTTTGATGGCGATTAGCAGCTGTTTAAAGCAAGTGAAGGGGCTTAGGAAGGAGAGGCCTTTGGAGTCAATGGGCCTTTCTGCCAAAAGTGTCGAGCCAGAAAGTCAAGCGGCCTGAGGGGAACCACCTTAAGGAGTAGCAAAGATCCTTATGTGTGTAAAAGGAGGTTAAGTAAACATGGAATAAAATAAAAAAGTTAAAAAAACAAAAACAAAAGGCTTAACAAGCACCAGCAAGGTTTTCCAGTTGTTGAAACTCTCCAGCGGTGAATTCAAGGATTATAGAGACCGCCTCCTGGGGCCCTGGGGCCCAGTAGCAGCATGGTAATTGCAGTTCCCCACAGAGTAACATGCTGCTCCTGGACCAGACACCTACCACTCACTTCATCCCTAAAGAAGTACCCTCAGGGTACTCGGGTGTGAGTGTAAGGTCCCCTCAGGATGGCCAGGGATTTAAACAGGACACCCCGAGCAGTCGCGCAATGGTGCACGCACAGATCTGCACTGTAAGGCTGGACACATTAGTGATACCATCAGTGCAAAGCACACAGCAGCCGGCAGTGCCAGGCTGGACACTTGTTTAGATAAAACACAATGGTTGCAAAGCGCACCAGCCTGCAATGGCAGGCCGGACACATGTTTAGAAACACCAGGTTAACGCCACTTCCCAATGTGTGTAGGAAGGGTGCGTGCACTTTCACACTGCATATACAGTGGGGGAAGTGCCTCAGGCCCCTAGCCACCACTAGAGAACCAGCAAAACCTGGGAGGAGAAAACAAACAGATTGTGGAAACACTACCTGAAGGGTTCAGGTCTGACAAGGAGCAACTGACTAACTATAATTAACCATACTTGTGAGTCATCGATTATCAACTGTGTATGCTGCAGCGAAGATATACCAAAAAGAAAGAAATCCCTCTGGGAAATAGACATAAACACACTCATTTTTAGGTCAAAGCCTACCAGACAGCAGAGCTGTCTGGTTTGCTAAAGACATCTCGAGGACATTCAGAAAGCTTTCCTGGGAATCCTTTCTGCCGATTGCATACCATGCGTTTTGTAGTTTGTAACTCACATTTTCTGACTTTCTATTTGCTGACTTTTTTTTAGGCTGTCCAGAGTGAGTTTGTTCCTCCCAAGGAACAAAGCCGTTTTACACGAACTCTATTCTTCCATGAGTGATCATTTTCGTGCCAGGCCTGGAAAGCTTATGCAGACAGAGGTCAAATGTCAGGCTTTGTCTTACTCTTTAGAGGGAGTTTGGTGATTACTTTTCACTCTCCGACTTCAAAGAAAGAGGATTTATGTGAAAATCTTGCTGCATATTGGGGGTAGGAAAGTCTTTTTTTTCTTGCACACAACATTTAAATAAATTGTGCCAGTATCTCAGAATATATCCGAATAAGAAATGCAGAAATGAAGCACTATTTTTTACTCATGAAGTGTGCTGGAAACAAATGCTTTAATATGATCAAAACAAATCAATACACTAGGTGATGCCATTTTCACACATTGTGCGCTGTATAGTTTTATTAGTAATACTGCATGTCTGTGCAAAGCAAATGTTCATTTGAATTGCAAATGTGTTGTCTGTAATGGCAGTGTGAAACCACAGCATACCACTGCACTCTACTCTGCACCACTCTATGTCACTGCACTCTTCTCTGCACCACAGCACTCTACCCTGCATCACTCTACTTTCCACTCCACTGCAAGCCACAGCCCTCTACACCACTTTACTTTATGCCCCCCTCTCTATGCCACTCCACTCCATGCCACTCTGCACACTTCACTTTACACCACTTCACTCTATGGCAATATACTCTACGCCAAAGCACTTTACTTTGTATCACTCAACTCTATGCCCCTGCACTGTGCACCAATCTACTTTACGCCACTTTCATCTATTATGCACCACTGCACTCTATGCCCCTGTACTCCACACCACTCTCCTCTATGATATTACACTCGACACCACTGCACCCTACCCTGCACAGCTTCACTTCACTCTTCACTCTACTCTAAAACAATCCATTCTATGGCACAGCACTCTGTACCACTCTACTCCACTCTGTGCCACTCCACGCCACTCTACTTTAAAGCACAGCACCTTTTGCCAATGCACTCTACACAACTGCACACTACGCCACTGAACTCTACACCAGTGATCTCTGTGTCACACTACTCGACTTCACTGTGCTCTACGTCAATGGACTATATGCAACTCTACACCACTGGACTCTACAACACTTTACTCTGCAGCTCTTCATTCTCTGCCACTGAACTCTATGCCACCCTACTCTGCCCTACTGCACCCTATGCCAATGCACTCTATGCCACTGTACTCTGTATCACTGCACTCTACACCACTGCACTCTGCATCGCCCTATTCTATGGCACTCAATGCCACTGCATTCTCTCCACTTTACTCTACACCACTTTACTCTACGCCACTGCACTCTACGCCACTGCACTCTATGCCACTGCACTCTAGGCCACTATACTCTGCACCAGTCCACTCTGCACCACTCTTATCAATGCCACTGCATTCTATAATGCTGCATTGTACACCACGTTGTTCTTTGCTGCTGCACTCTACCTCACTATACTCTGCAACACTGTGCCAATGCACTCTACCAGTCCACTCTACTCTTTAACACTTCACTGCCCTTTACTCTACTCTGCAGCATGCTATGCCACTGCACTGTACTCTGCACCACTGTACTCAACGCAACTCTACTAAACACCTCTCTACTATACAGCAAGTGCCTCTACTTTTAAGCACTTTATGCCCCTCTGTACCACTGCACTCTACAACATTACTCTGAAACACTTCACTCTAAGCCACTGAACTCTATGCAACTCAACTCTGCACTGTTGCATTCTATGCCAATTCACTCTACTCCACTCTACACCACTCCACTCTGCATCACTGCACTCTATGCCATTGCACTCTGCAGCACACCAATCTATGCCACTGCACTCTGTGGCACTATATTCTACTCAGCATCAATGTACGGCACTCCACTCTGCACCACCCTATGCCACTGCAGTCTGTACTAGTCTACTTTAGTTTGCAGCATTGCACTCTATGCCACTGTGCTCTACGCCATACTGCTCTACTCTGCACCACTCCACTCTGCATCACTGCACTCTATGCCATTGCACTCTGCAGCACACAATCTATGCCACTGCACTCTGTGGCACTATATTCTACTCAGCATCACTCGACACCACTCCACTCTGCACCACTTTATGCCACTGCAGTATGTAATACTCTACTTTAGTCTGTAGCACTGCACTCTATGCCACTGCGCTCTACACCATACTGCTCTACTCTGCACCACTCCACTTTTCTCCACTGCACTCAACTACGCAACACTCTACTCTACGCCACTGCGTTCTACAATGCTGAATTGTAGGCCACTAAATTCCATGCTGCTGCACTCTACGCCAATGCACTCTGCACCAGTCCGCTCTACTCTATGCCACTCCACTGTATGCCAGTCTGCATGACTCAACGCTATGCCACTTTAACACACGAAATTCCATGCCACTCGACTCTACAACCATCTACTCCAATCTTCACTATTCTACTGTACACCACTCCACGCATCTATACGCCACTAACTTTTAGCCATATGAACTGCGGACACGCTGGTGTATATTATGGGTAAAACACATTGGCAAAGGCAGTAGTTCTTGCACAGATGAGACCTATTTGCTTTGCCAATTCTTGTTATTTCACGTGCTCTAACTTATCACGCTTCTTGACTCCCTCCTATGCAAGCCCCCCCAAAGTGTCATCCATAAGACCCTAGTGGCCTGTCCAGGGAACCCTCAGTCACTGAAGCGTTTGCTTCACTATAAATGGGTATCCGGAGGTGGCAGATTTTTAGCAGTCTGGCTTCTGCCCCCATTTCCCAGAATGGGCTTCACACTCCTGTTGTACCTGTAATTATTCTCACAGCTTCTGACAGCCACATCAGATGAAAATAGCTCAGATCCGCGGTGAGGCGCGAGTAGCACGTGCGCCTGACAGCGCCGCTGCGAAGGCTCATTCATCAGCCGCATGACGTAACTCCAGAGACACCGGGGGCCTCACTCCATCTCCGGTGTTACACTCACACTTCGACTGAGGGCATCCAGGGGTCTAACAAGCACAGGAGAGCAAGCTCCATGCCAGAGTTTCATATTATCAATCTAATATCGGAGCTTGAAATGGAAATATAGAAGTGCAGGTAGTCCTTGTCTGAAAGTATAGCTTTCTGTTTAGAAGTACTGCTTCCTCCCCATTAAAAGCATTGGAGCAGTTCCGAATGAAATAAGTGCAGGTACTGAGTACTTGATAGTGCCTGCCCATTTTAAGCTCTGTCTAAGATACAGGTGCATACAATGGATCGAAACAGAACACGTTGTGTTTTTTAAATGCAGTGAAATTAATCTGCCCAGAAGAACACGTTCTCGGTCTGTTATAAAGCACTCCTCAGGCCTTGACCAGGTTTGGGCTATACCAAGCTGAAAAAAACAGCTTTGAGGTAGAAACATGGCTGGTCCGTGTATTTCAAAGCCAAGATCATGCATTTACTTACACCCATATTTCAATATTTTGTGAGTGATGCTTATTCAGTGCCCACTGCTGTCCCTTTCGCAGTACCTGCTCCATACAAGTATTAGACTACAGGAGGTAGCCCATAAACCACAGGGAGACTAGGGCAATGATCTGTAGCAAACAACAGTGTCTCAAACAAAGGTATTATTTTTCGTGCAAGTACATGTGGCACAATTAATTGCAATCAATTAAATCCAAAGGGGAAGAAAACCAGGGACACTTTTTCTTGTAAAGGTAAATTGTATTTCAATCGATAAACATGTTGGACATACTAAACTTCATATGTACAAGCACATGGGACGGTAGCACTGCGTTACCTTGAATGACATGTAACCTACAAAATACTGTGCACAAGTGACACGTGACGTGGTATATATAGCGATAGTAGTGGGCGCAACAAAAGATAAGTTGGATTAAAAAACTTCTTTATATGTTTGGGATACCCAAGCAATTAATGGTACATGAATGCACAAATGAGAAGGGTATCCGTTAATGGGGGCGCCACAAGTTCCGCTCTGGAATCAACAGCGTTTCAGCCTGCAGAAGTGTTAGGCCTTCATCAGGACCAGGTTACGTATTATTTAAATTGTAGTGCTGGGGATAGAAGGATACATACTTCCATATATATATGAATATAATTAGTGGACCAAGAAAAACAGGTAGGTCAAGAAAAAAGGGGGTTTAGAAATTGAGCCCAAAAAGAGGGAGGGGAGATGTGTAATGGGTGCTGCTTACATTTACCGCATGACTAGGGTCATAGAAGAGAGGTGTGAAATAAAAGGGCCAGCTCATGTCTCATAAATTAACTTGCTTATGATTCAAGGGCGGGCTCCATCCAGCAAGACACTGTGGTGCACTTGTAGAGCCCATGCACAGAAAAAGCACAATGAGAGGTGCATTGCGGAAGGAGTCACGGGGGAGCGTTAAGAGGTAAGTAAGAATGGTACTTACTTAATCAGTAACAGGGGGTACAAGGGGTCAATCCAATTGCAAGGGAGTCTTAGTCATACTGCCTGTGGAGTGAAAAGAGGGAGAATCACAGTAGGAGCGAAAGGAGTGTACTACCACCACAAGAAACACAGCTGACCGTTCCTTCTCACTGGAGCCAGGAATCTACTAGGCACGGGAGTATGCTATTTTTCTTCTGTTGCACATAGCACTATTTCTTAACGAAAAATACATTCTCACATCCATTTTGGATGCAACAGGTCATTGGTGTGCTAAGTAAATAGCCCTAAATGCAGAATTACTCTTCTCGCATAATGCTGCATAATCTTAAAGAAATTTTAGGTAATTCCATGTGATTCCACTACATAGAATAACTCAAGTTACGTCCATCTCCAGTATCTATCCTAGACTCATAAGATGTTTGACCGCAAGACAAAGTGCAGATTATTTAACTACCAGAGGACAAAGCCCCAGGGCACCGAGATATACATCCCCATAACCATCCATGTGAGCACTTGTACACCCGTCAGGCAGCTCGTGCACACTCACAATATTCTCTGTTTATTATTTCACACTCTTGACATTTTGCACTAAACTAATAATAAATAAATTGCTTAGTTAACTTTTCCCCAGTTAAATGACAACTTAAATAAAAAATGTATATTTAAACAGCGGTTTCTCATAGGTAGGAAGGCAGTTTTTGAAATATTTTGTTAAATGGGAAATAATAATCCAAATTTGTAAAGCGCGAACAATCACCCATAAGGGTCTCTAGGCGCTGGGGGCCGTCGGGAAGTTTAAGCAAGCTATTGCCCAGAGTCACATGGCGCTGGGCTAATCTGCCGCCGGAGCCGGGGATCAAACTGTGACTCTGGGCTAATCTGCCGC
The DNA here is from genome assembly GCF_964263255.1 of Lissotriton vulgaris. Taxonomy (NCBI): domain Eukaryota; kingdom Metazoa; phylum Chordata; class Amphibia; order Caudata; family Salamandridae; genus Lissotriton; species Lissotriton vulgaris. Next base: position 21,451,814 of record NC_141699.1, read on the forward strand.
AGGAGCCGGGGATCAAACCGTGAGCCCCCAGGTTCTGGAGTCAGTCACCCTGGCCGCTGCGCCACACCTCTTCCACAGTTACTAGAGAAACACAGTTACTAGATGGTGCCCCATCTACCCCAGGGCACAGCAGTGAAATCAATGATCAGTAATGTTATTTGAGATGTTATGAATGCTGTACCTGAATCTATCATGGATTTATGTAATATATGCGGTCACAAGCAATGTGTTGTGGGTGCCCAAGATATAGTTAGCTCACCAAACTATAACAGGTGAATTCCGCAGTTGTTTTTATTTTTTAAGCATTAGGTTTTAAGCTATAGTTTTCAACTCATTTCGGCACCCACTAAATACATATATAGTTAACATTCGTAAGCTACTTTACTCTGTGTTTTTTTCACTGAATACATATATAATACATATGCATATATACATATATATATATTCACTGAAACAACCACAGGTTTCAGGAATGTTACAGTTAGGAATTAGCATTTGAAAAACCTTAGATATTCACTGAAAAAGCCACAGGTTCCAGGTATGTTATAGTTAGGCTGACATTTCACTTGGACAAAACCAGAAAAATTCAGCTGCAATAGTTAGCTGAGCTAACTACAACTCGTGCCCCTCAATGCACTGCTGATGACATCACATATTACATCACTGATGACATGGTCAGTGACATCACTGATGACATAACTGATGGCACCTCAAATGACATCACTGATGACATCATCCATATCATCTCTAATGCACCTGCTCACACCCCAATACAACCTTTCATACACCCACTCCAAATTTCATTCTACCATTCTTGAAACCATTGACACACCAATACCAGTACGTACATGCCCACTCACTGATTCCTAGGTCTACATACACATACACTCACTAACCCATATAGGCACTCATATAGCCAGTCACTCACCAATACAGCTGTTGATATATCTACTCATACACCATGCAGCCCCTCATACACACTCAGTTACCAATAGAGCTACTCACACACCTACTTAGTCACCCAAACACTCAATCACACAGCCACTTACTCACCCATACAGAAACACACACATTCACTACTGAAACAGATATTAACAAATACTCCCCTATACAGTTGATGACACAAGCACACACTTACCCATACAGCCACTCTTGCAATCACTCACTGACACATACAGTCACTTATACACTCCATGATGGACTACCACAACCAAATTAGAACAACTAAAAGGAACTTCATCCACAACAAAATCCTCACCAACTCCAAGGAACTCTTCAACGTCATCCATGAATTCATCAACCCACGCAGCTAATCCTTAGACATCACCCTGTCCCAAGACCTCAGCGACAAGCTTGGAACCTACTTCCACTTCAAGAGAAGAACACTGTATGACAACTGCATCGACCACCCACAAGACACCACAACCAGTCCCCTGCCTCTCCAAGACACCAGCCAGCCCACCATCTCCAACTGGACACCAATCATGACCACAGACACCGCCGCAGCCGTGAAAGGCATCCACTCAGGGGCCCCCACTGCTCCGGTCCCCCAACACATCTACCATAGAGCCACCAACACCATTGCACCCCAACTACAACACACTATCAACAACACCTTCAAAACAGGCACCTTCCCAGACGACTGGAAGCATGCTGAAGTCAGGCTCCTCCTCAAGAAGCCTACGGCCGACCCCCCCAACCTCAAAAACTACTGGCCCATCTCACTTCTCCCCTTCACAGCCAAGGTGGCAGAGAAAACAGTCAACAGGGAGCTGACACAATTCATCAAAGATCCCGTCATCCTCGACCCGTCTCAATCCGGTTTCTGAGCCAACCACAGCACCAAGACCATCCTACTCGCCGCCACAGACGACATCCGCACCCTCCTGGATCAGGGCCACTCCGCGGCCCTCATCCTCCTTCACCTGTCTACAGCCTTCGACACGTCTGTCATTGCACACTAATCACCGGACTACACAACACCGGCATACAAGAAACTGCCCTAGACTGGATCCACTTGTTCCTCACCGGAAGAAGCCAAAGGATCAGACTAATGCCCTTCCTCTCCGCCCCCACAGACATCACCTTCTGAGTCCCTCAGTGGTCATCTCTGAGCCTGACTCTCTTCAACATCTACATTGCCCTACTCCCAGACATCGTCCGACAACACGGCCTACACACCATATCCTACACCGACAACACCAAACTCATCCTCTCCTTCACCAAAGACCCCACCAATGCAAAACTCAACTTCCAGAGAGGAATGTAAGAAGTGGCAGGCTGGATGACCAACAGCTGCCTAAAACTCAACGCCGATAAGACAGAAGTCCTGGTCCTGAGAACCACCCCTTCAGCATGGGACAACACATGGTGGCCCACCGCCCTCAGTACCCCACCTACCCCCTCAGACCATGCCAAGAAACTCTGCATTGTACTTGATTCTTCACTCACTATGAACCGACAAGTCAACGCCGTCACCTCCAAATGCTTCGACACCCTCTGCATCCTTTGAAAGACTTTCAAATGGAACACCCCCAAATCAAGAGAAACAGTCACCCATGCACACTCATCACCAGCAGACTTGACTATGGCAACACACTCTACACCGGAATCAACAAATCCCTACTTCACAAACTGCAAACAATAGAGAACACCGCAGCCAGACTCATCCTCAGCATATCCCGGCACGAACACATCAGCCAACACCTGCGGCGACTCCACTGGCTTCCCGTGGAAAAACGGGTCACATTTAAAATCCTCACGGACCCAAATACCTCAACCACAGAATAAACTTCCATGTACCCAAAAGAAACCTGTGATCATCCAACCTCGTACTGGCAGAAACCCTACACATCCACATAGCCAGAGCAGGTGGAAAATCGTTCTCCCACATCGCACCCAAGACCTGGAACGAGTTACCGGTAGACATAAGACGCACCCCCTCCCTGAACTCCTTCAGGAAGACCTTCAAGACCTGGCTCTTCGGCTGAAGGGAGCTGCATACCCCCACCCAAGCCCCTTGAGACCCTCACGGGTGAGTAGTACACTTATAATTGATTGATTGATTGATTGAAACATGGTTATCAAGAAATCTGATAAGGGCGGCAACGTAGTAGTGTTGTCCTTTGACATGTACCTTAATGAAGGGAGATGGCAACTAAATGACAGAGACAGATATAAAGTATTGTCAAAAAAATGTTATGAGGATGCCAACTTTGAGTACCTAGATTAACTCATTGATTGGCAGGATCAAGGAATTTTAGAATGGGAAGAATACCAGTTTCTGATATGTAAATTTCCTAAAATCCCAGCTTTATATCTGTTGCCCAAACTGCATAAAGATTTTCCAACCCTCCAGGCAGACCAATTGTCTCGTCAAGAAGAGGGAGTATGTTAGAGAAAACACACAGTTGACCGCCTTCATAGAAGAGAACTCCATCCTGGACACCTCCCAGTCAGGATTCTGCAGCAACCACAGCACTAAGACCGCCCTCTTTACCGCCACTGTTGACATTTGCATGCTACTCAACCGGGGACACAGCACAGCCCTCATCCTGCTGGACCACTCCGCAGGCCTTCAACACCATTTCTCATCACAATCTTGCAGCCAGCCAGACTGCATGATGCAGGAATTCAAGGATCCAATTCTTCGTCTCCGGCAGAACCCAGATGATTTGACTCCCTACCTTCCTCTCCAAACCAACAGAAATCAACTGCAGAGCACCCCAGGGACCATCACTCATCCCCACGCTTTTCAACATCTACATGGCCCCCCTCTCCACCATCATCAGACAGCATTAACTCAGCATCATATACTACACCGTCTACACCCAGCTCATTCTCTCTCTGATGAAAAATCCCCAAAACAACAGACTCTGTTTCCAGGAAGGTATGAAGAACGTGGAGCCTGGATGAAGGAAAGCTGCCTGAAGCTAAACTCAGAGAAAACCGAGGTCCTCATCCTCAGTCCCTGCTCCTCCACCTGGGACAACACCTGGTGGCCCTCTGCCCTCGGGAGCCCACCCACCCCTACAGACCACATTCCGAACCTCAGCAACATCTTGGACTCCTCCCTCTCCATGAGCTGCCATATCAACGCCGTCACCTCCACTAGCTTCAACTGCCTCTGCATCCTCCATAATACCTTCATGTGGATCCCCAGAACTGCAGAAGGACTGTCACCCACGCACTCATATCACCAGCAGACTGGACTACAACAACACCCTCTACGCCGGAATCACCAAGACTCTTCTGCACAGGCTCCGTACTATCCAGAAGGCTGCAGCCAGACTCGTCCTCTGGACACCATACCATGATCACATGGCCCAACACTTACAAGGCCTACACCTGCTCCCCGTCGAGAAGAGGGTCACCTTCAAACTCCTCACCCATGCCTACAAATACCTCCACAACATCGGCCCCAAAAACCTCAGCGAGGAAGTTTCTTTCCATGTACCCAAGAGGAACCTCCGCTCTGTCGAACTCGCCCTGGCAGAGGTCCCCCACATCCGCAGAAACAGAACCAGTGGAAGAGCTTTCTCCTACATCACAGCCAAAACCTGGAACAAGCTCCCTGTGAACATCATATGCTCCCCAATCCTGCACATGTTCAGGAAGGACCACAATACCTGGCTCTTCGACTGATCAGGAGCCATCCCCACACCTCCCCCAGTGCTTTGAGACCCTCACAGTGAGTAGCTCACTATGCAAACCCCTGATTGATTGATTGATTGAAAGTATGTTGAATATTTTCTACAACTGTATGTTCATGCTCTCCCTTCCTATGTTAGAGAGATGGGAGACGTTCTGAGGTTGATCAATGACATTACTTAGAATAATGACTAGCTATTAATGAGCTAAGATGTCAACAGCCTATCAGCCTGTATACTTGTATACCCGATGACCTAGGAATAGATGCTTGCAGATACTTCCTTAAGGTAAGATCTCTCTCTTACCTCTTAGATACAGAGATGCTTCTAGAATGATACACACTTATTTGACCAACAATTTTTTTCTCTTCAATAAACAATTGTACTGACAAACCCAGGGACCAGCAATGGGAATTTGCTTCACCCCCAGTTTTGCCGGGCTATACCTGGGCTGGTGGGAGAAGCAGGTTTTTAGCAAAATCGGACAATTTGAGGACCATGTGGTCCTCTGGGTGTTTGACATAGACGATATTATCTGCATATGGAAAGGTACTCATGAACAAGCCCATAAGTTCATAAATATATTGAATGATAATTCTTTAAATTGGATGTTTAGCAGCCATATGCATGACACTGTAATTGAGTTTCTAGATTTGAAACTAGAGGTAAAAGATAACAAACTAACGAGTGAATTGTTTGGTAAAGAAACAGCGGGCAACAGCCTGCTACATGCAGACTACTGTCGCCCCACTAATTAAATTCATTTATCCCATTTGGCGAACTATTAAGGGTAAAACAGAACTGCAGTAAAGAAGGGTTTCAGAGAGAAAAGGATGTCATGGCCTAGAGATTCTCGGAAAGGGGATACGGTAAAAAGATCATTAAGCAAGCAAGTGATAAAATTGAAAAACTGAAACACAATGAATTACTTACAACTAGTGGACAATGAAGAACAACAGATCAGATTTATCACTGGGTACCACAATTAAACCTGGGAAATTAAAAGAAGTTTAACTGGTAAGTCCTTAAAATGGACTCAGACGTAGCTATACCAGTTAGTAACAATCCAGCAGTAACATTTAGAAAAGCAAGATTTCTGAAAGACACCTTAAGCGACAGCTTTGTAAATACTGTAAAAAATCAGAATGACATTAAAGGATTTTTTTACCTGCAACAACTGCAAAGCATGCAAGTATAGTGACAGCTGGAAAATGTTAAAATGAGCAGAGAACCAAAAAGCATACATCATCTCCAAACATCTTACATGCAACACCAAAAATGTAGGTAGTTTATGCTAAGGGTGGGCGTAATTAGCAGAGTACCACTGCACGGAATTCTGCGGAATTGAACAAAAATTCTGTGAGTTATGTAACTCTGTTCGATCTCATCCCCATTAATAAAACAGACACCTCACACACCCTTGATAAAACAACAAGTAACTCTATCGTTACATGCAAAAATACATGTAGTCCTATCACAAAAGTGAAAATGAAAATACAGCAAGCAGTGAGAGGTGATAATTTTGGTGTCATCACTAACCTAGGGAGAGAACTAAGCAGATGCCTTGAACACAAAGAGCACATCATGCTGAACTATTGGTGATGGTCCCATCCTCCTAGGACCACCCCAAGCACAGTTATGGGCAAAAATAAAACCCACTTCATAGGCCCTGCAAAGCATTATGGGACGAGATTCTAGAGTGCAGTGACTGTCACCCCCAGGCCGGCTCCTGCAATATTCACCCTCTGGACATTGCAGTTTGCAATGACAGGAAGGGGGCATGGCTCCAGCTCTGCCATTGCAAACTCTGCTTTGCTTCATGGAAGTGAGAGCAGAATACCTCCGCATTTGACACATAATCCATCATCTGCTGCATAATCTTTAGATTTGAACAAATAAAACTAGTATCTAGGTTAAGCTGCTCAAACGTTACCAAAATGTTATGTTATGTTATGTTATCAGTGTCTTTTATAGCACTCGGCTACTCCGAGGAGTGTCCCGGCACTTTTATTTTTAACCTGTAACAGAGAACACAACAGGGCAAATGAAAAAGAAACCAGAAATAAAAAGAGAGAACAAATCTAGAGAGCAAAAAGCCAAGTTTTAAGGCCCTTCCTAAAAGCTAACAGGTTGGAAGTGCTACGCAGTGACACGGGCAGAATGTTCCATAGCTGTGGTGCCAACAGCCTAAAGGACCGGCCCCCAATGCGTGCCCTTTTTACCCGAGGAACCACGGCAAGGAACAAAGACTCGGATCTCAGGGATCGGGCAGGATGGTAGAAAGCTAGCCTCTTTTGAAGATTTTTCGCTCCAGAAGAATAGAGAGCCTTATGAGGCAAGGTCAAGGCCTTAAAAAATATCCGATTCCGGATACGTAGCCAATGGAGTGACTGCAGGAGGCCAGAGGTACTGGCTCGCCCGTGGAGGCCAAAAATGGCCCGTGCTGCCGAGTTCTGGACCACCTGCAGCCGTTGCAAAATGCAGCTACAAGTGTTACAGCATGGTGGAAGGCCTTTTGCAAACCTAGAATGGTCACCTGTTATATATTGCTAAATGTGGGTATTAAATTGCTACTAATAATGTGCAAACCACTCTTGCTTCTTACTGAACGTCTCTTGCCTCTTTCTGCATTTCTGTTGATTCTCTCTGCACCTTTCTTTCTTTTTCTGCACTTGTTTTGCCTCATTCTGCTCATCTGTTCTACTTTCTGCACCTCTCTTGCCTCTTTCTGCACCCCTGTTGCCTCTTTCTGTACCACATTTGCCTCTTTCTCTACCCCTCTTGCCTCTTTCTGCACCCTTTCCCCCCTTTTTCTGCACCTCTTTTGCCTCTTTCTATACCCATGTTCCCTCTTTCTGCATCTCTCCCGCATGTTTATGCAGCTCTCCTGCCTCTCTCTATACTTTTTTTGCCTCTTTCTGCACCTCTGTTGCTTCTTTCTGCACTTCTGTTGCCTCTTTCTGCACCCCTGTTGCTTCTTTCTACACTTCTCTTGCTTTTTTCCCACCTCTGTTGCTTCTTTATGCATCTCTCTTGCCTCTTTCTGCACCCTTTCTCCCTCTTTGTGCAACTCTCTTGCCTCTTTCTGCATATCTCTTCTCTCTTTTGCACCCTCTTGCCTCTTTCTGCACTTCTATTGGTTCTTTTGCAGTGCTCTTGCTTTTTCTGTACCTCTCTTGCAAATGTATGCACCTCTCCTGCCTCTGTCTGCATCCCTGTTCTCTATTTCTACATCTCTGTTGCCTGTTTCTGCAACTTTCTTGCCTCTCTGCAGTTCTCTTGCCTCTTTCTGGACCTCTCTTGCTTCTTTCTGCACTTCTCATGTTTCTTTCTGCACCACATTTGCATCTTTCTCCACCGCATCTGCCATTGCAAACTCTGCTTTGCTTCATGGAAATGAGAGCAGAATACCTCCGCATTTGACACATAATCCCTTTTTTGGATCCATCTTTCCTCTTTTTGAACCTCTCTTGCCATTTTCTGCACCTCCTTTGCTTATTTCTGCACCTCACTTGTCTCTTTCTGTACTTCTCTTGTGCTTCTTTCCACACCTCTGTTGCTTCTTTCAGTAATTCTCTTGCCTCTTTCTGCACTTCTATTGCTTGTTTTTGTACCTCTCTTACGGTTTCTGTACCTCTGTTGCCTCTTTCTGCTACTAACTCGCTTCTTTATATATAGTTATTATATATATATATATTACATCTGGTCCTAATGTAGTGAACCATGAATGGTTAAAATCGTGTGTATGTACTTTGTGGATAGTTTTATATATATATATATATATATATATATATATATATATATATATATATATATATATATATATATATATATATATATATATATATATATATATATATATATATATATATATATAAAACTTTCCACAAAGTACATACACACGATTTTAACCATTCATGGTTCTCTACATTAGGACCAGATGTAATTTGCAACAACGCTGAATAAGTGCATTTCACATTCTATTCAAGGAGCACAAAGCTGACATGCTTTGAAATACTGCCTGGTGTTTAATTAATGTAGAAAAAGCAACTTGAGTGTATTACTAAAATTAATGAAAAGCTGCCTGCATGTCACCAGGATATGCAAATGTTCTTACATAATTAGCAAGTCTGAAAAGCAGCAGTGGGAATGCTTTGAGCTACAGTTGGAAGTAGCATGGCCAGCAACCTGGAAAGGTAGGATGGCCACTTGACAACAGCTCCACATTTTTATGAGGCTCATTATACAATTGGAATTGAAGTCTGTTCTGATGGATTTGAACGAGGAAAGAAGGAAGCAATGATGCTAGCAGTAATTAAATAGATTGGAACAGGCAACACATTGTAGAAAATTAAATAGGTGTCCTGATATTCTTCCAGCCAAGATCAAAGGTCTGCTGAAGGTATTGATAGCCATCATGGGCTGTCATTTACAGCATCCCTTTGAGATGTAGTTCCACTGTATTGATTAACTGAACATGACCATAATGCTTTGTTGACTGAGGACTGGTTACATGTTGAACTCGTTCACGTAATGGGAGCCTGCGGTGTCTGCAGAGAATTGCCAGCCACATGAAGAAAGTTTGATGTTTAAAAATTGTTTTAAAAAGTGAATTATGTAATGTGCCTGGAGAAGGCCCCCCTTCATGACCTCCATTTTACAAGTGACTTCTCAATTTCAATGATTCAGTGTCAATGGCCTAGATGGGGGATAAAATATTGACTTGATAAATATTAAACATTGTACTATGGGTTACGCTACTACACACTTTGGACATTAAGTACCTACAAGAATGAATATACAGGGTGCATCTTGCTTGCTACTTTGCTGTTGTTACTGGGGTGGGACTTCATCCCTCAGCAGCCATCAATGAGCCCCAGAGAAGGGACCCACAAAGAAATGCTCTCCTAGGAGCTTTGGAGACCCACTTTGCAGGACGCCCTACTTGCTAATTTGCTGTTGTTTTTGGGGAGGACTTTAGCCCCCAGCAGCCATCACTGAGTTCTGTAGGGAAGGATCACATGAGGAAACATGCTCATACGTATTTTGGAGACCCGCGGCATGGGACATGCCCTGGTGCATGCCTGGGCAAAGATCAGCCCAAGATCAGGCCTGTCTGCACCCATCAGAGACTGGAAGAGGCTGTGCCTTCTCTCTTAGAGGATGGATTCTACCTTGACTATCTCAGTGAAATAGGAGGTGGCTATGGGGAAAAAGAAATCATCTTCTTATCTACTGGTTAAAGAAAACCCCTCAGCTAACAGCATTGTTACTTTTTTGACTAATGCATTAGGGGTAATTAATGAGGAAATATGTAATGTGGAAGAAAGTCTAGTTAGTAGGCAGCAAGAGGCAGTCACTTCTAATGAAGATTTACTTTCGCTTAGGGATGGTGTGGTAGAAAAATCTCCTCTTGCGCTGTGCTCAAAGGGAGAAAATCCCTGTGTAACTTACGCACCTCTGTCTATGGAACCATTCTACCAGTCAGATACAGGCTGCTGCCACCAGCTAGGAAACTGAAAGGACCACACAGGCTACCAGAGGGTGGATATGCAGAACGCCGACAATGTGCCACCTAGCCATAACCTGCCAGGGGAGGATGTTAAACCTTTAAAGAGACAGCTGCAGCATTCTGTGGGGGGTATTCTTAATGCCGTGGAACTTTTTCGTTTTTTGAGGAAGTGTTCAAAAGAGTTGAGTCCTCTATCAATGCTCATCATGATTTGATCAAACAATCCCTAGCGAATAATCAAATTCTTTGTAGTGTGGATTGTCAAAGGGAACTTTTAACACAGGAAATACCAAGGTAGATCCCTGCAAGGGGTTAAATCAGGGTAAAGAGGTACAACAAACTTCAGAAGATCAGGGGTCTTGTTCACTTCCAGAGGCAGGTCAACGAATGATAGTTTTGAATGAGCGCATGTGGGAAGGGCAAGAAGTTAATGGGAATTTAAGAAGGAACATAGGTATACCCAGTACAGCCGATTCAGGGAATGGGAGAATGCACCTTCATTTGCCTCCCGAAGCAACGCTGTTTGTGATTGTCTTGAAAGGGAGCCTTGTCTCAACCCAGGTGAGGAGGGAGTTATTTGACAAAGAGCGACACTGGTTGAGCACGCGGGTTGGCAGTTTCAGTACCTGGTGGAGGGCCTTAGCATGCTGAGGTGACTACCCTGGATGGAGCGGCGACCTTGTCTTGAAGACTGCGTGGTTGTAAGTTTTGAGACAGATGCTTATGGAGGAGGGATATGCACTGTCACCCCTCACTGCCCAATCACCACGTGCTAAAGGAATACATAAAAAAAAAGTTCTACATTAATTACACACCAGGCAGTATTTCAAGGCGCGTCAGCATTGTGCTCCTTGAATAGAATGTGAAATGCACTTCCTCAGCTTAGTTTTAAATTGCATCTGGTCCAAATGTAGAGAGACACGATTGATTGAAATGATGAATATGAAGTTTGTGGATTTGTTTTATCTATACTACTATTATAAAGAGAGAACAGAAACCTTTTGGCAAGGTAAACTCGGGAACCACAGCGCCAATCCACACACCCAATAAATTTTTGGAATCCTCAGGGTGTGTAGATGGACATAGGCGACTTAAAATAAAAATAAAACGTAAATTTAAAAAATTAAATTTACAAACAAAGTAATCCCCTAAAACTAGCGCCGGCCGCGACCTACACCTGCGTGATGACGACAGGCGGGGAGGAGCAGTTACGAGCGGCGACGTGCGGCGAGGAGTGGTGTGGCGGGCGGCTCAGGTAAGGCGAGGCTCAGGTAAGGCGAGGCGGGAGGCGGGAGCCGGAGCGGGACTCTGATTCAACCATAACTACACAGGTTTTCCTATAAATAGTTGTTGGGCTCCGAGCCACCCGCCTGCTCTTGCCGCCTCCACTCTGACACCCCCCCCCCTCCTCTCTTGCAGTCTAGGCCTCGCGGCCCTCGCTGTCATTCCATTGGCCTCGCCAGGCCTCTCTTAAAGCGTGTCTTACAAATTGAGGGATACCAAAGACTGACAGACAGACAGACACAGAGCGTGTCAATTCACAGAAAACTTGCTGCGCCGTCCGTGGGGGATATGAAGCGCCAGGGGTCCTGGGGCCTGAGAATGCATTTTTTCCCTCTGCTGGTGAAACTTTTTTTACCCAGAACTGGTTTGACTTCCATAACAACAGGTGTCCCGGGAAAGTACCAATGCCTCATCAGAGCGAGCGTGTGATGCTCTGACCTTCGGCCTCCCCTCCCGCCCGGACTTGGTGAAGGCATCTTAAGCGGTGTCCATTACACAGCTCCGGCGCTCTCGCCACGGGCTCTGCCCGGCTGCACGGAGCTCTCTGCCTCGAGTGCTCCCCGCGCCTGCCCCCCCTGGAAGATACCAAACAATGGGAAATAACCATTCATCTTTATATTGCTTACATTAGCCATAGTTTGCACCTGCCCACTGTGTGTCTCTGCTTTCATTGGGCACTAGAGTGCCACAAAATGCCAGATCGGGGACATTAGGAGATCAGACCTTGTGTGACATTCGACGGGTGTTTGCACTTTCCCGACTCACTGCACCCCCTTTGCATAGAATAACGCGGGCCTGGCACTGCGCGTGCAGCGCGCTTCAGCCGTTTGGACACGTTTGCATCGTGAGAGCCCCGGGGCCAACGAAGGTACATATGGGCCATAGGACATAAAAGCAGATCAAGTTATCCAGCCCCCTTCCCCTCGGCCCGGGGCAGAGGACAGCCTCAAGTGCCGCATAGACCTGGATGCTGGACCACACAGGGCAAGGGGGCGAGGAGGTCACGGACACATCTGCACACTCGACTGTGCGCGTGGTCTGTGCCCACAGTCTGTGGGTGGGAGACGGCCTGGCTGGTTCGAAGTGTGCGAGGGTGGTGAGATGGAAGGCGTCAGTTGGTTGAAAGGAGTACCAGAAGGGACTCGTCCTGCTCCTCAGATGATCATCTGAACCCCAGAGGTGTGGACAAAAGTGAGTCAGCAGGGTGGAGGGACGTGGGGAGAATGGACAGGGAGTGGTGGTGGCTGAAGTGGATGCGGGAAGCGCGCAGGCTCGGTCCTATAAGTTTTAAGCAGCACTTGGCCTTGCAGTACTCTGACAGGTGACTGATCCAGCCCCAGCCCTCGTGGCCTTCCAGAGAGACCTGACAGTGAAACATTCTCCCATCACTCACTCCATTTTACATCAGCCCGGTAGTAGTTCTGATGGGCGTGCAAGGTAAAGAAGGGTTACTTCTGCAAACTATGTCATTTCAGTTTTTTACAACTTCGGGAACTGCGTCACCTTTATACAGACTGCGACGTTTTATGTGCGAGATAACGTCCTACGAAGGCAGAGTTTGCAGGGACCAATCTCTGGAAAAAAAAACTTTTTGTGTGAAAATTGTCTTGCAAAAGAACAGTTCTTTTTCGAATTTCTAAGTGCTTGAGGAGTGCCAAGTTCGAGAACTTCACTAAACTTTTCGGGCCAAATTCTAAAGATGCAGACCCCTACATAAGTGACGATTGTGTGTAAGTTGTTGCAACTCCAGACCATTTTCAGGCTAACTGACTGGCATCACTTGGCGCCGAAAGGCCAATCGTGTAATCAGTGATGTAACTGATGTCTTCGCCCTAGTATCACATCCACTTTTCACGCAGTGTGACAAGCGGGACAGAAAAAGACATTTTGATGAAAACAAGACACAAAACAGATCGCCACCCCCGCCCTCAGAATAATCCCACACAACTGTTCGAGCTCAACCAGGAAAGCACATTTGGGGGCCACAAAATGGAGGCCTCTCCCAGCTCCCATTGGCTGGGCCTTGGAGAGTGATGGCAGGAGGCGCCCCTGTGATTGGCCGGCGCAGTGGCCTACGCCAAGGCGCCAGGCCCTGCTGACACATTGATATGGCTCTGTCAATGGAGCTTTCATATTTAGATGCAGCGCACACGTTCACAGCTCCGATGACAGAGGCCTTGTGTTAACAGCTCCACAATGGCTGCCTCGCAGCGGCGCGCGCGCTTCTCCTAGCTTTAGGGCGCTCATAAATCTGGTGCTGCTGACTCAGGCTTCTCCGCACCGTGTGTGTGCTGCTGGGATGTGTGAAGTGATGTGTGTGTATTCGTGTCCCTGAGCTATCGTTGCGGTGTCGGACGGCACGTGGCCCAGGTGGCTGACGCCGATGGCACGACTGCGCGCGCTCCTCTCCTGGGACACCGACCGTACCCTTCAACAAACCTTGAATGACGTACACCAAGGGTGGAGGGAGGAAGACAAGGCCATGGCCAATGTGCAACTTACCACCATTAGCTTTTCTTGTGGCACATGAACGCCTCAGTGACGTCATTTAACATGTGGTGAGCGGTGTGATGTCATGAGCAGTGAATGGCAGGGGGCACAAGTTAAACTTTTTGCAATAGTTGGTGTTATTTCCTTCAGCCACCTTTTCTGTGACAGAGAACAAAATGTCCTATGGGAATTAACATGGGAAACCAATGTTTTCTAACCTGCCCTTTTACTCGGGCCCTGCTTCACAGATCAGCGTGAAACTTTCCACGAAGGAGCTGGGGTGGACAAACTTTGTTTTTAGACAGTTTCATGCAAATTCATCAAAGTAATCCCCTAAAACTAGCGCCGGCCGCGACGTAACACTGACCACGACCTACACCTGCGTGATGACGACAGGCGGGGAGGAGTGGCGAGGAGTGGTGTGGCGGCTCAGGTAAGGCGAGGTGGGAGCCGGGAGGCAGTAGGCGGTCCGGGCAATGTCGGGGTGGGCGGGGGCCCGGGAGTGGCGGTGAAGTCTGGATCGTGGCTGAGGTAAGGCAGAGGCAGGCGGGCGGGAGGCAGGCTCGCGAACGGGCGGGCGGGGGTCGGTATAGGCAATGTCGGGGCGGGCGGGGCCCGGCCAGGACTGCACAAAAGCCCAAAATGCTGCCCTCAGCCCCCTTCTGCCCCGGGCAACGCCGGGGCGGGCTGCTAGTATATATATATGCCACAGCCAGTTTCCCTCTCCAAGAAAGAAAAACTCGGGCGCACTCCGGATACAAAGCAAACCATCTTTATTTGCGGGGGATCAGCATGACGCGTTTCAGCATTCCGCTCAGCCCCCTTCTGCCCCGGGCAACGCCGGGGCGGGCTGCTAGTATATATATATATATATATATATATATATATATATATATATATATATATATATATATATATATATATATATATATATATATATATATATATATATATATATATATATATATGCCACAGCCAGTTTCCCTCTCCAAGAAAGAAAAACTCGGGCGCACTCCGGATACAAAGCAATCCATCTTTATTTGCGGGGGATCAGCATGACGCGTTTCAGCATTTCGCCTTCATCAGATGCACTCCCCTGCCAAGTGCCACCGCTCATTTACAAAAGTGATTTGGCTCTCTGAAGTAGAAAAGTGCACACCTGTGTTTCGTTGGGGGAGGAGTCGCTTCTGTAGTCCAGCGCATCAAACTGCAGCTCCCAGAGTGCAGTAGTAGTCCTCAATGCGCTGCAAGCGACGTTCCTGTTTACCAGATTTTTCAAACCCCACAATTGAAGCTGGTCGACAACGATTTCAAGTGAGGGGTCACAGTGTTTATTCTGGGCATGTAGTCTGTATTGATCCGTACTTCCCACCTTCTACACCGCTGTAGAACACAGTCCGGGACATCACTCAAGTAGCGGTGTCTCTCCATGTGGTCATGGACTTCCTTTGGAAGCGGGGTAATGTTCTTGAGCGATGTTAGGCTGTACCAGTGTATCCCCTTTACACCGGTCATTTCGGAAGGTGCGTCCCGTGCACGGCTCTCACCCCGCGCCAATGTTGCCACAGCCAGTTTCCCTCTCCAAGACAGAAAAACTCGGGCGCACTCCGGATACAAAGCAAACCATCTTTATTTGCGGGGGATCAGCATGACGCGTTTCAGCATTTCGCCTTCATCAGATGCACTCCCCTGCCAAGTGCCACCGCATATATATATATATGTGTGTGTGTGGGCGTTACAGTTAGATGTTGAAAGAAGTTGTATACAAATCAGCAATATTCTATAGGCATGGCCAAAGGGCAGGAGCTACCTGGAGGTTTGACCGATGGATAATGTCTCTACTTCTTTGCCCACCTTGGTGAGCACCCAAGAATCGGCTTATGCCCCTGAGAGCCCTGAAGAATCGGGACAGAGTCAGCGCGCTGTAGAGGGACACAGGATGATATTACGCCAATTACTAATTTGCATGTGGACATTAAAGTGGTCCCCAGCATGGAGAATGGTGCCCTCTACTGCAGCCCATAATCAGAGGTGGAGAATTACAGCATCAAGATGATGTGTGGGAAAATAGGAGGGATTAAGAGAATACTGAATAATCCAGCCTGGGTTAAATTTATCAGAAACTATTCCATTGTCTGTTTTCAAGAAACTCAGGCGATCAATCCTTTCTATTTAGATGGTTACTCCTCTTTTTGTTCCCCTGCATTGAGGTCCTCTCGTGGTAGAGCCAGTGGGTGCTCTGCGATTCTAATTGTGGATTCTCGTTCAGGGATTGTTATTAAGAGCATACTTGACGATTCTATTATCTTCTGCTCAAATAAGATTTTAAGGGGGGGAAGGCTATGGCAATAATCAATTATTATAATAATATTTTTTCTTCCTCCAGTGAAGCTGTTGTTCTGAAGCTCGAGAAAGATTTGAAGGGCTTCCTTGAGTTTAGAGATAAGGAGATCTTTTTAATTTTGGATGGGAAAATTTAATATTACAACATGTACCTTAGATGCTAAAGAGGTTTGCTGCCCAAGTAATATCGAAAGAGAAGGAGTAAGCAGTAGCGCCACGGGGAGGGTATGAATGGGGTTTTTAATTAAAGAAAGTTTGATTTTGATCAGTGATGTACTTATGGTCACTGCTCCTCCAATTTATATGCGGGGGTGCCTTGTCACAATACTGACCATATTTTGATTTAAGAGAATCTTATTTTTTATGTTGATTATTTTCAAATTCTTTTATCAGGTTTGAGTGCCCATAATCTTTTATCTGTGAACTTGAACACATTTAAGGTAGATGTTATTTCAGAACTCCTCCCTCAGGATATCAGTGTGGGAAGGCCACCTAGGATACTTTGAAGTGGGAGGGTGTTGATAACAAAAGGTTGTTCACTGATTTAATCAGGGTACACAGTGATTCTCTTGCTATCTGCCTGGATGAGCCAGCAGAAGCGTCTGCTGTTCTGGCTTCATTGGAAGTTCTGGTCAGCTATATTCAGAAACGAAAGGATGGCCTATACGGACTTGCCCTCTGCATTTGAGAGTGTAAATCACTCAATCTTGTGGGGAATCTTTCGGACATGGGAGTTGAAAGGCCACTCATAGCCTTTTTACGTCAACTGTTTGGCGATACCAAGGCCAGAGTATGAATTGGTAGATCGGTAGAGCCTACAGACATGTCTGATCTTAGTAGAGGAGTAAAGCAAGGCTGTATTTTAGCACCATTTTTGTTTACACTGTATATTAACAACTTGGAATGTTTTTACTGGAAAGAGTACAGGACATCTCACCAGTTGGCTCTTACCCATTATCGATACTTTTTTATGCTGATGATGCTGTCTTGATGGCCCGGGCAGGAAATGCCCTTCAATGTTTAATTGAATCTTTTTATCCAAGGAAAGTCTTTTACAATGTCTATTGGTTCTGGGAGGAAGAAGCCAAGTGGTCAATTTCTGAAGTGTAACAAGATGTCATCTGCAAATACGTTTTCCTATTTAGGTCTATTATTAGCGACAAAAAACCTGGAAACCCCAGTTTGAACATGGTAGGCTGTACTTGATAAAGCGATTTCAAGGCTGTTTAGATTAACTACAAGATTATATACTATACCTTCGAAAAAATAGAATAATATTTATAAAAGCAAATGTGCAGCAAGAGCATCTCCTGGTTTCAGCATCTAGGGGTACTCCAGTGCGGATATGATGGTGAAAAATAGGTGCCTGAAAGGGTTGCTTTCAGTTCCCTCTAGAGAAGATGAAATCCATGCCGCTCTTCTTTTATAGTGCAGAACAGTAAAGATAAAAAGGCTGTGTCTTTTAACAAGAACATAGGGGCATATTACCAACAACTAGCGATGATTATTGCTATGTTGGTTTAGCGGCAATATTAATATCGCTGAGCTCCGCTGATTTTTATCGCTTAGGAGCCTTGCTATTATCAAGGTTTATCTCCTAAGCGATAAAAATAGGCCGAAATGCATGAATATCGCTGTAAATTCAGCGATATTCGTGCATTACCGAGCAAATGCTCTTAGCCATGTTATCCACCTCCCATTGGATAACATGGCTAGGAACAGCTCTGGGCAGGCGTTAGCTTTTGGAGATAATCGCGCTTAGCGTGATTATTTCCAAAAGTTGGTAATAGGAGATAGAGATGTTAGCGACTGTTTCCAGTCGCTAACATCTTGGCACGCCCACTTTGCATGTCATGAGTGATAATTATCGCTGACATGCAAAGTGGGCACCTAAATGCCCGCTATCTCCTACTAGCTGTCGCTAACTGGTGTTAGCGACAGCTAGGTAATAGGGCGATACAATTATCGCCGCTTTAGCAGAAGAAATTCCTACTAAAGTGGCGATAATGCCCTTGGTAATATACCTGATAATAAGTAACTGCTTGATCCTGAAAGAGGAACAGTAAATCCCCTGGTTGAAATACATCAAGATTTTGTGTGCAAGCATTGGTTTGCCAAACTTCTTTTAGAATCCAGAATCACTGAGGGGAATAACTAAAAGCGATCTCCCCCCTAAGATGAGAATTGAAGAGAGAGAAGTTAGGAAACATAAGAAGAAGACTGTGATAGCATATAGTTCTTTCATAACAGTAGGTGGCCTGTAGGCTTATCTTGATAGGATTCAGAATGTTGCAAGATCGATTCTTATTGACTAGATTCAGGCCAGGTACCATCCATTATTTATATGTTGTGTGATAACGTTTTGCAGCAAACTACTCTTCATCTCACCTTTTTTTGTGATCTTTATGTTGCTTAGAGGAACATATTTATTCTACAATTGATAGACCAGCCCTGCAGTATCTCCAGCAACTTAGTTCCAGTTATACTTGCTCTTCTATTGGAAACTTTTTTGTGAAGGTTATGAAAATTAGGAAGAGGGGATGGTATCTTAGACTGGTGTTTTAATTCAAAAACAGATTCATAGAATATAATAAGGAACATTTGATATCATTGTCATGTCGTTTTTACATTATTTTGAAACGAAATGTGAAGAGAATTTTATAGGTGTAAGGATTTTTTAAAAGCATATCTCCATGAAATATGATGTTGATGTGTATCTTATATTTGGAGCAAATTTTAATTTGCTCCAAAACGTTAGCTGAATAAAGTTGACTTGGAATAATACAGGTGTACCTGTATATTATCACTGTTCTCTTGATTGGTTCTCTGTGCCAGAGTAAAGCATCCAGACCAGATGACATGGGTTGGTGCAACAAACCTTCCTGGTTCACCAAAGTGATTTTAAAGTTCACTCTCTGGCTAGTTCTATTATTGTTATTGCTATCTGCATTTGTAAAGCCCCTACAACCCTTTCTCCGGCAATGTAGCTCTTTATCATTAGGTACCTTTTAGACAGAATTTGGAGGGCGATCAATCAATCAATCAATCATAGCATTTATATAGCGCACTACTCACCCGGAGGGTCTCAAGGCGCTTGGGGAGGGGGGGGTCCGCTACTGCTCGAACAGCCAAGTCTTGAGCTGCTTCCTGAAGGCGAGGTGGTCTTGGGTCAGGCGGAGTTGGGTCAGGAGGGAGTTCCATGTCTTGGCGGCCAGG
The DNA here is from genome assembly GCF_964263255.1 of Lissotriton vulgaris. Lineage (NCBI taxonomy): Eukaryota > Metazoa > Chordata > Amphibia > Caudata > Salamandridae > Lissotriton > Lissotriton vulgaris. Next base: position 21,471,308 of record NC_141699.1, read on the forward strand.
TGGGAGAAGGATCTTCCTCCTGTTGTGGCTCTTCGGATGCGGGGGACGGCAGCGAGGGCGTGGCTGGTCGATCGAAGGTGGCGTGTGGGAGGGTAGAAGTTGAGGCGGCTGTTGAGGTAACTCGGGCCTTGGTTGTGCAGGGCTTTGTGTGCATGGGTGAGGAGGCGGAAGGTGATTCTCTTGTTGACCGGGAGCCACTGCAGGTCTCTCAGGTGTCTGGAGATGTGGCTTCGTCTGGGGATGACGAGGATGAGTCTTGCTGAGGCATTCTGGATTTTCTGGAGTCTCTTCCGGAGCTTGGCGGTGGTTCCGGCGTAGAGGGCGTTACCGTAGTCCAGACGGCTGGTGACGAGGGCCTGGGTGACCGTCTTCCTGGTCTCGGTGGGGATCCACCGGAAGATCTTAAGTAGCATGCGCAGGATGTAGAAACAAGACGAGGAGACGGCGTTGACTTGTCTGGTCATGGAGAGGGAGGAGTCCAGGATGAAGCCCAGGTTGCGTGCGTGGTCTGTTGTTTTGGGTGCGTAGCCCAGGGCGGGTGGCGACCAGGAGTCGTCCCAGGCGGAGAGCGAGGAGCCCAGGATGAGAACTTCCGTCTTGTCTGAGTTCAGTTTCAGGCGGCTGGTCATCATCCATTCGGCTACGTCTTTCATCCCTTCATGTAGGTCGGCTCGACCCCGTCTTCTCATTCAGAAAGGACATCGCCTTCAGCCACGCCACTGGACTCCACTGGACGGACCACAGCTGCGTCCACTTCAGCTTCGGAAGGACCACGATCCACCACCACCAGCAACAGGTTGCACGCAGGAGCTGGAACAAGATCACAGCCGACCAGCTCGCGACCTCCCTGAACATGAACCCTCCACCCAGCACAACGAACCCTCGCCAGGCGGCCACCAACCTCACGAAGTGGATCAGCGACTGCGCAGACGAGCTCGCTCCCCTGAGGACCCCGCCCAGCAGACCCGGTAGCAAGAAAGCCCCATGGTTCACCGACGAACTCAAGAGCTCCAAGAAGAACTGCCGAGCCCTCGAGAGAACCTGGCGCAGAGACCCAACACCGGAAAACATGACTGCCCTCAAGCTCGCCACCCGAAAACATCACCAAATCATCCACGCCACCAAGAAAACTGCATTCAAGGAACGACTGGACAACAACGCACACAACAGCAAGGAACTCTTCAACATCGTCAAAGAGCTCTCCAACCCCAACGCCGGAAACAACGACATCACCCCTTCGCAAGACCTCTGCAACTCCCTCGCCTCCTACTTCCACAACAAGATCGCGGACATACACAACAGCTTCAGCACTCAACCGACGAATGCCACGACCGAACCACCGCCCCCAACCACCACCCTCCGCGCCTGGACTCCGATCAGCACCGAAGACACCGTCCGCACGATGAACTCCATCCACTCCGGATCTCCGACCGACCCCTGCCCTCACCACGTCTTCAACAAGGCCGACGCTGTCATCGCACCCCACCTGCGGGACATCATCAACACCTCCTTCGACACCGCTACCTTCCCGGAGAGCTGGAAGCATGCCGAACTCAGCGCCCTACTCAAGAAGCCATCGGCCGACCCCACTGACCTCAAGAACTACCGCCCCATCTCGTTGCTCCCGTTTCCTGCAAAAGTCATCGAGATCTGGCCGCCTTCCTCGAGACGAACGGATCCCTCGACCCCTCGCAGTCTGGCTTCCGGGCCAACCACAGCACCGAGAGCGCCCTGATCACAGCCACCGATGACAGCGGCCCTCATCCTCCTCGACCTCTCCGCGGCCTTCGACACTGTCTGCCACCGTACCCTAGTACAACGCCTCAGCAACGCCGGAGTCCAGGAGAAGGCACTGGAGTGGATCATCTCCTTCCTCGCCGGAAGGACACAGAGAGTCCGTCTCCCTCCGTTCAGATCTGAAGCCACCGAAGTCATCTGCGGCGTCCCTCAGGGCTCCTCGCTCAGTCCAACCCTCTTCAACGTCTACATGAGCCCCCTCACAGACATCGCATGCCAGCACAACAGAGTTGCTTCCTGAAGGCGAGGTGATCCTGGGTCAGGCGGAGGTGGGTGGGGAGGGAGTTCCATGTCTTGGCGGCGAGGTAGGAGAAGGACCGTCCCCCTGCGGTGGCTCTTCGGATGCGGGGGACGGCGGCGAGGGCGTAGCTGGTCGATCGAAGCTGGCGTTTGGGAGCGTAGAAGTTGAGGCGGCTGTTGAGGTATCCTGGGCCTTGGTTATGCAGGGCTTTGTGTGCGTGGGTGAGGAGACGGAAGGTGATTCTCTTGTTGACCGGGAGCCAGTGCAGGTCTCTCAGGTGTCTGGAGTTGTGGCTTCGTCTGGGGATGTGGAGGATGAGTCTTGCTGAGGCATTCTGGATTCGCTGGAGTCTCTTCCAGAGCTTGGCGGTGGTTCCGGCGTAGAGGGCGTTGCCGTAGTCCAGACGGCTGGTGACGAGGGCCTGGGTGACCGTCTTCCTGGTCTCGGTGGGGATCCACCGGAAGATCTTACGTAGCATGCGCAGGATGTTGAAGCACGACGAGGAGACGGCGTTGACTTGTCTGGTCATGGAGAGGGAGGAGTCCAGGATGAAGCCCAGGTTGCGTGCGTGGTCTGTTGGTTTGGGTGCGCTGCCTAGGGCGGGGGGCTACCAGGAGTCGTCCCAAGCGGCGGGTGAGGATCCCAGGATGAGGACTTCCGTCTTGTCCGAGTTCAGTTTCAGGCGGCTGTTCTTCATCCATTCGGCTACCTCTTTCATCCCTTCGTGAAGGTTGGTTCTGGCGGTGGCGGGGTCGTTGGTAAGGGAGAGGATCAGCTGGGTGTCGTCGGCGTAGGAGATGATGTTGAAGTTGTGCTGGTATGCGATGTCTGCGAGGGGGCTCATGTAGACGTTGAAGAGGGTTGGACTGAGCGAGGAGCCCTGAGGGATGCCGCAGATGACTTCGGTGGCCTCTGACCTGAACGGGGGTAGGCGGACTCTCTGTGTCCTTCCGGCGAGGAAGGAGATGATCCATTCCAGTGCCTTCTGGATTCCGACGTTCCTGAGGCGGTGCACTAGGGTGCAGTGGCAGACAGTGTCGAATGCCGCGGAGAGGTCTAGGAGGATGAGGGCCGCTGTTTCTCCGTTGTCAAGCAGGGCACGGATGTCATCGGTGGCCGCGATGAGGGCGGTCTCGGTGCTGTGGTTGGCCCTGAAGCCCGACTGTGAGGGGTTGAGGGATCCATTCGTCTCGAGGAAGACGGCCAGCTGCTTGTTGACTGTCTTCTCGATGACTTTGGCTGGAAACGGGAGGAGCGAGATGGGGCGGTAGTTCTTGAGTTCGGTGGGGTCTGATAATTGATGGTGTTTATGACAGATTAGTAAAGTAGTAAAGACTATAGGGCAGATTTACAAGCTCCTTGCGCCTCATCTACGCCGCCGTTGCGTCACTTTTGTGACACAGCGGAGGCGCAAATCCTGTGCCATGGTGCGGGGTACTTACAACGTGATGCATCTGGGAGATGCGTCATGTTGTAAAGCCCTGTGCCACATGAAGGCTTTCCGGCGCAGGGTGGAGGAGTTCCGGCGCAGGAACGCCTCCTAAAAGTGGCTGAGTGGCATCTACAAGACTTCACTCAGTCACTTTAAGGCCCATGCTGCGTCAAAACCCTGCACCTGCCTGAAGCAGGCGCAAGGATTGAAGCAGTATTAACTCGATAGGGCCCCCAGAGTATTGCTGGAGCGGCGTCACGCTTGCGACGCAACTCCAGCAATGCGCTGCCTTTACAGCACAGATGCTTCACGCACCTGTACTGTTTATGCACGATGGTGAGCCGCATTGTAAATGTGGCGCACCCATTATGGCGGAGCTGTGGCGCACACTAACTGGCGCATTCCTGCTGATATGCAGGGATGCTCCAGTTATTGTAAATATGCCCCTATGTTCTTTGTTTAATATACAAAAAGTTTGCGTTGATTAGATTGAAGGTGACTTGTGTTTGATCCTGGGAGATTTGTAGATTCTGGGTGCGTGTTTTTCTACATCAGGAGTTCGATTACATGTTTAATTCTTCCATATTTACCTTATTTAGGAGCAGAAGATCTGCATCCAGTCTCATGCAGACTTGGGCATTGGTGGTACTTCTTTAGGAATGAATAGTGCAAACCTCATAGTTGGTGTGTAATTCTAATGGAATGCTGACTTGGACTGTTGTCCTTTAAATTCAAAATTCACCATTCTACCCGTAAACAGTTGAGCTGGGACCCCTCCCATGTGTAGAGCGTGTTCTTTGTTCATTGATAACAAACCCCTTTTCCATACTTCCCTGCCTTGGATTTAATACAGGCAATGAGAATGGGATGCTACTGGCAACGAGCGAGTAGAGATAGGGTCCTGCAACGACCACCCCAAACCCAATCTACTTATTGAACACTTTGCAGATTGTATGCTCTCTGGGCCCGATTCACAGAAGTAACTTAAGACAAAATACTAAACTTTCTACTTTTGGTATTCACAGAAGTTAGGATGTTGTCTTAAGTTTGTCTTAAGACAGACTTAAGACTGACTTAAGACAGACTTAAGACAGCATCCTAACTTAAGTCTGTCTTAAAACAAAATCCTAATTCTGTGAATACCAAAAGTAGTAAGTTTAGGATTTTGTCTTAAGTTACTTCTGTGAATCGGGCCCCTAGCGTATGCTGTTGGCTGCACTGGTGCAAAGCTGCAGACTTGTGTTCAATCCATCTGCTGCAGGAAAGGACTGTGTCAAGGTGAGAAAAGTTAAAGTATTACATTGATAATAAAATTAAGGGCTGCAGGGTGTGTGCCTGTGGCTACCTGACAACATAATCCCCCAACTGATGTCAGTGCGAGGATACATCAATAAATCATAGGTGGAGGCCATCTTGGATTGGGCCATCACCAACAATTGCTCCTCGTCTGATAACTTGACATCACTGCAGAGATGTTTTGAAGCTTGGTGGGGTGGCCATACTGGAACCTTCCACCACCAACAATAAGAGCAGATGTGTACAATGATCCAGGAACTGGTATGGGTGATGCACATGACCAAAGTAGTTGCCCACAAAGATAAGTGATGCAAACACCTTATAAATAAATATCAATATAACTAATGTATATTTTCTAATAATATAAATGTGACAGGCAGACCACCTAGATTCTGGCTTGTTACTTTACAGTGATGTGCAAACCTATTACAAGTTCTGAATATTGTACTTGTATGCTGTCAACTTACATGCTCCAAGGCTTTAACTTCCTGTCATTCTAAAGGAAGAAAAACTGTGTGGAAAAATATTTTGTGCGTGTCATTTCATGGTGCCTGGCACATCAAACAGATCAAATTGACATTGAATATATAATAAGTGTAGGCTACTGCCCAGCTATATATATGCATATAACAATCATGTATTCAACAAGAGAATTTTAACAAAACTGTGAAATATTTGTACTGCATATATCTAACAATTAACATATTGTGATATTTGCAACTGAAAGAAACCAATTGATATCACTTTTGAACACATAGGGTGTGCAACCACTGTTTTTGCAAGAACTTGGTGAACCTATCTAGGGTAGTTGCAGGAGGTTGAAAGATCTGGGCCATATGTGGTGATATTTAAACTGGCAAGTGCAAATTGGCAATGTGAAAGCACCTTCTAGGAGCAGCAGGGAGACGTTTAAAGTGCATGTTGTTATTATTACTGGATGGAGGTGATGAAGAACCAGGCCTTCCAACAGCTTCAAAAAGGAACTAGAATTACATTTTGGAAAACATCTATTGAGGTAATAGGAAGAACAATATTCTTAGGAAGCAGACAGCTACCTAATATATCTCTAGGTTATTATATGAATGATCTTAGAGGTTTGTTGGTAAAATACAACTATCAGTCATTTCCTGATCAAATGATAACAGATCAATTGGAACACAGGACAAATAGTATTACACTTCAAGAAACATTGTTAATTGTGGAATTTTTTTCACGCTTAATAAAGCTATAGCCATTGCTTGTCAATTTAAAGATTGATGAAAGGGATGAATGAGTTATCACATAATTCCAAAGAGGAAAGTAACGTCAGGTAATCAAACAAGAGATTAAGAATAAGGGATTGGTGTCACTACAACGCATGCTTTTACATCGCATGCCTTTACAACGCAGTTTTTACCACGCAGTCCATTACAACGCATAATGCTTTTAGGCGCTGGATAGTGAATTATTTAATTTACTATTCCAACTCCAGTTCCCGTGGATAGCAGGGAAGGTGTTGGATAGTAAATTAAATATATTCCCTATCCTAGAGCGCCCCCCAGCGCAATGCGTTGTAATGGTATGCGTTGTAATGGTTGCGATGTAATGGTAGTGCGTTGTAAAAAATGCGTTGTAAGTGATGTTCCCCAGAATAAGTAAGTGGCTGATGGTGGGAACGAAGGTTTCAGAGAATTGCAAAAAGACGCTAATAGGGAAAATATGTGGGCAGCAGGGAAATTATTTTTTCAAATGTGGTATTCCAGCTTATCTATCATTGAGCAAATTACGTCAAAATTAAAGGTGAGCTTACCAGCATGTTCAAAAGAAAGAAAAGATGGAGAAGAGGATGTAGTGGGAGCAGTTACAGATGTATTTACAATCAGATTATAGAGGCCCAAAGAGAACATTTTCAAAAGCAAGAAGTTTTATTGGAATTGTAATATAAAAAAGTCCAATTTTTGTCAATGATAATTAGTGGACAAGATGTATAAATCATGGTGATGATTTGCTAGCCAAATTCCCAGGGTACAGATAGAATCTCCAGGCATAACATTGGTGAAGTATGACAGTGTGGGTTATTTTCACATCATGATGGAATTCAAAGACAAATTATTTTTTAAGGAAAGTGTATGTGACTACAAAGGGTTCTTGTTTGTTGGGCTGATCACAGCAAAGAAAATGTATGATCTCAATAAATCCTGAGCATCATACCCAAGGGTTGGGCTGTACAGATATGATTGTGGAAGTGTAAGACACTGAGGGCCCAATTACAATGTAGCACGGAAAAGCCTTCCAACTGCCATTGTTCTGGAAAAAATCCCCACGCATGAGCCGCAGGATTTCCATGGGTCAAATTATGATGCAATGTACGCAATATTAGACTGCGGCAGGACGGATGTCTCAAAAGCCAGCCAGTACGGCCAGAAAATCTGCAAACCCGACTGCCCGGACAGGGTAAGCTGTCCAATGGCTTGGAAAGGCCGCTCCTGCTGCAGCATGACCGCACAGCTAATTACGATGAGAATGCGGAGCTGGCGCACCGAGCACTGCGTCCGACCACCTCGCATGCACATAGGCCAAATGAACGGTGGATGGAACCAACTTCACAACAATGCCCAAAGTGTGCCTGTACTCCCTCCCACCCTCAATTACAACATACACACCACAATGATACACCCCAACATGCTCCTGGTAAGGAAAGCCAAGCGCAGCATGGAAGAGACATCTGGAGGCCATCACTCATGGGGACACACCCACATACCACAGTATAAAACATACCCTTCCCTGGACCAGTATCCTTTGCACACCATGAGCTGAGACTGAGAGACAGCACACCATTTACTCACACTGCACAACATCACACCCACCTTTCTCCACACAACACCACTTTCACCCACACATCTCACACACTTCATGTATCTCCACCACTACCCTGCACTTTGCGCCTTGCACGCCTCATTCATTTGCACCATGCCCCCAAGAAAATGCCCAAATTCACAGACTCATATGTGAAAGTGATGGTAGATGAGATATTCAGGGTAGAACTACATTTGTTTGGACACCTGGTCCAACACATCCCCACTTGCGCTCAAGGATCAGATGTGGGCAAGGGATCACTGAAACAATATCAAGGTCAAGAATATCGAGTTACAAAAATATCGAGGTAAAAATATAGAATACCAAAATATCGACCTCCTATCTCCAAACAGGTAAGTACAAACATATAGATGTAAAAAATATAGTTAGTCAAAATATCGAATTTTTTAAAATGCTTTAAATTAATTAAAAATGAATGAAATAATAAATATAATTAACATAAACATACTTAAAATACTTAAATACCCTTAAAATTAATAAATAATTAATGTAAGTAATCAAAAAATACAAATTAATTTAATAATATATATATATATATATATATATATATATATATATATATATATATATATATATATGTATATAAACGTAATATTAATAAAATAATTAGAATATTTTTACCGTAGAAAGTGTAAAATTTACTATAACCACTCCAGTGAGTGCAATAGTAGGGAAAGCGTTGGATAGCGTAGGGGTAAAAATTACTATTCCAACTCCAGGGAGTGCAACAGTGGGGAAAGCGTTGGATAGCGTAGGGGTAAAAAATACTATTCCCACTCCAGAGAGTGCAACAGTAGAGAAAGCGTTGGATAGCGTAGGGGTAAAAATTACTATTTCCACTCCAGAGAGTGCAACAGTAGAGAAAGCGTTGGATAGCGTAGGGGTGAAAATGACTATTCCCACTCCAGAGAGCGCAACAGTAGGGAAAACGTTGGATAGCGTAGGTGTAAAAATTACTATTCCCACTCCACAGAGTGCAACAGTAGGGAAAGCGTTGGATAGCGTAGGGGTAAAAATTACTATTCCCACTCCAAAGAGTGCAACAGTAGGAAAAGCATTGGATAGCGTAGGGGTAAAAATTACTATTCCCACTCCCAAGAGTGCAACAGTAGGGAAAGCGTTGGATAGCAGGAGGGTTAACATTACTATTCCCACACCAGAGTGTGCAACAGTAGGGAAAGTGTTGGATAGCGTAGGGGTAAAACTTACTATTCCGACTTCAGTGAGTGCAACAGTAGGGAAAGCGTTGGATAGCGTAGGGTTAAAAATTACTATTCCCACTCCAAAGAGTGCAACAGTAGGGAAAGCGTTGGATAGCGTAGGAGTAAAAATTACTATTCCCACTCCAGTGAGTGCAACAGTAGAGAAAACGTTGGATAGCGCTAGGGGTTAAAATTACTATTCCCACTCCAGAAAGTGCAACTGTAGGGAAAGAATTGGATAGCGGGAGAGTTAAAATTACTATTCCCACTCCAAAGAGTGCAACAGTAGAGAAAGCATTGTATAACGTAGGGGTAAAAATTACTATTCCCACTCCAGAGACTGCAACAGTAGGGAAAGCGTTATATAGCGTTGGGGTAAAAATTATTATTCCCACTCCACAGAGTGCAACAGTAGGGAAAGCGTTGGATAGCGTAGGGGTAAAAATTACTATTACCACTCCGGAAAGTGCAACAGTAGGGAAAGCGTTGGATAGCGGGAGGGTTAAAATTACTATTCCCACTCCAGAGAGTGCAACAGTAGGGAAAGTGTTGGATAGCGTAGGGGTAAAAATTACTATTGCCACTCCAAAGAGTGCAACAGTAGGGAAAGCATTGGATAGCGTAGGGGTAAAAATTACTATTACCACTCCGGAAAGTGCAACAGTAGGGAAAGCGTTGGATAGCGGGAGGGTTAAAATTACTATTCCCACTCCAGAGAGTGCAACAGTAGGGAAAGTGTTGGATAGCGTAGGGGTAACAATTACTATTCCCACTCCAGTGAGTGCAACAGTAGGGAAAGCATTAAATAGCGTAGGGGTAAAAATTACTATTCCCACTCCAATGAGTGCAACAGTAGGGAAAGGGTTGGATAGCGTAGGAGTAAAAATTACTATTCCCACTGCAGTGAGTGCAACAGTAGAGAAAACGTGGGATAGCGCTAGGCGTTAAAATTACTATTCCCTCTCCAGAAAGTGCAACTGTAGGGAAAGCATTTGATAGCGGGAGAGTTAAAATTACTATTCCCACTCCAAAGAGTGCAAAGTAGGGAAAGCATTGGATAGCATAGGGGTAAAAATTACTATTCCCACTCCAGTGAGTGCAACAGTAGGGAAAGCGTTGAATAGCGTAGGGGTAAAATTTACTATTCTGACTCCAAAGAATGCAACAGTAGGGAAAGCGTTGGACAGCGTAGGGGTAAAAATTACTATTCACACTCCAGAGAGTGCAACAGTAGGGAAAGTAAATACTTCATATATGAATAAAAATAAATTAAATATTAATACCAAATACAAATAATTAAAAGTAATTAACAATTTTATATAATATAATAATTAATCAATTAAAAATACAAAAAAGAAATATTACAAATAATTACCTATTAATACAAATTATTTACCAATTAACAATTAATCAATTAACAATTAAAAAAATTATTCAAAATTACAACAAAACAAAACCAATAAATAAATAACAATATTAATTTATTTACAATTAAATTACTTCTCACCCTATTCCCATATAAACCCACAACCCGCTACAGAAAATAAATTAATAAAATTAACATAATTAACAAATAAACTATTAATTAAAATGAGTACCTATTATATTTTAATTAATTACCAATTAAAAATGTATATATCAATTAATTCCAAATAAATACCAATAAATACATTTAAAAATATAATTAATTATATTTAAATGACTTCCCACCCTATTCCCCTATAAACCCACAACCGCTACAGAAAATATATTAATACAATTAACATAATTATCAATTAATCAATTAATTAAAATAATTAACAATTATATTTTAATTATTTATCAATTAATTATAAATTAACAATTAATTCAAAATAAATACCAATAAATAAATGTACATACCTTTATTGGTACTTAAAGCAGTTACAATTATGGGCCTACAACCACCCCGGCCGGCCGCTAGTCAAAACAGAAGTACAGCAGAGCAATGTGAAAAATAATAACAGTTCGAAAAACCGGGGTCTTACAATTGTCCAGGACATGACTCGTATTCAAGCGCACAGGTCTGAGTTCAGGATTATGACGGTTCATTTTTCAATAAGGAAAAAAAAAAACTAAAAGGATGTGCCACACGGTCATACATGGTCCTACAATTAAGAGCATGAGTCGGGAGATCCGCAAATGTGCAACTACAAATGAAGTATTGGGGGTAAGGTACGCAAATCAGGATAAATGTAAGCACAAACTCATTCAGTAGCAAAGCAGAACCCCATCCCTCAAAACGAAACACATTGCAGGAGGCATGAAGAACGACGACACTAGAAAAGGAAAGAAGACTAAAGGGCCATAGAAACAAATAACGGACAATTTGACAAACCCCACCCCCCTACCCCCCACCCTGCACCCCTGCAGAAGGCCACGGCCTACCCCCCCAGCAGCGTGCCTGTCGCCCTAATAGAGACCCGAAATATAGAAAAGGAAGAGAAAGAAGAAGAGAAGAAAAAAGTGGAGGAGGGCCCTCGATCTTGACACCCGGCCCCACCTCTCACCCATGCGCCCAGGAGACATCCCATAAGCAAGAACAGAATATACATGGAAAACATCAATCACCGACCACACCAACAATATGATCCCAGCCGAATGTCCCCCAAGCACCGTCAGCCATCAATAAGTCCACTAGACTCTGGACGGTGTCATCCCTGGCCTTGTCTATCAGTGGAACAAACATACGTCCACTTATCAAACGGTATATGGAGCGGCGTGGATGGGCCAGGTGATCCGGGCGGGCCAGGCTGAGTTATCGCTTCATAGGACTTCAACAACCCAAACCCATCCGAACATGTATGGCGGAAGTCCATTTGTGCCGATATTGACCCTGAAGACTTCCCCAAGTCCGAACACAGTCTCACCATCCAAGGAGGGGGAGTCACACATTCCGGCAGGCGCCAAGACGTCGCCGTGCCAGCCCCAAAAATAGATCGGTGTTGTTTCCCCAGCTGCCAATTAGACGCTTGCCCCGAAGAGACACTCTCATGTACCACAGAGCCATCCATAACGATAACATGGGCCAGGTTTTTCAGCGGCTCCAGGAACCTGGGTGTAGCTGGAGCACTCTCCATGGACCTAGAGGCGGGCACGTCGGCATTCCGTTGAGATCGAACTGTGCCCGCATGGAACGGCGGGACAACAATGGCGGCCATCCTTCGTCCCAAGTCCCGGGCATTACAGATCAGGGTCTCATGCAGGGTCATTAGAGCAGCCAATATATCTCTGGACGTGGGCTTCTTCTCACGCCACCAGTCCCCTGATCTCATCCGCACGGCAGCTGTTCGACCTGGACGTGGTCCGCAGAGGATGGCGCTGGCCGCCATCTTAGCTGATCCGGCCTCGTCCCTCTTCACCTCACCTTAGGGACCGGGCCCCAAACCAGGGCGTTACAGGATTCCCAGCCAGGATTCAGAAATCTAGGGCAGGCTCCCCGGAGAAGAGTCACCAAAGGGCTAAACAAAATCCCTGCCGCTCCCCGGGAGCCGCCCGCCGATTCCGGGGGCAATCCTTGAATATGCCCGGACACAGAACTGGGAAGGGGGGGCCAGATATCGTGCACTCCCCTCGACCCTGCTTGCCACGCAGCCTCAGGAGGCACTCCGCTAGGTGGACTGGGCCGTCACCGTCGCCATCGGCCCATCAATTCACCGGCGCCCTCCGGCCGACTCCTCACCTACACCAGTGGCCGCTGTTGTCGCAGTCGCGGCCGGCTGCAACCATCACTCGACACCCCGGTCCCAGCACCACGAGGGCCTCAGAAAAGTCGGGGACATTTCTCCGGGCCTGCCGCTCGTAGAAACCTCCAGAGCAGACGGTAAGTGATAGTTTTCCTTCGCCTACTTAAATATGCCGTTACGGCTCAGGATAATTGCCAGGATGTATGTGCGGGGTGAGAGGGCCCACGGAGCCGAGCGTTTATGCGGCCATCTCGGTCGCTGGCTTGGCTCCTCCCCTAAATGTACATATTTAATTAATTATAATTAAATTACTTCCCACCCTATTCCCCTATAAACCCACAGCCCGCTACAGAATTATATTACGCAAAAATTAAATACCATAAAATTAATTAATTAAAATAAAATATAAAATAAATATACAGTTTTCACACATATACTAACATAAAAAATACTTTAAAAAAGGAATATTAACTTACTTACCTCAAATTCGATATTTTTGTTGTCTATAACTGTCCATTCTATATTTTTGTTGTCTATATTCTGTCCATTCGATATTTTGTCCATTCTATATTTTTGATTCGATATTTATTCCATTCTATTCGATATTTTTGTAGTCTATATTCTGTCCATTTGATATTGTGTCCATTCTATATTTTTAACTCGATATTAATGTAACTCGATATTAAAAACTCAATATTTTGACTGTATACCGTGGACAAGGATCTACAACAAAGTCATTGCCGTCAGGACCACCCTACACACTGTGCGTGTCAGGAAGCAGTGGGGCGACGTCAAGGGCTGGGTCAAGCAGAGGGCCCAGAGGAACTATGAGGCCGCCTAAAGAACTGGTGGCGGCCTTCCCATTGCACCACTAACCTTCACTGAATCTGAGGAGAATGTGCTTGCAATAATGCATCCAGAGAGTCCCACAGTAATCTAAGCAAAATACAAGAACGCGATCACAAAAACCAATTGTGCAAGTCTCATTGTCTCAAAGCAGAAAGACTCAGGTCAACACAACACATGCATGGAAACTCTGTCAAACCTCACAAACCACAGGAGGTAAGTACAAAAAGCATAACACAAATCATGAAGTTGTGGCATAGTAGTCAGATACTCATGGAAAAGACACACACGTACAAGCATGGATTGAATCGGATGAGCAAGGAGTTTGTACCAGAGACCATGTCCTTGGAAATACAATATCTGTAAGATTTGTTTTGTTTTTTTAGAGTTTTACATAGCGCAAACTAGACCTGAGACATCGGGTATCAGAACGCTTTACATGAGCACCAGTTACATTACACAAGGACACATTCATTTTTGTTAGGCACGTGGAGATTAAATGATTTGTCCAGAATCACTGGATGTTTAGCGTCGTTGCTGAGACTCGAACCCGGTTCTGCAGCTTTGAGGTTGACTGCCCTAGCCATTAGGCTACATCCTCTCCCAGAGAGGATGTACAATGATTATCAAATGATCATACAAATGATTTTGTATCTTCAGCCATGATACATAGCTAACAAGCAATGTATGTACCTTCACATCACGTTTGACTGCTGATAAACAGTTATGGATGCATAGTAATGCCAAGCTTAAGTAAGGCCATCTCAAATGAAATGTGCTAAACATGAACATCAAAGTTGTGCTGTGTACTGAACATGCTGAAAATATAACCTCTCTTCAACAGGTGACCTGCCAGTGAGAGCAGGCGACGTGCCATGTGCAAGCCCAGAATGTCTCCCCCCCTGGAAGGTGAACCCTCGGATAAAGACTCCCTGGTCTTTTTGGATGAAGAGGACTGACCAAGCTCCTCCGGCGTGCTCAGGGCAGCTCAGTCTGTGGCCCGCACTGTCCCCACCACCACTTACATGACTCCCACAACAGCTGCACCGCCAACACAGACCCTTACAGCAACGACCTGTGTGGCAGCCACCTTCACCATCACCACAGCTGCCTCCAATACTGCCCCGGTGCCAGTAGTTGCAAATATCACCAGGCAGACCGGGGTTGCTGGAGACGGTGTGCGGCGGCAGCACCTGGCACCGCCATAGGTCCGCGGCAGCAGAGCAGGTGGGAGGGCAACTGGGGGACAGCCACAGGAGGACAATGAGAAAGAGGCCCCGGACACCGTTCTAACTGTCCTTGGTACATACAAGCAGAACCAGGGACAGGTGGGCCAGGTCCTTTAAGAACTGCAGGAACTCTGCCGGCTGCAGAGCTCCATTGACACTCACTTGGGACAACATGTGGGGTACATGGACCAGTTTGTGGGTGACCTGAGGGACATGCATGTGGCTCAAATCACTGCCTTTCAATGTGTCAGACAGGCTGTCAGCTGCGCCTGTGCGTTTGTGGAAAGGCTCCTGTGCCAGGCCTACATCGAACCTCGCCCAGGTTGCCATGGGATGCTCTTTTCATCCTTGTGGTGAGAGGAGCACATCTGTTCCTTCATACTGCTGGATTGGATGGCGGTCCTTTTTGCTGAAGATGATTTGGATCTTCTTTAAGAACTGATTGCCTTCGAAACTGCCTGTTCCATCTTTGATTCGTAGCTACTTTACAGCAACAGGAACTGTTGGTGACGAAGTCAATATCCTTTTACCTTTTTCACGCCTCTTGACATGAATTGTTATTCTGCTCTCTGGCTTTGGTCCTGTTTGCATTACTTTGACTCTGCTGACCAATGCGGTCTATTTTGCTTGGTACCACAGACCTGAGCAAGGGGAGGCTGTCATCTGACCGTCATGGACATTGTCGACTGTCATGGACCCGGCTTCCATCATGCAGCTGTATTACACGAAATTTACATGGAGTAGTTATTTTGCAAGTACATTAGTATTTGTCTGTCACATGATAAGTATCCGCAGAGCTTGTTCTCTGCATGGTCCAGGAGTACTGCCTGCCCATTCTGTCCGTGGTCGGAGGACATTGTCTGTTGTCATTCTGTTCTTGTCAGGCCCTAGCACCTCGACTCAACAAAGTGTCACAGCTGCTAGAGGTCACAGGTGCCTTTTAGATGTCATGGGGAGGAGGGCTAGTTACCCCACCTTTGGAGAGTGATCCATCCAGTGATGAGAGCGACACAGCACATGGAATGTACATTTCACCATGTATTGACTGAAGAATGGGGTCTGCTGGCACAGCCCATAGACCTAGGACATCTCATATAACTCCTCCCAGCAAGGGGTGGGAGGATATGCTTGTGAGTCTACGTACAGAGGGATTATTGATATGACATCTTGCTTCTTGTGATATGGATGTGTCACTATAGTAACTGTTTTTGTACTTATGCATTCTCAACTTGTTGTGGCACGTATGTTGCATGTTTTGACACTGTAGTAAACATGCACATTTCAAAGCGTTTCTTGTCTTCAACTTATCTACTTGTGTCCACATGCTTGAATACCTCTGAGTGAGTAGGAGAGCTATAGAGGCACTATAGTGATTGGGTCTTGTGCTCATGGGTGCTTCTGCGTGCCAAGTCCCTGCCTGCCCAATTTCTCTAATTCTTCGCAATGTCCTGTATGTGTAGAAAATGCCAGCAACAATTCTCAAAGTTTGTGAGACAAAAGCCAGGCACACAGACACAGTCATAGTCGCTCATTGTTAACTTACACTCAACGGAAGTTGTTGCCAATGAGCTGTGGACGCTGGTCAAGGCCTTCTTCCTCACCACTGTTATCGCCACTGGGCATATATCATATATGAGCTGGGAGCAGGGGGCTGCGGCTATTCATCATCGTCCAGAATCATGGGGATCCTTCTGCGCAAGGCTAGGTTGTGTAGCATGCAGCAGGCAACTACCATCTGGTATACCTTCTGTGGTGAGTGCATAAGAGCATCACCAGTCATGTCCACTAACATAAATCTTGAGTTCAGCAGTCCATAAGTGCAATCCACGACACAACGTGTCCTCCCATGTGCATCATTGAATAAGACTTCCCCCAGCGTTGTTGGATTTATTTATTTATTTATTTAATTAATTATTTATTTATTTATTTATTTATTTATTTATTTATTTATTTATTTAAAGGTTTTATATAGCGCTGGCTAGACCCGGAGGTATCAGAGCACTTTACATGAGCATCAGATCATAGTTACATGTTACATCGTTACAAAAGGTTTTACAGTTATTAGAGCATGGCAACATAGTTACTTGTAAGGTCGAGATAAAACAATACGCACAAATACTTAAGGGGAAAAGCAGGAAAGGGGAAAGATTCAGGGGAGGGGTAATGAGGGGGGAAGAGAAGAGGAGGGTGACGGACACAGCATGGAAAGAGGAGGGGAAGGGCAACGGGTACACAAACCGGTAGACGAGTCAAATCAACGTCCAAAGTCCAGTAAGCTGTGATCCCAGGGTAAGTTGTATCACTTCTCTATCTCTGTTGTGGGAGGTTCCCTTTACGCAGTGGACTCTCTCAGAGGGGTCTCTGAGACTCCAAGGCCTACATACTTGATCCTTCTCCAAAAATGGGAGAGGGAGTGCTTTGGCAATGGGTGCCATACCATACCTCAGCTGTGAGTGGCTCCCCTGGTGCAGTGGACTCTCTCAGCGGGTTTGTTGAGACTCCAGCGTATGAAAATTGGATCTTTCCCCAACAAGGGGAGAAGGAGTGCTTAGTCAAAGGGCACAAAGGAGAGGGGGCTAGGCAGACTAGCAGGCAATGTGAGAGATTCAGGGGATAGGAGCTAGGGCAGTAGACAAAGAGAGAAAGAGTACTAAATGGAAACAAATTTAAATTAATGAGTTATGATATAGCGCTGGCTAGACCCAAAGGAAACAGAGCGCTTTACATGAGGAACAATAATGTTGCAATTTACATCAGTTAAAAATTACATAAGTATCAGGAAACGCATTAAAAGAACATAGGGGACAAGGTGAATGGCGCAAGGAAGGGTAGGGGGATAGGGTAAAGGGGTATGAGGAAGATAGGACATAGAGACGAGGGGAAGATCTGCCCAAAGTCCGGCTGGGTAGGTGATGGCAGGGGGGTGAGTCCAGACCACAACCCATCTCCTCTTTAGCTATATGGTAGCTCCACCGGGAATCAGCCAAATCGCTTGGTCTCTACAGACTGGGGTAAGTTCCACAGGTTCCAAGTCCTGATGTGTAAGCAGGTTAAGGGATAGGTTCAAGGTCTGATCAATGTCCAATTGTTGTCCCAGGGAAGTAAAACAACATGGAGGGGACCACTATGGAATCCATCTTGGGGTCAGGCAGGAGACTGTAATGTGCACTGGAGGCCATCTTAAGGTCAGGCATCTGGCAGTTAGAGTCAATTTCCAGGTCAGTGGCTGCCAGAGAATAACAAATCTAGTATGCACACACCATCACATGCACGGACATGCACAAGCACATACACATGTGGGCTCCCACTCTCATATGCGCACATACGCACACACACAAGCACATAGACAGAGACATCCAAAAACACAAGTACAAATAAAATCCCATGCTCTAGTACAAAAACACCCAAGTACATGCACACACAAACATCATCACATGCACAGACATGCACAAGCACACACAAATGAAGTGGGGATAGCAATCACAGGCAATTTGGATACACAGAGTCACCTAGTTGTGAGACATACAGGCAAACAGTGTGATTTAAATATGTGATTTGAACCACATTTCAAACACACATCACAGTCATTGACACAGCCCACTCACCAGCAAGCCAGGTTTGCTCGGGGTGCAGATTAGCCATCAATTGGGGCATGGTTCTGTTCCTCAAGATGTGGGAGTCATATGCCAAGCCAGGATACTGCAGTTCCTATAGATGTGTTCGCTTGCCTGTGGTAGAACGAGGGCAATGTGGGTACCATCAAAGGCTCACGCAACATTTGGAATGCCTCGTAGGTCATAGTACTCCCCTTCACAGCCGTCAATTCATGCCTCCTCAGCAAGTGGACATGTCTGTCCTTGTAAAGCATTGATGCTGACAGGATGTCACGCAACTCCTTGCTGAACATGGGCTGTCCCGCCGGCGCTGGCCACAGTGTACTGGAAAGACCCAGTACCGAAGAAATGCAGTGCAGTCATAACCTTCATTGTAATAGACAATGCAGCCAGATATATCTTTTTGGCTTCAAATGGGCCTCCAACTGGGCACATAGGTTTTGTAGTGTGTGGCGATCCAAATGGAATTTCCTGATGATTTCGATGTCCTACATCGTGGCCAGGTAGCAGACAGGTCGGAAGAAGGGTGGTCTCCTCCTACGTATGTGAGGGTACACAAGCATAGGCTGAGTTATAGATGAGATGTGGTGAACAGCTTACCCAGAGACTCACACAACCACAACATTGACAGGACTCATGGTCACGTGAAATGCACAAGAGACCTGTATTCAGACGTTGTTTTTCTTTACTCACCCGACATACTGACACTACGACATCCAGAGATTTCGATGTGTATGGCATATAGTACAGTGCTACATCAAGGATGAGGTGCCCTGTTGTTAGATGGCACAGCTCTAGTGTTGAGTTGCATGTAGCTGCTGTCACTGCATGAGCGCAAACTTTAGTCCAACAATACAAAATAACATTACAGGATGAGGGCAGTGAGTGTCATCTGGACAACGCAACATGAATACACAGTACGGTGGACAGACACATGTGGACATTATGGGGTCAGTCCTGCGTAAGTGTGTGAGGTATTTGCATGATAGGCATTGCAATGTCCACCGGAATGAGGCACAAATGCACATGGATTGTGTATACATGCCCACATGGCTGACAATGATTGATAATATCAGTCAGAGCTATGTTTGGTTGTTCCACATTTGCACTCCTATGACGTGTGTGAGAACATTTGCAGGCAATGGCAGCCAGGCACACTGCATGCCACACCAGTATGTGTGTTGGGAGTGCTAGGGATTACAAGTCTGTCTGATTTACAAATAATGGACACCTCTGATTGCCTACGTCACTGGCCCTTCACAAAACGACCCCGGGCCGAGGGATGCCAGTCAGAGTTCAAGGGATATACAACCAATGTTCACAGGTTGGATGTTTAATTACACAACATTGGTACATTGCGAGGGACCTTTGTCCTTTTTGACTCCTTCCCTCATTTCAGTCCAAGCTGGCCCGAGGCCTGACAATTAATGTAATTTCACTCTACTTTTCTTGGACATACCATGTGTGCGAAGAGTTGACTCAAAGGTCACAGTCTCTCATGCCTTCACAGTGTAGTGACTAGCTGGTCACTGTTCTAGTTGGTCTCATGCACCAGCCACTCTGAGTGGACTGACTTACCCCCACCCCACAGCCACCCAGCACAGGCGTCACTGGACATGTGACCCTGCCAACAAATGGGCCCTGACACACGAGCACTGGGTCAGTTCTCCTATACATGTATGGTGTCTGTGTGGTTACTTTTTATGCATGGGGGCCTCGTGCCCCACAACATTACATATGGGGTTCACCAATCACTTTAGGCAAATGAGTTGTGATGTGCAATGTAATTCGCATGGCGCCAATGCAAATGCAGAATGTGCTCGCATGCGCTGTGTCTGGCATCCGCAGCGATGACACGCATTGGCCCCAATTGAATGATGCAGGGTTGCAAATGCAGCTTCCGGGTCACTGCGGTGTGGCAGCCAGTATGCGAATGAGCCATCAGCCAATGGGGGCCTTCAGTGTACATTGCTTGACATTGTGGTGTCTGTGCTCTGCAACTGTGGGGCTCGTCATTGGCCCCAATTACCTTCAGGGGCACCAAGGGTCACTCATGAGGATTGGGTGGGCCTTGCACTTTGCATTTGGCAGGTTGCTACATTCAGGGGGTGGGGGTGTTTGCAACATCTTAATCTGGTTGGCGGATGGAACGTGTTTCCACACGCCGGTCTTACTCTGTTGGCTCCTTCCACCAGCCTTGTGTAAGCAAAGAACGTGCAGAGCCTGATAGACCGTGGCGGAAGGGAAGTGGCCTCTGTTGGATCATTGTAATTCGGTGGTCGCAATGACCGCATCTGGAGCGGAGAAATTAACCTTTTCAGCCACCAGTGCTGATGGGCTTCCGTTCCACATCGTAATGAGCCCCTAAGTCAGCAGAACCCCGCTAGTACATGAGGAGATTTCTCATTAGGCTGTGATCCATTGAAGGATTTCATACACAACATCATATTGAAAGAGCTGGACACAGCTAACGTTCATAATGTGCAACATTTTCCTATTCCAGTTAGGGAGTATTTAGAGAAGAAGTATAAAGATTATATATGAAGGACATTATTGAATAAATTGAACATTCAGAGTGGTTATCTAAAGAGGAAATGTGTAAAGTATTTGTGCAACACACACACAGTAGTATAATGAATACACCACAAAAAGGCTCCACATAGGTTTAGTAAATTAATTATTATATTCTGAACAAAACCAGACTACACCAAAAAAAAGCAATCTGTTGAATTTGAGATATTGACTTTAAAGGAATAGATGCAGTAAAGGACTAGGAGCAATTAGTGCTACAAAGGTTACTTTAATTCACGCTTGACAGGGGCAAAGTCAAAGTTCAGGCCGACAATGATGGAGTGCTATAGGATCCACACAGTCCCTGGTGAACTAAGTACTTTCCCGATAGCAAACAGTGAGATGCATCAATCTACTCCATGTAGTGAAGGAGAAGCATCAGTTCCGAAGACAGGTTTCAAACTCCAGCGGGGTCGAGCAATTCACCAGATTCTGCCATACAGTCAAGGGGATGCGTAAATCTCATCAAGCTGCAGCGGCCGCAATATGCTGTGCGATGCATCGATCTCTGGAGGCAAAGCCAAATATACTCTTGCAACTAGATCGATGCACCGGTTCTACATGCAGACCGGCAATGCGTTAAAGTCTGTGTTCTAGTATCTGGGCCATTTCCAGTGAGCCAAGCACAGGAGCAGGGGTAGAGACTTTGAAACCCCTGTGTCACAAGCAACAGGAGGCAAGACAACAAGCCTTTGGAGATCACTTGAAGTGAAGGCAGAATCCAGATTTCCTTCAGCAGAGTCAGAAAGCAGCAGGCAGCCGGCCAACAAACACAACAATGGGTCTTCCAGATCCACATTCCAGTTGAGTCCTTTAAGCAGGACAGAAGTTCTTTTGGCAGTGCTTCATTCACAAGTAAAGTAGTGTCTGAGTTTAGGATGTCAGAAACCCAGTACTCATACCCAAAAGTGACTTTGATGTAGGGGGTGATTACAAAGCAGCACTCTTAAAACCAGTCCTGTCTACCAGGTAATCTGTGAGGGGTAATAAGGCCTTTGTGTGGGATCATGACACTGCCTATTCAAGTAAAGTGTTTACCTCTCCCTTCCATCCTCAAGGCCATCAGAATGCAGATGACAGCCACAACACACCTAGCCTTCCTGTGTTGTGGCTGTCTAGAGGGAATTCACATTGTGTAGCTGTCTCCCATCCTAGACGTGTATTAAAGACAGAATTTCAGGCACACAGAGCAGTAAGTGCAAACAAATGTGCACTTTCTAAAAGTGGCATTTCTAAAACAGTAACATTAAATCTGGTTCACTGATAGAATATTGAAGCCCAAAATATCCCCATACACAAATATTGAGTCATAACTATCGATGTCAAAAATATCAACAACCTATATTTATAATGATAAGTATAAAAATATCGGAAAAAAATATTGATGTAAAAAATATCGATGTACAAAATATCAATTGTTTATATATGTAAAAAAAATTAAATATATGAAAAAATAAAATAAATTTACACGCAGCTAGGGTGTTAATAAACAAAAATGTAAACATACATATATAAAATGTAATATATATATATATATATATATATATACATATATATATATACATACTTCAAAACAAATATTAAACTATTAATTTTAATCTATTTTTAATTGTTATAAATATATAAACATTTACAAATAAATATGTACATATACATACACTTATGATATAAAATTTAAGAAAAATACACTGAGGTCGATTCAGATTCCGGAAAAACTGCTCCGAATAGCCGTTCGCAGCGTTTTTCCCATATGAATCGTACCCTGCAACGTCCCCCGTACGTACGACGAAGCATGATCTGTACCAGGACCAGGACTCCATATGAATCGTACAGAGACCGTACAAATCAAATCCCCGTACGAATCTCCCTCGGAACCCGCTGTACGCGACATCTGTACGGTTCGCGGCTGGTTATTCTGACCCAGCAAGAACGATTCATGTTGGGTACGCTCCGTAAAACCCTTTTTTTACGGGAGCTGAAAACAGCCGTAAAAGCAGAGTTCGCCCCGAAACAGGTACGGAACAGCCCCCCCGGGTACTGTGCGTCAACTCCATGATCGTAAGGGTACGGTGCGTACCCCTGCGATCATGGGGTGTGCGGTGCATACCCCTGCGATCATGTGGTGTACTGTGCATACACCTGCGTTCTTGGGGTGTACGTCCATCATCCCCTTTTGTATCACTTTGTTCACCCTAAGTGTGGCAGGGTATGCTCAGACGTGAGTCCCTTGTTCACTTGGCCACTGGATTCAAGATAGCCTGGCTGATGAGGATTATGAATCCGAAACCGGTCCCAGGATGCTTGTTTCCGGTCCAAGGAAGACATGGCTTGGCAGTTCGGGCTGCACTGTTCCCATGAGGCACAGGGTCAGACTGATTTGCATATAGCCATGTCTGAACTGGGGTGGCTGAGTGAACTAAAGAATGGTGATGGATTAAACCCAGATCTTGCCTAGCTATCTTAAAGATACGGGGGACTTTTTAAACAAGCTGAATTCCATCCAGTGGCAAGAAAATTGGTGTTTATTGACTTTAGACATCGAGTCATTGTACACTTCTATAGATCACTCTAAAGGTTTGGATGCCATCAAACACTATCTTGGTTTACGATCATGTGAATACTATGCACACAATAAGATGTTATGTGAGTTAGTGCATTGGTGCCTGCATAATAACTACTTCATGTTTGCCAAGAATGTATGGAGACAAGTGCAAGGCGTGGCGATGGGATCGTGCTTCTCCCCCAGCTACGCATGTTTACATGTGGGCTGGTGGGAGGAGCGCGGTCTCATCAACACTCCCGGATTTCATAATGTTCAATATTGGAAACGGTTTATTAATGACGTGTTTTGCATTTGGGAAGGGGACGAGGAAAGTGCTCGATCTTTTGTGGATGCACTCAACTTGAATAATGACAATCTGTTCTTCACGGCTAACATTAGCAGAGTGCAAGCAGACTTCCTAGACGTCCATGTTACAGTTGCAAATAATACTGTTATTACATCATTATACCGTAAACCCACGGCTGGTAACAGTATATTGCACGCTAGCAGTAAACATCCCCAGCACGTAATAGCCAATATTCCATATGGTGAGCTGCTGAGAGTTAAAAGGATCAGCAGCACTCCAGAAATATTTGAACAAGAGGCACAAAACACCGTAAACAGACTCAGAGCAAGGGGCTACAAAGATAAAATTTTAAATAGCGCCCTCAGACGTTGTCGTGAAAAACCAAGGGAATCACTCCTGACATCAGAAACAGTAGATTTGGAGTCAGACAACTCTGCCCCTCGCCTTATTCTGGCATTCAGCAAACAGGAAAGACAAATAAGGTCTATTGTTAGGAAGCACTGGCCTATCCTTCAAACTGATAGTGTCTTGGGTGATATAATTCCCTGTGCCCCTACCATAACCTACAAAAGGGCTCCAAGTATGCACAACTGTCTAGTCAAGAATAGTCCAGAGCTGGGTAGTGGCAGTGCCTGGTTGAAACAGAAAGGTTTCTATAAATGTTCCTCTTGTAGGGCGTGCAAATTCGGGCGTGCAAATTCGGTGTTAACACCTCTTACTACCATACACCGTTTAGTTCCATGAGGAAAGCTATCCGTGGATACTACAACTGTCACAGTGAGTATGCAATATATGTCCTGACGTGCACCTGTGGCCTTCGTTATGTGGGCAGCACCAAGCTACAGGTGCACGCCAGGATCTTGTAACACTTACGTGCTATAGTCAACAGTGACAGTACTTACCCGGTAGCACGCCACTTCAAGTCCACACATAACAATGATCTGTCCAATTTAACATACTATGTTATTGATGTGGTAGCACCCCTCGCCCGAGGAGGTGACAGAGAAAAACTGTTAAGGAAAAGAGAAACCGAATACATAATTGAACTAAATAGCAAATACCCGAACGGGTTAAATACCACTGAAGACTTACATCATCTGTTGTAATTTTGCCAATTACCATATACATCCTGGTTATCTGACAACAACTTCTAGTATTAAGTCTGGAGAGTATTCACATATGGTCTTTTTTCATACTTTCTTTTCAAGGTCCTGCTGAACGTAAGAACTGGCACTTGATTGCGCCGATGTGGCACCGTATAGAAATCCAGTCAAGATTCTCAATCTATATAGATCTTGATTTATATTTGTTCCCTGTAAATAGTTACCTCTCTGTACAAACTTTATTTATGAATTGTTGATCAATGAATTATTGAAATCAACTAGCATTCTGTTTTTAGCTTACATTATTATCACTTCAGTTCTTATTTGTAGAAATCACATTTGGGTCTTAGTATATGAGTGGTGGCACGCATAATGTACATGTTCCAATCTTAGTCGTGATCAATTCATACTAGTATGATTCATGAATCTAGGATAAGTCCCTAATGCTATGGTATTGATTTAAGGAGTCATGATTTTTGTATATAATATATGTAGGATTGTAAATAGAGATAGAGTATATATTTGTATATATATTTTTTTACACAGATTGAGAGAATATATATAGATAGTATATTTTTCTAGGTGTGTATACTTTATTTTGTATATTGACTCACCGATAAATCATACATAGGACTTCAATACTTTACATGCCAATTATGTTATATCTCCTGGTATTTGCATTCATGCAGTTATTTTGTTTCAGTGCCAAGCTCACTGTTTTTAAATTTGTTTAAATTGGTGTGCACGTATATTAAATTACAAAAGTGTGTTTTTTTATATACACCATGTGACTCACAGAAATGGGTGGAGCATCACATAAAAAAAATGGTATAGGGGAGGAGCCAAGATGGCGACTGGTGAAGACGTGTAGGCTCCCGGCTCCGGCAGCTACCTTTCCTCCGCGCCGGTATCCTGAATCCTATCCTGTTATTTTTGACGGCGGAATGCGCGCTACGTTGTGCTGACTTATTTCATCTTTCCCGGGTCTCTCAGCTCACCCGGCAGCCGGAGATAAGTGATAGACGACTTTGCGCCCTGGCCCCGGGACTACGCCACCGACCGTCCCCGAGTCTGGGAGGCTGAGGGGCGGCCGTTTTGCCCGCGATCCGCCGACACTGAGAGGGTGGCAATCTCCCCCCGAGTCGGACTCCTGGTTGTGCTGCCTGCTGTGGAACGCGGCGATCAGCGCCCTGTGGTCTATTACCCCTCAAGACGCTTCGCAAGCAACGCGTCTTTGTTTGAGGCGGGTGGCGAGAGAGAAGGAGCACACGGCCATGTTGGGAAGACGTTGGATGCCTGCTCTCATGACCCGGTGCGACGGCTTGTAGCGCTGCAGTCCTCAGTTTCGACAGCCGGACCTTCATCGATTTTACGGGCTTGGAGCCCTGTGCTGTTGACTGATCGCGCTGCACTCGCCTTGCAGTTTGCTCTGTGTCTTGATCATCAGGATGGGGTCTATTGCCTCAGAGACTGGGGGCGAGCACCCGTCCCTGTCTGCCGGTTATGTCGCCCGACGAGCACTGGGGGCCAGTTTGCTTGTTCCTTTCCGGGAACATGAATGCGAGAGGCTCCAACCACCGCTCTCCTACGAAACTATCCTGGCCGCCCTATCTGACTTTAGAACGGAAATGTGTGCGGGTTTTCGAGCGCTGGGTGATTGCCTTGATATAATGGCGTCTGATCTACGGAGGGATCGTAATGTGGAGGGCCAGCCAATTCTGGGACTATCTTCATCTGAACTTACGGGGGATGCAGTGCCTTTCTTTCCTGACGGTGAAGAAGTGATTTTCTCTGCCTCTACGGACGCCTGCCACCGGTCGACCAGTGTATTTGCCTGTGATACTTTGTTTCCCTTGTCTCCGGGACTTGTCACTCTGCCGTCTGCAACAGTGTTACTGCCTCATGCCCGGGACTTGCAGCAGCTGGCCCCCTTGGTGGATTTCCCATTGTTGCCTTCATTCTGCGCTCCGGAGACCCCATATTTCCCTGATGGCCCATGGAACTTAATTGTGAAGGACAAAGGATTTACTGGTGACGTTCAATGGCCATTTTGTGTGACTGGTTTACTCTCCTTCGATATGCGGCCATGTTGGTTCTTTGTCTTGGTGGGGGCGGGCCTTCTTCATGCGCTTCATTTTGGGATCTGTCCGAGGTCGGGTCAGGGCTAGGTTCTTCTTATGCTGTCGGTTGTTTGGCTGGTTGGACCGGGATTGGAGGTGGTACACACTTGTTTAAGTCACACACGTTATAATGTCTTTCCCTAACTGCTTTTGTATTAATATCTGATTCTCAGTACTCGCAAATTGTGTGGGGATTGTGTTTCTGACTGGGGGGCCGGGAATGTTTGGATTGGCTCCTCCCCCCGCTTCACTTGTAGTTTTTGAGAGTCGCAGATTAGAATGGCCTATTCTCACTCTCTATATTTCAAAGTTATATTTTATTATTTTCTTCTTTTTTCCTTTCTTCTCTTCCTTTACTTGAACTACATTTCGGGTTCTTTATGGGGCGACAGGCACATTGTCGGGGGGGGGGGGTAGGCCGTAGCCTCCGCATTGGTGTAGGGTGGGGGGGTAGATTTTATTTTCCTTATTTAGTTTCTATGGGCCTTTTCTCTCACTTTCCTGCGCTTTCTCGTACTGTTTTCCTTTCTGGGTCTGTGATAGAGGATGGTTGGGAGTGGGTGGCGCTGGGAGTGGCAAGAGCGTGGTTCCTGTTGTCTGCTTTATTTTTCTACTGTATTGCCACTCTGATGGGGTGCTTCACGTAATTGCTGCTATTATTCCTGCTGCCTACTCATGTGGAACTAATGTACGGACTCGGATCTCCTTTACACCTATCCTTCATTGACTTTTATTTAATCGGAAAAAAACTTTAAAATTTAACCTTTACTGCTCCTTCTCCCTGGCGACATGTCTTTTCCAGCGTAACTGTTATTAATTGTTGCTATGTCACCTGATGCCGTTGGGGAACCGTATTGCTAGCACCTGTGCTCAAAAGTACTGTGGCCGGCCGGATGGTTGTGGGCCCGTATTTGTTTTTCTGTAACATGCGCAATAAAGGTTTTCAAAAATTTAAAAAAAAAAAAAATGGTATAAATTTGTTGCTGACCAGGTGCGCGGTGTGTGACCAAGAGCACAAGCTGCTCGAAACGCGTAACCTGAGAGGTTTCCAATAAATCTCCTTTACTGCAGCCTATGGGTCCGTGTCTTCATTTCTACAGCGGGAGTGTGCTGTTTGAAGATTTTTTTCCTATATATATATATATATATATATATATATATATATATATATATATATATATATATATATATATATATATATATATATATATATATATATATATATATATATATATATATATATATACATACTTCAAAACAAATATTAAACTATTAATTTTAATCTATTTTTAATTGTTATAAATATATAAACATTTACAAATAAATATGTACATATACATACACTTATGATATAAAATTTAAGAAAAATACACTGAGGTCGATTCAGATTCCGGAAAAACTGCTCCGAATAGCCGTTCGCAGCGTTTTTCCCATATGAATCGTACCCTGCAACGTCCCCCGTACGTACGACGAAGCATGATCTGTACCAGGACCAGGACTCCATATGAATCGTACAGAGACCGTACAAATCAAATCCCCGTACGAATCTCCCTCGGAACCCGCTGTACGCGACATCTGTACGGTTCGCGGCTGGTTATTTTGACCCAGCAAGTACGATTCATGTTGGGTACGCTCCGTAAAACCCTTTTTCTACGGGAGCTGAAAACAGCCGTAAAAGCAGAGTTCGCCCCGAAACAGGTACGGAACAGCCCCCCCGGGTACTGTGCGTCCACTCCATGATCGTAGGGGTACGGTGCGTACCCCTGCGATCATGGGGTGTGCGGTGCATACCCCTGCGATCATGGGGTGTACTGTGCATACACCTGCGTTCTTGGGGTGTACGTCCATCATCCCCTTTTGTATCACTTTGTTCACCCTAAGTGTGGCAGGGTATGCTCAGACGTGAGTCCCTTGTTCACTTGGCCACTGGATTCAAGATAGCCTGGCTGATGAGGATTATGAATCCGAAACCGGTCCCAGGATGCTTGTTTCCGGTCCAAGGAAGACATGGCTTGGCAGTTCGGGCTGCACTGTTCCCATGAGGCACAGGGTCAGACTGATTTGCATATAGCCATGTCTGAACTGGGGTGGCTGAGTGAACTAAAGAATGGTGATGGATTAAACCCAGATCAGTTGACTGGGGGTGAGTGTTTGATTTGTTCAAACGCTCCGTCCATCATCCCCTTTTGTATCACTTTGTTCGCCCTAAGTGTGGCAGGGTATGCTCTGACGTGAGTCCCTTGTTCACTTGGCCACTGGATTCAAGATAGCCTGGCTGATGAGGATTATGTATCCGAAACCAGTCCCAGGATGCTTGTTTCCGGTCCAAGGAAGACATGGCTTGGCAGTTCGGGCTGCACTGTTCCCATGAGGCACAGGGTCAGACTGATTTGCATATAGCCATGTCTGAACTGGGGTGGCTGAGTGAACTAAAGAATGGTGATGGATTAAACCCAGATCAGTTGACTGGGGGTGAGTGTTTGATTTGTTCAAACGCTCCGTCCATCATCCCCTTTATATCACTTTGTTCGCCCTAAGTGTGGCAGGGTATGCTCGTCCGGTCGTACGGCATGTTTACGATTCGTACGGAGAGGGCTCCGGATACGAATCGTACAGACGTTTTTTTTCCAGGATCGGAATCGACCCCATATATTAATAATAAAAACATAAAAATATTTAATATTCTTTTAACTTACATTTTACACTCCATTGAGTGTAACATTAGGGAAAGTTTTGGATAGAGGAGGGGTAAAAATAACGATTCCCACTACAGTTAGTGCAACAGTAGGGAAAATGTTGGATAGCGAAGGGGTATAAAACTATTCCCACTCGAGTAAACTTACTATTCCCACTCCAATGAGTGCAACAGTAGGGAAAGTGTTGGATAGCGGAGGGGTAAAAATTACTATTCCCACTCCACTGAGTGCAACAGTAGGAAAAGTGTTGGATAGCAAAAGGGTAAAACGTAGTATTCTTACTCCAGTTAGTGCACAATAGGGAAAATGTTGGATAGCGGAGGGGTGAAAATTGCTATTCACAATCCAGTGAGTGCAACAGTAGGGAAAGCGAGGGATAGCCTTCAAGATGCTAACCTATGCTCACAAGGCCCTCTATGACACCGGACCAGCATACCTGAACAGCCGACTCAAATGCCATGCACCCCAAAGGACCCTAAGAACAGCTTAGCTCTCCTACGCCGTGGTCCCCTGCACCAGAAAGACCAGGGCACCCATTATAATGGTGGGTGGATTGCCCCCGCCAGGCCAGCGGTGGTCACCACCGGGCTGGCGTTGCAATCCGCTCGCCATCCACTTCGGAATGACCACCCGCCATATTTGTATGGCTGCTTTTTATATGGTGGCAGTGTCTATCAGACACCGCCAGCCATATTAGCATGGGCTTTAAACAATGCCTTTCCATGGTGGCAATGCTGCCACGGAAAGGCATGCGGAGACTCCCTGCAGGGACCCGTTGCGGGCCCCCAGGGACTCCGGGGTTGTGGGGGGTGCACATGGGGGGTACCTATGGTAACCCTGAGCAGTTCCATGCACAGCATGACAGGCACCGCGCGGTGCCTGCCATGCTGTGCATGGAAGTGCACAGCATGCCTTCCTGCGATTGTGGCGGGCGGTGCTGAGTGCACCACCCGCCACAATAGTAGGAATGCAGGATGAGCCCGACACTGTGGTGGGCGCATCCTAATGCTGCCCACGGGACCCCCGCCCTTATGGCTGGAGGTCCCTTTCACCAACAGGATGGCGGGCAAAGTCCGCCCGTCATCCTAATTGGCCCCCAGTTCGCTCCTTCTCCTTCTGCACGGCCAGTGCCTGGAACGGCCTTCCACTCCACCTCAGACAGATAACATCGCTCCCCATCTTCACAAGAAACCTCAAAACCTGTCTCTTTGACAGAACCCTTCCTTGATGGCCTGGAACCTGCAAACACCCCCCCCCCCCCCCCTACCTCCCCAGCACCTTGAAACCCTTACGGGTGAGTACCACCAACAGAAAAGTTTTAAAAAACCAAAAAAATGAAAAATATATAAAAATGTTTAAAAAATCTAAAGCATAGAAACATAATATAATGTTAAATAGATATGACAAATACCTGGAAATATTATATTAAATAAATGTAACTTATTTTAACTAGAAATTACATAAATGTAATCTTTTTTATTTCCTACCCTATAACACCACACAATTCACAAAAAACATCTAAATTAAAAAAATATATACTTCCATAATTAACATAATTAACTATCTATAAAAGAAATATTATTAATTACAAAACAAATTAAGACAGATGAAAATGTATTTTAAGCCCCAAATGTTACACCTATGAATTTAAACTCACACACCCAAAAGATAAACAATTACCCTAATGTTAATTGATAAATTAATATTAATGATCAATTGATTATTAATTAATTAAACATCAGTTGCTTTTCACCATCTACCCCCATAAACCCCATAATCCACACCTAGAAATCATAACACAATTTCCATAATTCATTAAAAAAAATACATTAATATCAATTAACAACAACTTAATAATTAAGTAAAAATAAAGGACTTCCCACCCTTTACCACTATAAACCCCGCAACTCACACCTTTTTTATTTCCTACCCTATAACACCACACAATTCACAAAAAACATCTAAATTAAAAAAATATATACTTCCATAATTATCATAATTAACTATCAATAAAAGAAATATTATTAATTACAAAAACAATTAAAACAGATACAAATGTATTTACGCCTCAAATGTTACCAAAACTCACACCCCCAAAAGATACACAATTACCCTAATTAAAATTGTTAATTGATAAATTAATATTAATGATCAACTGACTATTAATGAATTAAACATAAATTGCTTTTCACCCTCTACCCCATAAACCCCATAACCCATACCTAGAAATCATTACACAATTTCCATAATTCGTTAAAGAAAAATACATTAATATCAATTAACAACTACTTACTAATTGATTAAAAAAAAAAAATTACTTCCCACCCTTTACCACTATAAACTCCACAAATCGCACCTAAAATTAATTACACAATAGCCATATTTAAATTGTAATTAATTAATCAGCATTAATTATCAAACAATTATTAATTAATTAAAAATAAATTACTTCCCACCCTTTACCACAACCTGCTCCTAAAAAAAAACACACAATTAACATAATAATTTGCAAATTAATTAATTAGTAATATTTAACAACCAATTAATATTTACTTACTAATAAATGACTTCCTACAATTAGCACTAAACAATCTAAATTAAATAAATATTAATACATTTTGAAAATTTCATTAATTTATGATAATTAAATACTTCCCACCCTTTACCCCTATACACCCCACAACCCACTCCTAAAAAAAGAACACAATTACCATAAACATTGAACAATAATTTAGTTAATATTAATTAACAACCAATTAATTATTAATAAATTACTTCCCACGATTAACACTATAAAATCTAAGTTAAATAGATATTACTATATAAAAAGTAATCATTAATTTATTATAGTTACATTTCTTCCCACCCTATTCCCCCTATAAACCCACAACCCATTACGGAACTAAAAAATGCAAAATTTAAATTAAATTAAATTAATAACTACAAAAAATTTATAGCATGTATTAAAAAACTAAAACAATACTTATACAAAAAAATTTGATCACATGCATTTAAAATGCATACTAAAATACATAGCACTACTTAAAAAAAATCGATTTTTAAACAACTACATTTTTTAAAACGATATTACTGACTTAGATATTGTTAGAAACAATATTTCTTACATTAAAGTCGATATTCTTGACCACAATATTCTTCTTGACGATATTTCTGTGCCATGATAGTTCCAACTCAATATTTGTGTAAGTCAACATTTCCAACTCAATATTCTGTCTGCATATCCTTCCTCGCAAGGTACTGTTGAAACTCTCTCCCCTGGAACGGAGGCCCGTTGCTGGATTTGATCTCATCAGGGAGGCCCAGTAGTGCAAACATCTTGTCTAAGACAGCTTGGATTTGGCGAATGCCATGGACGACACCATCTCAAAAACAGGAAACTTTGAGTATAAGTCCATTAAGACAACAGTGCTGCGGCCATCAGGGAAGATCCCGAAATAGATTCTCACTTTGGACCATGGCTCACTGCAGGGCTCCTCCGTGATGACTGGGGGGTGGAGTGGGGTCACTACAGGTGATCGTGCACGAGTGGCAGTTCCGGATCACCTCTGCATCATTCCGGGGACCCACACGCTGCTGCAGAGGCATTCTATTGTCTTGGCCATCTCTTGGTGTCCAACGTGTGCAAGATCCAAGACTTGACCCTATAGCTTGCCTGGTATGACGATAGCATGGCCGCGCAGAAGGAGTTCATGCACACCTTCACTCAGTTCACTGAGGACTCTCCATAGCTTTTGCCTTGCCTGGTGGTTCTCAGTGTATACAAAGTGTTTCCACCTTCTTGACTGCAGTGCCTCATTGACTCTAAATAGGTTGCTCTCTAGGGTTGTGGCAGTGTCAGTGCCTTGTGGCATGCCTCTTTGGAAACCATCCGTATAAACTCTTTGGTGCCCTCCTCGTCCGCTTGAGGTTGTTGCTTGTCAGCCGTGACTGGGTGCCTTGAAAGGTAGTTGGCAGGATTGCCGGCTCCTGGATGGAACACTACTTCAAAACGGTATGCTTGGAGCTAGACGGCCCACCTTTCTATCCTGGGAGAGGTCAATCTGGACGATCCAGAGAACAGGGGGATCAGCGGTTTGTGGCCATTCACCACCTAGAAATCGTGTCTGAACAGGCAGAGAAGAAAATGCTGACACGTCCATGTAATGGCAAGTGCCTCCCTATAATCTGGGTATAACTCATCTCGGTGTCTGAAAGTGCTCGGCTGGTATAGGTGATGGGCACCCACTCCTTCTCTTCTCCTTCTTGGAGGAGGACTGCACCCAGTGTGAGCGGGCTCACGCCACCTACTATTTTGGTGCACTGCTTCGGGTGAAAGTATGCCATCACTGTCTTCTCCACCAGCACCTGTTAGATGGCATGAAAAGCCGCGTTGGTGTTTAGGGTCCCACTCCAGTGTGCACCGCTGTGTGTGAGAGCTCACAGTGGCTCCGACAGGGAAGCTAGGTTTGGAATGAAGTGGCTGCAGTACGTGGCCTTCCCCAGGAAGCTGCAGACTTCAGTTGGAGTGGTGGGTACTTAAGCTGCCTGAATGGTGGCGCCTTCTTCGGATCTACCTGGAGTCCTTCTCACAAGAAGATGTATCCGAAGAAATATATGGATTTCTAATAGAAGGAGCACTTCGCCTTGTTTAGTGTAGGTCCACGGGTTGCCAGTCGCTGGAGTGCATCCTGCAAGTGTGCATGAGTGTTTGAGAACACCAGGATGTCGTCGCTGAGGTTGCTGGGATCTCCAGCACTCGGCTGGAACAGACATCGGGCTTCGGTTACACGCAGCACTCGCAGCTGCCGACGATGATTTGCCCCTTGGTACAGCGAGTTGATGCTTCAGACCAACACTGATGCCGGCAGGAGACGATGAGGTAAGCAGGCAAGGCACCATTCAGCCACCAGCCACGTCCCCAGCATGATATCTGGTGAGCAGATGCAGAGAGGCCTATCCCTTTGGCAATAAGGGCTAGGCACACACAGTATAACACTTAGGGGTCTATTAGGATGGCAGGCCGACTGGAGCGGTGCTAGGACCGGCCGGCAGTGGTGCGGCGGTCCCGCACCACCAATTAGGATGCGACCACCACCATGGCGGTCACATCCTGTATATTGAACATTGTAACGGGCGGTGTTGTATTCAGCACCCGCCACAATGTTAAGAGGGCATGCTGTGCATTTGCATGCACAATGTGACAGGCACTACGTGGTGCCCCCCACCTTGTGCATGCAAATGTTGGGGAGTACCATGGGTACCCCCAAGTGCAGCAACCCCCCCCAACTTCCTGGGCGTCCACATCAGGCCCCAAAGGCATTCTCTGCATGCCTTTCCATGGCAGAGTCTCCGCTATGTAGAGGCATGGGACCTCCATTATCCTAATATGGAGGCACCGCCACCATATTGCATGTGTTTTCCGCATGGTGGGAAATCTGGCGGATTGCCTACCGGTGGAAAACTGGCATATGGTCTTTCTGTCTGTCTGGGTCCCCACCGCCATTGTAATATGGAGGGGGGAAATCTTAGGCGGGTGAACAGAAAAGGCGGGCGGATCACCACCGCCAAACGGGCGGTGGCGATCTGCCCGCCATGCTAATAGACCCCTTAGTTTGGCCAAAGACCTCAAGCGGTCTTCAGGCCGTTTATTTATCTCCTCGGTGGTGCCCGCCCTGAGGAATGTTACAGGTGCAACAATGTTTCGGAGAGCAAGGATGGCTCTCTACAGAAACGACCCACACAGAATTGACATCACAATTGGAGCTGAATCTGATGCACAAACTCATTTTGGTACAAATTAGAGGGAAATTTAGGAACATAAAGTCGGTGGATTTAATTGCTCATGCATTTAGTTAGGTGAACACGTTGCAAGCTAATAGCCAATTTGTACTTTAAAAATCAAGAGTCTCTGCCCTGACTAGTGTTACCATGCAAACATCCCCTTGTTCCTTCACGGTAATGAACTCACCCTGAGAGCTCTCCTGGTGCAGTGACTTCACACTGGGATCTGGTCTTACTGTGGAAACAATTAAAAGTCTCAGAGTTATAAAGAAGTGCCAGAAAGGCTGTAAATTGTAAATCATTCTGTGTTCTCAGCTTCCAGCTGCTTGCTGTCAGCGAACAGGCTGTCATTTCTTTGCCATTAATTGCCTGCCTGCCCTTCTCTGCTGCAAATCTCTCCTGAAATACAGTGATGCTTCTGCTCCAATATTTTTCCACTTAAGGAGCTGAACAGAAGAAAGTAATTTGACAAATGATAAATGAGAGGGCCAGGCAGCATCTGATGACTCCTGTGATGCTTTCTGGTCCTCTTTAAATGGTGCCTGTTGCCAAATTAACTTCTCCTGCAGTTGCCATCAACATGATGAATTCTTCCACCCTACCTGTAGCTTGACATCTGTTGGTCGAACCCCCAGGGCAATGTAGGGCTTCCGATTGCGAATGTAGGTGAATTTCAACCAGGAGATTTCCCAAAGTCCTGCTGCCTTTTACAGTCCGGTAGTGCTGAAGTAGGCCCGCTTCAGCGGAGCAAGCCTGATATGAGGCTGACCTTACCTCAGCCCTACCGGCCTTACAGCCCTGAGAATGGCATGAGACTGACTTTGACCCAGCTCTACTAGCTTTACTGAGGCCCTGGCCTGTATACGAGTTGGATCATGAAGTGGGTAAGAGAAAGCTTTAATAAATGTTGGCCATGTACAGCAACCACCAGCACCTCACCTTGGCGTGGCTGTCCTCTTCAGGATATTGACTAAAGTAGATGTAGAGGGTGCACAGCTGTATATCAAAGAATTCTTTAAGAAAATGGTTCTCTCAGTGGGGTTCACTCCTTGGATGCGTTTCCGTCGAAACGCCAAACTAAATCACAAAGAGTCGCCTCATGTTAAATCCGTACCAACGCGCTTACCGTTGACACTCGTATTTCCCTAGTGCACGCCATTACGGCAGCATGTTCCGACTTCGTTTTAACCCTTGTTTATTTCTTTACATTCATCTCTAGTTTGTTCTTAACTGGAACATCTCACTCATTTTGTTAGCCTTTTGCACGTTACTCTTGTCTTTTACGTTCCATTTACAACTTCGGCATGTGATTATTTACCTTTATTCACCATCATTTCACCTAGTCTCTATCACTTAAGGTATTTTTCTTTGTGCAGCCCATCCGCACGTTTCCAATCACTGTTAATCTCTTCTTCTTTTAGCGCTCCTTGAAAAAGGGCGTTTTAGCCCGAAATGCATCGGAGCTACATGCTTGAAATGAGTTTTGGATTACAAATCAAACGTTATTGATATGAATACAAATATCATCAACTTCTAAAAAGTATAATTTGAACAAAAAATAAAACTTTCAATCCTACAGTGGAATCATTGTTTTTGAACCACCCAGGTGTGCCTCCTTTGGATGTACCCGCATGTTTCTTGCGCACACGGCTCTTCAGGATATTGCCAGACATAGCTCAACATTCCAGAGAAAAGTGCTAGCGACATAGAGAACCTGAGGAAAGACCCCCACCCTTTTAATGGATACCAAAAGAAGTTAAGAATGATGTCCAGAAAGAAAGAAAAGTCACAAAATAAGAGTGGGAGAATAAGGAGAAGTGTGGCTCACTGGTTAGAGCGACAGACTCTGAAGCAGAGATCTGGCCCGGGACCAGGGTTCAAGTCCCGACGCTGCAGTGTCTTGGGCTCAATGTCCGTGGACTCGATAATTTTCACCTCAGTGCCTATTCTAATCATGGGTCCCACTCTGCAACTCTGGGCAATAGCTTTCTTAATCTCCACAACGCCCCAACAACACTGGGATGCCTGGCTTCACCTTGGGGGTGCCCAGGAGGGGCATCTCACAGGGAGAGCCAGGAAGGGTTCCACAGTGTTATACAGCACCGGGACGCCCCATTGCTGGGGCAGCTGTGCGCTTTACAAGTATACTACATTTACATTTACATAAGGCAAAGGAGTAGGCAAATACAAAATAAAATAAGAGGGAACAAAATGGGTGAACAACAAGCAAACAAGTTGAAACAGGGGAAGAAATGAAACACACCCCTGAACCAATCAATCAATCAATCATTTGTAAAGTGCACTACATACCCGCGAGGGTCTCAAGGCGCTGGGGGCGGGGGCGCTACTGATCGAATGGCCAGGTCTTGAGTATCCTCCTGAAGGTCAGCAGGTCTTGGGTCTGTCGTAGGTTCAGTGGGAGGGTGTTCCATGACTTGGCGTCGAGGTGGGAGAAGGATCTCCCACCCGTGATTGTTCTTCAGATGCGCGGGACGGTGGCGAGTGAGAGGTCGGCGGAGCGTAGCTGGCGGTTGGGGATGTAGAAGGAGAGCCGTATGTTGAGGTAGGCTGGGCAACCAGAAAGACTAACATAACAGAAAGTCTTTGAAATGACTTGAGGTAGGAGCACAGCGTGGTGCTGCAAGCAATTTAGCAAAAGACACAAAGTTGATGGACAGAATGCAGAACAAATCAAACATTCTCCCCCAGTAAATAGACCTTGGTTAAATCTATAGCTCTTTTGCTCACCATGCCACCCCAGTTTAGACCCACGTATATGCAAATCAGTCTTGACCCTGTGCCTCATGGGAACAGTCCAGACCAAACTGCCAAGCCAGGTCCTCCCTGGACCAGAAACAAGCAGTCTTGAAGAGACCGTTTAAACTGATGAGGTTTGAAATAAAAACATCAGGGACGAGCTCCCAATTATGTCAACAAGGATATCTAAGTATTCAATACCATAACATGCCTATTTTGTAAAGCAGTCACCGCCCACAGTGGCCACTTGGGGCTAGTATGTTCTATTTGTGGCAGATTGTCTGTTACTATTGTGGTGTATGTGAGGCCATGCATGGTCAGAAACTTAAAGGCAATTGCCTGCAGTGAATGCATTGGTGTAAAGGGCAGCTAGGCCTTCATGGCCCATAGGGACCGGTGGAGGAAGAAGAAGACTTAACGTATTGGGGTGATTGCAGCTCCAGAGTTCTAGAGCACTTCATGATAAGTGCTGGTTGTATAGTTTTGAATATTTTCAATTACTATTCATCAAGATTGTCGCTTTTTATCATGCAATAGCAGAAGGAGGCCACTGCGCCTGCCCTCTATGACAGACACAGACAACTGGAAGTAGGGACTCCTGAGAAAGGAGGAGAACCCTACAATGGGCAGTGACAGGTGCATCTAAAAAGCTTAAGCCAAAGGGAAACCCCTACAACAGAACAAGGTAGGAGAAGAACTCTAAACCAGCCTGAAGACATATGAGCTTCTGAAACAATACAGAATTCTGTAGGGATCTCTAATATTGGAGACCAAAATACCTAAAAGAGGCAAAAGCCAAGTTAGATAACAACTCTTGTCAAGAGTACAGGTCTTAAAAACATGTACAAACCCCCCATGTCAGACTTGAGTCACTGGACTAGTACAATCTACACAGTGCCAACCCATCGGAAAGCAAGTAGCTTGGCTTGGGACTCCTATGACCTAAGAACTGGCTGCTAATTTTCAGTTCTAGAGTAGAATCAACAAGTTGCCTGGCCACCATGGACCACAAATCTTAAAACTGCCTATAATGAAATGAAATGAAAATGCGATTTATAGAGCGCTGCAGTTGCCCTGAGGCGTCCAGGTACACTTAGGGTCAAATCTAAAGTCTGGGAGATAGGATACTCTGGCAGAAATGAGATAGATGACCCTTTTGACATATTACAAGTGTATCTGGTTCATCGTATTACAAGTGTTATTGTCTCATGGCACTCGCAATACAATACAATACAATAGAAGGGATATCCGTGAATTTTTAACTGACTATCTGTACTCCTAACTCTAAATATTTTAATGTAGTTATATAAGAGGAAGGTTATCAATTTGTAACAAGGACAATTACTAATATACGAATCTGGAGATATGTAGGTACATTAGCCACTATATCAATCGTGAAATTGTTACATCCACCAAAGGACACTAACAAAAGTCTTAATTTTAATTTTCACTTAGTATATATATTGTCTATAACATATAACTTCTAAAGCTGTGATTTTTATATAAAAGGCAGATCCTGGCCCCTTGTGGCTCTGGTGGGTCTAGGAATATTCTAATGTGGCATCCTGGAGGTCAGCCTGATGTACTGAAGTCATAAAGGTTGATAAGATACATTTATGATTCAGAATCATTTGTCATCATATGTCCTGTCAACATATGTTTTGATCAATATATCTTTATGCTGACTAAATCAGCAACTGGAAAAGTGGTGTCCCGATGGCATGGAAATTTGTCTCATGATCAGAAAGATAGGGCCTGTTTCTGTAGGGACCTTGCAGTGTTCATACAGAGATGTAGCCTCACTGTAGGAAACTGCTTGATGTGCCATTACTGGTACCCAATCAACAGAAATACAACTAAGAGAATAAGAATGAAAGGAAGAAACCAAGAACTTGGCATCTTGCTCACCTGACATGGAGCAAGCAAGGTGGTCTTCCTTCTCCACATAATCTTAACCACAAGCAGCACTGTCTATGAACAGTACCTTTGACTGTGGGAGGGGTAATCAGGATGTTTATGAAGGGTTGGACAACACGCAATGGGGATCTTGGCCAGCAAAGTGAGTTAAGCAGCCCTGTGCTAGTCTCTTCTGCAGGCACTGCTGCATGTAGACAAGAGACCAAATGTCTTCAATCAATTAATCAATCAAGGATTTATAAAGCATGGCAAATCACCCATGAGGGTCTCAAGGTGCTGGATTTGCTAACTGCTTTGTGGTGATCTGTTCATTCAAGAAAATAACAAAAAGAGGGAGGGAGAGGAGGAAGTGGATTCTGTCTCCCCTAGTAATCTTATTAAACAAGAAGGAATCCACTCTTTATAGTGGTAGTGATCCCTACAATGGTGGGGAGCACATAGTGTTGAATAAATTCCCCTCACACACCAACAGGCCCCTTATCCGTCGGATCCGCGTTGAGGGGATGACAGCCTACCAGACTTGGCAGTAACCGTTGCTACATTGAGCAAGAAGACAAAAGAATCCCCAATACCACGCCTTGGCTCATGAGGCCAGTTAGCCTTTATAAAGAAGTTCTGTATTAATAACGCCAATTGGGCGCAACACACTACATTCAGTATAACACGATTAGGTACATTTCACCTAATTTATTTTTGTAGAGCACACTTTGACATCTGCATACATGTGAGTAAGGTGGGGATAATAGTGCACATCCTGGTCCTGAAGAAGGAGTCCTTGTCACTCCGAAACATGTCGACGCACTTTAGAGGTTGATGTACCCTAATTAGTACAAACAACCTCACACTGCACTTTTTTAACGATACCAGCCGAGGGCCTAATAAAAACGTTTTATTATTTTTTTCTCCTACGAGCCAGGTATCTTTTAACTATCACTGTCTTTCACCTCACCACTCACATTTGTTTCCCTCACACACATCAACACTAATTATGAGCGCAAAATCCGTTCCGCTTGCGGATTTTGCGAATTTTCGGTAAATTTGCGATCCGCGAACTCCCGCGAATTTACCGCGAATTCGCAAATCCGCGAGCGGCGGATTCCGGGGGCAAAAGTTGAAGCCTGGCTGGCCTGTCAACTTGTAACTATTTTAGGATGGCGCCGGCAAGCTGCCAGCGCCATCCTAAAATAGTTACTAAGTTAGCTTCAACAGGAAGCTCTAATAGATAAAATAAAGCAGGTGCTCGCACCTGCTTTTTTTTTATCTATTAGAGCTTCCTGTTGAAGCTAATTTAGTAAGTATTTTAGGATGGCGCTGGCAGCTTGCCGGCGCCATCCTAAAATAGTTACAACATGCCCTTCCTGTAGCGTCGTCGAGGCAGGTGTGCCTTCTTCACAAATCTACCGTGGAAAATCAGCTGTGATGCTGGATAGAGGCTTTTGCATCCGTGACTTTCACGAGCGCAATACCCGTGCTGTTTCTGTGACCAGGAGCTTATTTCTCTTCATCTGCTGAACTGATCTTTCTCTGACCTTTTATACACACAAGAAGCATGTTGAACGCGCATGGTAGCCCTGCCCGTTTGGCCCCGCCCACACACTCGCGGTTTGCACCGTCTTCCCGCCATTCACCCACTATGATGGACAGCTCACTCAAGGGACCCCTGCGCCCTTCGGGGCGATTGCATAGTAACACACACATGGTCGCTCGAAC
This sequence comes from Lissotriton vulgaris, assembly GCF_964263255.1. NCBI lineage: Eukaryota > Metazoa > Chordata > Amphibia > Caudata > Salamandridae > Lissotriton > Lissotriton vulgaris. The sequence goes on from NC_141699.1 coordinate 21,513,029, forward strand.
TAGTTGATGCTCAAATCCAGTGACTCATTCATTAGCCCAAAAACAATCGTGAGCGTCGTCGAGGCTGGACAGGTGTGCCTTCTTCCCAACTCTACCGTGGAAAATCAGCTGTGATGCTGGATAGAGGCCTTTGCATCCTTGACTTTCACGAGCACAATACCCGTGCTGTTCTTGTGACCAGCGGTTTCTTTCTCTTCATCTGCTGAACTGATCTTTCTCAGACCTTTTATACACACAAGAAGCATGTTGAACGCGCATGGTAGCCCTGCCCGTTTGGCCCCGCCCACACACTCGCGGTTTGCACCGTCTGCCCGCCATTCACCCACTATGATGGACAGCTCACTCAAGGGACTCCCATTCGCCCGTCGGGGCGATTGCATAATAACACACACATGGTCGCTCGAACTAGTTAATGCACAAATTCAGTGACTCATTCATTAGCCCAAAAACAATCGTGAGCGTCGTCGAGGCTGGACAGGTGTGCCTTCTTCCCAACTCTACCGTGGAAAATCAGCTGCGATGCTGGATAGAGGCCTTTGCATCCTTGACTTTCACGAGCACAATACCCGTGCTGTTCTTGTGACCAGGGGTTTCTTTCTCTTCATCTGCTGAACTGATCTTTCTCAGACCTTTTATACACACAAGAAGCATGTTGAACGCGCATGGTAGCCCTGCCCGTTTGGCCCCGCCCACACACTCGCGGTTTGCACCGTCTGCCCGCCTTTCACCCACTATGATGGACAGCTCACTCAAGGGACCTCTGCGCCCGTCGGGGCGATTGCATAGTAACACACACATGGTCGCTCGAACTAGTTGATGCTCAAATTCAGTGACTGCACTCGCTTGGAAGCCCCGCCCCAAATCCGCGGATCCGCAAATCCGCAAAATCCGCGGATTTTGCAGATCCACGATCCGCAAATCCGCAAAATCCGCGGATCGTGTATCCGCAAAATCCGCCCATGCTTAATCAACACATAGTCTACTCTCAGTGCTCCTACGTAATCGTGAGCATGACACCAAGGGGTCTGTTGGTGTTTGAGGGGTATTTATACAACACTATGTGCTCCCCACCATTGTAGGGATCACTACCACGATCTGTTCATTCAGTCACAATGAGGGAAAAACAAGGAGAAAGCAGTGAAAACAGGGTATAGCAAGCCGAAAAGCCAAAAAAATAAAGGGAGGGAAAAGTCAGGAGAAAGCAGTGAAAATGATGGAAAAGCAGGAAGGCACTCAAAAAAGAGGTGAAAAGTAGAAAGTAGTGAAAAAGAGGGAAAAGCAAGGAAGGCACTCAAAAAATCGGGGTAAAGTCAAGGACAAAGCAGTCAAAAATGAAGGAAACGCAATGCGAAGGCTCTCAAAAAATTTGGGAAAAGACAAGGAGAAAGCAGTGAAAACTAGTGTCAGTTCCTCCACTAAGGCAGAGTGGTGTTGCCCCACTGCTCTCAGAGCTGGAAAAAAAGAAAAAGAAAATGATAATAGCATTTTTATTATCAGTTTATTTTTTGGAGCTATAGGACTTGGTTAGGGTGGGGCAGTTCTCCAACGGGACGTAATACACAGCCTGGGTGTAGAACATGCCCAAGCTCTCAATCCACGTCTGAGCACCAATCCATGGTGCTCAGACCAATCACAATGTTGCATTGCAGCATTCTTGTTGGCTTAGGGGAGCCTGTGTGCTTTTGGGACTCGTCAGTGAAGCAACTACAGAGGGACAGAGGCGGCCACGAGGAGGTGTTTCTTTTTAAAAAATATTTTGCCCTCCCCCCACCACCCCAGTTTAAGAAGAAATTTTGAAGAAAAATGGCCAAGAAGGTAAAATTCAGTGGGACAAGGCAGCCAGCTCTGTCCAAGGGGGAGACTTAATCATCATGAGCTGCTGAATGAAGTTGTGGTGAAAATTTCTATGTTTGGATTTAGTCACTTGAAAATTTCCCGCAGGACATAGCTGCAGACTGTATCCAACAGGCGCTCTATGAGGCAAGCTACTGCATTGCATAGGGAATTGGAGGCGATATGACGCTCAGTCAGCGATTCGTGGTCCATTCAGCAGTGGGGATGCGTTGAGGGAGATGTGCCAGTTCTGATCGGTGCAACTTCATTGATGAGTGATTTTTAACAGTTGCAGCACTTAATACCCACTTCCAAGGGCCCAGGACTGGATTGGAACTACTTGGCATGGCAAGACTTGCTGCAAGCAAAACTAGGTGCTGTTGAAGTTGGATGAGAAGTCTTTGATATCCCGGAGACTTAGAATTGAGCACAAGTCAGCATGCCCTTGGAGTCACCTGGGTTCAAATGAGATGGGTTTTTTCCTTTCTCAGCAGGGCAGAGGGTAGCAGGCAGCAGAGCAGCACAGCAGAAAATCAGTTCTTCCAGATCAGCAGTCCAGAAGAGTGGCAGTCCTTGTAGCAGCATAGCAGTCCTTCCTCCTGGCAGAGTTCTTCGCAGGTCCATATAGTGTCTGATTTGGTTTGGTCAAATACCCAGTACTTATACCCAGTTGTTCCTTTGAAGTGGGGGTGACTTCAAAGAGGGGCTTTGAAGTGCACATAGGGCTTCCCTCCCAGTTCTGGCTCCATGCCAACTCCAGGGGCGAATGCAGATTTTTTGTGTGGGGACAGGACATGGGACAGGACACAGCCTATTCAGGTGTAAATGTCACCTCCTCCCTCCCATCCTGCTCAGAGTCACCCATCAGGATATGGAGGGCCACTCAGTCACATCTAAGCTCCATTTGTGTGTGGCTGTCTAGAAGGAATGCACAAAGGTACAGCTGCCACACATTCTAGACGTTATTGGAGACAGGCTGCCGGCACACAGGGCTCTTTCTAAAAGTGGCATTTTTAAAAGGGTAATGGAAAAATCAACTTTATCAGTAAAGAGATTTAACATTACCATTCCAATGATATGAAACATGACAGATCTACTCCACTCAATCATGAGCGCTTATAAGTATAATAAGGAATTACCAATGTTAACCGATGAGAGGGAGAGACCTCACAGTACTCAAAAACGAATTTGTGTGCTTTTCACTACTAGGACATGCAAAACTTAAACGTACATGTCCTACCTTTTGATTACACAGCACCCTATCCTATGGCCTATCTAGGGTCTATCTTAGGGGTGACATATGTAATAAAAAGGTGGTTTAAGGGTTGGCAAGGGGTTTGAAATGCCAAGTTGACATGGCAATGTAAACTGCCCATACGAGCTCTTCAGTGGCAGGCCTGAGACACGTTTAAAGTGCTACTGGAAAGGGGCGACCATTCGGTCCCCCCGAACGTATGGCTGAGTACCCCGAGCCCCCCGGGAAGCCATTTTTGGGCGGGAGGCGAGCCTCGGCTGGTATGCCCAAAGCGGCGTAGCCGGGGCGCGCTTTTTCCCGCCCTAGAGTGGGCTGGCCTAGACACTGACGCGGACGGCCACGCCCTAGGGGCAGGCAGGGGCGGGTTTTACGCCCGCCCTGAAGACGGATAAAAGGAGCAACAAGCCAAGAACGCATCCTCTTGTTCCTGTGCTCTGAAGCTGCACCCCCTCGCTGCACGTGAGCTCGAGACGGAACGAAGAGCCAATTTTGAGCGTGGTAATCTTTCTTGTTTGTCTTACAGATACTCTGTTGGAGAATGCCTAAGAAAGTTGGGAAGCGAATGACTACCGACCAGATGCTGCGTGTTCTTATGAAAGAAGTGACCGACCTAAAGAAGCGAATGGCGGAGAAAGATGGGGAAGAGGGACCGAAACGTCCGTTGGCTGGAGCAGCTCCAGGAGGAAAAGGCAAGAGGCCCAGAAGGGGAGCAGCTGGAGGGGACATCCCGGTTCCCTGTACCCCACTCGAAGAGCCAACTCCGGTGCCGGCGGAGGGGAATCCGATTCCCGTGGTGGTCACCCTAGTGTCCGGGGAGGATATGCCGCCCGAGCTGGCAGCACAATTAGCAGCGTGGTTGGGTAAAAATAACGAGGGCGCCACGGCTGACGACGCACGGGTTTTGATGAGGCAACTGCGCGAAACAAGGGAGGCGGCTAAGGCAGCATCGCCAGTCATCACGCCGGCCGCGGCAGGAGGAAAGCCACCTGGGATAGGCTCAGCCGCAGATACAGCTTCCGGTTCAGGTAAGCGGCCATTGCCGATTGCGAGGGATGAGTCTGCCCCGTCAAGAAGGGAAAAGTTGGGTCAACATGTCCCTCTAGCTATTAAGGAGAAGATATGGGCAGATGAGTATGTAAACATTTTCTCATTACTTACCGATCATTATGAGATGGAATATGTTAAGAGCCAAAAGGAGCTCATGCATCCGAGTGTTTGGCGCGCAAAGATGGCCGCCTTCAAGGTAAATGAGAACATTGGCAATTGGGGCAAGGCGTGGGGGATTTTTACATCCATCCTGGGCGAACGTAGGCCCAAATTACTGTCTGAATTGCCGATTTATCAGTCACGGATCATGGGGTATTCCGTGTCACATGGGGGCAATCAGTGGTTCTGTTACGATAATATTTTCAGAAAAGCGAAAGAACATGATAAAAACTTAACTTGGGATTGTTACGATTCTGTGTCATGGTCAAAAATGGCGGATACTGGTATGTTGAGTTTGCCATTAGTAGGGAGTAGTGTGGGGGAGTCCTCCCGCCAATATTCTGGGACCTCCTTTCGATCAGGCCCGAGTAACGAATACCAGTCCAGGCCGAACGGCACCACAGGTAAAAAGGGGAGTTGTTGGAACTTTAACAGGGGTAAATGTACGAGGCCCCAGGGGTCATGCAAATTTAGGCACGAATGTAGCGGGTGTGGGCAAGCGTCCCATCCTGAGTCCATGTGCAGAGCCAAAACGGGTGATAACGGGGGTAGAGGAGGCGCCAAACAGGTCTGAAATAGTCCGAGGGGCGCCTTTACCTACTCCGATTGATACCATGGCAATGATTCCTTGGCTCAGCGATTACCCGGACCACGCTTCCGCTGGGGTGTTGCGGAACGGGTTTTCATATGGTTTCCGCATCCCAGTGGGGGAGTTTCAGGGTCTAGCGAAATGCAAAAACCAAATATCAGTCTTGCAGCACACGACCGTGGTACAGGAGAAGATTGGGAAAGAGGTGGCTCGAGGTCGAGTCGCCGGTCCGTTTAATGTACCACCGGTTGTTAACTTTGTTTGTTCCCCCTTAGGGGTGGTCCCCAAGAAGGACCCGGGTGAGTTTCGGCTGATACATAATTTATCAGCCCCACGTGGTCTTTCCGTAAACGATGCGATAGACCCGGCAGTGTGTTCAGTACGGTATGCATCTTTCGATGAGGCCGTAGCCATTTTGAATCGCCTAGGGCCCGGTGCGCTGATGGCGAAATCTGATATCGAGTCAGCGTTCCGGTTGCTCCCGGTACATCCAGACGATCAGCGTCTTCTTGGTTTCACGTTTCAGGGACACTATTACATGGATAGATGTATGCCAATGGGGTGCTCTATATCTTGTTCCTATTTCGAGCAGTTCAGTTGTTTCCTGCAATGGGTCTTCACAAGGAAGACGGGGTTTCATCAGGTTATGCATTATCTCGATGACTTTTTGTTTCTAGGGGCAGCCGGGGATCCGGAATGTGGTCAGGCTTTGAATGAATTTTGTGTCTTAATGAACCATTTTGGTGTGCCATTGGCACCCGGTAAGACGGTGGGTCCTTCGACTTGCCTCGAGTTTCTGGGGATCGAGCTCGACTCGGAGGAGGGTTGTTTTCGTTTACCAAGAGAAAAAGTGCTTAGGTTCAGGGCATCCCTGGTGACGTGTATTAGTCAGTCTAAGGTTAAGTTGCAGCAATTACAACAATTGGTGGGACAGCTGAATTTTGCCCTCAGAGTAATACCGATGGCCCGCCCCTTTTCCCGCTCGATCGCTCAGGCCATGGTCGGCCTGAAGGAGGGTCACCATCGCACGAGGCTCTCGGCCGAGGTTCGCCAGGACATGCGCATTTGGTTGGCATTTCTGGCGGATTTCAATGGTCGAGTTGTCTGGAACAAACCGGCGGTGTCCTCCGAGGAGCTGGGGCTGTGGACAGATTCGGCAGGGAGCATTGGTTTTGGTGCCATCTTTGGCACACAATGGTCGGCTCAAAAATGGCCGTCATGGTGGCATGAGGATGGGTTGACGAGTAACATTGCTTTTCTTGAACTGTTCCTCATTCTGGTGGCCCTGAAAACTTGGCCTGAGGGGTTTAGAGATCACTCTGTGGTATTCTGGTCTGATAACATGACCGTGGTTGAGTGTATCAATAGCCAGGCGGCACGATGCAAATGGATCCTGAGGCTGCTGAAAGAAATTGTCTTGTTGTGTATGCAATTGAATGTCCTATTTAAGGCAAGACATGTGCCGGGGGTGATGAACCAAGCGGCTGATGCGCTTTCTCGTTTCCGTATGCAGGCCTTCTGGGGTTTTCTGCCCACAGCGGACCCGGTGGCGGCACCCTTTCCCGAAGCTCTCTGGTCTCTCGGTGCCCCGAACTACGAAACCTCGTGGGAGAGAGTTTAGCACCCAGGACAAGGAAGGCATATGAAGGGGCGTTTCGTTCCTATTTGGCCTTTTTGGGGGTATAGAGACAAAATATCGACTCCAAAATATCGACTGGACATAATATCGAGTTTTTAATATAGACTGGACAAAATATCGACTGGACATAATATCGACTACAAAAATATCGTTTTTCAGGTAAGTGAAGTAATATCGACTGTATAAAATATAGATAGCAAAAATATCGATTTTTTAATAATTTATAATATTTTATAGTGTATTTTTATGTAATAATATGTGTGAATAGTGTGTATTAATGTTATAAAATATTTTATTACATGAATTTTGTTTTTATAATAATTGCGTAATGTAATTCTGTAGCGGGTTGTGGGTTTATAGGGGAATAGGGTGGGAAGTAATTTAATAATAATTAATTAATTAATATATGTGTGTTAATATTTTTAATTAATAATTAATTGATAATTAATTAATATTAATTAGTTAATTAATTAATATAATTTTGAACATATTTTGTATTAGTAAATAATTGTTAATTAATTAATTGTAATTGGTTAATTACATTAATTAGAGTACATTTTTAATATATATAATTTTGTGTAATTTTTAAGTAATTAATTTTGAAAAAATAATATTAATTAATAAAATAATTACAGCTAATGTTCTAATATATTTACTTTATTGTTATTGTTAATTAATAATTAATTGCTAATTAAATAATATTGATACATTTTGGGTAAAGGAGCATTTTTAGGGTTCAGGGTCAGTTTTCAGTTCATGGGTAAAGGGGTATTTTTAGGGTTCAGGGTCAGTTTTCAGTTCATGGGTAAAGGGGTATTTTTAGGGTTCAGGGTCAGTTTTCAGTTCATGGGTAAAGGGGTATTTTTAGGGTTCAGGGTCAGTTTTCAGTTCATGGGTAAAGGGGTATTTTTAGGGTTCAGGGTCAGTTTTCAGTTCATGGGTAAAGGGGTATTTTTAGGGTTCAGGGTCAGTTTTCAGTTCATGGGTAAAGGGGTATTTTTAGGGTTCAGGGTCAGTTTTCAGTTCATGGGTAAAGGGGTATTTTTAGGGTTCAGGGTCAGTTTTCAGTTCATGGGTAAAGGGGTATTTTTAGGGTTCAGGGTCAGTTTTCAGTTTTTGGGTAAAGGGGCATTTTTAGGGTTCAGGGTCAGTTTTCAGTTTTTGGGTAAAGGGGTATTTTTAGGGTTCAGGGTCAGTTTTGGGTTTTTGGGTAAAGGGGTATTTTTAGGGTTCAGGGTCAGTTTTGGGTTTTTGGGTAAAGGGGTATTTTTAGGGTTCAGGGTCAGTTTTGGGTTTTTGGGTAAAGGGGTATTTTTAGGGTTCAGGGTCAGTTTTGGGTTTTTGGGTAAAGGGGTATTTTTAGGGTTCAGGGTCAACAAATAAGATTTTAAAAAATTATTTTTATTATTTTCATTTATTATTTAATTATTATAATTTAATTTAAGTCGTTTTAAGTATATTTTAGTAATTAAAATTTAATATTAATTTAATTTAACACTGTTTTTAATGAAGTCGATATTTTTTACATCTATATTTTTGTTAACGATATTTTGTACTCGATATTTTTGTACTTACCTGTTTGTAGATGCAAACTCGATATTTTGACTGTCGATATTTTGTCCACGATATTTTGGCAACTCGATATTTTGTCCGTCGATATTATTTCAGTGATCCCTTTTTGGGGACTGCTGGAGGGGAGCTTTGGGGCCAGGAGGAGTGGGTAGTAAATTTCCTGCTGTCTTTACATCAGGCAGGCAAATCTGTGGCTACTGCCCAGAGGCATCGGGCAGCCATTTCCTTTATGGCTAGGGCTTATGGGATCCAGGACCCGACAGCGTCTTTCGTTGTACAAAAAGCGCTGCGTGGGTGGCAACGCCTTGAGGGTCGCAGAGTAGATGAACGGCGCCCGATAGGTCTGGATAGGCTGGCCCTGTTATTATCTGTACTCCCTTCAACGTGTTCATCCCAGTATGAAACAGTGTTATTCCGAGCCGCTTTTGCGCTGGCATTCCATGGGGCTATGCGGGTAAGCGAACTAGTGGCGAGGAACAAGCGGGATGTGACGGGGGGACTGTGCCGAGAGCACGTTCAGGTCAGAGGGGAGACAATGTCCATCTCGTTTGTCAGGTCCAAGACCGACCAGGGTGCGATGGGGGACTGCATAATCATACAAAGGATCCCCGGGTCCTCCATGTGCCCGGTAAGTTGCGTAGAGGAATATTTAGCGCAAAGGGTGGCATCATGGGGGGGGACATTGTTGCGACACGCTGACACCACCCCACTGACGAGGTTTCAGTTTCAGCGGGTGCTTGCGATGTCAATCTTCGCTGCGGGCTTGAACCCCGGCGAGTTTGGGACCCATTCCTTTCGGATAGGGGCTGCTACAGAGGCTACAGCCAGGGGTCTGAATGTCGAACAAGTTAAACGTGTGGGGCGTTGGTCCTCGAACTGTTATAAAAGGTATGTGCGGTTGCACATGTTGTGAAGCTGTAATGATGTACTCACGCTTCTTGTTTTCTTTGGTTTTCAGTTGCGCAAGCCTACGAGGCGGGGCGGACTGTCCAGTCGACCCAACACCGGGTCAGCGGTCAGACATCACCGGCTGTGAAAAAGGAGGTGTGGGTCGTGGGCCACTCATACGTGAGGCGTGCCGCGGACGTATTCAAAGCAGGTGACATGATTCACGTGGCTGGGGAATACGGGTACAGTGTGTCCTTCTACGGAAAGGGCGGGCTCTGTATTGACCAGTTTCAATCATTTTTTGAGGGTTTGTTAGGGCGGACGAGGTCACCGCCGTCTGTAGTCATAGTACATCTTGGGGGCAATGATTTGGTGACCACTGGTAGACGACTTCTTCTTGAGGCGATGCTTTCCACGGTAAGTTGGTTGGCAAGAAGAGTTCCAGGGTGCACAATAGCATGGTCCCATATGATCCCACGGAAAGTGTGGCGGGGGGCTGTTTCTGTTTCTGCTCTGAATCATTCAGTGAGAAAAATTAATAATAAAGTGAGTAGATTGTTCCGTTCAAGTACACTGCATTCTATTTCGCATGGTTGTATTAAAGGGGACAGTATGTATTTGGGGGATGGTGTTCATTTGTCCCGGGTGGGGAACGAGTTACTCATAGGAGACCTGATAGCTTGGCTGGGGACTTTAAGACATGACCTTTAGGTAGGAGTGTGTGGGGGGTCCGGATAGCCGGTCAACTATCCGGCCTGTGGCCGTAAGGTCATGATCGGTGAGCACTAATTGGTAGATCCCTATGAGTGGGCGTCACCCATTACGGATGGGAGCGCTCGAGGGAGGTGGCCATTGGCCCCTCAACGGGTAGGCGGTCCCTTCTAAGGATGGGACGCCGAAAGGAAAGGAAAGGCGGTCAAGGCCCCTTCCTGGGTAGGAGGGGCTACAGCCCCCTCCTGGGGAATTTCCCGGGGCCAGGATATCTGCGACGGCAGATGTGGTAAGTTGTGTGGGGTTTGGGAGGGGGTCTACGCTACCTTCTAGATACCTCACACGAGTCCTCGGACGACCTTTAAGTGGCGCCAAGTTTATTGGGGCCCCCGTCAAGTCAAGGGAAATTGGTAGTTGCACTTGAGGTACACCTCTGTGCGGTCGCCCCTCATAAGTGAGGGGGATATTTCTGGTTTAGGGATCTTGACACCGGTTACGACCTTGCCGTTGGCCCTTAAACGTTAGGATGTACAATTTCAAAATTTCAAGTTAATGTTTTGTAGAATGTTAGTTCGGCTAGGAGAACCTTTGTATTAGAGAATATGTTAAGGTTAGCCAAACATCGCAATGTGGTAATGAAATTGTACATAATATGAAACTGTTATTTTAATGTTTTAATTTTGTTTCATATTTTAATAAATACGGCCGGGAGGGTCACTCCCTCCCGTCTTCCAAAAGTTCAGAACTGTTTCCGGTTTCCCATCCTTGGGGAGTGTGTTGAGAGGGGGTGGCGGGTATCTCGGCCATATGGAAAGGGGCGACCATTCGGTCCCCCCGAACGTATGGCTGAGTACCCCGAGCCCCCCGGGAAGCCATTTTTGGGCGGGAGGCGAGCCTCGGCTGGTATGCCCGAAGCGGCGTAGCCGGGGCGCGCTTTTTCCCGCCCTAGAGTGGGCTGGCCTAGACACTGACGCGGACGGCCACGCCCTAGGGGCAGGCAGGGGCGGGTTTTACGCCCGCCCTGAAGACGGATAAAAGGAGCAACAAGCCAAGAACGCATCCTCTTGTTCCTGTGCTCTGAAGCTGCACCCCCTCGCTGCACGTGAGCTCGAGACGGAACGAAGAGCCAATTTTGACTCACCCACCAGCCCCTGAGGACAGCCAGTTGTTTTTGAATAAAGTTTCGATATGGTGATTCTATTTCTTGCAGGTGATGGTGATTGTAGTATTATTTTGAGTATGCAATAAAGAATGGTCAGCTACAGTATTTTTTGTGAATAAAGCAATTCTGCACTAGTAATGATCAGTGATCATACGCGAAATGTTTATGGTTGTTGGTAATTGAGTGATTTTAGTTAAAATTGTCGTATTTATTTTTTGGTCGGGCGGTAAGGTCATGATCGGTGAGCACTAATTGGTAGATCCCTATGAGTGGCCGTCACCCATTACGGATGGGAGCGCTCGAGGGAGGTGGCCATTGGCCCCTCAACGGGTAGGCGGTCCTTTCTAAGGATGGGACGCCGAAAGGAAAGGAAAGGCGGTCAAGGCCCCTTCCTGGGTAGGAGGGGCTACAGCCCCCTCCTGGGGAATTTCCCGGGGCCAGGATATCTGCGACGGCAGATGTGGTAAGTTGTGTGGGGTTTGGGAGGGGGTCTACGCTACCTTCTAGATACCTCACACGAGTCCTCGGACGACCTTTAAGTGGCGCCGAGTTTATTGGGGCCCCCGTCAAGTCAAGGGAAATTGGTAGTTGCACTTGAGGTACACCTCTGTGCGGTCGCCCCTCATAAGTGAGGGGGATATTTCTGGTTTAGGGATCTTGACACCGGTTACGACCTTGCCGTTGGCCCTTAAACGTTAGGATGTACAATTTCAAAATTTCAAGTTAATGTTTTGTAGAATGTTAGTTCGGCTAGGAGAACCTTTGTATTAGAGAATATGTTAAGGTTAGCCAAACATCGCAATGTGGTAATGAAATTGTACATAATATGAAACTGTTATTTTAATGTTTTAATTTGGTTTCATATTTTAATAAATACGGCCGGGAGGGTCACTCCCTCCTGTCTTCCAAAAGTTCAGAACTGTTTCCGGTTTCCCATCCTTGGGGAGTGTGTTGAGAGGGGGTGGCGGGTATCTCGGCCATATTGTTAAGCACAAGCATGGCTAAAAAGAGTTGAACGCATGTTTGTGTGTATGTGTGTTTGTGTGCGCACGTGTGTCTGTCTGTGCTCGTGTGTGCGCAAGTGTTGATTTATTGCCAACCCAATCATGAAATACATTTTGATATTCAAGTAACAAGCTCTATAGAAACGTCAATAGATAGTATTGTCCAAAATGTAAATGCTGTTTTAGCAGAGATACTCTCCATCAAACGCATTATTACATAGTTAATAAAAAAAGGCACTGGGAGATGGTAAAAAAGGACAAAAAAACTTTTGCAAAGACACAGGGTCAGATTTACAAGAAAGTGATACATCTGTAGCGATGCATCATTTTCCCTGAGCCACCCTGAGAAACCTTTGCGCCACCATTGGTGCGCCGTATTTACAATACGGTGCACCATGGTGCAAGGATTGACAGATGAGTCAGAAATTCTGATGCATCTGTTGACGCCAAAGTCATACTTTGCTGGTGTCGTGTCGCAAGCACGACGCAACTCCAGCAACACATTTTGAGGCCTATTCCCACTACACTGCGTCACTCCCTATACCTGCTTCAAGCAGATGTAAGGTTTTGACGCCATGGCGCCTTAGAAGTGACTTAGTGAATTCGTGTAGGTTTCCCTTTGTCACTTTTACAAGACTTCCCTGCATGGGAATGCCTACCCTGCATACATTATAACTGATGCAGGTATAATGCGACGCAGGGCTTTACAACTTGAGGCATCTACCTAGTTGCGTCACGTTGTAAATTGGCCGCATTTTTTACCCCGCTGCTGCGTCACAAAAGTTATCCAACAGTAGCAAAAAAGTGTTGTAAGGGCCTTGTAAATCTGCCCCACAATATCTAAATGGGTTAGAAAATAATAGCTGTGTTATAATTACGTTTTCTGTCCGAGGGGATTTCTTAGTTCAAAAAAGAGTTCATCATTGAAATTATGTATGTAAGCCTGGATTAATTTTTATCAAGATCTGTTTTTTTATAAAATATATTAAGATTGGGGTTGGGAGGTAATGGTACGGCCTGGGTTTGGCTCCAGCACAAAACGCTACGAGGAAGATCTCATTTCGCACAGCTCAACCTCGGAGATTACATTGATTTGTTAAGGTGAGAAGAGTAAAGGGGGAGGGGCTTCCTTGGATACCACCAGAGGCGACAGAGGTCTCACGCAGCTCATGAATGATCAGACCCGTGGCTCGTCACTCCCATTGGCCGTAACCTCTCTCCTGATTGGCTCTCTGCGTAAGCAGGTACCAGGATCAATGGAGCAGAGTCTAAAGAACAAAAGGTAAATGTCCTTCCTGATTGGCTCTCAGCTTTCAGTATGCCTTCCCAGAATGTATTAGAACTGAAAGAAAATACAAATCAACACTTGATTTGGGGGGTGGATCAAAATATAGACTTGGTAGGCCCCACATGCACCACCCCACTTCCCTCCCCCCCTCACTGCCCTGATCATTCAAATATTGCCAACTTAAATAAGTGCATTGCTAAACTGATACAAGACAAAGACACATTTGGGCATTGCATTTTCTGAATATTTCTTCAACTGATATTTTTTAACTGTTATTAGCAAAAACACATCTAAATCAGAGTGAAGATATCAAATTCAGCCCACTCTCAGCTCTGCTGTCACTCACAAGGCACCAGGCCCTGAAAAAATAAATCTGCACTGTCTGAATTGAATTGCCACCATTTCAATTTAATTTATTATATTGCCATTTTTTAATAAATGAACTGTATTAAAAATAATTTGAGGTTAGGCTTCCTGCAGGCCTTTGCATTCATTGTGACTGTAGCAAATTTGTCTGACAGTTTAAATTGTATTAGCCCCTAAGGGAACATTTTTAATTTGCATAAATTCTATTTCCCAGGTTCCATCTGGATTATTGGGTTGCCCTCTCTTGTTGAAATCAGATGGATTATAGGTGTCCTAGGGGGTGGAAAGGAGATGGGGAGGTGGGATTTGGTAAGCCGAAATAAATGATGTTGTCATAATTAAGCCCAGGCTAATTAACAAAAAAACGACTTTGCAGCCAATTGTGAGCTAGGTCAGGAAGGCCTTCAGTAGTTAGGGGTGGCAGGAACAGGAAGCAATGACTAAGTTACCCTGACCGGATAATTGAAAGGACAAATAGTTTTAAAGCCTGATTTGTTACCTGTGATTCTTGAAAGCAAACAATATCCAATTTGGCCATAGGTCAGATATTGCTAGGTTGGTAGGGGTAACCCTCACTCATCACTTGCCCCTTTTCTGCATGAGGCTGAACCAGTGAGAACCAATCCACTTGCTAACCTTGAACATACAGTAGCAAGTGTGTCATGGGTTCTGATGTAAATAGCTAAATATGCCCCATCCCCTGGTTTGGTAAACAAAGACAGCCATATTTCTGATACAGTGGGCCCCACAAGCCCCTGCTCTCCCTATGTCACTGGAGCTCTTGCATCATTGACAACTATCCCCCTGGTAACTTCAGCCATTAAGCTTTAGGGTGACCTAGGTTTCATCAGAACTCAAAGAAAAACATAGTATCATGGAAAGAGGGCATCGGAGTGCTGCGGGCGGTGGGATGAGGTATGGGCAGGGTGAGGGGAAGTACAGTCCGACATACGACAGACAGGAGTAAGGTAAGTAATTAAATAAAACAATTTACCTTATGCGTGCTGCGTTGGCGAATTGGCGATGCAGCATGCATAAGGTCAATTGTTCCATTTATTTACTTATTTACCTTACCCCTGTCCATTGTATGTCAGACTGCACTACCCCCCTAAACTGTCCCTCCCCTGCTCCACCACCCGCAGCATTCCCACGGCGAGCCGCCACTGGAAGAGGGTAGCCAAGTGCTAAACACAACGGGACATAGTGTGGACCCCTGTGGGACATCACAAGTTAAGACCTTGGGAAAGTACCATTTTCTCACACACTCATCCCACCAAAAAGATCAAAATCCACAAAAAATATTATCAAATGTCGCCATCTTCTGATGTCTGTGCTGGAGAGTGGCAGGGTTGGCTCATCTAGGAAGGTCACAAGGAGTGGTTGGTAGGCACGTAACACCAGCAACAAGGCCACCAACACGGTGCTGGGTCCTAAATAGGGTCTCTTTAAATGAGTCCCTTGCTCAACCATTGGTAGGTGACACAGAGCAATAAGGCTTAACTTAAGAGACAGGCATGTAAAGCAGTTGAAAACAACAATACGGTGAATTAGTAAGACACAACACACAGTAAAAATCCCACAACAGTTGATAAAAATAGAAAATATTTGTATCTTTAAAATGATACCAAATCCATGAAAATCCAATGTAGGTTATCGGTGTTATGTGTCTTTCTAGTGCTTAGAAACCAATAGTGCTTCTTCTGGAGATCCGATCAGGCATGATCGAGACAAAGTCAAATATTGAGGCAGAACACAATGGAGCCCTGCTTAGATACCCCACGCACTAGGACTCTGTCAAAATTTTACCCTCAGACTTAGAAACTTGTGTGGAGATTTTTCCATCGAGGGCCCTCGCTGCTCCCCACCAGTCGGGATTCAGTGACTGCTTGCCGCCTTGACTTTCAGGGAGAATGCACTCAAACTCTAGAAGTCGGACCTCCAGGGCTCTTCAACGGGACAGACCTGGAATCTAGGCCGGGTCAGTTAAAGGTGGCCAGCTTGGCTCTCATAGTCGGTCAACTCCTTGCGCTTTTTCTGAAAAGTTTTCCAAAGTTTCTCAAACTTCTGGAGGTTTTCCAGAAAGTCTCCTGGTGGGTTCCAAGTGTCCACAACAAAATCTGAGGGTCTGGAATCACCTAAATAGTCCTTGGCTGGCCTGGACTTCCCTTCCCACATGCACATGGTCAACCCTTAAAACTCCACTGAACGCACTCCAGGAAGGAGACTCTGGCTGGAGGAGGGTCAGTTAAGCTTTGTTAACCTGTAGCTGCAGGGCGTCCACTCCTTACTCCTTCTTGAAGCCAGGAAAAGTCCACAGAGCTCGAGTTCCAGATAGCACAGCAGGTGCATGCAGGCAGGCCCATGAGTGCAGATCAGGATCCCGGCAGGACAATCCTCCTTCTTCTTGTAGTTTCAGGCAGCAGAACTAGAGGCAATGCACCTCTCACATATTTGTCCAGTGTTCACTGGCGACAAGCAGGGGAGCACCCTCGTCCAATGAGGTACTGTAGGTGTTCCCCCAACCCTGGAACATCTAGGGAAGACTTGGGGATTTCATAATATGCATCACTCGATTTTGGTTATTACTTATCAGTGCCCACAACATCAAAGTTGAGTTTGTAGTGAAGTTTCAACACTGGGGAAAAATAAAATGGGCAGCTTTCACTCTCAAGGGTTAATAAAATATATGTTATAGGGGCCCTGCTTATAGTTACATGACCCTTCACCCCTGGAACACCTAGGGGAGACCTTGGGGGTACCCACAATGAACAAATAAGTAGATTAGCACTTTTAAAGTGCCCATGCTACCAACGTCGAGTTTCCAGTGAATTTTACATTTAAAAGCAGTGCTGCAACACAGCGCTGCTTTTAAACTGACCTCCGGCCTCAGAAGTGCACACATGCAAGTGCAGCAAAGGCTGCTGGCCTCTAAACTGCAAGGCCCTATTATATACTCGGGACTTATAGGTAGTTTTCATCCCCTGGCACTATCATCTACTAAGGACGTATATGGTAGGTAATGCCAAATATAAGTGTACCTCAATGTATGTGTTTGTGTTCAACATAGCACAATCCCTGGGACTAACTAGCAGAGCCCAGGACACAGTCAGCCACCAACAGTTCCATTTAGCACCAAAAAATGGGGGTGAACAGGCCAAAAAGGGTGACTTTATAACAGTGACAGTCCAATGAAGCAAGTAGGCCTGAATTATAATTAATGCCCTCCTCATGCAGTGCTAAGTTTATGAGGGGTGTTGTGTTTTCAGAGGCCAGGGCCAGCTGTGAACAAACCGTTGAAGGTGCCTCGAACTGATGTGGTCCAGGGTACATGTATGGGCTACCTGACCTGTGCAACCCTTCTTTAGTGTGCACCTCATGTTAGCTGTGACTGAGACCCTTCAGGGACTGTAAACCTGCCATCTGTATATCTTTCTTAATTTGTTTATAGTATTTACTAATATGAGTAATCAAGTACTTTTCCTTGTCATTAGTAAAAAACACTAACTGGATGTCAAATGAATATTCCTTTTTTGTTGAGTCCTGGGTCTCTAGCTCACAGTTTCTCCCCTTTATGGCTCCTTCGATTGGTCTACTTCTTTGCCCTTACAGACAAGTTTTAAGAAAGGGGTACATGACTTCCAAATGGGGGGTATGCAGCATGGGGATACTTGGACACCAGGGGTGAAAATCCCCAGTGGTTACAATTGGGGGCCAATAATACCCCATCTTACCTGTGGCCTGGATTTCTTCCAACTTCCATCACCTGTCGGCAGAAGCTCTGATCTTGCAGCAACAAGCACAGACGCTGTGCTTTGATGTGAAATGAAGACAACATGTGCATCAACCAAGATCATATTATTTTCCAAGGCGTCTTTAACTCTGTCGTCTCATGAGCTTCCAGAATGTAAGTGTTGATGGAGAGTAAAGGCAAAAGTACATAATTGTTAGGATACGGAGAGAGCCAATGCCAACATTTTTGTAAAAGCAATACTTGTGGGAAAGTGCATTAATATTTGAAGTGAACAAGTGTCCACCTCAAAGGATTAGGCGTCCGCCTGATAGTAGTCACAAAAATTAAATTAAATAATCCTATGCGCAAACTCTGGTGAAGTGACACAAAGCAGTCTGGCTTAAATCAAAGGCAATGTGTAAAGTAATTATGCAGTCATTAACAGTTGAAAATGTCACACAAAACATCAAAACTCGAGAACCAATTAAAAAAAAGTGAGAAAATTGATAGTAAAATGAGACCAAAGAAACAACAACTCACAAACTATGCCGGCGCAATTAAAATTTGCCCTGGATTATTTCTAAATCCCACTTCCGACGGGCACTATATTACTTTTTTAAAGAAAAACATTTAATGTTTTTCTAAGATACTGAAATGGTGTCCAGTGCTGTGGAACCGAAGGCTGGACGTCTGTGTGATGGACTGGAACCTGCACCTCCCCTCCTCCACAGCGCCTTGAGGCCTTTACAGGAGAGTAGTCATGCTTTACATGATTGATTGATTGGTTCCCTGACTCTCTGGAACTTTTGAGGTTTCTTGCTGAAATGGGAAGTTGTGTTTTTTGGAGGTTTGGAGAAGTCCACTCCAGATCAGAGGCGATGCTGGTCAGATACTTTTTGTGGCATGTACTACTGTAGCTCTGCAGCAAACGTTTCGAAAACTTTCCACGCTTTCTTCTGGTGCCAAATCAACCACTGTTCCCAGGCCTCCTGGATCTAAGGAAAAGGCATTTAGAGACTCTCAGGATGTAAGGCAGAGGTCAACCTTAAAGTGCAGATCCAGTCCTGTTGCCACTGGTCCACTGTGATTTTTTCCCAGTAATGTCCTCTCCAGCTTTTGTTTGTTGTTTATATTCCTGGAACCTGCAAAAACCACAGTTGATGGACAGAATGCAGAACAATGTCATACATTCACCCCAGTACAGAGATCTGGGCATAAATCCATCATTGTTTTGCACTCCACATCACCCCAGTTCAGACATGGCCATATCCAAATCAGGCTTGACCGTGTGCCTTATGAGAACAGTCCAGCCCGAACTGCCAAGCCATGTTTTTCCTGGACTGGAATCAAGCATTCTAGGACCGGTTTCTGCCTATCAGCCGTCTTCAGCCAGGATAGCTTGATCCAGTGGTGTGGAGAGCATGGGACTTAGGCCTGAGCATACCCATCCCACTCGGGGTGACAAATGCAAAAACCACAGTTTATGGACAGAATGCAGAACAATGTCATACATTCACCCCAGTACAGAGATCTGGGCATAAATCCATCATTGTTTTGCACTCCACATCACCCCAGTTCAGACATGGCCATATCCAAATCAGGCTTGACCGTGTGCCTTATGAGAACAGTCCAGCCCGAACTGCCAAGCCATGTTTTTCCTGGACTGGAATCAAGCATTCTAGGACCGGTTTCTGGCTATCAGCCGTCTTCAGCCAGGATAGCTTGATCCAGTGGTGTGGAGAGCATGGGACTTAGGCCTGAGCATACCCATCCCACTCGGGGTGACAAATGCAAAAACCACAGTTTATGGACAGAATGCAGAACAATGTCATACATTCACCCCAGTACAGAGATCTGGGCCTAAATCCATCGTTTTTTTGCACTCCACACCACCCCAGTTCAGACATGGCCATATGCAAATCAGCCTTGACCCTGTGCCTTATGGGAACAGTCCAGCCCGAACTGCCAAGCCATGTCTTTCCTGGACCGGAATCAAGCATCCTAGGACCGGTTTCTGGCTATAAGCCGTCTTCAGCCAGGATAGCTTGACTCCAGTGGTGTGGAGAGCATGGGACTCACGTCTGAGCATACCCATCCCACTCGGGGACGAATGCAGAAACCACAGTTGAGGGACAGAATGCAGAACAATGTCATACATTCATCCCAGTAGAGAGATCTGGGCCTAAATCCATCGTTTTTTTGCACTCCACACCACCCCAGTTCAGACATGGCCATATGCAAATCAGCCTTGACCCTGTGCCTCATGGGCACAGTCCAGCCCGAACTTCCAAGCCATGCCTTCCATGGACCGGAAACAAGCACCCTAGGACTGGTTTCTGGCTATAAGCCATCTTCAGCCAGGATAGCTTGACTCCAGTGTTGTGGAGAGCATGGGACTCATGTCTGAGCATACCCATCCCACTCGGGGTGACAAATGCAAAAACCACAATTGATGGACAGAATGTAGAACAATGTCATACATTCAACCCAGTACAAGGATCTGGGCCTAAATCCATAGTTTTTTTGCACTCCACACCACCTTGGGTTAGACACTGGCTATATGCAAATCAGCTTTGACCCTGTGCCTCATGGGAACAGTCCAGCCCGAACTGCCAAGCCATGTCTTTCCTGGACCGTTTTCTGGCTATAAGCCAGCCAGGTAGCTTGACTCCACCTAAGGCATTAGTCTTATGATCCTTTGAGATCTTTCCATCGTAGGATTTCAAGTAGAAGCAATCCAACCTCCTCAGGTCTTTCTCACGGGTCACAAATGCCAAGATTTGAAAGGGTCACCAGCCTGTAAGTGGGGAACATCCTAAGACACTCACAGTCTCTCTCTGACCAATGTAATAAATGCTCCTCAGCCCTGGCCTACCTACATTTTTTTCAATAGTTCCTGTTTGCCTTACTGTGATCCAGCACCATTTTAAAAATCATAATACATGACAAAGTTATCAGCGGAGCACATCAAAACTGAAATTATATGTTGCACATGTTTTGGATTGTAAAACACGAGATGAAGACAAGTGCAGAAGAAGCACCGTAACAGCGTGATTTTAAAAGCAAGATGAACGGAGCTCACATATAGAGCAATATAAATACAAATAAATGAGTTGCACTAATCGGAGTTTTTAATGCACATGTTGTTAATTAACATATTTTAATGGCATTTTTGATGTTAAGTGACAGGCTTAATGTTTCAAAGCTTTTATGTCAAAGAGCACCACCTATATAAGTCGATGCAAAAATGTGTAGAAACGAAGGACAAGTTTGAAACTCCATAGAGTATAACTAGAGATGCTATATTTTATGAAAATATAAGAAACTATTTTTATAGAACTAATTTAGAGCTCCTGCACTTTTATGAATGTTGTGAAAAATTGTGATTGTAGGGTATAGCTAACGTTAGTTATTTCCATGTAATAATAATTGTTGAAGTATATGAATTTACTAACTGAATTGACCTTATTTCATTTAAGTTTGATATTTGTTTAAAGCTCTGTTCACTTGAACGAGTGATGCTAACTTAAATGCCTTTATTTCTTTTTTGAAATGCTTCTCCCTACTGCTGACCTTTCCCTGATTTAATAACATTGGACATTTACTTTGGTAGGGAAATGTTGCTTATTTGTTCTGCACATGCTTGCACCTTGACGTTCCTGAACACTATTTCTCACTCCTGTATTTGTTTTTGTCTTTGTGTTTTGTGTTCCCCCTCCCTATGCTCCGCCCTGTGCGTGGCTACGCCAGGGAGTTTTGTAAGCAGACCCGATGATGAAGCATGTCACACACATTTGTGTGTGAGTGAGGGCAGTTTTTCAAAACACATGATTGTGCCACTGCTTTCTTTCTTCTTTATGTGTGTACAATGAGGACATGGACATCTGATAGTCTTTCGATGGTGGTGTGATGCCACCTCATTGGGACGGACGGATGTAACAGACTTATGAAAGAAGAAAGCCCAAAGGAGGGGCAACGCTATTCATATTGTTTCTTGACATTGACAACGCCATTCTGATTTTTCCGTGCTTGGGACCAGGATGTGATGATGATTGCTGTTTTGGAATCTTTTTCTTATTTGGATTGCTTGTCGATGCTACCATCGGTGACAGACTAAATGAATCTTCTTTGCAGAACCATTTCAAATTCTTCCTTTACGTTTTATCACTTTGATTGTGCTAACAGACAAGCCCTTCATGGACTCTAAACCTGAACCTGTTGCATCAAGACTCTGATCTGTTAGACGGCTGGATTATCCATCTGCCTAAATGGTAGTGGACTCTCTAAACTAATTCTATGGAGGAGACTCACCCTCTGACTTAGCTTACATGATTTGCATTCTATTAAAAGCTATGATATTCTTGACTAAGCTGCTTAAGAAATTGCTTGTGGTGATTAATTTTAAATCCATACTAATATAATAAAGAGAGAACCCAAACCTTTGAGCGGGTAATCTCAGGAACCACAGTACCAATCACAACACCCAAGACAGCGTTGGAAAGGGCAGTTGCAGCAGAAGGACATAGGCTATGCAGACCCCCACCATATACACTTAAAAGGTAAAAGAACTGTGCCAGCAAAGTAGTCCCTTGTGGGCGTGTCTGCGTTGTGCTGTGGGCGTGTGCTTTGGGCGTGACAAACGCTGGGGGCGTGTGGTACGTTCCGCCCTTCATGCCATGTCTTATATCGTGTGCTAATCCCACCCTGCTCCCTTCAAATACCCCTGCACCCCATAATCATAACCCATCCTTACTCCTTAAAATATCCCAACATCCTTAAAGACTAACCCATCTTAACCCTATAAATATACCCTGTACCCCGAAACCCAAACCTACCCCTAAACCCTAAAAATACCCCTGTACCCCAAAACCCAAACCTAGCCCTGAACCCTAAAAATACCCCTGTACCCCAAAACCCAAACCTAGCACTGAACCCTATAAATACCCCTGTACCTCAAAACCCAAACCTACCCTTGAACCCTAAAAATACCCCTATACCCCAAAACCCAAACCTAGCCCTGAACCCTAAAAATACCACTGTACCCCAAAACCCAAACCTACCCCTGAACCCTAAAATACCCCTGTACCCCAAAACCCAAACCTAGCCCTGAACCCTTAAAGTACCCCTGTACCCCAAAACCCAAACCTACCCCTGAACGCTAAAAATACCCCTGTACCCCAAAACCCAAACCTAGCCCTGAACCCTTAAAATACCCCTGTACTCCAAAACCCAAACCTACCCATGAACCCTAAAAATACCCCAAAACCCAAACCTAGCCCTGAACCCTTAAAGTACCCCTGTACCCCAAAACCCAAACCTACCCCTGAACCCTAAAAATATCCCTGTACCCCAAAACCCAAACCTAGCCCTGAACCTTAAAAATAACCCTGTATCCCAAAACCCAAACCTACCCCTGAACGCTAAAATCCCCCTGTACCCAAAAACCCAAACCTAGCCCTGAACCCTAAAAATACCCCTGTACCCCAAAACCCAAACCTAGCCCTGAACCCTTAAAATACCCCTGTACTCCAAAACCCAAACCTACCCATGAACCCTAAAAATACCCCAAAACCCAAACCTAGCCCTGAACCCTAAAAATACCCCTGTACTCCAAAACCCATACCTATCCCTAAACCCTAAAACTACCCCTGTACCCCATAACCCAAACTATATCTGAACCCTTAAAATACCCAAACACCCCAAAACATATACCTCAGTACCCCAAAACATATACCCCTATCCATACTTACCTGATCCAAACATAAAAAAACATGCTTTTACCATTCATGCATTTACAACGAATTTTGTTGTAAATGTGTGCATGGCAAAAGCATATAAAATGTAATGCCATGCGTTATAATGGCATTGCAGAGTCAAGGTACTTTCGTAATGAAAGTATGCAGAGTGATGGTATGCGGAAAGAAAGTTGTGGAATAATGGGTGTTTACCCTCCCCCGGTAAGGACATTGGTGGCACGGCGGCCCACATCTCCAGCAACATACTCATATTGTTTCACCACCCATGTAAAAAATGCACAGGTCTCTCATTGATGGCCAGCACCGACATACACTTTTAGACACACCTCCTGCCACAAGTTCTTGAATTGCGAACTTTAGAGCTGGGGAGCTACGTTCGAATCTCGGCATCAGCTCAACATCCTGTGATTCCAGGCAAATCCCTTTGTCTCCCCGTGCCTACCACAAATGAATGTGTTCTTCTGTAATGTAAATTGTGCTCATGCCATGTTGTCGAGTTCGCGCTATATAATATTGCAAGGAAAAATAAAGTAGGGAAACTCGAGTTCACACACTACTGAACGCGCACTCTTAAGTGCATCAGCAGTGCACTGTGAATCGGAGCGTTTCACAGGGCTGTCACAGATAAGAAATCCTACAAAACAATATACTACTAGCCGGCACAAATTCATACCCGGACAACGTCGGGACGGGCTGCTAGTATTTAATAAAATAACCAATTTTAACCCATTCTTGCCTGAGTCTCTCATTGAGTTTTTTGGTTCTTCCAGTTATAGTTTTGAATAATTTAAATGTTTTATGGACAATCAACAAGCCTTTGTTAACCATCAAGTTCTGTTTCCTTTGTTCTGTGTGTACCAGAACTCTTGGTTTGTGTGATTTTAGTCCAACTTAACTAATTCAGGAGGTTGGGTTTACCTGTAGTGATTTCTTTATTTCTATAGCATGTTCTTGGGAGTGGTGTATCCAAATTTAATTACAAACTTGTGAGTTAGCTGCCGATTAGTGTTTCCCATTGGATAGCTAACATGGAGATGGTAACTCAAATTTCCACCCCTTCTGCCAGAGGAGAACGAATAATCAGAGGATCATCACCTCAGTGGTAAATGCAAGGCTACACTTTTCTAATCATAGAGTGTCCACTACGGTTAGAGGAGTAATGAAGTATATGCAATATCAACAAACCTTAGCAAAATTCAAGCATGCTTCACGCTGCAACAACTGCAAACAGGACCAAAGTGCAACATAGCAAGACACATTTAAGATGTACAAAGTCTTCAGCCACATTTAACTTGGTTTCTGCGAGCTGGGAAGGAGTCGGGGAGTTTAGTATGGAAAGCCCACTGTCCTTCCCCATCTAGCACTAAAGTCCACCTTGAAGCAGGCCCTGGACCCAGAATAGAAACTGAGAACTATTTCTAATGAGACAAAGAAGGATCATTCAGTAACCAGAGAGGGAATACCCAAGAATTGTGATCTGAACCTCCATCCTAAATATTCTTCTGACCACAGATGTGTGATCTCTGCCAATTCAGGTTGACCTATCAATCAAAGTAGACTATTGTGTCTCCTTGAAAGAACTGTATTACAGGGAGGCTGCAGCTTTATAATGAGGTCCTGTTTACAACTTTGGTGGTCCAACTGCAGATGGTGCAATGTGCCGTCTACTGTAGAACTGCCGAAGCCATGGTGTGACTGCCACCAGATTAGGAGTTAAATCGTGGTCTGGCGGGCAGTCCTTGGGCAGTCTGACTGCAGCGGTCTGCTAGTCTTATAGAACAGCCTATCATGCAGACTGCCACAGTCAAAGCACCGACTACACCTACCTGCACAGTGTGGCATATATGCTACACCGCACAGGAAGGTGGGGTTCAAATCCAGGGGACATTGCTTTTGCCTCCCACCCAACAGGCACCCCTAGGACCAACTCCAGCAGGGTGCTCTCTAACGTCCCCCTTTGTCGTCATTACGCCACCCTTTTCTAGGCTCAGCCAGCATATTCCTGCCGGTGAAAGACTGGCAGCCCAGTGGGATACGTGATCCAGGCCATGCGGGGGTCTCGTGGCAGTACGACTGCTGCATTGCAAACGGTCCTGCAGTGTGGCAATGTTGGCCACCAACATGGGTTTGGCATGCCTATGGACACCGAACTGATAATTAAACCCTATATTGGCTCAGGCAAGTTATATTTCCTAAATAGTTAGAAAAACATTCAACTTTACCAATACATTCAACTTTACCAATTAATTGAATTTTTAAAAACAGTTAGGAAAAGTTCCTGAACTTTTTCTGTAGCTGTTTTATCTGATGGAAAATGTAGAAATAGTGATTTAATCTCCATTACTAGTATTTCTTTCAGACACAGTTAAATCCCTGGGAGTGGCAGGTCCGGCTTTAGCCTGGATTGCCTCCTTCTTGAGAGGGCGTACCTTCCAGGTTTTTTCGGCTAAAGCGACATCGGTAGTTTGTCCATCGGCTTATGGTGTTCCCCAGGGGTCTATACTCAGCCCCTTACTGTTTAAAATCTACGTAAGACCCCTGGCCACCATTGTGGAGGAAGCGGGGCTGACGCTATACTCCTATGCTGACAACACCCAAATTGTCTTCTCTCTGCCTGGCAGTGATGATAACAGCCCTTCTGCTTTAAGGCTCGGCCTGGTACGTGTGGCCGAGTGGATGCAGAGGAACTGTCTGAAATTAAATGGGGAGAAGACAGAAGTGGTAATACTGGGCAAAAATAAAAATCTATGGGGCCCCCAACACTGTCCTAGCGATATGGGACCACTTCCTCAACCAGCTACAGCAGTGCATAATCTTGGTTTTCTTGTTGACGACAAGTTATCTATGAGGCAACAGGCTAAAAAGGTTTCCGCGATCTGTTTTGTCACCTTAAGATGGCTACAGAAAATCGTATGGATGCTGCCCCTCTCCACTCAGCGAACTGTTGTCCAGGCGCTGGTTGTTTCCCGCCTGGACTATGGGAATGTTCTCTTTTTGGGAGCTGATGTTGCAACCATCAAAATTCTGCAGGTAGTCCAAAATGCGGCTGCCCGATTGCTTCGGAACGGTCCCAGGAGAACTTCAGCATCGCTTGCTCTGCGGGACTTACACTGGCTTAAAATTTCAAGCCGGATTAAATTTAAAAGCCTTATGTTACCTGTTTAAGATCAGACAGGGCACAGCCCCGAAATACCTACAGAACTTAGTTCAACCATATAGGACACACCGCACCCTTACATCTTCTGGCAATGGAGACTTTGGTATCCCGAGATTCAAACTTGCTAGAATGGGTGGGCGATCTTTCGCTCATTTAGGCCCCAAGCTCGGGAACACCCTACCAGTTGTCTTAATATTAGAGAATAATCTGTTACGTTTCCGGAAGGGACTTAAGACTTTGCTTTTTGAGTGATCTCTGTCTTTAGTTAGCCCCGCTGTCCTGAGTTTGCTGGTATTACCTGATATGTTCTTTTCTTCTTGAGTCTATCCCTAGCGCCGGGAAACCCACTGTGGGTAGCTGTTGCGTGATACAAGTTAAATAAATAAATAAATAAATAAATAAATAAATAAAATAAGTAAATAAATACCCAATACAATGAAAATAGTTTAGGGAGATTTATTCTCTGTATGTACATGCTACCATTAATTAAGGTTTGTACATTCCAGGCGCTATGCACCCTAACATATGGGCCTTAAGGCAATTTCAGTGGAGACATATTTAGCACTTGGAACCAGGCCCGTTAAAGAGTTTAATTTTACATGTATTTCTGCAAACATGAGAGTTTGCAGACTGCAGGCCAACAGGCCTCACTGGGTCATGTTTTCAGGGATACAAAGTGGATCTCACAATTTGGTGTTTTGGTCCACATGTGACATTTAACTTTGCATGCCATAGGTGTGGTTGTGACACCATATGCAATGGACATATAGTAAAATAAATATTCCAAATAAGGTTTTAATCGCGTTTTCACCTTGTTTTAGGGGTCGGAGCATGTATGCTGGTCACTGGACAACAGGATTCCAGAGTTAGAATTCACATTTCCAGCAGGTAAATCCCAAAAAAAAGGAAAAACTTGGATTGACCACCCAGAAATGGGTCAATTTGCAGCACATCAGATTCATATATTCTGGACTGGGGTAAAACATCAAGGCCAGAGTGTTTAGCCACATATGTTTGGTAAGAAAATCCAAAATTAACTTATACTAGAGCTAGGAGGCATGAAATGCGGAACTGATGTCCAAATGCCTCTCTGAGGAGTGCTATAGATAGGTAACCTCATGATACATTACTATATTCTTTTTGTAATCCTTCGCTCAACATGCATCCCAAATGTTGCTTAAATAGCAATTCTGTGGGTTAACCAGCAATACCAAAAGCCTGCATCGATTGCAAAATTGGCAGTGTTAACAATTTTACAATCACATGAAAGAAAGTCATAGACAATACATTCCTGAGTCTGCACAAATGCAGAGAAAGGCACACAGACATTTAAATACCTGCACCCAAGTGTTCACTTACCTGATTTTCATAGTTTCTGAGAAAGGGAACTTCGCTTATCCTATAAGATTTTTCTAAATGTTTATAGTCGAGGAAAATGTGATAGCCATTGATGGGAAAATTCAAGAATTGTCCCCTGGCTGCTCTCTCTGGAGGTGAAGAGACTTGTGAAGCCTCAGCTCGTTTGTGGTGGGCAGATAAGGAAATGTTATTCCAACTAGGATATATTTCATAGTTATCTTTAAGAATGGGCAATAACTCTTGGCCCTTGTTCAATGCACTAATTCACAATTGTTGTGTAAAGTAACCGTACCTGAACAGGAAAAGTACAAACCAATCAGAACATTAAGGGTCATATTAGCAAGGACTTGCAAAGCGTGCTTAGCGCTGTATTTTTTATCGCCGGTTATCGCTGATTTACATTGCGGAGATAATGCGCTATTATCAATGTTTATCTCCAAGGTGATAATAAACCAGCGATAGCAGCGATTCTCCAGCAATCACGCGGAAAGTCCAGTGATGAATTCCCATTGCTAAGGAAAAGGTCACTAATAGGCAGGTGAGGATTCAGCCGTAGAATCCACCTACCTTAGAAAACTATGGCTATGTCAGGATTGTAGCAGGTGTTAAAATCCAGCGATAAACGCGGTTAGCGTGCGATTTTTTATCACTTTGCGGGCTTTGTTAACAGGCGGAAGGTGTGTTAGCGACTGCTTTCAGTCGCTTTCAAGTTGGGAACGCCTCCTTTGCATTTCATTAGCGATAAATATCAGTGACATGCAAAGCGGCACCCAAAACGGTAGCTTTCGCCATAAAGCTGTCGCTAACAGTTGTTAGCAACAGCTTGCTGATAGGGAGAGAAAAATACTGCAGCTTTAGCGGCAAAATGTGCCGCTAAAGAGGTAAAACGGCCCTTGCTAATATGCCCCTTATTTCCTTACTGAATCTTTACCTAAAAAGGCATTTTGGGTAAAATCCATATTATCATATATGACATCATCATTAACATTATCAAGTATATCACGTAAGCCACTTTGGGAATGCTCCACAGAGTCCGGGGTTCTCTAATGTTGGCCATTTCTTGAAGGCTGTTGGTTCAAGTGACACGCCTTCCACTGTGTAGTTTGCTGAGGACAACTGAAGAAACTAGAGCCCGCCTCCATGCTACGCAGATGCTGTGCCAGGGCCCTCAAATTCAGCCTTGCAGTCTGCACCCCAGCTTCCATTCCTTCCATGATATGTCCTTCATCTGTGTTCAATTGACTGAAAATGTATTGGGGGTATTTGGCCAAGCTCTGCACTTAAGGTCCCAAACAAAAAGCCAACTGGACATGTTATGTTATGTTATGTTATGTTATATGTTGTTTTATATAGCGCACAGCTACTCAAAAAGAGTGTCCCGGCGCTTTTATTGAGAACCTGTAGCAGAGTGAACACAACACAGTAATATAAAAACAGATCAAAGAAACAGAAAAAACAGGGTAGGTAGGCTAAAGGGCAAAAAGCCAGGTTTTAAGGCCCTTCCTAAAGGTAAGCAAACTAGTGTGCGCCACGCAAAGCCAAGGGCAGAGTATTCCACAGCTGTGGCGCCAGCAGGCTAAAGGAGCGGCCTCCGATGCGAGCCTTTTTTACCCGCGGAACCACCGCAAGAAACAGAGATTCAGATCTTAAAGATCGAGCCGGGCGGTAGAAGACAAGTCTCCTCTGGAGATACTTTGCTCCCACAGCATGAAGAGCCTTGTAGGCCAAGGTCAAGGCCTTGAAAGCTATCCGCTTCCGGATAGGCAGCCAATGGAGCGACTGCAGAAGGCCAGCAGCACTGGCTCGCCTATTTAGGCCATAGATGGCCCTCGCGGTCGAGTTCTGGACGACTTGCAGCCGCTGCAATAGGTATTCCGGCAGGCCCAAATAAAGGACGTTGGAATAATCCAGTCTTGAGCCAATCATGGCCTGCACTGTCATCTTTCTGTGCTCCTCCGAAAGTAGAGGCAGGAACTTCCGGAGCATCTTGAGGAGGCCAAAACATGTTTCCGTTAGACCAAGGATTTGAGATCTTAATGTCAGACCCTTGTCCATCCTGATCCCCAAGTTTTTAGCCATCTGGGACGAACAAGACAGAGGGAACATATTAGCAGGCCACCATGCCTGCCAGTCCGGATCCGATGGACAGCCAAAGAAGAGTACCTCAGATTTATCTGAGTTGCACTTGAGGCTGTTCAGCTGGAACCATTTAAAAACAGCCCCAAGGCACTCCCGGATACTCTCTCCATCAAAATCCCCTCCTTTCTTACACGAAAAGAGGAGTTGGGTGTCATCGGCGTAAGATACGATCTGGGCCCCAAAAGACTCCGCCAATGCCGCCTAAGGGGTCATAAAGATGTTAAAAAGAGTCGGGCTCAACACAGAACCCTGCAGAACTCCGACTCCCAGAGTCGGCATCAATGCCGAGCTGGATGAGGCCCAGACCGTTTGTCGACGGCCAGCCAAAAATGATCTAAACCAGCTGAGCACCGTCCTCCTCAGACCGATCTCATGATGTCTGGCGAGAAGACCCTCATGGGGGACGGTGTCAAAGGCCGCCGACAGGTCCAACATGACAAGCATGGCTTTGCCCCCCGAGTCAAGTACCTCTATTATGGCTTCAGACACCTCCAAGAGCGCCGTCTCGGTGCTTAGGTTGGGGCGGAAGCCAGATTGAGTAGCGTGCAGTACATTGTGGGATTCTAAAAAATTAGAAAGCTCCATATGCACATGCTTCTCCAGAATCTTCGTAAGCGCAGGGAGGAGAGAAATAGGCCTGTAGTTGGCCAGGACTTCCGGATTGAGACCAGGCTTCTTAAGCAAAGGAATGACCATTGCCTGCTTCCAGGCCTGCAGGACCACTCCCTGACTCAACGAGAGGTTCAAGAGTGGGTTCGCCAGCGGATTTATGACTTCCGCCATTTTTGCCAAGAATTTGGCCGGGCATGGGTCAAGAGGCGACCCAGATTTGAGACATGGCCTTCAGATGTGACAAACTGGACAAACTGGCTCATGGAGCAGCACACTGACCTTTGTGTCTGCTCAAAGTGCTTTGGTGCTTGGACTGCACTTTGACTAAGCTCAGAATCCAAAGTATAAAAAAGCTGCACATTTTGTTTGGAAATGTTCTGTGCCAAAAGATCCTGGTGTGCATAACATTGTGACATGGGCAGTGTGTTCAGTGACCAGTTTCCATGCTCTCAGAACTTGACATCCTGTATCACCTAAGGCCTGCACATCAACACTTTGTTGTCCCCAAATTATGTTCATACAACAATCAATAATGTGTTTAGTTCTCTAGATACAGATCATGAACTTTGCCCTGCACCCTATTGTTTGCCCTCTCCAAACACCACCATTTGCCACATGCAACTGCCAGTGGGAACAAGGAGAGGGTGTTGCATGTAGAGTCCACACATGAGAGTCAACTAGCAAGTGATACACATAGCGAGTCACTAGCTCCCTTCAAGATGACGTTACAATATCCCAATGTCAATAGACGCATGCTACTACCTCACGCAGATGTACTCAAATGTAAATAAAAGAGGCAGATGGTAGTGTATGCATGCAGCAACCTGTCCTCCTCCAAATGCAGAAACACTCATTGCAACAAACTGGCTACATGTAGGTGAGCAGGAAAATACTCACTTACTACTGGCATGTGGTTGAAAGCACATCATGCTGTCGCAATATTGTGGGTTCCTCCGTCATGCAAGATCATCGCCACTTGTCGCATGTAGAGAACACACTTTTTAATTAAACATAAGTACTTGGGGTCAGATATACAACTGTTTTTAGCAGTTGCAAATGAATAATCTGCCCGTTTGCAACCGCTCAAAAGGGTTGTGGTATGTACAAACCCTATTTTGCGAGTCGGTAACCTATTACTGACTCCCAAAATAGTGTTTATGAGTCGCTATTAGGAAGGGGCATGACAGTGGTGTCCCTGCCTACCAGTGAGTCACAGGTAGATGTATGATTGTTTTGTGACTGCAAATGAGGTCGCAAAACAATTGCAGCTCCCACCAATCTCAAATTGGTGGAAAGCCAGTCGAAAACAGGAAGGCGTCCCCAGAAGCACCCATCCCCTCTGTGATTGGCAGCGAAAATATTTTTGAAGAGCAGGCAGTGGTCTCACAGTCCGCTGCTTAGCCTTATAAATGAAAAGAAAAGTTTTCATTATTTTTTCCTTGAAGAAAAATGGGCTGCATGTGAAAAAAAACAGTTGCTTCCCCAGCAGGCCACCATCCCTGTGTTATTGCCCTTTCCTAATGGGTCGCAAATTGCAACCTGCCTTATGAATCATCAACGAAGCAGATCATTTGCGACCCCATTGGGAATTGCTAAATGTGTCTAAGACACATTAGTACATTCCGTTTTGCAAGTTGCATATTGCAAGTTGGAAACAAATTGCAATTTGTGACCGGCAAAACGAAATGGCTGTGCATCTGGCCCTTTTTTCCATGTGTAAATGCCTGAAGGGCATACAGCTGCTGTCCCCTGCGTCTGGCTCCATCGCTCACTGCTTCAGTTTCCTCAGAGTGCCACATACCAACCCAAACCCTCCTGACCTCAGGTACCACACCTGGAGCCTGATGTTATGCACGGTTGTATGATTCCACAACGCATGCCATTAAATTGCATGCCTTTACAAGGTGGTTGTAACAACGCAAGTGTTGTTACAAAGCGTTACCATTATAACACAAACATTAACCACGCATATACCTTTACAATTCATGCCTTTACATTGACTTTTGTTGTAAAAACATGTTGTGTAAAAGCATATGCGTGGTTAAGGTTGTGATTAAAAATATAAGTATTTTACAGGTAAATATAGACATATGTATACAATGTAGCTTTATTTTTCCCTGTAAAATACTTATAATTTCTTGGTAATGGCATGCATGGTAATACATACAAATACATGTAAACCAAAACTTATATATTCCACACACAATGATGTCTGTTGAAATATATAAAACTATATATATATAAATCCAACAACCCCTCAACCCCTACCCACCCTAAATATATCCTTGCTACCCCAAAACCCCTACCCACCCTAAACCCTAAAACTACCCTTGCCACCCCAAAACCCATAACCACCCTTAACACTTAAAATAACCCATGCCACCCAAAAACACCTACCCACCCTAAACCCTAAAAGTTCTCTTGCCACCCCAAAACCCATACCCACCTTAAACCCTAAAATTGCCCTTGCCACCCCTAAACCCATGACCACCCTAAACTCTAAAATTACCCATGCCACCCCAAAACCCATACCCATCGTAAACCCTAAAACTACTCATACGACCCCAAAACCAATACCCAGAAATCTTAAAATTGCAAATGCAGGGGGGTACCACAGGTACCCCAGTGTGCACCCCCCACCCCTCCTTCACTTTGAGGGCCCACAGGGGGCCCCCAAAGTGAAAATCGCATGCCTTTCCGTGGCGGCGAGGCTCCTGCCCAGGCCCATCGTAATATGGCTGGCGATGTCTAATAGACACCGCCATCATATTATTCCTTTTCCGCCCCGGCCGCAAGGCGACCGGGGCGGAAAAGTGGCGGACGGTCTTTCCGTCCGCCGAGGTCCCCCCGCCATTCTAAAATGGAGCGTGGATGTAGGGCAGATTGCCCCCGCCAGGCTGGCGGTAGCCACCGCCAGCCTGGCGGGGGCAATCCGCCTGACATCATAATGGGACCCTTACATTTGAAATGCATATCCCTTTACCATTCATGTCTTTACAACGAAATTTGTTGTAAAAGCATACGTTGTAAAGGCCTATGCGTTGTAAAATATTGCGTTGTGATGGTCATGCATTGTTACAAAGCATGCGTTGTAACACTTGCATCGTAATGGCAAGCGGAAAAACAGCCGCAATGTAATGACTGTTCGCGGATTCCCAGTCATGCACGATCCCACAATGGAATTCTTTATCTACATTTAGCACCCTATGCTCTAAGCTGTTCATATAACTTTCTGGAAACAGGATGCCTCCTTTGGCCTTTCATTGTGGACACCACATTCAATTTCCATACCCACTCCTGAGGCGGAAGCCGGGAGGTGGCGGTACGATCTTTTGCTTTGTATTAGTTTTAAAAATTGTTGTGGTGTCACGTATTTACTTGTATTTTAACTGCGATTCAGACACTAAAAAGCTCACCGCCCTCATAACTACTTTGGGGCAGCAGCCCTTCGCTCCTACTTTCGCACAGCCGATTTGAACGCTGTTGCGATTCGGGTTCACTTGAGCGGCCGCCATCAACACAGGCGTGCTCGCTGACCACGCCCCCCTTAGCTAGATATGTGCATGCACAGGAAGCGCAGCGGACGAGCGCAGCGGGAGCGCCTAAGGCAAGCCCGTCTGCGCCCGTCCGCGCCAAGTCCGCGACAGGTGCAGGAAACTCTGACCTAACCCCCCGTTAATAAGGTACCATCCCAACGACCTGCACCGTCTACGTGGTAAGAACAACTGCACCTGCAAGCTTGATATGATGAACCTCAACGGCTCGTTCAGCTGTAAACTCTGCCGTTGGTCTTCTGTCAGAACCCCAGCCCAATTGCCCACCCCCTTAATAGTATGACCTTTAATTTCCATAGACTTTTTGATCACAAGTAACAAAGGGTCTATTGCAAGTAAGAAAAGTAAAGGTGATAATGGGCATCCTTGCCTAGTACATCTGTAAATTCAAAATGTATTAGATCTCTGACCTTTAATAAAAAGTTGAGCAGACGGACCCGAATATAAAGCTGAACTCATACAAAGAAATGAGGAACCCAGATTATATGCAGCCAATGTGTGAAAGAGATATTGCTAATGTACTTTATCAAAAGCCTTCTCTGCACCTAAAGCTAGAAGGTCAACCAATTGAGTTAATGATGCACCACTTGCAATTGCATGGAATAATAATCCTACATTGTTTAGTGATTGTCTGTTTTTAATGAAACCTGATTGATCAATATGCACAGTGGAATGCAATACTGGAGCTAATCTTGTTGCCAGGATCTTTGTGTAAAGTTTACAATCTTGATTATTCAAGGCAATGTGGTGACAGGAGATTAGCAAATTCCTTATAAATTTCTACTGGAAAACCATCCGGGCCTGGAGATTTACACAACTTGAGTGGTTTAATAGATGAGAGTACTTCAACAAAAGAAATTGGCATATCTAATTTATCTCTCGCTGGTTGAGAAATGTGAGGTAAACCAGACTTCTCTAAATCATTATCAATAAGTGAGAAATCATTTGAAGGAGGTTTATTATATAACTCTGAATAAAAATTCATACATTTATTCACTATTGCTGTATGAGATATAGCTGTGTGCCCATCAGATATACCGATAGCACCAATTTGAGTTTTATCTTTCTTAATACATAGATAGTTTGCTAAAAATCTCCCAGATCTAATATCTCAAGTAACATTTTCATTAGTTTCCATGGAGAGCTGCGAGTGCTGGTCTTAGTATATACAAAGGTCATCCGGATGTTGAATGGGCTTCGAGAAGCCATCTTTCCATATTTGCATGGTAGACTGGTCAAAAAATCCATATTTGAAGCCACAACTTCTCAATCTTGGACAAAGATCAGCAAATTCTTTGCAGATTATTACAGTTTGCTTGGCAAAGTCTTGAAGAATAAAAAGTTTATTACCGTTGACCATTAATGATGGAATTTCTCTTGGTGCTTTCCATTTTAATACAAGATGGTGGTGAAGCAAAACCTTGAATATCATTTGACGAGGTTTAGTTTGATTTGAGCTTCTATGTAAAGGAATTATATGAGCTTTGTCGATCTCAAATTATTAAGAACATTTTAGCTATAAAAGGCCAGCTAATAGGTTTTCTATGTACATCCTGCAGTCATTACCTTCCACATCTTCTGGCAAATTAAAAATTCTTAAATTGTACTGCTGATTACAATTTTCCAAATCTAGCAATAATTTATTCATTGGTTCTATTTTCCCTGCAACAGAAATAAGAGCATCTAATTTGATTTTGTTGTCTTGAATTTTAATTGCATTGTCAGAAACTTTCATTGAAATACTTGCTATGTCTTTGCGGAAATACTTTATTTCTGACGCAATAGTGTCTGTGTTAGAACGAATAGCCTGCATTTCATCAAACAAATCAGCTTAAGAAGTTGTATTCTTTTTACATTTGTTGAGCAACAAAGTAGTATTTTTACCCTCCAAAGTAACAAGTTAAATATTTGAGGCAAAACTCTGTTCAAATTATGATTTCCAATCCCTTGGATCTGAAACAGTAACATTTAGCACTGTGGAGCAGCTAAAACCAGCTTTTGGAGTATCCAGACCACAGCCGCGCCCTTTCCTGCCTGTGGTTCTTCCCTCCTGACAGAGAAAATTGGCAATACCTGAGTGGAAGCACTGCTGAAAGGTGCTTCTCCACAAACCTTCTTCAACCTCACCAAAAACGGAGAAAAACGCCTCCGATGGAAGTTGTCACTAGTAGACGTCTCCAGGTACCATTTTCATTCAAAACACAGCCCTTTTAGCTTCAAAAATCATCGTAAAGCTGGCCAAAATCGCAGAGCTCACTCTGTGGTGGCCATCTTGGTTTGCATGCTCGCGCGACTTGCATGACTCGCGCTTCACAGTTCAAACAAGGCTTAAATCTGGCAACAGACAACATGATGCCAGATCTTGTGAGAAAATACCTCAGGGGCGATTCATCTAAAGCAATGTAATGTTAGTGGAGCAGTATCCACATGTCTTGTGTTCGTGCCAATGTGTGGGAGAGTGCATGTGTGGTATATAAAAGAATGAATGAATGAAATGTTTTATTGCATGATTACTTAAAATCATTACAATTTCTCCACTTAATACAATGACTATGTTAAAATAAAAAAATGAATTAAAAGACAACATATTACAGCCGTTGCGTGGAATTTCTCCCATTAAGAGTCACAAAGTTCAAAATAAAATGTAAAAGCAATTTGTGGCGTGTAGTTATTTGTGATGGCGATGCATCGTCGCCAGCTGACTTGTGCAAATCAGTACATGAGGACCTGGTGTGTGGTGTCAACCTCTCACATGGGGTTGTCCTAAATTGAGCATGTGACTGGTAAAACCTCTTTTATCAAGTTTTGCAGGGAGTATCTTAAATTCTTTTATGTCATATGAATGTTACAGTAGCCCCCGTGTTAGCCATTCTAAGCAAGCGAAAGGGTTGTTTGTTGAATGACGAGGGGCTGCATCAGGGCTTAATTTGAGCTGATGGTTTCCCTACTGTCATCAGCATTTAATTGTCAACACTAGCGCAAGTGATAGTCTGCCACAAGGTGACGCTGCCTAGGTAATTTAAATTGGACCACAACAGCAGGTTATTAATTCAATATACGTTAAATATGACTATTATCTGCCACCCAAGCCATTCCTATAGCTATGAAGGACCAGAATAGTCTGATTTGTCACACTCAGTGAAGTAGTGTGGCTCACTGGTTAGAGGCGGCAGACCCGAGAGCAGAGGACGGCCCGGGACCAGGGTTCGATTCCCGGCGCGGCAGGTTTCTGGACCAGGGTCAGCGGACTCGATAAGTCTCTCGCCTCGGTGCCCACTCTGATCCGCGATCACACTCGGCAACTCTGGGCATTAGCTTGCCTCATCTTCACTAACGGCCCCACCAGACCGCCGGGGATGCCTGGTCTCACCCTGGAGATACCCATTAAGGGACCATCTCTCAGGGAAGCCAGGAAGGGTTTTGCAGCGGTCGAAGCGCCTTGGGACCCTACGGGTAAGTAGTGCGCTATATAAATGCCAATACATTTACATTTACATGATGGTTAACAATTGTGTTGTTACAATCATTGGCAGCATAGCAGGGGCAATGTGTGGTGCACGCTGCAGTGGCCTGCTGACGAGTGCCCCAGAACTTATTTATTTTACAAATTAAGCACTGAGGCCACTATATCTTGTGTGCAAATTGGCAGAGAAGGAGCTTCCTCATACAATTGGCCCAAAAACGAGGTGTATGCAAATTCGTTACAGGTGTACAACAGATTTAAGGTGGTAGGTCTATATACAGTAGGAATTGTGTGCATGGAACTGTACTCAAAGTGTATTTATTTTTAGGAAAGAACATAGGATTGACTTCCTTCCCCGGGTCAAAGTACAAACTAGCACCTTAATGTGCTGGGTGACCCACGTAGAGTATTATGATGTTTACATGGACCCATTATTAGTTATTTCTTAAAGGTCCGCATTCCTTAGAGAAGTGTGCAAATTAGCAAGGTAGGTCAACAGGGTTGTGTGATACTGCCTCTGCACGTGTCCATGCCGCTGTAGACAGAAAGATCCTCCTTAGCAGTTTGCGTCATTGTTGTAGCTAGATTGGGCAGCAGCATTTGAGATGCAACTGGGACTCCTCTCTGTAGTTACAAAGTCTACATCCAATGGTGTGTGATAATTGTTTCCACTAACGATTTAATTCTATTCTGCAGGGACACCTGCCTGACTCATTGGATCTCTTTCAGGCATTAATAGCTTTGCTTTAATGTTGTTGGGGGCTGCAGAGCTTTGCATAGATTGTCCCTTGGGCGGTTGTTTTCATTTTGTGTTGCTGTGTAGCCGATGTTCCTGTGTTGCTAAAACAAGACCTGAGGTAGTTGTAAGTTGTTGTGGGTCCAGTGTCCCAATCTTCATCCATTTGAAAGCTTGTTTGCAGGTGGCTGAAAAACTCCACTTTGGTTTTATTTGGGTAGGCCACCACGTGGTTACATTCGTAGTAGATGTGTAGAGCGTCTAACCTCTCCTGAAGGCCTGTTTTTGTCTGGTCGAATATTACCAGGTAATCTGCATACTGCAATAAATTTACCTTTTTCTGACCTATCTTTGGAGTGGCTAAATTTGCTCTGTACCCAGATCTGCCATTTACAGATTGAAGAGTGTTGGGGCAAGGACACAACCCTGTTATAGTCCCCGATCTGTGTAAAGTTTTGAGTGCATGTGTGGTGTACTTGTGTCAACTTTAGGGAATTTTGCTTAGTTCCCATTTTTTCCTCTTTTTCTGATGTTGGGATTCCCTGGCACCGTTAGATCCCGGGTGATTCCATTTCACTTCCTGTGAGTTGCCTGGGGTGGTTTGGGACTTAACCACAGTAATATGGATTACCTGCATCCCTTCTTGCGTAGAGGATGGACTAACATTTGAGTATTGTGGCTGGCATATTTTTGTTGGTCTGATCTTGTATCTGCATGTCCCCCACACCACCACTCCCTCCATGATTTTTGCCTTGCCTTCCCTTTTCAGGCCCTCCCTGTCTTAGGTATAACATGGAGCTGATGGATGCCCGCAGAGACCACAATGTCACTTTTTTGGATATCTTTAGCACTCAATCAATTAATCAATCAATAAGCTTTATTCGGTTAGAGTGAAGCAACCATAAAAGCAAATGTACATACACAAATACAAAAATCCAATTACAATTTCATAAAAAAGCTTGAAAATGCAATCACAGTTCTTTAGCACTCAACAGAAACTCTACAGGACACTCTGTCACTCGCACTGGATACTACAGTGTATAAAATCAGTATAGAGCTGAAATAAACCTCTCTAAAGGTGGATCACTCTGGTTCACAGTTTGGACTCGGTTCGCACTCAGGTGCACGCACCGCTCAGTTTACTGTTTCCACTCTGATCTAATCTGTTTATTCTGTCGATACGTTGGGATTAAAGAGCTGCACATTTGTGAAGCTACAAACAGCAGGTGCGGACTTCTCCCAGCGAAAGATAGCAGTTTGTGTTTGTCGATTGAAATCCATTTTATGATACATGTTCAAAGTGGCAAACATCAGCTAATCCCTCACTGCTGTGGCTGTCTCCTGCACAGCAGATGGGGAAGCGCACAGCAAACATCCGCCACACGCCTGTCAAGGACTTTAATCTCAGTGGCGGCTTCTCAGTCATGGCGGAGGAGTGTCGCCTCACCCCCTGCCAGCTGATGCAAACATGAAAAACAAAATATTAAAACCATTTTATTATCCTTTTAGTTTTTCTTCACGAGCTGAGTCTTAAGGCAGGGGCATCATGATGACAGCACGGAAGCAAGCATGGAGGAGGAGTAGCAAGTGTGCATGTCAGTTTAATCAACTGTTTTAGGACTGGCAAACCGACATGTGCACTAGGATTTCTCTAACCCAAGATGTGTTGCTGGTTAGAGAACAGCAGGCACAGGCTCACAGTTCCTGTGGGAGTGCAAAACCCGCCCGCTCAGACCAATCCTGGCGCTTCTCTCATGCTGAGCAATAGTTTTACCAGCATGAGAGCAGTGTGTCGATTGGGGTACCACTGGTGCACTGGCAGCAAAGGAGCAGCAAGGTGGTAAGCGGCAAGTAAGCACTTTTATTTGTTTTGATATTGTCCCGCCGCGCTGCCCCACCAATTTTGTCCTGATAGAGAAATCTCTATGTCACTCCTAGAGTGTGCTACTGCCAGTAAGTTTATCTGATAATAACTACAGGCTGATATCTCAGTGTGTTTTTACATTGAAGTTGAGCGTATGCCCTGGATGTAAGTGTACTAGGGGTGTTTCAGCACCCCCAAAATTACCATGATGAAATTCAGATGTGAATGAGCTATGAATAGCCCTTTAAATTTAGTTTTTATCTTTTCACTTTTGCTGCACTACAAATACAGATCTCAGGCTATGTCTTCTAACAAATTGCTGCCTATTCTTTTAACATGGAGATTTGATTTTAATTTCTCTAATTGCAAAGTCAGAGGATTTTGTAAAGTGAACTATGTGACAATCTTGCTCAGTAACAGGTAGAGTGAAAGGAAAGTTAGTAGGATAAAAATCTTTTTTAATACACAGCATTTAATACCTGTAAATGAACTGTACAGATATTTCAGCAGATACACACAGTTAGGAAAGCATAAATAAAGCAGATTTTTTAATTACGAGGTGTGACAAAAAATTATTTACCTTTTAATGCACAATTGATAAATACACACTGAAACCTGATATCCACAGATTATCCTTTGTGTGCTATATTAATTTATCAATAAAAATGTAGGTCTATGCAAAATGAGTGTCCATTTCAATGGAGTCTGTCAAGGAGAGTGCGTTAGAACAACATATGCAACAGTGTGCTCCAAAATGCGCCTGCAGATAGAACCTACACCCTTACCACTCACTACCTGGAAACATTTGCTCCATCTGTTCCTAGAGGATAAGCCTGACTACTCTGCCAAGCTACCAAGGGGTGAGCAGGGGTTATATTCGGTGTGTAACTCACTTGCCCTGACTAGAGTGGTGGTTTCTGCCTGCTTAGGTGCATACCCCAGCCAACCAGAAATCCAATTTCTAACAGCAGGTAATCTGGGATACTGACTACCAGCACATGTACGTTTCCACTGAAAGCACTGAGCTACCCCAGCTCCCTTACTGATGCACCTCCATTCACCTTTCCCAGCTTGTTGATCTGTTTTCCAGGTAAGGTTCACATATCACCCTCAGGAGGTTCTCCCCTTCCTGAGCTCTGCCAGTATCACTTGACCGCCGGTGCTCCTGTCGGTGAGCTCTTTCTTAGTGACAATGTTCCATACTGAGAGTAACCTGCTGGCTCTCTTATTGGTGGATTTCTTCACTCTGCAATCACAGTTTTCTATAATGCGCTCGGACTTTGTGATGCTGTCCAATCACTTGATAAGAATATATTGTGAAAGCCCTCAGGGATGTATGTTATCAAGTATAAAACCCTACCCTAAATCTTGTCAGGATTTATTTCTCAGCCTGAGTTTAATAATCAACGAATGGGGCATATTAACAAGGGCTTTATCTGTGCTTTTTTGCCTTTAAAAGCCAAAGAAGCAGAGATAAAAATATCGCTCTATCAACAACAGGGTTCTAACATGCAAAATCGCATGTTAGCACCCTTTTTCACTACGCTTCCCTTGCATCTCTATTGAGTTCCAGAGCAAAATATTAGGAGAAATGTCGCTAAGCGCGATTTCTCCTATTATCAAGCTTCACGCTAACCCTGTTAGAGACAAAAAAAGCAGTGCTAACCACGGTTAACGCTGCTTTTTTACGTCTGCTAATTTTCAGATTTAGCCATGTAATCCAATGGGAAGATGGATTACATGGCTGAGTCCACCATGGGCTATCAACAAGGATATTCCTATCCTTGTAGTTTTATCGCTGCATTACCAGCGATAAACTCCCAAAATGCCGCAATCCCTGGATTTTTTATCGCCTAGGCGGTTAGCGTTGTTAATAACACGATAACCAGGCGATGTTATCCAGCGATAGCGGACGTTAAAAAAATTAACGCTAAGAGCCCTTAGCGTTAATTTTCCCTGTTCCCTGTTAATATGCCCCTTCATTCCTAAATAAATCTTTCAGTGCTAAAGGGACACATATATGTATGTCCGGCCTTTGGTGGTTCCATAAGGAAATGTAAGGTGATAACCTTAGGGCGCAATCACTATGTGCAATTGCATTAGAGGAGCAGAGAAAACAGTCTTTTTGTCAGCGTAAACATATATCTGATTCATCCTATTATATGTGCCAACTCTTAGCCCTGCAGAGGTGCATCCCCTATTGGACATTGGTGCTACCCAGAGGATCTGTCTCTTTATTTAGTTAAATCTTACACATGGAATATTAGATCAGAAGCATTTCTGCTTAAAGAACAGCAGACAAGTACTTAAGTTTAAAGATTTACATCCAGAATATCAGTTACAGAAATGCATAAGCTGGGCTATCAATAAGATTAACGAGCATACAGATGATAAGGAATACACAAAGAACTGAGTAAAGTGTGACTGGAAATCCAGCATAGATTCACCTTCTAAGAATGGGGCAGGTGGGCTCCTCTTTTACAAGGAGAAATCCGGTTCCTATATGGGGTTTTAAACAACGGATTCCA
The DNA here is from genome assembly GCF_964263255.1 of Lissotriton vulgaris. Taxonomy (NCBI): domain Eukaryota; kingdom Metazoa; phylum Chordata; class Amphibia; order Caudata; family Salamandridae; genus Lissotriton; species Lissotriton vulgaris. The sequence continues at coordinate 21,555,440 of NC_141699.1, forward strand.
TATGTTCACCACATGTGTGTGTGTATGAAGGGTTTTCATGAATAAGAAGCAAGAAAAATGAAAAAATTTCTAGTGAATACATTCAGAGATTCTTTCACTATTCTCCTACAATGGACTTGTGTGATCCCAGGGTCTGCACATGCAACATGCCTCGTCACATGGTATGTTGTTCAGTCTGAGACAGTTAGGTTATCCCTGGGAAAGCCAATTTCATTCACTGGGAAAGTTTTGGTCTTTACACAGCAAAGCTATCTTTACTACAGTGAAGTATTAACAACAATAAAAATCATGTGCTTTACTACGGAGTCACATTAAAGCAATTTTGAAGATTTGAACTGCAAAACCATGCACAATAATAGGGAAACAAGAATTCATCAAACAAAAAAATTATGAAACATTTAATTTACTCAAATATAAAAACATCTAAATGTTGATTTCAATGGGAAGGTTGGAGCTTTTATAGGTTCAGTTGAGGACGCCCGTCCTCGTACGTACCATGGGGCATATTATCAAGGGGGTTTATCTCCGCTTTTTTAGCTTTAAAAGCCAAGAAAGCGGAGATAAAATTATCTCCCTATTACCTAGCTGTCGCTAACACCAGTTAGCGACAGCTAGTAGGAGATAGCGACCATCTTGGGCCCCACTTTGCATGTCAGTGATATTTATCGCTAATGACATGCAAAGTGGGCGTGCCAAGATGTTAGCAACTGGAAACAGTTGCTAACATCGCTATCTCCTATTACCAACTTTTGGAGATATTCGCGCTAAGCGCGAATATCTCCAAAAGCTAACACCTGCCCCAGGGCAGTTCTTAGCCATGTTATCCAATGGGAGGTGGATAACATGGCTAAGAGCATTAGCTCGCAAATGCATGAATATCGCTGACTTTTCAGCGATATTCATGCATTGCGGCCGATTTTTATCGCATTTGCGATAAACCTTGGTAATACCAAGGTTTATCTGCCATAAAAATCGCCGCAGCTCGGCGATAATTTTATCACGCTAACCAAGCAATAGCGATAATTATCGCTATTGCTTGGTAATATGCCCCCATATTCTGTTTGATGCACTTGCACTGCTCCCACAAGCGTGGCTCAATGGTTAGAGCGGCAGACCCTGATGCAGAGGTCTGGCCTGGGACAAGGGTTCAATTCCCGCCTCGGCAGGTCTTGGACTCAATTTCCCCGGACCTGATAATTCTCGCCTCGGTGCCTAGTCTAATCATGGGTCCCACTCTGTGACTCTGGGCAATAGCTTGCTTAATCTCCACAACGGCCCCAGCAGCGCTGTGGATGCCTGGCTTCACCTTGGGGGTGCCCAGGAGTGGACATTTCACAGGAAAGCCAGGATGGGTTCCACAGCGGTATGAATACAGCGCTACGAGGCCTCCGGGTAGAAGTGCGCTATATAAAATACACTACACATTTACATTTACAAAGCAAACAATCTGAGGATACCCACCCAATTTTTAGCCTCCAATTTAAAATTCCTTCATGCTTCCAAAACATTTAAAAAAAAATTAAATATACATGTCGCTTCTATACTTACATGCACTTTATTAATCTTCCAAGCAGTCATGGACCCCTTGAGTAGGTGGTCGAGGCGCACAAAGTGAGGAAAGAGGTGTGATAAATAGGTTGCGATGCAAAGCACTTCAAGGTATGCCACTAGCTAGAGAGGCACTAGGCATTGCAAATGTCTTCCAGTCAATCTAACCTTCAATGTCTGGTTAGGAGTCAGTTTGAGCAGTACCTCTGGGTGGCAGTCCACCCACCCAATTACAGGAGGCCCAGGTGTTGGTACACCAGGTCCACTTTTAGCATGGCATGGGCTGTTGGCACTACCGCAGAACCCCCCTCCACTGCATGGTGGAGCATGTAATGCTCTCATCTGCCTGCCTGCAGCCAGCCCTACACCCTTGCACCCAGTACCCCCACCTCATTCCAGTAATCCAGACTGAGCGCCCACCCTCCCATTCTTCACCTGCTCAGAGCGGGTAGTAAATGGGAGCAGAATTGCACCTGGAATTAACGATAACTATGCAGATTTGGACCTGGTAATTCCAGGTCTGCATGGTTAGTCCTCATTCCAGAGAGAAGAAAACAGAATAGCACGGTGCAGCAGTGCAATTACCGCCCAGAAGAGGTGACTCTGGGCCTAGTAATTTTGATGCCCAGTTTGATAAAACTCGTAAGAAAGGCCAAGGGGGGCATATTATCAAGGGGGTTTATCACCACTTTTTTGGCTTTAAAATCCAAGAAAGCGGAGATGAAATTATCTCCCTATTACCTAGCTGTCGCTAACACCAGTTAGTCACAGCTAGTAGGAGATAGCGACCATCTTGGGTCCCACTTTGCATGTCAGTGATATTTATCACTAATGACATGCAAAGTGGGCGTGCCAAGATGTTAGAGACCGAAAACAGTCGCTAACATCGCAAGGTTTATTTGCGGAAAAAAATCGCCGCAGTTCAGCTGTAAATTTTTATCTCTAACCAAGCAATAGCGATAATTATCGCTATTGCTTGGTAATATGCCCCAAGATTTCAGGGTCCTTCACACATGCTGAGTGTGAGTGGTGGTGTTCTGTTCCACAGGGTAATGCCTGCAATCGGGCCCAGAGAGCATCATAGAGAAGGTAGCCTGTCAGGTTAATGCACCTGGCACAGCTCCAAAGGGATATATATTTCCCTGGGTAGTCAACGACTTCTCATGCTTCTTGAGCCACTGCTTCAGCCTGGTATTCGATATGCAGCTGCATTTACAATTTCTATATATAAAGATCTTGGCCTGGGCAGCATCTCAATTATGTCAGAGTAATCATAGTCATTTTGGTAATTCTGCACTACTCTTTGAGGCAGAATTACAGGTAAATACTTGATTACTACTGTTCCTGTAATTGGAGAAATTGTGGGTGAAAATCCCACTGTGTTCTGCTGCATTTAGTGCTGTTTCTTTGCAAAAAAAATGCATTTTCGAGTCCATTTTGGACATGAGGGGGCATTTACCTGCTAACAAATAGTGCTAAATGCAGAATCACTCTTCTTGCATAGTTCAAGCGGAATCTTGGGCATTCTTAGGTAAATTCACATGATTACACTACACACAATTACACAAGTTACGTCCATCCTCATAAATATCAAAGAAACATATACCCCCAGATTCATCAAGAACACATTTTGCGATTCCTTAATAGCGAAAAATACCGATTCGCTATTAAGGAATAGCAAAATGCTATTCATCAAGAAATCACTTCAAAAATAGCGATTTCTAATAATTCCTTAATTGCAACTCGCAAATTGCGAGTCGCAATTAAGAAATATTTCCGCATTCATTCCTAAGGGCCTAGAGGCCCATAGGAAGGAATGGGAAGACCATCTCAATTTGCTAATCGCAATTAGCGATTCGCAAATTGAGATTGCGATTTCAAGGGTGCAGGGGTGTCCAAAGGACACCCTGTTGCACCCCTGAAATTGATGTGTGCACATATGTTGCGCACACACATGCCTTTAGGGCGTGTGTGTGCGCAACATGAAACTTTGAAAAATGCACTTTAGTGCATTTTTCAAAGTTTTTTTCTATTTACCACGTAGTTAGACTTTGCGGTAAATAGCGGCCCCAGATTGCGAATTTGCAATTTTTAAATGGTTCATGAATTGCATTTAAGGAATCTCAAATTGAGATTCCTTAAATGCAATTAATCGCAATTTAGCGATTTCTAGAATTGCGATTTTTGCATTTGGGATGATGAATCCCAAATGCAAAAATAGCGCTTGCAAAGGGCCAGATTCTCAGAATCTGGCCCTTTGCGAGCCGATTTCGGCTTGATGAATCTACCTGCAAGAGCATTAATTATGAAGATCACACGTCTCTTTGTGAGATGCAAGGAGCTGTGAGCTGGGATGGAGTACACTGCGGGAGCAGGTACCACTTCCATGGAGCACACCAACAAATCTGTAATTAAAGCCCAGGCCTCCTTTGATGCCCAGGGGATCTGTCCTTTGCAGAAATATGACTGTATTTGCCAGTCTTAAACAATCTCTCAAGCAGAAGCTCCTATTCCTTTTCCCTGAGCTTTAAAGCACATTTCCTGAGGGGCGAGCTCGTCTTTTTCATCAGCCACATCCTCAGTCGAACCACCAAAAAGCTGCAGCTTTAGAAACTCATTCTGAAGAATCAGGGGCATATTAGCAAGAACCTTATATAAATTATCATCGTTAAAATGGCGATAATGGGCGTGCTAATATGCGTTATAGAATTCCAATAGAAGCCCAGGTTATATGTCCTGCACATCTAACCTGGTTTTCTATTTGAATTCTATAATGCATATTAGCATGCCCATTATCGCAGTTTTAGCGGCAGTTGTCTGCCGCTAAAACGGGGATAATTTTAACGAGGTTTCTGCTAATATGCCCCTAAGTGTCTGTCAGTAAAGATGCAGGTACCCCCGGGGGCCCGGACAGCAGCCTGTGATTGGAGAATGAAGCAGACAGCAAGATGTGTGCCGGACGCTGCCTGCTGCGGGCTGATAACACACAACACGATAAGGCACCCTCGGCCGCTCTTCTCGTTATCGGCCGCAGACAAAAGATGCTATTTGCAGATGTCTCCTCTGATATTTGCGTCTCCCACAGGATTGTGGATTGGCAAAACCCCCAGACTGTGGAGGGGCATGGATGCGGCGAACGCCATCGACAGGGACATCCGGCCCTATTCTGTGCGATCTGATCTGCCCTGTGATTGTTTTTCCCGCAATCATCCCTGCATCTCAATAGCCCTGGGAGATGGTAAGGGAAGAGTCAGGTAGCCCTCCCCCACACAGGCCTGAGCTCTCCCAAACTGGGGCTACACCCACAGGATACCCTCACATAGAGAGAAAGGTGGCCACTAAACCCTTGGGGGCATATCAGCAACAACCGGTGATATTTATCGCTAAGCGCACTTAGCGCTAGGATAATTATCGCCAGTTATCGCTTGTTTTTATCGTGGAGATAGCACGCTATCAGCGACGCTTATCTCCAAAGCGATAAAAACAACCGAGTTAGCTGCCAAATGTGCAATTATCGCTGGGATTCCAGCGATAATCGCACATTGTTTGGCACTACGTTGCTGATAGGGCAGGGCATACTTAACCATGATATCCGCCTTCCATTGGAAATCATGGCTAAGTCAAGCTAAAAGCAGGCATAAGGAAAGTAGCGATAACCGCGGTTAGCACTACTTTTCTTATCACTATGCTTGTTAGCGTGCCAATTGATAATTGGAGAAATGTCGCTTAGAGACATTTCTCCAGTTATTTGGGGAAGGAACGCCCACTTTGCATCTCATTAGAGATGCAAAGGGAGGCGTAGGGAAAAAGGGTGCTAGCATCCGATTTTGCATGTTAGCACCCCCTTGGTGATAGGGCGAAAACATTATCTGTGCTTTTCTGGCTTTTAAAGCCAAAAAAGCAGAGATAAGGCCCTTGATGATATGCCCACTAGAGAGGCTGACAGTGGTGATAGCTGGGTCTTGGACAGAGAGGACTTTTTACCTGTATCGTCGGTGAAGGTGTTCCTCAACTAACCCTTCCTGTAAATCGCTACAGCTCCCCACAAGAGGGCACCTCACTTCCCCTGCCTGGTGTGGTGTGAATGTTACACACAGAGAAGTGGACCACGTGTGGTGTGAATGTTGTTCCCCTGCCAATTCAGGCTTTCGATGTCCTTGAGAAGTTTTAGCTGTGTTGCCCTGTCTGGTTTTGAGCTGCAATGTACATTCTTCCCACCACTTGTCTAATGAATAAAGAAAGGGGCAAAGCTGGTGTGAGCACCTGGGCAGCCAGGCTACCACTCCTCCAGCCATCATTGCCTTTATATTTGTTTGGAACTAAGAGCTGTCTGGAAATTGATCCCAGTGTCAGACTGGGTGCCAGGATAAAAGTGGTCCCACACAAGTGAACCAGGTAGCTGAAAAAAGTGGCCCACGTTTGCAAATCAGGTCACTTTTGAACTTGAAAGGACACGCTGTATGAGTATTTTGTATGATATAGGTGACTGCATGAATTTATGTTTTCTGCAGGCAATGTTTGTGCTAATATCAGAGAAATCAATAAAAACTGTCTCACCTGGCTATAAAACGGTCCAACACACTGACCTGTCAGACCAGCCCTTTGGGCACTGCCGGATTGCCCTATAGACCATTCCGCCCCTGATGGATTCCATACGGACATCTGACCGGTACATTTTAACTATAAGGTGCCTACCCTGCTTTATAGACATGGTCAAACCATATCCAGCTGTAACTGGCCAATGTTATGTATTTTTAAAAGAAGTACAGCCTTTGATTGGCCAAAGAAATAATAATCCAGCAATGGGGAGGCTGTGGCATCATGAGTACAGCTGCCAACTTTGGAAGTGTGAAGCCAGGTGTGAGTTTTGTCATCGAGACAACATCCTGTGATTCAAAGTAAATCACTTAGAGCCTGATTACGAGTGAGCCTGTTAAATCCGACCCATGTGTAAACCTGTAAAATACCAAGGCTTTTTGTAGGGTCCCACCACATTTGGCCCCATTTAGACTTCTAGATGCTGGTTTTCTGACTCTGACTGTGCCCTGGGCTCTGCTAACTAGACCCAGGGCCTGTGTGTAGTAATGAACTCCAGGCTGGTAGAGGTATTTTAAAAGTTTTTATTGAAGGAGTCATATGTCGAATGGATGAGCCCCACCAGGAGCAGCCAGCATGCTGCTCAGCCCTATCAGAACTTCCCTTTCAGGAGCGACACTCAACATTCCATATCAAATCATCAGGCTGTAAGCTTCAAGGGGCAGGGCATAAGATATACAGGCATGAACAGTAGTGTAAGATACTAAATAGTGCTCTGAAAAAAAGTGCATACTAATTAAGTATAATTACAATTGGTACTGGCAACCGGCTGCAAGCCCCTAGTATATGGTAGGGCAAGAGAGGGTTTAGAGGCCCAGCAGATCTAATGCACTTAAGTGTGCACTGCTGTGTTGCCTGCTGTCATTTTAAAGCTAGCTCTACTTTGCAGGCAGCTTATAGAATAGAATTATATGTAAAATCAACTTTGAAATTGAATGTACTGCCAACGTCTTAAACTAACTTCTTTTTACATATGTCACCGCTAAGGCCTCCTCTAGGTGTCCCATGGGTAGGGTGCCTTGTAACTATAAGCAGGGACATTATAAAATATGCTTAATATGCACTGGTGAGGGAAAAACTGCCAATTTAATTTTTCCCTATTGTAGCAAATTGGCTCCATAGAATAACACGGGAATACTTTAATAAAGTATAACTATTGACAGGGGTGAGCTAAAAATCTACTTCAAGTATTAACGTTATAGTTATAATGAATCCAGCAACCTGCCAATGTTAGGTTTAATATGACTATGACAGAAAATAAGTTATAGAACTTACTTTTCTGAAGAGCCAAAATCCATCCTTCAAGCAGCCTCTCCTGATTGGCCAGCCTCTGACAGGCTGAGTCAAACTACTCTGATGAGGTATGAAGTGGCCTCCATGGAGACAGGACAACTGGTGGGTGGAGATGTGCAGCTGCAGAGCAGCAGGCAGGATGGGGGTGGAGTAGCCAAACTGGTATTCAAAGAGGGAACGGCAGCTAGGACAGGACACAGGCTCACCCCCCACGTCCTTCACCCCCCAGCAAGACAGTAGCCCCAGTAATTGAATTAGCAGTGGGGCTAGAAGGGGAGTGTTAGGGAAACTTAGCCACACTAGTAGGTTGGCTTAGCCAGAACTTAACATCCAGGAGAGAGTTTCCCTAATTTGAATTTTAAAAGAACAATGCTTTCAGGGAAAGTAATATGCCACAATTTGGAGGAAGCTGTCATACTTCTGGGTGGCACCCTGTACCCCATTGGTCAGGAGTGCCCCCCACCCACCCGCTTGTCAGCCCACAAGCCTGGATAAATGTGGGAGAGCTGCCAGCAACTCAGGTCCATGCCTTGAAACTACAGGAAGGACTGCTTTGCTGGACCGTTGGACTACCCAAGAGAGGCCTGCACTCATAAGGACTGCACCTGTTGCACACTTTGGTCTGAGTCCAAAAAGGATTTTGCCTTGCCCTGAAAGTTGAAGGAGTGGACTCCATGAAAGCAACAGGTTAAAAGAGCTCCACCTGCATGATCTCCACCAGGAAAAACCCAGCTGGACATCATTCAACAAACATAAAAGGATTGGCCCAGGTGCATCCTGGGTCCTGTAATCCCAACTCTCCACGTAGCAACTCAGAGATTCTAGAACCTTGGATTGGTGTTGTGGACCCTCAAAGCCCTAAAAGAAACATCTGTAGACCTTTTCTTTTAACCCTTTGAGCGCTTCCAAGCACTAGTTTTACTTTTAATCTTTGAAAACTCATATCTGTGTTTTCCTACACTGGATATTGTTCATTTTGGAGTCATATTAATCATGAAAATATTTCCTATTTTTATAAGTTGTTGTTGGATTTTTATTGTGAGTTGCGTCTTATTTATTTAATGCATTGGTGTTTTTAAATGCTTTACACACCTATCTCCTAAGTTAAGCTTGCCTGCTCGCAGCCAGCTACTTAGGGTTGAGTAATGGAATAATGTATTGAGACTTTGGCTGGACCTTATATTGTGATTGTGGCCTTATTACTATTGGTAGGTCCCTACTTAGCACCACTAATAAACCACATTCCAACAAAACCCCTGTTTTACTCACTGGTCAGAATTATGGGCTGTTTTATATCACTCATTCGTTAATTATTGGATGTGGTAAATACCTCAAGTCTCATTACATTTCGGCAGTTTGACCTTTAGCTAATTTACTGACAAGAGTTTCAAGTTTCTATAAAAAAGAGGACTGAATGGTGTGGTTTTAGACTGCACAATTATATGAGCCCTGCTGCTCAGAGTAAGTGTTGACTGTGCCCTGATGGTGCCCTGTTGAGATTTGCCTGTGCCGTCCAAGAAAGGTATTGCAGTCCTGTAGAGGTCTGGTGGCCCATGCTGTTCCGGCAATGGCATTTCGGCCATATTGAGAAGGGTCCATGCAGTTTAATAAAGATATCACAGCCCCGCCGAGAAGTAAATGAAAGGAATAGTGCATGAAAAGTTCAGCAGACCCCCTGAAGTACAGAGGTCTAGGCTTTCCCACTGAAAGTCTCAGGGAGAGGGTAATTCCCATTTTTCAATCAGCGGTAAGCACAGATGGAACTGCAGGCAGTTCATGCTCCAGGTTGAACAAATAGAGGAATGCAGGTGGAATAGCCCGACAAACAAGAGTTCCTCACTCTGGACAATGATAAATGCAAGGACCAAGGAATTTGTGTCCCACCTGGTGCCCTGAGCTGTCAAGAGATGGACAAAGCAATTATCCTAATGGTATTACAATACCTTAACCCCTTCGCTGCTCATGACGAGCTCAGCTCGTCATGAATAAAGGCAACTCTGTGATTCCAGCACTGGGGGGGAAAAACCCCTAGCAGCCAAGGTGTTAAAAGCAATGGTCGGCCCCAGCCAGTGCTCTTCAAAGCATCATTGCCACCAAGAGAGCATGTACTTGGCAGCCGCAGCATCCTGCAGGTAGAGCAGTGGGGCCTTGCAGCCAGGTGGGGGGATTTCCACTGACTACGATGAGGGAAAACTAATTATTAATTTAATTTTCTCTCGTGGTTGTCTGTCGAATCCGCTTCAAACCCAGCCTTACCACTCCCCCCTGCACAGGCCGCTGCTGGTAGTTGGCTTTGAAGGGCACTGCCAGGGGCTGGGCAATGCATTGACTGGAATGCAGAGAGCATTAAGGTGAATCCATTGCCTGCTCCTTCCAGTGTTTCAACCTTTTGTTTTCTGCCCATGGAGCAGCAGATCAGCTCAAATCACACTCCACCAGAATAAGAAAAGTTGAAAATTCCTTTGTTATCCTTACCTAGATGAGAAGTGTTGTTACAGTGCCATTTAAGTGGGACTGCCCTCCTGAGAGGTGTGGAGACTGTGCAGTTAAAACAGAGCTTCCCAGTAAGACTCTGCAGAGTGTCCGATGATTGGTATGGCATCCGTGCTGAGAAGTCTTGGAACTGCCCTAATACAGGTATGGCAGCCGTGCAGAGAAATCTTGGGACTGTCCTATTAAAAGTATGGCAGCTGTGCTGAGAAGTCTTGGCATTTACCTATTAAAGGTATGGCAGCCTTGCTGAGAAGTCGTGGCACTGTCCTATTAAAGGTATGGCAGCCATTCTGAGAAGTCGTGGCACTGTCCTATTAAAGGTATGGCAGAAGTGCTGAGAAGTCGTGACACTGTCCTATTAAAGGAATAGCAGCCATGCTGAGTAGTATTGGCACTGTCCTATGAAATGTGAAGCAGCCGTGCTGAGTAGTATTGGCACTGTCCTATTAAAAGTATGGCAGCTGTGCTGAGAAGTCCTGGCAATGACCTATTAAAGGTATAGCAGCTGTGCTGACAAGCATTGTGGCTGTCTTATTAAAAGTATGGCAGAAGTACTGAGTAGTATTGGCACTGTCCTATTAAAGGTATTGATATATGGATAGATGTAGCCTGATTGCTGTGTTAAGTTAGCATGAGCTTTTTGTGAGTTTAAACACCATTTTTCCTTTCTGCTGCTTTTTGCACACAACACGCATCTGCTGCTTTAGCTTTGAGCCTAGTAAAATGTTTTCGGTTCATACGAGAATAATATGTTGTTGCACTGATATCAGTCTTGCTTGGCGAGCTGTGTCTGTACAGTGAGTGCTGAACCTTCAAGGATATCTCAACACAGTAGTTGTTATGAGCACTGATCTTCGCACGTCCCTAGACATAACATACATGCAGCTGCAGCCAAGTTCTGGCTTTAGGCGCGTTTTATATTGCTTTGCACAAGAGCATACACACACACTTGATGGTGCTTCGCATGCAGAGAGCTGGTTGATGATGATGTGATCTCTTTCCACTAGGATCTTGAGGTATGGGGCCGCTCTGCTAAAACCCACAAGAGACCTTCTTAGATATAATATAATATACTAGCTAGGGAGGGTGAGAATTAGGTTTTGTTAAACCCTATTCATTTTAACATAATACTATGCTTTCACCGTTGTGTTCTATGGACTAGTGACTATGCTGATTACTTTGTTTCTTATAATATGTTTGCTTGTATTGGCTAAGATACTGCTCTTGAGAGCACGGCATTAGTGAATAAACATTTCAAATATGCACGTGTCCTCTTTTACTCCTTGTTCTGGATTAAAATGATTGTATAACAAAATAGTATTCATGTGTTCCACGTTACCTGAGGTGTACTAAGTTCATGTTCTGGTTTGTCTAAGCATTAAGAGTTTGTGATGACCAATGAGACACTGATAGCTAGTCTGGTAGGGGATTTTGGGTACTAAGGTGAGTTTTGACACACCCTAATTCACTGAGGTTCCAAGCCTCTATGCACAGTTCTGTCTGAGCACGGAATCCCTGCGACATGGCGCCCAATCGTTGTTGGTCTTATAGCATGATACTTGTGTAGTACATCATTTCAGTCCTTAATGCCTTCATTGCTGTTTCCGGTTAACGGTGGTGTTGGATAAACCTACCTATATTAGTATAGGTCTATTCAAGCTTGAATCTTTCTAAACGGTTTCCTTGAATTGCTACCCAGTTGTGCTACAGGGTTGACTTTGTACCTTTACCTTTCTGTGTCGCTATGGCCGCGGTGGACATTCCGCAGCATAGTCGCATTGCGGTGCGCAATCATGGGGCGCCCAACATGGGGCTGTACAAACAGATGCGTGACTATGACCTTCAATGTGACATTTGCCAGCAGATTAAGCCTTCAACTGCTACGCGTCCACCCCAAACACAGTTGTTCATTTCTAATAAACCGTTTGGTTGTGTTTATTTAGATCACTGCGGTCCGTTTTCTTCTGATACTGCGTACAAGTACATCTTGATAGCAGTTGATTCATGCACACGCTTTGTTTGGGACTGGCCTCATCGCAGCGCTGATTCACGGACTGTTAGGTCCTCGATTCTGAACCCGTTTCATAAAGGTCGTCGTATCGTGACGATTTTGGTAATAGCAAACTGCAAATGACGAGTGCGGCAAGTACGAGTGTTTTCGTCATACTCGATTGATGGATTCACTATGAAATTAGGGATTTCGTTCTGAACATTCAGGTTCCATTTTGTGTATGGCAGCCATTTTGTGGTTGCCTTCACATAGGCCGATGACTATGGCCAAACGAGTCTTTGGGACACGTACACCTTTAGCTGACTACTGTGTGACCTGAGCGAACTGACTCAGTTGCCCGAAGCTAACTTGTTGAGGCAGTTCCTTGTCCGGCAGCTGGTCAAGATAGAGATCAAAGAGCAGGACATTGCTGAGTTTATGGTACACGCACACACCCTTCTATCTTACTTCTCATCTGTTTCTGTTCCTTCTTTTATGGCCTGTTTATGATTGGGTTTGTGGTTCTTTTATTATGGGTTCGTCCGGCCTGTCCGAGCAAGAATGTTGGGCTTTCCCGTGTAATTCATGATGGGCTGGACAACTGAAAAGTGGGCTTGTCGTTATGCGATACCTTTTGCAACGTCATCTGTGATTGGATAGTTTGTAAGTAATTGATGCTAGTCAGGAATGTGATTTTTAGCATAAAAGACGATGTCTTGCAACACGAAAATTGTGCAGTCTCTAGCGAACCACCCGTGTCGTGCTTCGTAGACTTCTGTTCCTGGTTGCAGCCAATAAATTTGATGTTTGACGCCACCGAGAAGTATCCCGTGTCTCTGTATTCTAAGACAGGGGAACCCGAAGACATTGGGCGTGCCCCTGGCGCCGCTGGGTTCTAAAACCCGGTTCTTCAGTTGGCGCCCAACGTAGGGCGACTTCAGTGGGACCGGTCCAAGCCTGAAGATCGTGAGGAGCTTCATGTGAAAATTCTGGAGGAAGGCCTACCACTTCATCGACCCCTGTATGTCGTGGTGGTCTGGAAGTCTTTGCTGCGAGGTTCCCCGCTTTCCGACGGCTACCAAGGACTGCTGCCCTGTCTGTCGCCCTGTCTTGGACCCTTTTGATGATTTGTAGAGCGAGACGATAGACGGGTCTTCTGGTGACGTCATCGATATTTCAGTTAAGTATGATTGGAGCATCTCCCAGTCCTTAGTTTTTGGGTATCCTTTGGGATCTTTGATTTGGTACTTGCAAACGCCAAATCCGAGGGACTCGTGTATTTGCGAGACTATCGAATTTGATAATCCCTTGAAGTTTGAAGCTAGACTAGTGAGCGAAGATGCCTGGTTTTAGCAGATATTTTGTTGTGGTTGTAATAGGGATTCCCGATTGGAGGATTTGTGTCCGATACCTCCGGTTGGAACTCCAACCTATGAGCTCTATTTGAAACATGGTGTGGGCCCCATTACGTATAATGAAGTATGGGTTCACTACACTAGAAAGGACGGTGTCCTAAAATGGCCCCAACATGGTAGCTATGACACGGAGATTTTAGATAACCTAGAAGTTAAACTGTTCAAGAAGAAAGCCCGGCCGGCAATGTTTGACTCTTTCCGCCTCTGGCGAAAGGAAGCCAAACAGAAAGAAATTAAATTAGCGAAGAGAAATAAAAGAGAGAAGGGTATATCGATAATGCAGGCTGCTATACATTTTAAAGATAATGAAGAAGAACAAGCGAGTGAGCAGTTGCACAGGCAACGTAAAAGGGCTATTGATAAATGTTATCCAGCTTTGTCACCTCTTCAGCAAGGTGCAACGAAGGAACTTGAGAAAGATCCTTTGATGTCGCATTTCTTGAATTCTCCACCCCCTTATGTGCAGAGTGCTACAGCACCTCCGCAACCTTTAGTTCCGAAACCTCCAGTTGCTTTGCCTCCTGTTATTGCACAGCCGCCAGTTCCTCTTCAGTTGGCTCCTATTCCTTTGGTGCAGCCTTCTCAAGGGCCGCCGACTTTGCCTCATGTTCAGCCTCCAATTCCTACGACTTTGTCTGATACTACTTCTATGTATACTTTGTCTCATCCTGTTTTCCCTCCTGTTCTTGTGACAGCTTCTCCTTCTGTTCGACAGAGAATGACTGATACAGTTACTGGTTTTGTTCCTTTTCTCTGGGTCATGAAGTATGACCCCTGTTTCAGCGCATTAACAGTTGCGTAGCCATATGCCTGGTCCCGAAGAGCGGGAAGTATTGGATCATTTAGCACGTAAATGGGTTTCTATTTCTTCGAGATATAGTTTAGAGTCCGTTATGGATGTCTTCCGTCAATGGGAAGCACCAAAGCAAAGGTATGTCTTTGACATGATGTGTACTTTCCTTCGTGAAGAATGGGTAGATGGTGATTTGGGACAGACTCCATCTGAGTTGTTCCATGTGCAGTCCGAGTTCGCGAAAGGTACGATTGTGGGTCTCAATGTTGAAAGAGCAGTTGCAACACTACTTTCGTTTAGGAGCGAGTCTCCTTCTCAGCCGTTGTATGAGCCTGATCCTTCCATTAGGAGAAAAGTGCGACAATACCCAATGAGAGAGGTTCCTCCGGTGTGGAAAGATGCAGTTCAGGCTGACGCCGTTAATGGTATTCAAGCTGTACCAGCTCATTTTTAGCGTGTTTAGGTGCATGTTCCGTGGAAGCGAGCTGAAGTTTTGGCCCTCAAACAGACTTTACCTGACCCCCGTAAAAATCCTGCTGGGTACTATAAGGAGTTATCACAGACAGCAGATGTGTGTATTATGAATCTAGCCGATATAGACATGTTGTTTGGAAATGTGGTTCCTCAGCCCTCATGGGGAATGATTCGTCATGCGGATCATGCGCAAGAGTTAGGTGATACATGGGATAATATTAGTGCTGCCGATGGTTGACAAGGTGGTGGTGCTAAACCTGAGCCTTTAGTTGCAGAACTCCCTGGTAGGATCATTACTTATATGAAGACTTTGATGCCTGCTATGCGAGTAAACTGGGATAAATTGTCTGCCTGTAAGCAGAAGAAAGACGAAAGTGTGTCTGATTTCTTCACTAGGTTTGAAGAGACGTTTATAGACCATAGTGGTCAAGATATGAGTATGGAAGGTGGCCAACGGTTGTTCGTAGATAAGTTTGTGCATAATTTG
This sequence comes from Lissotriton vulgaris, assembly GCF_964263255.1. Lineage (NCBI taxonomy): Eukaryota > Metazoa > Chordata > Amphibia > Caudata > Salamandridae > Lissotriton > Lissotriton vulgaris. The sequence continues at coordinate 21,570,529 of NC_141699.1, forward strand.
CTTCCCGAGTTGTGTACTAAGTTGAAGGATTCTGAGAGTTCTTGGGCTGTTTCTTCGTCGGCTCAGATATTGGCTACTGCACAGTATTATGAAAATAGGGATAAGGACGAGAAAGATAAGGCAGACAAAAAGACTAAAGAGTTGAAGACGAAGGTTCTTTTGCAGCAAGCGTATCGGCCTCGTAATAATCAACGTGATTATCAGCAACCTCAGCAGTTTCAGAGAAACTCGCAAAGGTTCGAGTCTTTTCAACCCCATTTTCCTGTAGGCCCTAATCAGTGTGCGTATTTTAAAGAAGAGGGTCATTTCAAGAATAGTTGTCCGGTTCTGTTACAGTGCACGAATAGTGCTTCTGGTGTGACAGGTCGAGGTGTTCAGCAAGCTCCTAGAGGTAGGGGACGTGGTGTGTTCCCGCAGAATACGCATTCCTTTCCTTCACAGAATTTGATGAATTGTTTTGATCAGCAGAATGGTGCGTCTGGTAGGACGACTCAGTACTATGCTGACGACTACTATGTCGAAGGTGAAAATATCGACGGTAATGATTGCTAGGACAGCCATAGACAAAGAGAGGGAGTTGTGTCAGTTCCAGTAGATCAGAGTGGACCTTATGTTGAAGTGATTACATCAGGTGTGTCAGAGCTTTTCTTTTGGATACTGGTGCTGCGAATCAATCAATCAATCAATCAGTGACACTTATAGAGCGCGCTACATACCCGTAGGGTCTCAAGGCGCTGGGGGGGGGGGGGGGGGTGCCGCTACTGCTCGAACAGCCAGGTCTTCAGCTTCTTCCTGAAGGAGAGGTGGTCTTGGGTCAGGCGCAGGTCGGTCGGTCGGGAGTTCCAGGTCTTGGCGGCCAGGTAGGAGAAGGACCTTCCTCCTGTAGTCGCTCTTCGGATGCGGGGGACGGCGGCGAGGGCGTGGTTGGCTGATCGGAGGTGGCGTTTGGGAGCGTAGAAGTTGATCCGGCTGTTGAGGTAGCTCGGGCCTTGGTCGTGTAGGGCTTTGTGTGCGTGGGTGAGGAGGCGGAAGGTGATTCTTTTGTTGACGGGGAGCCAGTGAAGGTCTCTCAGGTGTCCGGTGATGTGGCTGGTTCGTGGGATGTCGAGGATGAGTCTGGCTGAGGCGTTCTGGATCCGCTGGAGTCTCTTCTGGAGCTTGGCGGTGGTACCGGCGTAGAGGGCGTTGCCGTAGTCCAGTCGGCTGGTGACGAGGGCCTGGGTGACGGTCTTCCTGGTCTCGGTGGGGATCCACCGGAAGATCTTCCGTAGCATGCGTAGGATGTTGAAGCACGCCGAGGAGACGTTGTTGACTTGCCTGGTCATGGAGAGGGAGGAGTCCAGGATGAAGCCCAGGTTGCGTGCATGGTCTGTCGGTTTGGGTGCGGTGCCCAGGGCGGGAGGCCACCAGGAGTCGTCCCAGGCGGAGGGGGAAGAGCCCAGGATGAGGACCTCCGTCTTGTCAGAGTTCAGTTTCAGGCGGCTGGTCGTCATCCACTCGGCTACCTCTTTCATCCCTTCGTGCAGGTTGGCTCTGGCGGAGGCGGGGTCGTTGGTCAGGGAGAGGATCAGCTGGGTGTCGTCGGCGTAGGAGATTATGCTGAGGTTGTGTTTGTGTACGATGGCCGCGAGGGGGCTCATGTAGACGTTGAAGAGGGTGGGGCTCAGAGATGATCCTTGAGGGACGCCGCAGATGACTTCGGAGGCTTCTGATTTGTACGGTGGTAGGCGGACTCTCTGTGTTCTTCCGTCGAGGAAGGAGATGATCCATTCCAGCGCCTTGTCCTGGATTCCGATGTTGCTGAGGCGCTGTACTAGGGTGCGGTGGCAGACCGTGTCGAATGCCGCGGAGAGGTCTAGGAGGATGAGGGCCGCTGTTTCTCCATTGTCCATCAGGGCTCGGATGTCATCGGTGGCGGCGATGAGGGCGGTCTCGGTGCTGTGATTGGCTCGGAAGCCGGACTGTGAGGGGTCGAGGGATCCGTTCGTCTCGAGGAAGGTCTGCTCATCTGCTTGTTGACGGTCTTCTCGATGACTTTGGCTGGAAACGGGAGGAGCGAGATGGGGCGGTAGTTCTTGAGTTCGGTGGGGTCCGCTGTTGGTTTCTTGAGTAAGGCGCTGAGTTCGGCGTGTTTCCAGCTCTCAGGGAAGGTGGCGGTGTCGAATGATGTGTTGATGATGTCTCGCAGGTGGGGTGCGATGACAGCGTCGGCCTTGTTGAAGACGTGGTGAGGGCAGGGGTCGGTCGGTGATCCGGAGTGGATGGAGTTCATCGTGCGGATGGTGTCTTCGGTGCTGATCGGGGTCCAGGCGTGGAGGGTGGTGGTGGGGGGTGATTGTTCGGTCATGGTGTGCGTTGGTTGGTTGTTGAAGCTGTTGTGTATGTCCGGGATCTTGTTGTGGAAGTATGAAGCGAGGGAGTTGCAGAGGTCTTGCGATGGGGTGATGTCGTTGTTTCCTGCGCTGGGGTTGGAAAGCTCTTTCACGATGTTGAAGAGTTCCTTGCAGTTGTGTGCGTTGTTGTCCAACCGTTCCTTGAATGCTGTTTTCTTGGCGGTGCGGATCAGCTGGTGGTGCTTCCGGGTGGCAAGCTTGAAGGAGGTCCTGTTGTCCGGTGTAGGTTCCCTTCTCCAGACTTTCTCGAGGGCTCGGCAGTTCTTCTTGGAGCTCTTGAGTTCGTCGGTGAACCATGGGGCTTTCTTGCTTCCGGGTCTGCTGGGCGGGGTCCTCAGCGGGGCGAGCTCGTCCGCGCAGATGCTGATCCACTTCGTGAGGTTGTCGGCGGCCTGGCTGGGGTTCGCTGAGCTGGCAGGAGGGTGCTGGCTCAGGGAGGTGGCGAGCTGGTCTGCTGTGATCTTGTTCCAGCTTCTGCGGGCGGCCTGTTGCTGGTGGTGGTGGGTCGTCGTTCTCTTCAAGGTGAAGTGGACGCAGCTGTGGTCCGTCCATTGAAGCTCTGTGGTGTGGCTGAAGTCGATGTCTGTGCTGGAAGAGAAGACTGCGTCGAGTGTGTGTCCGGCGAGGTGGGTGGGGGTGGACACCAGTTGCTTGAGTCCCAGGTTGGCGAGGTTGTCCAGCAGGGTGGTGGTGTTGCGGTCGTTGTTGTTCTCCAGGTGGAAGTTGAGGTCCCCCAGGAGGATGTAGTCAGCGGAGGGGAGGGCATGCGGGCTGACGAAGTCGGCGATGTCCTCGCTGAATTGTGCGCGTGGTCCAGGGGGTCGGTAGATCAGGGTGCCTCTGAGGGTGGTGTTCGGGTTGGTGTGAATCTGGAAATGCAGGTGTTCGGCGGTGGTCAGGGTGTTTTCGGTGCTGGTCGTGAGACGGATGGTGTTCTTGTGGATGATGGCGATGCCTCCTCCCATCTGGTTGGTGTTGCGGTCCCTCCGGACGATCTTGTAGCCCTCTGGGATAGCGATGGCGATGTCGGGAGCTGATGAGGCGTTCATCCAGGTCTCTGTGAGGAAGGCAACGTCAGGGGCTGTGGCGTCTAGGAGGTTCCAGAGTTCGATGGCGTGTCTGTGGACGGAGCGGGTGTTGAGCAGGATGCACTTGAGGTGGGTGCTGCTGCTGTTCGACTTGGCGGGTGCTGGTGTGCGGCAGGTCCGGATGCAGGTGAATTTGCAGGCGTGGCAGCTGAAAGGTCCGTGGGTGCGTCGTGGTGTGGCTTGATGGCATTCTGGGAGTCGGCCGGAGTTGAGAGCGATGAGGGTGGCGGCGGAGTACGTCAGGGGGGTCGGTCGGGGTCTTCGGGGGCCAGGGGTCCTGGCGCTGGTCGCGATCCGGTCGCGGACGGGCGCAGACGGGCTTACCTTTGGCGCGCCTTTGGCGCACAATCGGCGCGCCCGCTGCGCGTGACTGCTGCGCGTTCGCACGGTCGCCATATAAAGGCGAAGTGCGCGGGTGGGCGGAGCAGCTGGGAGGCGGGAGCGGGGAGGGAACAGAAGGAAAAAAGGGGCGGGGTCTGCGGAGGTGGCGGGAAGCGGTGAGCGGGGAGGGAAGGCGGAGGGCGGCGAGGTAGGCGGGCAAACAGGAAGGACACAAGCTGGAAAAATAAACAGGCAAAATATACTTTATCAAGCACAAATGGCGAACAAAACAAAAGCAAAAAAACGCTAACACGGGCAGGGAATACAGTTGACAAGCACAAATGGCGAACAAAACAAAGGCAAAAAACTCTAACACGGGCAGGGAATACAGTTGACAAGCACAAATGGCGAACAAAACAAAGGCAAAACAAACGACAACGGAGTCAGCCGGCGGCGAGGCAGGCAGCGCGGCAGGGACAAGGCTGAGGGGCACACGCAGCAGCTGGTGGCCGTGCAGCGCGGGGGTGTCCCACAAGTGGGTCACCCCCGCGAAGAGTTCTATCATGCATTTTAAACTCCCTGGCGCACCTTTGTCTGGCTTGACAAATGTTTCCGTAGGTTTTTCTGGCGCCCCAGTTTGTTATCCGGTTTCTAGTCCTTTGTCTCTTTCTGTCGGACCTTGTGAATTTGAAGCACCCCTCATTCTGACGACAGGTTGTGGTGAGAACTTGTTGGGATTAGATCTGTTGAAAAGATTGTATGCAACGCTACATTGTTCTACTTCAGGAGTACAGCTTACATTGGGTAAGAGAGTGATCTCTCCGATGTATTTGTCTAAAGATCGACTTCCAGTGGAATTGTGTTCTCTCCCTGATACTCTTTGGGCTACTGGTCCTAATGATGTGGGTCTCCTGGAGATTCCACCATATGTTGTGATGTTGAAGGCGAATGCTAGATTGCCACGTATTCCCCAATATCGGATCTCTAGTGATGGTGAAAGAGCGCTTCTAGCGATCATCTATGATCTGATCGAGAAAGGTGTGATTGAAGTAACGAGAGGTAATGTGTGCAATAGTCTGGTTTTGCCTGTTCTGAAACGTACTGATTCTTCGCAACTGCCTGTGTATAGGTTGGTGATCGATCTCCGCGAAGTGAACAAGATTGTAGTTCCGCAATTTCCTGTTGTTCCAGATATTACTGCTTTGCTGACTATGATTCCTGCTTCTGCTGCCTGGTTTTCGGTGATTGATTTGAAGAATGCTTTCTTCAGCATCCCGATTGCCGAGGAGAGTAGAGATATTTTTGGTTTCTCTTTAGGAGGCCGAAGTTTACGGTTTAAGCGCGCTCCTCAAGGCTATTGTGAGAGTCCATCGATCTATAGTCAGGCTTTGAAAACACAGCTTGATACGATTGTCTTACCTGATGGTGCTGCTCTTATTCAGTATGTTGACAATTTGTTAGTTGCTGCTGATAATGAGGAGATTTGTAAAGAAGCTACTTTGTCATTGTTGCGTCATTTGTCTGACTTCCATCATAAAGTGTCTCTTTCGAAGTTGCAGTATTGTCGACAAGAAGTGACCTACTTAGTTCATCTCTTATCGAAGGAGGGAAGAAGATTGACCCCAGAGAGAATTCAAGCAATTGCGAGAATTAATGTGCCAAACACGCAGAGAGAAGTGCGTGCTTTCTTGGGTATTACCTCATACTTTAGGCAGTGGATTCCGAATTTTTTCGCTCCTTGCGAAGCCTTTGTTAGCTCTTACTGTCAAGGATACTCTGAATCCTATTCCTTGGACTGACGAATGTCAGAAGAGTTTTTCTGAGTTGCGTGATGCGTTGTGTTCAGCTACTGTGTTGGGTATTCCCGACTACAGTAAGCCTTTTACACTCTATGTTCACGAGAGAGAGGGATGTGCATTGTTAGTCCTGACACAGCAGTTCGGCAATAAACAACGTCCATATTACTCGTCGACTTTGGATCCTGTAGCTAGAGCCTTGCCGAGTTGTTTGAGAGCTACAGCAGCAGCAGCTGTTTCCATCCGACAGTCTGCTGGTTTGGTGATGGATAATACATTGATTGTGATGGTTCCACATGCAGTGGATACCTTGTTAAACAGGACAAAGACACAGCACTTAACTAGTGCTCGGTTGTCAGGTTATGAGCTGACACTTTTAGCAAGTCATATGCATATAAAGAGATGCAACACGTTGAATCCAGCTACATTGTTGCCGATTTCTGTAGAGACAGAAGTTTCTGAACAGCATGATTGCTTTCTTAGGACAGAAAGGGAAACGAAAGGTAGAATAGACCTTAGGGACACTCCTCTTCCAAAGTGTGATGGTACCTTATGCGTAGATGGTTCATGCTTCAAGCTACCGAATGGTGATACGACTGCGGCATATGCAGTTACGACTGTGTATACGATTGTTGAAGCTGCACGTATCCCACAAAATTCAGCTTAAGCAGCAGAGTTGATTGCATTGACAAGAGCGTGTGTGTTGTCGAAAGGGAAACGAGTGACTGTGTATATCGATAGCCAGTATGCGTTTGGTGTGGCTCATAGTTTTGGTCATTTGTGGAAGGAACGTGGGTTCCTCACGTCTCATGGAACTAAGATTCAGCATGGTCAGTTGGTCAATGAGCTTCTTGAGTCGCTTACTTTACCGATGCAAGTTGTGATTGTGAAATGCAGTGCACATAAGAAGGTTACTGATGACGTTGGTCGTTGTAATGCGTTTGCAGACGAAGTTCCGAAAGATGTGGCGAAAGATGTGATGAGTCGAATGTATGTTGCAGGTCCAGCGAGATGGGTTCCGGATAGAGGAATGTGTGAAGATACGATAGAGAGCGTGAAGTAAATTCAAGCTGAAGCTACAGAGAAAGAATTGAGTGTTTGGAGAGAGAGTACGGGTAAATTGGATTCGACTGGTTGTTGGATTGAGTTGTCAGAGCATCAGCGATGGTTGTTACCTGAAGCGTATGTGCTTGCAGTGGTTACGAAGGCTCATGGAATGGCTCACATAAATGCGAAAGGGATTTGTAAGTTGTTGGCTCCAGTATGGCAGAATGTTGAAATTCCTAAATGTGCAGAGAATGTGGTCAAGAATTGTATGTTTTGTCTGATGTATAATCCTGGTAAGGGAACTCCAACTCCAGCTGGTCATTTTGCGCCTCCGACGTATCCGTTCGAGGTTTTGCAATTAGATTTCATCCATATGGAGAGGTGTAACAACTTGAAGTACGCCCTCGTGGTTGTTTGTGCCTTTTCGAGATGGGTAGAAGCATATCCCCATAAAGATAATACTGCTTTGTCCACAGCTAAAGCCTTTGTTAAGGAATTCTTCCTTAGGTATGGTTTGCCGAGAATGGTTTGGAGAGACAATGGGAGTAAATTTGTGGGTCAAGTGATGAAGAGATTTTTGTGATGGATTAGGAATCAGGTAGAATAGACCTTAGGGACACTCCTCTTCCAAAGTGTGATGGTACCTTATGCGTAGATGGTTCATGCTTCAAGCTACCGAATGGTGATACGACTGCGGCATATGCAGTTACGACTGTGTATACGATTGTTGAAGCTGCACGTATCCCACAAAATTCAGCTTAAGCAGCAGAGTTGATTGCATTGACAAGAGCGTGTGTGTTGTCGAAAGGGAAACGAGTGACTGTGTATACCGATAGCCAGTATGCGTTTGGTGTGGCTCATAGTTTTGGTCATTTGTGGAAGGAACGTGGGTTCCTCACGTCTCGTGGAACTAAGATTCAGCATGGTCAGTTGGTCAATGAGCTTCTTGAGTCGCTTACTTTACCGATGCAAGTTGCGATTGTGAAATGCAGTGCACATAAGAAGGTTACTGATGACGTTGGTAATTGTAATGCGTTTGCAGACGAAGTTCCGAAAGATGTGGCGAAAGATGTGATGAGTCGAATGTATGTTGCAGGTCCGGCGAGATGGGTTCCGGATAGAGGAATGTGTGAAGATACGATAGAGAGCGTGAAGTAAATTCAAGCTGAAGCTACAGAGAAAGAATTGAGTGTTTGGAGAGAGAGTACGGGTAAATTGGATTCGACTGGTTGTTGGATTGAGTTGTCAGAGCATCAGCGATGGTTGTTACCTGAAGCGTATATGCTTGCAGTGGTTACGAAGGCTCATGGAATGGCTCACATAAATGCGAAAGGGATTTGTAAGTTGTTGGCTCCAGTGGGGCAGAATGCTGGAATTCCTAAGTGTGCAGAGAATGTGGTCAAGAATTGTATGGTTTGTCTGATGTATAATCCTGGTAAGGGAACTCCAACTCCAGCTGGTCATTTTGCGCCTCCGACGTATCCGTTCGAGGTTTTGCAATTAGATTTCATCCATATGGAGAGGTGTAACAACTTGAAGTACGCCCTCGTGGTTGTTTGTGCCTTTTCGAGATGGGTAGAAGCATATCCCCATAAAGATAATACTGCTTTGTCCACAGCTAAAGCCTTTGTTAAGGAATTCTTCCTTAGGTATGGTTTGCCGAGAATGGTTTGGAGAGACAATGGGAGTAAATTTGTGGGTCAAGTGATGAAGAGATTTTTGTGATGGATTAGGAATCAGACAGAAGTTTCATGCTGCAAATCATCCCCAATCAGCTGGTTTAGTTGAGTGCTAAAATGGCACCTTGAAGCTGAAGTTAGCCAAAATTCAGGCGAGCTCTGGTCTCCAATGGCCCGATGCTTTGCCAGTGGCACTTTTGTCAACTAGGATGACAGTACATTCTCGAGTGGGACTTAGTCCTTATGAGATCGTTTTTGGTCGCCCGGCAAATATATGGGGAGTGCCGAGGCCGACAAAGTTCAGCGAAATTGAACATCCTGTATAACTTGACTATCTGTATGATTTGACGGCTAAATTGCGTGTTTTACACCAACAGGTTCACGAAACACTGCCCCAAGCATCTGAAGATCCAGGACACGCCATAGATCCTGGTTAGTGGGTCCTGGTCAAGAATTTTCGACAGACAAAGAACGATCAGCCCCGCTGGACCGGACCTTACTTGGTGTTACTGTCGACGCGATCTGCAGTGCGAGTGCACGGGAAAAAGAACTGGATCCACGGCGTACATTGTAAGAGCGCTCCTTTGCCTCTGCCGTATGACCGGTGGGTCCAGAAGGGTATTCCTGATTCAGAAAGTGAGACCGTGCCTCGTTTTGTGCAGTTCAGTGATGCATGTCTAATTGGGACAAGTTCTGAGCGTGAAAGCGACGATATTCTGCAAGAAGCTGTGCCTCCATCAGTTTGACTGGACACCACTGAACCTGAACTATTGTTTCGTGAACAGACATTGCCTGGTAAAGGCCGCTATAATTTACGACCGAGAGTCGTTGGACAAATAATGCGATAACATCCTTCCTTTGCTATTTTTTGAAGCTAAGCTCTCCCATCTGAGAAACTGTTTTGATCAATTTTTGTTTTTCGAACCGCCATCCGGGTTCAGCTGTAGGGTCGCGGTATGAAGACTCAGAGCGTACTGCCGTGTAGACACAAGGTCGACGGTTCTGGTTTGTTTTAGGGCATTCCCTGGAACATTCAGAGGTACACTGAGCAAATCGAACCAACTGCCGCAAACAGCACGGTTAGAGAATGGAGTTTTTCGAGTTGGAGAGAACTGTTGAAGAAATGAACTTTAAGAGAAAAATGTGTAAAATTATGAGCAGAAAATATTTTCTAATAATATGCCTTTTGATGCTACTTAGCATAATGATGTTTTTGGTGGGATATGTAAATTTCTCTTTTCAAGTGACATTTGCACCCACTACACAACCCATATCTTCTTCTACTGTTTCTTCACATTCTTTTCACCCTTTGCCTGAACATGAGTCCATTAGAAGACTTGAATTCGTTAATAACTCTTTTGTTCAGCTTTTGCACCAACACCAGCTCGTAGTGAACACGACTAATTGTTGGGTGTGTGGCCTTATGCCTCATACTACTGATAAAGGTATTCCTTACCTGGTTCTGCCTTTCAGTTACAATGGTTCTGTGTGGGCATACAGAACGATGTTCTTCTATGCTCGTGAAGTTTACCCCCTGCGTTCTGTGAAAGACAATCCAAAGAATCGTGCTCTAGTCAAGGGTATAGTAGACATGATTAGAGGAGTCAGCTCCTATGAGACTATCCCGAGAGATGAGACACTAGCGTATATTGGATGGAACATGACTGGATGTGGTGTTAGTCTGAGTGGAAACCAGCGAGCAAAAAGATCGTCTCCGATTTGGATTATACCCCATCGTGGTCATTTTTGTCTGCAAGGTAATGGCAAGAATCCGAGAGCTCAGTTAGGGAAGAGTATCTGCATTGAGACGTATGTTTTTGCGTCCCAGTCTTCCCCATCGTTTTTAGCAGCTAAGGGTACCTATTTTGTCTGTTACGATAGAGCATACATATGGTTGCCCCCTGACTTTTCGGGCACATGTTATGTCTCGTTCCTGTTGCCTCCCACATATACAGCTGCAGCAGATTACCATAAGACGAGAGTTGTTAGAGGTGTCTTCAGTAGGGAAGATACTTCAGGACAAGAATTGGGAGATTTCCTGAAGGGTTTTTTGCCATTTTGGGGACCTATGGTTAACAGCAGGAACATACGGCAATTGACGAGAGTGGTTGAGTCCACCATAGTTGAAACTGCCGGTGCCCTTAGTAACTTGACTGCTGAGCTCCAGTCGAATCGCCTTATGACTCTTCAGAACAGAGTTGCCTTAGATGTCATACTTGCAGGTAGAGGAGGGGTATGTAATTGATTTAATCGAGCTGCTGCGTTTTCATTCCAGACAACGCTCCAACAGTGTACCAAGCCATTTCCAAGCTGCATAAGATCTCCGAGTACATGTGGACGAAGGAGATTGGTCGTTAATGGGATGGTTTTGGGGATTGTTATCCACTTGGGGATGGAAGATTCTGATGATCATTGGGATGGTTTTAGCTATCCTTTTCCTGTTATGTCTTTGCGTACAGTGTGCTCCTGCTATGTGTGGCCTTTGTGCTACTTCGTGTGCGAGGAGACCTGTCCAGAGAGAGGTACTAAGTAATAGGATGATACTACAGCAACATCTTGATGATCTGATGAATATAGACCTGGATTCAGACTGACGTGAGTTTAGGTTATTGCCTATGTAAGGGCAAAAGGAGGGGCTGAGGTTCTGTGATTCTGAACCCGTTTCATAAAGGTCGTCGTATCGTGACGATTTTGGTAATAGCGAACCGCAAATGACGAGTGCGGCAAGTACGAGTGTTTTCGTCATGCTCGATTGATGGATTCACTATGAAATTAGGGATTTCGTTCTAAACCTTCGGGTTCCATTTTGTGTACGGCCGCCATTTTGTGGTTGCCCTCACATAGGCCGATGACTATGGCCGAACGAGTCTTTGGGACACGTACACCTTTAGCTGACTTCTGTGTGACCTGAGCGAACTGACTCCGTTGCCCGAAGCTAACTTGTTGAGCCAGTTCCTTGTCCGGCAGCTGGTCAAGATAGAGATCAAAGAGCAGGACATTGCTGATTTTATGGTACCCGCACACACCCTTCTATCTTACTTCTCATCTGTTTCTGTTCCTTCTTTTATGGCCTGTTTATGATTGGGTTTGTGGTTCTTTTATTATGGGTTCGTCCGGCCTGTCCGAGCAAGAATGTTGGGCTTTCCCGTGTAATTGATGATGGGCTGGACAACTGAAAAGTGGGCTTGCCGTTATGCGATACCTTTTGCAATGTCATCTGTGATTGGATAGTTTGTAAGTAATTGATGCTAGTCAGGAATGTGATTTTTAGCATAATAGACGATGTCTCGCAATACGAAAATTGTGCAGTCTCTAGCGAACCACCCGTGTCGTGCTTCGTAGACTTCTGTTCCTGGTTGCAGCCAATAAATTTGATCTTTGACGCCACCTAGAAGTATCCCGTGTCTCTGTATTCTAAGACAGGTGAACCCGAAGACATTGGGCGTGCCCCTGGCGCCGCTGGGTTCTAAAACCCGGTTTTTCAACTGTCATCAGGGATTTGCGTGTCTTTGTAGGGATTTTTGCCTGTGGTACCTTCCATTCGGATCAGGGTCCTGCTTTCGCCTTTAAGGCGTATAGGGATGCTATGGCTTAGATGGGGGTCCAAGTCAAGTTTTTGTCTCCATACCGGCCTGAGGGTAATCGTGTTGTGGAACGAATGAACTGTGACTTAAAGCAATCACTGACAACTCGAGTTGTAGGCACTAGCAGAAATTGGTTGGCCCATCTTAATAGCGTGCAGCGTACCCTTAATAATCTCCCTAGAAGGTCTCTGGGTGGGCGGACCCCATACGAAATGCTCTTTGGTATCAAGATGTATGTCCCAGACCTTGACCGTCTAGACGCGGTCGGTTCGGCTGTCTCCTTTGACGTAGATGAACATTGCAATGTTTTACAGACTCTACAAGAGACCAGAGACAGTCTCGCAAAGGAACACTTGCCCTCCACCGCGTATGATGCCTTGCAGATGCCGGTAGTTGGCTGGCTACCCCAAGTTGGAGAACTAGTTCGGGAGAAGATCGATAACAAAAAGGAATTTGGTCCCTCATACCGTGCTCCGGTTCCCGTGCTTGGAATGAAGGGCACAAGAACAGTCAATTTACCACCACTTCCAGGTCGTAAAGAAAACAGGTATATCTCCATTGACAATGTCAAAATACACAGAGTGGCCGATTCTTCTTAGCATGACACCGGCAGTCTCATGTGCTTCGATGGTGAGAAATTCTGTTTTGGCAACTGCTTCGGATTGTGCACCGGAGGTGGTCCTCGAGATGCCTGCAGTTTCCAGTCCTTTATTGAGTGCTTTGCCTGGTGGTCACCTTGATGATACTGATTACACCTACCCAACTGTCTTATCGATGCCTGATTTGCAAACTCGTTTGGCCACGGAATCCAGATTTTCATTTGACACTGTTTCACGTACATCAGAGAAGCCCACAAGGCTGAGAGCCTATGCGACTTTGTTTAAAAAACATTTTTTGATACCCCCTTGGACTTATATTTGGCTGGGGCTTTTTGCTATTTATATTTTTATGTCAATTAGGTTTTGTGTTTTATTTTTTTCGATTTGTCAATGGATATTATGTCGAGTAGAGAACATGCATTAAACATCTGAATGGAACTTTAGCTCCCCACTCCTCATCAGATTCAGCACACAGGTTGAAGAAAGACTTGGCCTTTGTTAACATCACTGCGTGGCCTGTCCCGGATGGAATAGTCTGGGATGCAGTTAAATTTCAAATCGATGGCCCGACTGAAGTTGTTAATGTTCCTATTGTACTTAGAGGTAATATGGGGGTTGTGTTCAACAAAATATACGTTCTGATGATTGGGAAGTTCGGGCGGTAGAGGCTTTGTTTGCTGATTTGAAATATTATGCTGCCTTTGATGCTGAAGATTTATATTTAGAATCTGCTAATTATGGTGATTTGTTTTGTTACCAACATTTTGGCAATCACTACTTGCACAAAACTAATTCTAGGAGGGGTACTGTGAATTATACCCAGTGGGAACATTGCCCAACTCCTTTGAGAGGCAGCTCAGACACATTTTTGAAAAAGTATACATATTTTGCTGATTTTAATCAGTCCAATCCCGCGTCATTTTATTTTAAAATGACAGACAAATCCAATTCCAAAGTTAGACTTACCGATACTAAGTTACTGTATTCGAAGTCCTTTCTAGACCAACTGGCTGTTGGTGGCTACGAGTTGTGGAAGGAAACTCTTGACCTTAAATCAGTTTGGGGTTCTAAATATTGGCAGGTACAAGGCACTGAGGCTTTGCACCGTGCATGTCTCATCCCAAATCATATGTTGTTTTTGAATTCTACTATCGCACAGAGAACATGCTTTGGATTGGCTACCTCTAAAAAATTAAATTCTCATTCCTTCCCAAATTTGGAGGAATATTCAGGTTGGGAAAATTCGACTAAATTTTCAATTAAAGAATTGCAAGCCCATTTGTTGAATTCATCATTTAACATTTCCAGTTTGGATCCCAAGGGTTGGTTAATGTGGCACCGAATTGCAGACTCGTGCCAGCATCATTTTTTGGGCCTGGCTGAGGGTTTTACACAAGTCAGAGTAGATCCCCGTTTTGAGAGTGACCATTCTGTTACCACTTATTCTGTAGGCAAATTATGTCAGAATTGGCTCAAGCACTATACATTGGAGTCAGTTAAATTGCATTTATCTGAATTGACCGACGAGGTTGACTTGAATGATTTCATAAAGGGCCCGGCAAAAGGTCGATCTAAAATATGGATCTATGCCATTTATAATGAACTCTGGAAAACGTCACAGATTGAAGCGGCTACCCGACTTAGGGCTATTGACCAAGCTAATTTAGAAAAAGTGCTTGCAGTTGTGGACAACAGCATTAATACCATTTCCTCCCGAATTTACACATTAGATAATATTGAATTATTCTGTTGTTGAAAGTGTACATGATGAGGTGTCTGTTTTGTACCATGGTCAAAATCTGTTGCGTTCTGTTATGCAGTTTGCGTGGACCTTACAGACACTGAAAAATGGTAAAGTGCCTTGGACCTGTGTTAATGTCACAACTCTATTTGCACCTTTTAATTTGACTGAAAAACAACGTTTGCTTTCCATGAGAGATGCTTCTTTTTCAATGTTACACATTGAACGATTAAGGCTCCATTAGGATGACGGGCGGACTTTGCCCGCCCGTCATCCCATCGTAAATCGGGACCGCCCGCCATAAGGGCAGGGGTCCCGGGGGTGCCATTAGGATGTGCCCGCCACAGTGGCGGGCACAACCTGTATTTTCAGCATTGTGGCGGCGGTGCTCTCTGCACCGCATGCCACAATGCTGAAAATGCACTTTAACATTTTCATATGCAAAGCGGCAGGCACCGCGCGGTGCCTGCCGCTTTGCAAATGACAATGAAGGGGGGTACCACAGGTACCCCACACGTGCACCCCCCATGTGTACTTCACTCTGGGGGCCCACAGGGGGCCCCCAGTGCCACGGTAAGGCACTGCACACCAATCATCATAATATGTCTGGCGGTGTCTATTAGACACCTCCACCATATTATTCCTTTTCCGCCCCAGCCGCAAGGCGACCGGGGCGGAAAGGTGGCAGGTGGTGTTTCCCTTTGTTGCGGTCTCCCCCGCCATTACAATGGCAGGGGGGAAAAAGGTGGCGGGAGGGCATTTCTGTCGGGCGGATCGCCACCGCCACCATGGCGGTGGTGATCCGCCCGACATCGTAATGGAGCCCCTAGAGTCTTTGCCCTTTTCAGTGGCAGAGGCCAGGGATGGATTACTTTACCTTTCGTGCTTTTCCATTTTTCACATTGCATGAAGTATTTTGCCATAGGCAGATACGAGCGGCTCGGTACCTCCTACTTACATGAAGCCTGGTCGCTCCCTTTTACTTATAGATGCCTTAGGGACGGAAAAGAGGTATATCTGAATGGAGATGAGTGTACAGAAACACCAGATCACTTGTTGATCTGTAGGCACATCCAATTGCATGGTTCATGTAACCAGAACCGCCCTAATTTAGCATGTGTTTTAAAAGGTACACCGGTGCCTGCTATAGTCCCGACTTTTACCTTATTAGTTAACAGGAGGTATTTACTTTTAAACAATGAAGATTGCTGTGGGTTATTGAAAGGCAAAGCTTACGTTGTAACAGTGAGTGAGCGTGTCGTTTGCTGTAAGAATGTGCTTTATCCACCCCCGCATGGGAACCTGGATGTTTCCATCTGGCCGAGAATTCCGGCCTTGAAGTCAGAGTTCAATAAGATGAGCAGAATAAGAGCCTCATTGTCACAAAAAGAAGTTGCCCTGACATCTGCTCGCGAAACATTTGTCCTTCACGTAGCTAACACCCGCACAGAAGTGCATGCCTTATTAAATACTGACCTTCCTTTACATTTTGGTGAGCTGATTCACACAATATTTAATGCATCCTCCACTTCGGGGCTGGCTCATTTTTTTAAAGTAGTGAGCGGTGGCTTAGTGACTTCTTTCGAGAAAATATTTGGAGTCATTCCTGCTTTCCTTCACTCGATATTCTCCGGTCTATTTGGTAGACTTCCTGTTTTGCTGGCACTGGCTGCTGGTTTTTTTTACTATTTTGTTTATTGCAAAATGGATGTCCGTCCTGTCTTCGCAAACGAGCGGGAGCAGTTAGCACTGTTTCGCAACCGGATGCTTGAATACTATGGTGTGCTGCCACTTGCCACCCTGAGCGCATCATATTGATTATCGTTTCGATTTTCCTTTTTCACCTGTGTCCAGCCTGTATTTCATTGCCTGAGCTGTGATTTCATGTGGGCCCTGGATTTGTGTCTCTGCAATTTGGTGTCTCCTGAAGTGGATTATGATCATCTCATGAGTCCCTTAGTTGCTCATGAATTGCTTTGTTCTGACGGAGGGATTGGTGCCTTTGCAGCGATACATGGAGTTCTGGGTCGTTGGAATATTTACACGGCGGCGCAAGATTTCTTGGCACACAGCTTCATTGAGAACCAACTGAGTTGTCCTCTGATGGTACTAGAGGCTCCGGTAATTGAAGAGCATGTATGTTCTTTCTCTCTATTGAATTGGATGGCTGAGTTGTTTTCGGATGATAATAGTGACTTCCTTTTGGAAGCGGTTGCTGCTCATTTGGCCTACTCAGTTTTAGGCTGACTCCTATTGAAGCCATTGATGTCATGATTTTTTCTTCTCTAAACAATTTTCCAAATTCTTATGGACATTTTTTAAATAAACAGACCTATTGGCTTTACTAACAGTGGACATTACAATGTCATGCTGTTGGGATTTTGGATTTTTATGAGGACAACATTTTTTTTCCTCACCTACTCGATTTGGAACTGAGCGTTTTATTGAACTCTGCTTTCAACAATTGAGTCCCTTTTCTTATCTTATCTTATCTTATCTGATTCGTGCTCGGATCAAGGGAGGGTGATATATGGATAGATGTAGCCTGATTACTGTGTTAAGTTAGCATGAGCTTTTTGTGAGTTTAAATGTCATTTTTCCTTTTTGCTGCTCTTTGCTCACGACACGCATCTGCTGCTTTAGCTTTGAGCCTAGTAAAATGTTTTCGGTTCATATGAGAATAATATGTTGTTGCACTGATATCAGTCTTGCTTGGCGAGCTGTGTCTGTACAGTGAGTGCTGAACCTTCAAGGATATCTCAACACAGTGGTTGTTGTGAGCACTGATCTTCGCACGTCCCTAGACATAACATACATGCAGCTGCAGCCAAGTTCTGGCTTTAGGCGCGTTTTATATTGCTTTGCACAAGAGCATACACACACACTTGATGGTGCTTCGCATGTAGAGAGCTGGTGGAAGATGATGTGATCCCTTACCACTAGGATCTTGAGGTATGGGGCCGCTCTGCTAAAACCCACAAGAGACCTTCTTAGATATAATATAATATACTAGCTTGGGAGGGTGAGAATTAGGTTTTGTTAAACCATATTCATTTTAGCATAATACTATGCTTTCACTGTTTGTGTTCTATGGACTAGTGACTATGCTGATTACTTTGTTTCTTATAATATGTTTGCTTGTTTTGGCTAAGATACTGCGCTTGAGAGCACGGCATTAGTTAATAAACATTTCAAATATGCACGTGTCCTCTATTACTCCTTGTTCTGGATTGAAATGATTGTATAACATAAGAGTATTCATGTGTTCCACGTTACCTGAGGTGTACTAAGTTCATGTTCTGGTTTGTCTAAGCATTGGGAGTTTGTGATGACCAATGAGACACTGATAGCTAGTCTGGTAGGGGATTTTGGGTACCAAGGTGAGTTTTGGCACACCCTAATTCACTGAGGTTTCAAGCCTCTATGCACAGTTCTGTCTGAGCACGGAATCCCTGCGACAGTATGGCAGCCTTGATGAGTAGTCTTTGCACTTCCCTTTTCAAGGTATGGCAACAGTACTGAGTAGTATTGGCGCTGTCCTATTAAATGTATGGCAGCCTTGCTGAGTAGTCTTTGCACTGTCCTACTAAAGGTATGGCAGCCGTACTGAGTAGTATTGGCAGTGTCCTAATAATGGCATGGCAACCATACTGAGAAGTCTTGGCACTGTCCTATTAATGGTATGGGAATCATACTGAGAAGTCTTGACACTGTCCTATTAAAGGTATGGCAGCAGTACTGAGTAGTCTTGACCCTGCCCGATTAAAGGTATGGCAGCCTTGCTGAGTAGTCTTTGCCCTGCCTTTTTTCAAGGTATGGCAACTGTACTGAGTAGTATTGGAGCTGTCCTATTAAAGGTATGGCAGCCTTGCTGAGTAGTCTTTGCACTGCCCTTTTAAAGGTATGGCAACAGTACTGAGTAGTATTGGCGCTGTGCTGTTAAAGGTATGGCAGTTGTGCTGAGAAGTCTTTGCACTGTCCTACTAAAGGTATGGCAGCCGTACTGAGAAGTCTTGGCACTGTCCTATTAAAGGTAGGGTAGCCGTGCTGAGTAGTATTGGCATCACCCTATTAAAGGTATGGCAGCCGTGCTGAGTAATATTGGCACTGTCCTATTAAAAGTATGGCAGCTGTGCTGAGAAGTCTTGGCACTGTCCTATTAAAGGTATGGCAGCCTTGCTGAGAAGTCTTGGCACAGTCCTATTAAAGGTATGGTAACAGTGCTGAGAAGTCGTGGCACTGTCCTATTAAAGGTATGGCAGCCGTGCTGAGAAGTCTTGGCACTGTCCTAATAAAGGTATGGCAACCATACTGAGAAGTCTTGGCACTGTCCTAATAAAGGTATGGCAACCATACTGAGAAGTCTTGGCACTGTCCTATTAAAGGTATGGGAATCATACTGAGAAGTCTTGGCACTGTCCTAATAAAGGTATGGCAACCATACTGAGAAGTCTTGGCACTGTCCTATTAAAGGTATGGCAGCAGTACTGAGTAGTCTTGGCACTGCCCGATTAAAGGTAGGGTAGCCGTGCTGAGTAGTATTGGCACCGCCCTATTAAAGGTATGGCAGCCGTGCTGAGTAATATTGGCACTGTCCTATTAAAAGTATGGCAGCTGTGCTGAGAAGTCTTGGCACTGTCCTATTAAAGGTATGGCAGCCTTGCTGAGAAGTCTTGGCACTGTCCTATTAAAGGTATGGCAACTGTGCTGAGAAGTCGTGGCACTGTTATATTAAAGGTATGGCAGTCATTCTGAGAAGTCTTGGCACTGTCCTAATACAGGTATGGCAACCATACTGAGAAGTCTTGGCACTGTCCTAATAAAGGTATGGCAACCATACTGAGAAGTCTTGGCACTGTCCTAATACAGGTATGGCAACCATACTGAGAAGTCTTGGCACTGTCCTAATAAAGGTATGGCAACCATACTGAGAAGTCTTGGCACTGTCCTATTAAAGGTATGGCAATCATACTGAGAAGTCTTGGCACTGTCCTATTAAAGGTATGGCAGCAGTACTGAGTAGTCTTGGCACTGCCCGATTAAAGGTAGGGTAGCCGTGCTGAGTAGTATTGGCACTGTCCTAATAAAAGTATGGCAGCTGTGCTGAGAAGTCTTGGCACTGTCCTATTAAAGGTATGGCAGCCTTGCTGAGAAGTCTTGGCACTGTCCTATTTAAGGTATGGCAACTGTGCTGAGAAGTCGTGGCACTGTCCTATTAAAGGTATGGCAGCCGTGCTGAGAAGTCATGGCACTGTGCTATTAAAGGTATGGCAGCCGTGCTGAGAAGTCATGGCACTGTTCTATTAAAGGTATGGCAGCCATTCTGAGAATTCTTGGCACTGTCTTAATAACGGTATGACAGCTGTGCTGAGAAGCATTGGGGCTGTCTTATTAAACATATGGGAGATGTACTGAGTAGTATTGGCACTGTCCTATTAAAGATATGGCAGCCTTGCTGAGTAGTCTTTGCACTGCCCTTTTAAAGGTATGGCAACAGTACTGAGTAGTATTGGTGCTGTCCTATTAAAGGTATGGCATTTGTGCTGAGAATTCTTTGCACTGTCCTTCTAAAGGTATGGGAGCCATACTGAGTAGTATTGGTGCTGCTCTATTATTGGTATGGCAGCCTTGCTGGGTAGTCTTGGCACTGTCCTAATAAAGGTATGGCAACCATACTGAGAAGTATTTGCACTGCCCTTTTAAAGGTGTGGCAGCCTTGCTGAGAAGTATTTGCACTGCTCTTTTAAAGGTATGGCAGCCTTGCTGAGAAGTATTTGCAATGCCCTTTTAAAGGTATGGCAAAAGTACTGAGAAGTATTGTCACTGTCCTATTAAATATATTGCAGCAAAGCTGAGAAGTACTGTCACTGTCCTATTAAAGGTTAGGCAGCAAAGCTGAGAAGTCTTGGCACTGTGCTATTAAAGGTATGGCAGCAAAGCTGAGTATTCTTGGTACTGTCCTATTATAGGTATGACAGCCATGCTGTGCAGAATTGGCACTGGCAAGGTAAAGCAGCCTTGTGGAGTAGTATTGGTGCTGTCCTGTTAAAGGTTTGGCAGCCATTCTGAGAGGTCTTTGCACTGCCCTATTAAAGGTATGGCAGCCGTGCTGAGAAGCATTGTGGCTGTCTTATTAAAAGTATGGCAGCTATGCTGAGTAGTATTGGCACTGTCCTATTAAAGGTATGGCCGCAGTGCTGAGTAGTATTGGTACTGTCCTATTAAATATATGGCAGCAAATCTGAAATGTATTGGCACTGTCCTATTAAAGGTATGGCAGCTGTGCTGAGTAATCTTGGCCCTGTCCTATTAAAGATAGGGCAGCAAAGGTGAGAAGTATTCCCACTGTCCTATTAAAGGTATGGCAGCAAAGCTGAGAAGTCTTGGCACTGTCCTATTAAAGGTATGGCAGCCATGCTGAGTAGTATTGGCGATGTCCTGTCAAAGGTATGGCAGCTGTGCTGAGCAGTCATTGCACTGTCCTAATAAAGGTATGGCAGCCGTGCTGAAATGTCTTGGCAATGCCCTATTAAAGGTAAAGCAGCCATTTGGAGTCGTATTGGCACTGTCCTATTAAAGGTCTGGCAGCGATGCTGAGTAGTATTAGTGCTGTCCAATTAAAGGTATGGAAGCCATACTGAGTAGTATTGTCACTGTCCTATTAAAGATATGGCATTCTTGCTAAGAAGTCTTGGAAATGCCCTATTAAAGGTATGGCAGCTGTGCTGAGAAGCATTGTGGCCGTCTTCTTAAAATTATGGCAGCTATGCTGAGTAGTATTGGCACTGTCCTATTAAAGGTCTGGCAGCCATGCTGAGTAGTATTGGCACTGTCCTATTAAAGGTATGGCAGCCGTGCTGAGTAGTATTGGCACTGTCCTATTAAAGGTATGGCAGCCGTGCTCTGTAGTATTGGCACTGTCCTATCAAAGGTAAAGCAGCCATGTGGAGTAATATTGGTGCTGTCCAATTGTTAAAATCTGGTTTGCGATGTCAACATTATCGTCGCCATCTTGCCCCCTTTTCAGGCTCGGATGTGCACGTAAGCAGCAGCCATTTTGAGTGTAATGGCCCCTCTGCCCAGTGCCCCTAGCTAGCGCGTCTCTCCCTCTGACCTCGCAAGCATCCCCCGCGCTGACAGCCCCCGCTCTCTCATGCCTGAACCATAAACCTCCCCTCCAGCGCGACTCTGCCTCGGAAGCGCATTTCGCACCCGGGCAGCACCTCCCCATCCTTTGATGGACCCCCCCCCTTTCTTCTGTACCCGACTGTCCTGCCCGTTCCCAGTCCACCACCTGGCCCTGCGGATGCCATTTATTGGCCCCCATACAGTAAGCAGCTGCCCCGATTCAAAGGATCTCCAACTGATCAAGGCCCCCACCCCATGAGATCCGATCAGACACACACATTCCGGGAATCGACGGAATGTCCTGCTGTGCGATAGTCATCACCTACTGTGACCGGGGAGGGGACTTCTACTGTAAATGTGTGTGGGAACGGGCTTGAGGCGGGGATTCCGAGGATGCCTTTCCGTACATCAAAGCATTGACAGGAATGTGTTTCATGTAATATAGCCATACAACTGTGTATAAGAGGCCAGGCCTCAGGGATGCTGCTAGAGCACCTCGAGAAGATACCCTGTTGTCTGATTTGACGTGTTCTGCTCCGTCGGAATAAAACTTCTGTTTCCTGCCTTCCAGTCTCCAGCACCTGCCTCTTTGTTTGATAAACTTGAGTGGTATTAGAGGCGGGTAACGCCGGGCAAATTCTGAAGGGTTCTTGGTCGAAATCGGCCCTACCTTTCCACAATATGCGTCCCAAACGTGGGGCCCATCAGCGACACGTGGATCCAGTGGTAGAGGTCCCAACGACAGAGTGAACGACTGCAACGATCGGGAAGTGCACCTGCCCGATAGACCCTCGTCTGGCAGCCGGTCATCCGAACTTCACCGGTTCCGAGCAGACCTCTCTCGAGTGATCTACGGTCCTGACTGGGAGCCATCAGGAGTGCAGCGACAGAAGATAGAGGACGATCGGGCGCTGGATTCGGAAGACAAGAAACTGTCCATGCGGTCCGGGTAAGGTCGTGTAACACGACAAAGTGCGAAATGATTGTTTGATTGTTTGGAAAATACTAGTATTACTCTTTGAATTGTTGGTTCTCTTTGGAGATTCGCTGTCTGCAAACGGAGAAGAATAGATTCTCTCTTCCTTTGCAGGTAGTGAAGGGTAGGTAACGCAGACTTTTGTCCCCGCTGTAACCTGTCGTGCCTATCTTTCTCCCCCACTGATTGATTGTTTGCCCGAACATTGTTGTTCGCTGATTGTTCTCTGGAGATTCCCTGTCTGCAAACGGGGAAGAACAGGTTCTCTCTTTGCAGGTAGTGAAAGAGTAGGTAACGCAGACTTTTGTCCCCGTTTTAACCCGTCGTGCCTACTTACTCTCCCCATTGATTTTTTGATTGACCGAACATTGACTGTTCGATATTGGTTCTTTGGAGGTATTCTCTGCTTACAAATAACGTGGAATAGAGATATTCTATCTAGTCTTTGTAAGCAGTGAAAAGATAGGTAGGTCAGACTTTTGTCTCCCGTTGTAACCCGTCATGCCCATCTTCTCCCCACTGATTGGTAGTTGGTTCAGCCCGGACCGTTTATTAGAGGTAGATCATCCGGCTCCACCGAAGGGCACCCCTAATAAAAAGGACATATATATATAAAATGCGGATTAGCCGCTGTATCTTTCTAGCAAACTATGGCATAAAAATCGCTAAGAAAAACAAAAGGAATCAAGCAAAATCAGTAGGCCACTGATGGGATCCTTTTGACCCCGCTAAAATAGAAACACTAGGAACAGCCCTTCACGAGAAATATGAAACTAGTGGGAGGAGCCGAGCTCGACACCATGATGGCAGCAAGGTAGCTCGGCTCCGCCGCCCATCCCGCCCAATAACGACAAACCCTATACAAATAAAAGTCTACTGATACCTACCATCAGTGTTACCAGATTGGGCTAGATCACGCACAATTGGGCATAATGTTTCCTGGTTACGCAGTAACATTTTGGTTTGTGCTAGTTGCCAGATTATAAATATATATACAGCGCTCCAACAAAGTAGTATGTTAAAACGCTTTATTAGACAAATATTTACATGGCAGCCTGCTGCAACATCAATCCCAATGCATTCACCGTCTGCTTGACGCTGTCCCTGTCCCACCTTCCTTAGAGTAGCAACATTGGGCTACTTTGGGCTACTTTTTAGTTGGCTTTGGGCTATAGAAAGCCTACAAAATCCATCAGCCGGCGAGGTGGCATCCGTGGCGGCCTGAGGTGGAGGACCGTTGTACGAATAGGCCGGAGGCAACACAACGCGCCGAGGCCCGTCCCCGGATAGCCCAGAGGTGGTGTCCAGCAAGGTGTGTGCGGGGGATGCCTTGATGATGGCCCCCCCCCGCAGGTGGAGGTTCCTCTCCCGCACCAAGATTGCCATCAGCGTTCCACTCAGCGGGCCCCCGCGGTTGGCTGGCCGGGGGGACCCGCTCCGGTGGCCGTGGTGAAGGGCAGCTGCCGTGGGACTCTCAAGATGGCGGCCGGCTCCCCGGATTTGGGCCTGGTCCACTAGGATGGCTCTGGGCTACCATGGAACTCGGATGCTTGCCTGCTCGGGCATGAGCCCCACTCTTGAAGACGTTCTCTCCGATTTAAAAGATTCTACAAGAGTCGTTGGCCCTCGACTCCCGCTGGCTTCCGGTGGGGGCGACCGCCACTATTGCTCGATCATTTCCCATTGACTTGCCTCCGCCCCGGGTGACCGCCGCCTTATCCCCATCTGGTGCCGTGAGAGAGGCTGATTCAGTGCATCGGCGGAGGGATACGCCTGCTGTCCCGCTCTCCGGAGTGGCCGCGACGTTGCCGCGAGATGATGGTGCTCTCATGATGATGCCAGCTTTTTTCTGAATTACCAGGAGACACTGTAGACTACCAACTCGATCAGTTCCGGTGGAACCTCAGCGTGACCCGGTAGGGAAGATTTTGCTTTCCTCACCTTTGAGCCACGGTTCATGCTGCCTGTCCTTTCTGTTGGCGTTAATGAATTTTTTTGAACTGCCGAAAGGGGTTCTGGTCCGGCCGCTAGTTATTGGAGGCATTTGGACTATACTCTGGACCCGCCCGGCCTCGCCCCAAAATGGTGCAGTATAGGCGGGACTTGCAACTCCTTATGGCGTTCCCGTTACTTAGCCTTGATGTTATAGGATATGTATGCGGTCTTTGTGCACATGGCGGGCGGGCAAGGGTACTGACTGGGCATGCGGACAACCCTATTGATGTTGGTCTTTCATTATTTATTATTGTATTATCGTAGCTTCAAAGTGGTGTTACTCATGATACTCGCCAGTGGTGTGTATCTGGACGACTCTATTGCAGCTGATCCTGTTATACATTCAATTATAAAATTAACCTTCATGGATCCTACAACTGTTAGTCACATTTAGGTTCTCACAATTAAATGACTCGCCCGTTACGTATTTTTATACTACAGTATGCGCTTCCAGTCTGCACCATGGCCGGCCTATAAGGTTGTAGGCCCGCATTTGTATGCTGACATTTTCACAATAAAGGTTTTCAAAAAAAATATATATGGAATCAGCATCATAACAGTCGCCTCGATTGGTAAGGTTTTGAATAATGGCTGTTATTTTCAAATAGTAAAGGACAGATAATGCAGACCCCTTGTCTGAATTTAGGATTGATTGAGATTCTTTTCCATCGTGCCTGTCTTTTCCAAAGTTGTTAGAAAATGGTTGCCTTTAGCTTGAATTATTTGCCAAATATAAGGTATGGTATTTTGTCCCATAATGTACGACTAATTAAGAAACAAATACACAAAGGAGAAACTCAAATTTAGGGACAAGTAAAATGAAGCACTTTGATTATAAAAAGTAAAAAGATATAGTACACAGAAAATAATGTGAAAGGAATAGTCAAGATCTGTTGTATTCTACATTCCTACAGCATAAGCAATCGGTAAAGAACCTGATATTTAAATATACCAATGAATAGGACAGTAGATCGAACCTCTTTCTTAGCAGCCCCCTCGTGGGTCAAAAGCGCCCCCCTTTTTTCCAAACCGGGAATCTCTAATTACACTACAGTTGTAAATTTCCCGGAAGTATGTAATAAACGGCCTATCATTGGTTATCTTTGCCGCACTACCAGTTCCTCTGGGCTTCAATGCCGAAATGCCGGGAACTGCATCCCAGAGAGATAGGTCAGGTAAGCGGTAAGTAGAACATTTTCGTGTTTATGCGCGCTGATATGCTTTGAATGCTGCACCCTCCCCCTCTTTTCTTTTTCTGTAGGTTACATCGGAGTTTCGCCTGAAGAATGGAGTGGACATGGACCGCACCGTGTTCCGCGCAGGGAAAGATATAGACTAGTGCTGTGAGATGGTGCATGGTGTGCAGAGGCTATCTCCGGGAGCGTGAAGAATTGTATGGTATAACTGTGCGTGTGTGCCCTGATTGTACGGTATGAATGTGTATGTATTGCATATGTCTGGGTCGATGAAGAGAACGTTTTTGTATGACTGAAGTGTTGATCGAACGGTCAATGGGATGGGAAAATAGGCCAGAATATGGTACCTCCTCACTTAAGAAACGACTCTCCCGCTCCCGGAAGCTAGTAAATAGGAGGGTGGCCTACATCAGAAACTTGAAGGGTTATTGCAGTACAACGAACCCGACTCCAACCGATATCCCAAATGTGCAACCAAAATAATGCGCACCAGTGAGCCAATTTATGTGCTGACTAAATAAAAGAAGTTAAGAGTACCCCCGGTTGGGGTTCATCCGAACCCCCCCTCAGCCCAGAAGTTAGGGATATTGGCAATTTTTAGATTTACCACTTCTTCTTCCATCCTCATTGAAAATAAGAATTGTACCATTGCACGACCGGCTGACACCCCTCCTTTACCTCAGCTTGGCCACCGTGAGTATAAGCACGACTGGACTAGTGTCCGACCGATTAAAAGGGAGTAAGTATTTTTGAAATGAGGCCTCCAATAAATTGTCTACTATCAGGAAGGAAGGAGAGTAAAAAGCTCGACCCCCAAATGAATTAAGTGGGATACTGAGAATGCGCAACACGCATAAAAAAAAAAGGAAAAGGAGAAGTCCCTTTGCCCAAAATAGCTCTGTGTTTTGTCTTAGGTTTTCGTACTTGATGTATGTACTGTCGCATCCTATCCGGTATTCGTGTGTACGTAAACGTTGAATTTATGTTTTCCCTCAGCTTGTGTTTTTATACATAAAACTGACCCGTACTGTTCTATGTTGTGTGTGCACTGAGTAGCCTATTATCGTACACGTCTCTCTCTCTCTCTCTCTCTCTCTTTTCATGTTGTACGTGTACCGAATAGCCTATTTGATGCGCACAATGCTCTCTCTCCCTCTGAGGGCTCCCTTGCTCTCTTTTGAATAAATGACGACACTGTACCTCGCCGGTACATGTATAATTGGCCTAAACACGACAGTGTTTGAACAAATTGACAGAAACAAAACGATCGTATCTTGCCATATTACTACCTCTCCTTTCTGTAAAATGATGGAACTTAATTGGCTGAGAAATAAAGGACAGGTAAGACGACTGATGTCCCCTAATCTGGCCCTTAAAAGGGAGCTATATGTCAGTGGCTTTTTGTTTTAGTGCTTTAATAACACCACCTTCACCGTTCAGATCACCCCACCCATTGCACAATAGTAGAGTGTCTGAAACGTCCCCGTTTTTCCAGAATAGTCCCAGTTCTGTACTAGCCGTCCCAGAAAATTTTAAGAAATATAGCTGATGACCTTGTTTTTAAAGATTAATCGTCTAAAACTGATAAAGGTTAGCCGTTGTTTCCAGAAAGGAAAATGCTTAACGTGTGCCCCCCCCACCGAAAAAAGGTACCTATAAGCCCATGATAGTAGCACCGCACATTTTCTCATAAAATTAGCAGACCCTGAAGAAAAATATAGCTCAACAGGATTTGTTTTAGAAAGACGAGTCTCTACCGGAGGAGCCGGTTTGAATTTGATAGACCATGTAATTGATAAATATCAGACTTCTTGCCACGTTTACAAATGTAACAGGAATCACCACCTAACAGACATGATGATGGAAATTTGTAGAAATGCTTGCAAACCTGCACCACAGCAATGATTTATGAGTTAACAGCATACCCCGATGTAAGGGTTTATGGACATCCACCCTAGCGTGACCGATAAACGTTTCCCCGACTACTTGGGGTTGGGAGAGAGATTGAAGTGTGTAAACGTCTTCCCCTGCCAGTTCTCTAAGACTTGTTTTTGTACTTATTTAAAGATAACATGCAGTTGTCGGAGGAGAGGGGTCGTACGTGACGCACAGCCTAGCTGCAGATCATGGAACATCTATGACCTCGACCAAGGTGGAGCCACAGAGCAAAGAGATGCGGGACGAGGCACCATTCCCAACATGGAAAGTGATAGAAAGAAGGGCTGTCCAGAAGCCCCCTGCTTGTTGATCAGCTCGTGCCGAAAGTCCCAGCCCATTGAGCCCGATTGATGGGCCCACTTGCTTGAAATTTCTGCTCTCCTTGGTCCATTTCAGATCTGATCCCACTCCACCCTCTCTTCCCTCGGCCTCCCCAAAACACAGCACAAAGATAGAATAGGGTTTGTAACGAAAGAAGAATGGAATGCGGGTACCCCGCCTAAAGGTGCGTATGATAGATTAGTTAGGGAACAGGACAAACAGGACTGTGGTCCGAGAGCAAAGAATGGCCACACCCTGCAACGTGAAATTTGGATTAGAGCTGGACGCATAGCTCCACCGCCGGTGCTCAAGAGTGCCAACGAAAGAAGAAGAACAATGAGAGCCTGCCAGTGATGGCTCGCTGTAATAGGACACTGGAAAGAAGAACTCTTTTTGAACATTACCCCCCCCCCCCTCTCACTGTAAATTGTATTAAGTTGAATTCCTCTCCCAACCACTTTGTATTGACTATCACCCAACCGAGTTTTCGAAACATTACATCGGTCACTTTCAACTGTACACAGATAGCTAAGAAAGCGTTAACTCTGTATCATGATGATTGTAGAACACCAGTCATGCACATGAATATGCTGTCTAGTTTGACCCCCATGGAGTCTAGACCTCAAGTAATGTACTTAATAGCCCTTATTCTGCCAGAACATTCTTTGTATGACATCATGTTTGTATTCGAACGAACTTCCTTCTTCATCTAAGTAAGGTCCCCATCTCCGGGTCTAACGTATGACGCAGCTAATGTAATTTTGTATGCACTGCCTCCTCGCCTATCACATTGACTACATATGGTTATGTACGATTCTGTCAGCATTGATAGCAGGATTATTTCCATCTGCCCTAAGACTCTGGACTTTGAAAGAGAACGCATGAAAGCATTGTACGATGTCAAGGGTGGGAATTTGATGAAGATAGATCTCGACTAGGCAAACTGGCTAGATATGTTGAAAAGGGAGGACTGTTAAAATCTGGTTTGCGATGTCAGCATTATCCACGCCATCTTGCCCCCTTTTCAGGCTCGTATGTGCGCGTAAGCAGCAGCCATTTTGAGTGTCATGGCCTCTCTGCCCAGTGCCGCTAGCTAGCGCGTCTCTCCCTCTGACCTCGCAAGCATCCCCCGCGCTGACAGCCCCCGCTCTCTCATGCCTGAACCATAAACCTCCCCTCCAGCGCGACTCTGCCTCGGAAGCGCATTTCGCACCCGGCCAACACCTCCCCATCCTGTGATGGACCCCCCCTTTCTTCTGTACCCGACTGTCCTGCCCGTTCCCAGGCCACCACCTGGCCCTGCGGATGCCATTTATTGGCCCCCTTACAGTAAGCAGCTGCCCCGATTCAAAGGATCTCCGACTGATCAAGGCCCCCACCCCATGAGATCCGATCAGACACACACATTCCGGGAATCGACGGGATGTCCTGCTGTGCGATAGTCATCACCTACTGTGACCGGGGTGGGGACTTCTACTGTAAATGTGTGTGGGAACGGGCTTGAGGCGGGGATTCCGAGGATGCCTTTCCGTACATCAAAGCCTTGACAGGAATGTGTTTCATGTAATAAAGCCTTAAAACTGTGTATAAGAGGCCAGGCCTCAGGGATGCTGCTAGAGCACCTCGAGAAGATACCCTGTTGTCTTATTTGACGTGTTCTGCTCCGTCGGAATAAAACTTCTGTTTCCTGCCTTCCAGTCTCCAGCACCTGCCTCTTTGTTTGATAAACTTGAGTGGTATTAGAGGCGGTTAACGCCGGGCAATACTGAAGGGCTCTTGGTCGAAATCGGCCCTACCTTTCCACACAATTAAAGTAATGGCAGCCATGCTGAGAAGTCTTGGCACTGTCCTAATAAAGATATGGCAGCTGTGCTGAGTAGTATTGGCACTATCCTATTAAAGGTATGGCAGCCGTGCTGAGTAGTATTGGCACTGTCCTATTAAAGGTATGGCAGCCGTGCTGAGAAGTCTCTGTACTGTCCTATTAAAGGTCTGGCAGCCATGATGAGTAGTATTGGTGCTGCCCTAATATTGTTATGCAAAAACAACAGTTGATGGACAGAATGCAGAACAATGTCATACATTCACCCCAGAGTACAGAGATCTGGGCCTAAATCCATCGTTTTTTTGCACTCCACACCACCCAAATTTAGACATGGCCATATGCAAATCAGCTATGACCCTGTGCCTCATGGGAACAGTCCAGTACGAACTGCAAAGCCATGTCTTTCCTTGACCGGAATCAAGCATCCTAGGACCGGTTTCTGGCTATCAGCCGTCTTCAGCCAGGATAGCTTGAGTCCAGTGGTGTGGAGAGCATGGGACTCTTACTGAGCATACCCATTCCACTCGGCGTGACAAATGCAAAAACAACAGTAGATGGACAGAATGCAGAACAATGTCATACATTCACCTCAGAGTACAGAGATCTGGGCCTAAATCCATCGTTTTTTTTGCACTCCACACCACCCAAATTCAGACATGGCCATATGCAAATCAGCTATGACCCTGTGCCTCATGGGAACAGTCCAGTACGAACTGCAAAGCCATGTCTTTCCTTGACCGGAATCAAGCATCCTAGGACCGGTTTCTGGCTATCAGCCGTCTTCAGCCAGGATAGCTTGACTCCAGTGGTGTGGAGTGCATGGGACCCCCGTCTGAGCATACCCATCCCACTCCGGGTGACAAATGCAAAAACAACAGTTGATGGACAGAATGCAGAACAATGTCATACATTCACCCCAGTACAGAGATCTAGGCCTAAATCCATCGTTGTTTTGCACTCCACACCACCCCAGTTCAGACATGGCCATATGCAAATCAGCCTTGACCCTGTGCCTCATGGGAACAGTCCAGCCCGAACTGCAAAGCAATGTCTTTCCTGGACCGGAATCAAGCATCCTATGAACGGTTTCTGGCAATCAGCCGTCTTCAGCCAGAATAGCTTGACTCCAGTATTGGCACTGCCCTATTAAAGGTATGGCAGACGTGTTGAGGAGTCTTGGCACTGTCCTATTAAAGGTATTTCAGTCGTACTGGGAAGTGCTGGTGCTGTCTCATTATAGGGTTATCATCAAAATATTGAGCTTGAAATTTCGACTTACACTAATATCGAGTTTTCAATATTGTGACACAGAAATATCAACAGCAAGAATATCATGTTCAAGAATATCGACTTTAAAGTAAGAAATATTGTTAAAAAAATACAGAAGTTATTAATATCGTTTGCAAAAAAACAGTTGCTTAAAATATCGATTTTTTAGTAAGTGTTATGTATTTTAGTATATATTTTAAATGTATGTGATCTCTTTTTGTATAAGTATTGTTTATGTTTTTGATATATGTGTTATATTTTTGGTAGTGATTAATTTTCTTTTAATTACATTTTGTGTTTTTTAGTTCTGTTTCGAGTAGGGGAATAGGGTGGGAAGTAATTTAATTATAATAAGGTAATGAATGTATTTATATTATTAATATTTTTTAATTGAGATTTTATAATGTTAATTGTATTTTTTTTCAGGGTATGTTTTAGGTGTGGCTTGTGGGGTTTATAGGGGTAAAGGGTGGGAAATTATGTATTTTTAATTAATTAATAATCAGTTGTTAAATAAAATGAATTAATTAACTGACAATTAATTATGGTAATTGGGTAATTATTTCAGGTGCAGGTTGTGGGGTTTATAGGGGTGAAGGTGGTATGTAATTAATGTTGAATTAATTAATATTTAGTTGTTAATTAACATTAGTAAATTAACATTTAATTATTGTAATTATGCAATTCATTTTAGGTGCGGGTTGTGAGGATTTTAGGGGTAAAGGGCAGGAAGTAATTTATTTTTAATAAATTGATGATAAATTGATAATTAAATATTGTAATTGTTTAATTATTTTTTGTGTGTGGGTTTTGGGTTATAGGGGTGAAGGGTTGTGACTAAATTAATTTTACTTACTTTATAATTAGTTATTAAATACTATTAGTTATTTAATTGAAAAGTGCTTAGTTGTGTAAATAATATCTTTTTACGGTTTAATTTTAGGTGTGGGTTGTGGGGAGGATAGGTGTAAAGGGTGAGAAGTTAATTAAATGTTATGTGTTTTACTTTGTTTTTTCATTTAATAATATTTGTTTAATGTTTAATTAATTATGTTAATTATGCAACTAGATTTCTTTTTCAATGTGGGTTGTGAGATGTGTGGCATTATAGGGTAGGAAGTAAATAAAGTAAATTGATGTATAATTAATGCTTTTGTTAATAAATAATTTTTAAATGAAAATATTTGTTTGAAAATATTTTTTTAAATTTTATTTCGTATAATATTTTTGGTATTTCTGATATGTATTTAACATTATAATATGTTTTTATTTTTAATATGAAACATATTTTTATTTGTAACATATTTTCATTTTAATTACCTAAAAAAATATTATTATTTTGTTGATGACATAATGTTTGTTTTTAATTTTGAACTGACTGGAGTGAGAATAGTAAATGTTATCCCTTCGCAATCCAACACTTTCCCTATTGATGAACCTACTGCAGTGGGAATAAAACATTTTGTCCATCCGCTATCCAACACTTTCCCTATTGATAACCCGACTAGAGCGGGAATAGTACATTTTATCGCTCCGCTATCCAACACTTTCCCTACTGTTGCACTCACTTGAGTGGGAACAGTAAATGTTATCCATCCGCTTTCTAACACTTTACCTACTGTTGCATTAATTGGGGTGGGAATAGTAATTATTACCCCTCTGCTATCCAACAATTTCCCTACTGTTGCACTCACTGAAGTGGAATTAGTAAATTGTATCCCTTCGGTATCTAACACTTTCCCTACGGTTGCACTCACTGGAGTGGGATTATTAATTTTTACCCCTCCGTAATCCAGCACTTTCCCTACTGTTGCACTCATTAAAGTGAAAATAGTAATTTTTAACCCTATACTCTCCAACACTTTCCCAACTACTGCAATGACTTGAGTGGGAATAGTAATTTTTTACCCCTCCGCTATCCAACACTTTCTCTACTGTTGGACTCATTGGAACGGGGACAGTAATTTTTACCCCTCCGTTACCCAACACTTTCCCTACTGTTGCACTCACTGGAGTGGAAATAGTAAATTTGATCCCTCCGCTTTCCAACGTTTTTACTTCTGTTGCACACACTGGAGTGGAAATAGTAATTTTTACTCCTCTGCTATCCAAGACTTTTCCTACTGTAGTACTTCTGGAGTGGGAATGGTAATTTTTACCCCTCTGTTATCCAACACTTTCCCTACTGTTGCACTTCATGTTTTAATTTATAATAGAATGTTTTTTAAATAGATATATATATATATATATGTATGTGTTTAACTTTTAAAAATTAAGTTTATTTGTAATATTTGTTAAAATGTATATTAAATCTAATTTTTTATATTATTAAGTTTAGTCTTTAATATATTTAGTATTTATTTTTTTCTGCTATTTTTCTACTTACCATTATAAGTATAGGATGTAGATATTTTTGACATCGATATTTTGGTCACAATATTTTTATATGGGGATATTTTGGGGGTCAATATTATGTCAGTGTACGTCATTATAGGTATTGTAGCCATGCTAGAAAGTATTAGCACTGTCCTATGAAAGATATATCAGAAAAGCTGAGAAGTCTTGTCACTGCCCATTAAAGGAATGGAAGTGATGCAAAGAAGTGATTGCACTGCCCTATTGACCTTATCGAAGCCATGCTAAGAAGTATAGGGCTGTCCTATTAGCGTATCTCAGGGATGCAACAAAGTGTTTGCACTGCCCTATTAAAGCTATACAAACCATGCTTAGAGGTTTAGTGCTGTCCTATTAAAGGTATGTCAGCAATGCAAAGAAGCGTTTGCACTGCCCTTTTAAAGCTGTGCAAAAAGAACAATTGATTAACTAAATGCAGAACAATGTCAAACAATCACCCCAGTCCAGAGAGCGGTGCCTAAGTCCATCGTTTTATGCTCCAGATGCCATTCCAGTTCCATGAAGAACAGGGTCAAGAATGACTTGTATATGGCTGGGTCAAAACTGGGGTGGCATGTGAGCAAAAGAACGATGAGCGTAACCCAGATCTCTTGAATGGGGTCAATGTTTGACATTGTATATCATTAAAGGTAAGTCAGTGATATTGAGAAGTGTTGGTGCTGTCCCATTAAAGCTAAGTCAGTGATGCTCAGAAATGTTGGTGCTGTCTCATTAAAGGTAAGTCAGTTATGTTGAGAAGTGTTGGTGCTGTACCATTAAAGGTAAGTCAGTGATGCTGAGAAGTGTTGGCGCTGTCCCATTAAAGGTAAGTCAGTGATGCTCAGAATTGTTGGCACTGTCTCAGTAAAGGTAAGTCAGTTATGTTGAGAAGTGTTGGCGCTGTCCCATTAAAGGTAAGTCAGTGATGCGCAGAAGTGTTTGCGATGCCCCATTAAAGGTAAGTCAGTGATGCTGAGAAATGTTGGGGTTGTCGCATTAAAGGTAAGTCAGTGATGCTGAGAAGTGTTGGGGCTGTCCTATTAAAGGTAAGTCAGTGATGCTGAAAAGTGATTGTGCTGTCCCATTAAGGATAATCAGTGATGCTGAGAAGTGTTGGCGCTGTCCCATTAAAGGTAAGTCAGTGATTTTGAGAAGTGTTTGTGCTGTCCCATTAAAGGTAAGTCAGTGATGCTGAGAAGTGATGGTGATGTCCCATTAAAGGTAAGTCAGGGATGCTGAGAAGTGTTTGCGTTGTCCCATTAAAGGTAAGTCAATGATGGTGAGAAATGATGGTGCTGTCCTATTAAAGGTAAGTCAGTGATGCTGAGAAGTGTTGCTGCTGTCCCATTAAAGGTAAGTCAGTGATATTGAGAAGTGCTGGCGCTGTCCCATTAAAGGTAAGTCAGTGATATTGAGAAGTGTTGGCGTTGTACCATTAAAGGTAAGTCAGTGATGCTGAGAAGTGATGGTGCTGTCCCATTAAAGGTAAGTAAGGGATGCTGAAAAGTGTTGGCGCTGTTCCATTAAAGGTAAGTCAGTGATGCTGAGAAGTGTTCGCGTTGTCCCATTAAAGGTAAGTTAGTGATGCTGAGAAATGTTGGGGTTGTCACATTAAAGGTAAGTCAGTGATGCTGAGAAGTGTTGGGGCTGTCCTATTAAAGGTAAGTCAGTGATGCTGAAACGTGATTGTGCTGTCCCATTAAGGGTAATCAGTGATGCTGAGAAGTGTTGGCGCTGTCCCATTAAAGGTAAGTCAGTGATTTTGAGAAGTGGTTGTGCTGTCCCATTAAAGGTAAGTCAGTGATGCTGAGAAGTGATGGTGCTGTCCCATTAAAGGTTAGTCAGGGATGCTGAGAAGTGTTTGCGTTGTCCCATTAAAGGTAAGTCAGTGATGGTGAGAAATGATGGTGCTGTCCTATTAAAGGTAAGGCAGTGATGCTGAGAAGTGCTGGCGCTGTCCCATTAAAGGTAAGTCAGTGATATTGAAAAGTGTTGGCGTTGTACCATTAAAGGTAAGTCAGTGATGCTGAGAAGTGATGGTGCTGTCCCATTAAAGGTAAGTTAGTGATGCTGAGAAGTGATGGTGCCGTCCCATTAAAGGTAAGTAAGGGATGCTGAAAAGTGTTGGCGCTGTTCCATTAAAGGTAAGTCAGTGATGCTGAGAAGTGTTCGCGCTGTCCCATTAAAGGTAAGTCAGTGATGCTGAGAAATTATGGTGCTGTTCCATTAAAGGTAAGTCAGAGATGCTGAGAAGTGTTGGTGCTGTCCCATTAAAGGTAAGTCAGTGATGCTGAGAAGTGATGTGCTGTCCCACTAAAGGGAAGTCAGGGATGATGAGAAGTGTTGGTGCTGTCCCATTAAAGGTAAGTCAGGGATGCTCAGAATTGTTGGTGCTGACCCAGTAAAGGTAAGTCAGGGATGCTGAAAAGTGTTGGTGCTGTCCCATTAAAGGTAAGTCAGGGATGCTGAGAAGTGTTGGTGCTGTCCCACTAAAGATATTTCAGGGATGCTCAGATGTTCTGGCACTGCTCTGCTAAAGGTATTCCAGGGATTCTCAGATGTGTTGGCACTGCTCCGCTAAAGGTATGACAGGTCTAGTTAGTAGTGTTGGCGCTGTCCCATTAAAGGTAAGTCAGTGATGCTGAGAAGGTTGGCACTGTTCCATTAAAGGTAGGACAGCCCTAGTCAGAAGTGTTGCCACTGACCCATTAAAGGTATGACAACCCCATTCAGAAGAGTTGGCACTGTCCCATGTTAGACATATCAGTGATACTGACAAGTATTGACACTGTCCCAATAAAGGAACGACAGCCTTAGTAAGAAGTGTTGCCACTGTCCCATTAAAGATATGCCAGTGATGCTGAAAAGTATTGATACTGTCACAATAAAGTAACGACAGTTGGTGTTGTCCAATTGGAGGTATTTGAGTGATGCTGAGAAATGTTGGTGCTGTCCCATTAAAGGTATTTGAGTGATGATGAAAATTGTTGGCACTGTCCCATTAAAGGTATGTCAGTGAAGCTGGGAAGTATTGGTGCTGTCCTATTAAAGGTATTTGAGTGATGATGAAATTTTTTGGCACTGTCCCATTAAAGGTATGTCAGTGAAGCTGGGAAGTATTGGTGCTGTCCCATTAAAGTTATTTGAGTGATGATGAAAAGTGTTGGTACTGTCCCATTAAAGGTATGTCAATGAAGCTTAGAAGTATAGATGCTGTCCCATTAAAGGTATTTGAGTGATGATGAAAAGTGTTGGCACTCTCCCATTAAAGGTATGTCAGTGAAGCTTAGATGTATTTGTGCTGGTCCACTAAAGGACTGACAGCCCTAGTCAGAAATGTTGGCACTGTCCGATTAAAGGTTTGTCAGTGACGCTAAGAAGTGGTGGCACTGTCCCATTAAAGATATTTCAGTGCTGCTGAGAAGTGTTGGCACTGTCCCATTAAAGGTATGCCAGTGATGCTGAGAGGTTTCGGCACTGTCCCATTAAAGGAATGTTAGTGAGGGTGAGAAATGTTGGCACTGTTCCATTAAAGCTATGACAGCCATAGTCAGAAATGTTAGCACTGTCCCATTGCAGGTATGTCAGTGACGGTAAGAAGTGCTGCCACAGTCCAAAAACAGGCACGTCAGTGATGGTGAGAAGTGCTGCCACTGTCCCATTACAGGTATGTCAGTGACGGTGAGAAGTGTTGCCACTGTCCCATTCCAGGTATGTCAGTGACGGTGAGAAGTGTTGCCACTGTCCCATTCCAGGTATGTCAGTGACGGTGAGAAGTGTTGCCACTGTCCCTTTAAAGGTGTGTCAGTGACGAGGAGAAGTGATGCCACTGTCCCTTTACAGGTGTGTCAGTGACGGTGAGAAGTGCTGCCACTGTCCCTTTAAAGGTGTGTCAGTGACGGTGAGAAGTGCTGCCACTGTCCCTTTACATGTGTGTCAGTGACGGTGAGAAGTGCTGCCACTGTCCCTTTACAGGTGTGTCAGTGACGGTGAGAAGTGCTGCCACTGTCCCTTTACAGGTGTGTCAGTGATGGTGAGAAGTGCTGCCACTGTCCCTTTACAGGTGTGTCAGTGACGGTGAGAAGTGCTGCCACTGTCCCTTTAAAGGTGTGTCAGTGACGAGGAGAAGTGATGCCACTGTCCCTTTACAGGTGTGTCAGTGACGGTGAGAAGTGCTGCCACTGTCCCTTTAAAGGTGTGTCAGTGACGGTGAGAAGTGCTGCCACTGTCCCTTTACAGGTGTGTCAGTGACGGTGAGAAGTGCTGCCACTGTCCCTTTACAGGTGTGTCAGTGACGGTGAGAAGTGCTGCCACTGTCCCTTTAAAGGTGTGTCAGTGACGAGGAGAAGTGATGCCACTGTCCCTTTACAGGTGTGTCAGTGACGGTGAGAAGTGCTGCCACTGTCCCATTACAGGTGTGTCGGTGACGGTGAGAAGTGCTGCCACTGTCCCTTTAAAGGTGTGTCAGTGACGGTGAGAAGTGCTGCCACTGTCCCTTTACAGGTGTGTCAGTGACGGTGAGAAGTGCTACCACTGTCCCTTTACAGGTGTGTCAGTGACGGTGAGAAGTGCTGCCACTGTCCCTTTACAGGTGTGTCAGTGACGGTGAGAAGTGCTGCCACTGTCCCTTTAAAGGTGTGTCAGTGACGAGGAGAAGTGATGCCACTGTCCCTTTACAGGTGTGTCAGTGACGGTGAGAAGTGCTGCCACTGTCCCTTTAAAGGTGTGTCAGTGACGGTGAGAAGTGCTGCCACTGTCCCTTTACAGGTGTGTCAGTGACGGTGAGAAGTGCTGCCACTGTCCCTTTACAGGTGTGTCAGTGACGGTGAGAAGTGCTGCCACTGTCCCTTTACAGGTGTGTCAGTGACGGTGAGAAGTGCTGCCACTGTCCCTTTACAGGTGTGTCAGTGACGGTGAGAAGTGCTGCCACTGTCCCTTTACAGGTGTGTCAGTGACGGTGAGAAGTGCTGCCACTGTCCCTTTACAGGTGTGTCAGTGACGGTGAGAAGTTCTGCCACTGTCCCTTTACAGGTGTGTCAGTGACGGTGAGAAGTGCTGCCACTGTCCCTTTAAAGGTGTGTCAGTGACGAGGAGAAGTGATGCCACTGTCCCTTTACAGGTGTGTCAGTGACGGTGAGAAGCTGAGTGATGTCTATTGGGTATATTGAGAGTGAGGTCAGGTAGACAAAGGGGAGGAAGAGAGGGATGACATGGAGGGAGAGTATGCATGTGCACAGAGAATCAGAGCTACAGAGAGGTGTAGAGAGATGGTTAATGTAGGAGGAATGTGATGAAGGAAGGTAAGGTAAGTAAAATAGAAAATAGATTTTCAAATTGATTGCCACGAGCTACCTGAACGTGGCGCAGTCTAGGTGTGGGCGTTACTCGTGTATTTCCGTGTAGGGTAGGCTCGGTGTGGGTGTAACTCGCCTAATTCCGTGTAGCATAATCATGCAGAAATACCTAAGAATTCTGTGAGATTATGCAGAACTGCTCAAGAAGAGTATTTCTGAGTTCAGAGCCATATCCTACTGTACAAATGCCCCCTCAAAGCCAATTTAGATGTGAGGGGACATTTTTGCAATAGGAAAGAGCACTAAATGCAACAAAACACATTTAGAGAGCGTGAGCAGGCACTAAATATGCATTTGTAGTAGGAATTTTCCGCCAACATACTCCTAGCATTTAGAGCTATTTTCTTAACACAAAATGCACCAATGCGTTCCAAATGGATGTGAGAATGGAACTTGCAAGTATAAATAGCACTAAATGCAGCAGAACACAAAAAGTAAGTGCGTGTGTCCATTCCTAAATTGTGCAAGAAGGAGTAATCGCGTAATTATCAGTAATACCACATTGAAGAATACCGCAAAATTACCAAACTTACTCCGATTACTCCAGCGTAATTCCAATTACACCTGGGCCCAATTAAAGCTGGGCAAGCAAGCCGTGAACACTAAGCAGCAGATATATTATTTGTTAGTGCAATGCAAAAGTTGCTGTTGCGGAATGCATAAGGGGGAGGAAGAGGTGCAGAGCCATAATTATAAAAAAAAGGCCTGCTGCTCATTGGCCCTGGACTTTCACACAAGCAAGCTGCCTAGCACCATGCTCACCCTTTGTTTTGCGTCAAGGTGCAAAGGGTGTCTGTATGTCTGTGTGTGCTTGTGTGTGTGTGTGTGTGTGTGTGGGTGTGTGTGTGTGTGTGTGTGTGGGTGTGTGTGTGTATGTGCTGTCTAGCATATTATTTGTACTGGGATCATACCCTTCTTATGCAAAATGCAATATCCTATGCCTAGATGTATGACCATGGACTTTTCGTGTTTTCTACCCCCTATCTTTTTATAAATGTTATTGGTGGTGTATATTCTCTGAAGACCGAGGTGCTGTCATCCAGTGCCCAGGGTATGTCCTCTGAGCCCTAACAACATCTGGATTTAGCTAATCCCTGATGGACATATTTAACTTTCCTATAAACCTATAGCATGGTAAACATCGTTTACCACGATGTTTTTACAACGCGGTAGCTTTACCACGCGGCCGTGACAACGCAAGTCATTACCACGACTTGCCCTGGAGGGCGCTAAAGGATTACAAATAGTTAATTTACTATCCCAACACCTTCCCTAGGGTCCACGGGGACTGGTGTTAGAATAGTAAATTATACTATTCGAAATCCGCGCCCCCAACGCAAGTCGTGTTAACGACTTGCGTTGTCACAGCCACGTGGTAAAGGTATGCATTGAGACGGTACGCGTTGTACCGTCATACATCCCTATAGCATATGGCAATCTGGGTACCCAGGGCCTGTAAGTTAAACAGCACTAGCGGATGGCAGCACTTATTGTGTTACCACTAAAGCGACAAGTGAAAACATGACTCCAGGCCTGCCACTGTAACCTGTGCAGGGAAACCCCAAGGACTGGAACTGCTCCCAATTGAACCCACAACAGAAGAGGCATGCTCCTGTTTCCTATTAAGCTATAGGTAAACATAAGCTGCAAGAAGCCCACCTTGCTGAAGAGCCCAGCTGATCTGTCTAAATGCACTTGACTTGGACCCTGGTAGTGGCTTCCCTGGGAGTGAGTCCTGAGCCTCAAGTGGTGTCCCTAATGTCCTTGCCCCGCTGAAAGGATCGTGACTTCCAAAAAGTCCAAAGGTGGAAATCTTCACATTGTATCGGGTGCCAAATGTATCAAGCAGCAGAGGGACCTTCTTTGGATGTGAAATCCAAATTTCTCCCATTCAGAGTTTTCCTATCAGAAGTTAAAAGCTTCATCGGGACTTCTTCCAATGGCTTTCGGGCCTCATGGAACCCATCTAAGCCACAGCCTGCTGTGCTGCCCCACTGAGACTCGCTGACTTCCATTCTAAAGACTAAGTCAAAAGGTAAAACTTTCAGCTAGACCAAACCTGGTTCCTGTATCGAACCTGTGCTCCATCGTGGTTGACCTTAACTTCTGGCTTAAGTCTAGTGGCACTTTGCACAGTTTGACACTAAACACTAAACACATCTAAAACTTTGAAAAATCATATACCTGGTTCCCTAGATCTGATTTTTGTCATGTTGGTGTGTTTACTCATTTCCCTATTTATATCAATCAGAATGAGATTTTGATTGTGTTATGTTTTCTACTTTTTACCTATTTTAATACTTATAAATTCTATCTGCAGTTCTCCTTAGTTAAGCCAGACTGCTCTGTGCTACAGCTACCAAAGGTTGAACTCAAGTTTAAATGATTGAGACCTACCTGGACCTACTAAGGAGTAGTGGCATTATTTCTTAAGGAGGACTACCTTCCACTCGACAAATTAGCCACTCGCTCTCTCTAGACAATTCTTAAAGATAGCATGTAATTTTTAGAAAAATAAACTTACACTTTCCTGTAAGTTTACTACTTTTAGGTATTCACAAACTACTTCCGTTGTTTTGACTCCACGCTCCCTATACTTAACAATGGAGTGTTAGACCTATCAGCCCTAGGGCGATCTTTCACCAAAACCTTTGGCTTTCTCCCCCATTTTTGCTGGGCTTACACCTCTAGCATTGACCCCCTTAGGGATGTCACCGACATTGCCTTAGGGATGTCACTGACAAGTGGTCAAATGCCTCACCTTCAGTGAGTTCTTGTCCAGGGTGTGTGGGTAGCAGAGTAACAGATCTGCACATTCTGCTCTTCTGCCCCTCGTACCCTCGGGCAAGAGCCAAATGGATAATTCAATTCTGTAAGTCGAGGGGTCTAAGGTACTATAGGGAGACCTTTAGAATTCTTAAATTTGATACCACTTTCTTGACACTGTTTGTAACAGCAAGATTCCTTCTGTCTATGTGGTACACAAGGTGTGCATTACAAAAAAACACAAATGTACTATCTATTGCCCATGGGACTCTATGATGGGATAAATGGGAGGTTTTCCCTCAGCAAAGAGACTGGGTTGCCCCGCCTTGAGCTCAAATTGCTTTGTATTTTGAGATATTTATGTTTGTATTTTCTTAATCTTTTATCATTATCTATGAACATTGTCTCCTTCGAGGACTTTTAGCATTTTAGCATTTGTAAATATATTGTACTGTGTATGTGTAAATATGTCTTTTTATGGTTTTTAACCCCATGCATGCTATCCAGAATCCCTTCCGGTGCTGAGCCCTTATGAAAACGGGCGTGGTCATGACGGAACGATTCCGTCATAAGCACAGCTCAACCGATGCTCATGACGGAACCGTTCCGTCATGAGCATCGAAGGGGTTAACCGATAATAAAAGCTTTTGACTGACTGACTGGCATTGACCACCAGTCTTAAAGTGTGCAAAGTACCTGTGCTCCCTCCTAAAAACATGGCACCATTAGCTTATCCCCAATTGACAAATTTATTTTACTTATAAATCCCTAGTAAAGTGTACTACATGTGCCCAGGGTAGGAAGCTGGCTCTGTGTATACTATACCAAAGTACGGAATAGTGTGCACAGAGTCCAGTGGATCCCCAGAGGCTTTACAGAGGCGAAAGTAGATAATATTTTACTCTGTTTTGTGGTAGTGTGGTTGAGCAGTTAGGCTTATCGGAGGGCTGTGTTAAGCATTTGTTGTACACACTCAGGCAAGAAATGATTACACACTCAAAGACTAAATCCAAGGCAAATGGTTTTGTATTAAAATATTACTTTCTTACTTTTATTTTAGAACCAAGAGAAACCCAGTTGCAGGTAAGCACCAATTTAAAATAGCCACACTCTTCAGGTACAGTAGGAATGCGTTTGCAAAAGCTATAAGAACACTTTACAGTGATACCGAAAATACTTTGTTGTGTCAATCAACAGTAGCAGTAGCTTAGCAATGTAAAAGATAGACACCTAGAGAAAATAACAAGTACTGCAATGCAATCCTTTGGGAGGAAAACTATTATGCAGATGTACAGATAATTACTCAGTCTTCAGGGTTCTAGACCAACAATGGCAAGGGTCAGGTCAAGTTAGGTACTGCACCACCAGTGGCAATGGGGTGGCCGGGTGCAGAGGTCACTGAGCCAAATGTTAGTCAATGAAGACTAGGGACACCCGCAGAGGTGTGAGTTGCTAGTAAGTACCCGTTTTTTCATGGCACAGGCCCTGGGGCTTTAGGTAAGCACAGGGGGTTTGAAGGCAGCCACAACCATTCACCTCCTTCGACACAGGGGCAGCTGGGTGCAGGGTGCTAATCAGCGTAGGGTTCCCAATGCAAGTGAATGGGGAATCTAAGTCCTACAAAGCGGTTGCAGGCTCGGGCCAGGAGACTGCATGAAGGTGACCAACAGCTCCGCAGGTTAGTAGCAGTGTCATTGGATGCTTGGGCACTGTTGGCTTGACTCCCTAAAGTCAGGGGGCTGAGGATGCAGGGGTGTCTTTGGATGTCAGAACTTCTTTACCGGACCAGGTAGCGGTCAGGGGGACCCTACGAGATGAGGCTGCAGGTGTCTTCTTGGAGTCCCGGAGAGGTCAGCCACTGATAATTTTGAGGTCAGGATCGCCGGCAAGACTTCACCGGGAAAAGAAACCACTCAGACTCGGCCCGTGGGCATTGAGTGCAGAGGGGGAAGGCTTTGCAGTTCCACCTGGATCTGTAGCCCCTGGAGTGGGTTTGTTGTGTATAGAGCTGCTGTCCTCGAGAGATCTGGTCTCAGGTGCTGGAAATTGCTGGCTGTAGGACAGGCATCATCTTCTTTTCAGAATAAGTGGGAGGCATACCAGTAGGGCTGGGGCCACATCAGCAGTCGTCTTCAGGCTTGGCTGCCTGGCATCTTCTTTGTACTTCTTCTTCTTAGGTCACAGGGAGCTGATGATCAAGGTTCAGGGGTGCCCCTAAATTATGAATGTAGGGGTATTACAGATACTGGCAGGTAGTAGCCAATGGGACTACTTACCTGTAGGGTGCCTACACCGTTTATATGTCCCCTCCCTTTGGGGAGATGACATCCCCTAATCCTATTGGCTAAAATCCTTCCATCCAACATGGAAAATGTTCAAAGGAGGTGGTCACTGCAGCTCGAGATACCTTAGAGGTGGTCCTGGC
The DNA here is from genome assembly GCF_964263255.1 of Lissotriton vulgaris. Taxonomy (NCBI): domain Eukaryota; kingdom Metazoa; phylum Chordata; class Amphibia; order Caudata; family Salamandridae; genus Lissotriton; species Lissotriton vulgaris. The sequence goes on from NC_141699.1 coordinate 21,614,364, forward strand.
TGCTTACTAATTGTCCTACCGACTGTGCCACCAAATGTGGGGCTTGGTCAGGGGGTTGGGCATCTCAACTAGCTGGAGAGGTCCTTGCTAGGCTAGCCCCCCTGCACGATCAACTGATCAAAAAACCTAGCCTGTAGACAAAGAATTATATATGTCTAGGATTGTTTTTATGCTAAAATCTCAAAAAACGTGCAAAAGTTATTGACAATTTTATGTCTCTGTATGTCTCTCCCTTTCTGTATCCCCTAGTTTGACATAATGTGAATCAATTGTTGTTTTTTATATAGTGTTTTTAATTCTTTTGTGTAGTAGAAATTGTATTCCATGAATGTGTTCATGAGATTTTAACATGAGCGTGTAATGATTTGTTTTTAACACTAGATTGTATTTGTATGAACTTTTTATAATAAAGTAATGAACTACATTTTTGTTGCATAAGTGTATGAGATAGTAAGGGTTCCTGCAAGGGATCTAGCGGGCCCATCGGGTAGTTCGAGGCAACCATTTAGGGTTGTCCCATGTAAGAACGGCTTGCCAAGGGAAAAAACTTTTTTCATCATAGGCTGGCAAAGGTCAGGAAGTCTTGGAGGATCACAGCCCTGAATGATGTTCCTGCTTGGGGGTAGGTGAAAAGCACCGCCACCCCAAGCAGACTTCGTTCCTGACCCACGACAGCATAACGGCTCTCACCACAGGGGCATATCTGAGTGTGGCAACCTGGTGCAGACCAGTCAGCTGAACACCGGGGGAGTTGGTCTTTTTTCAGGGGGCATCTCTAAGATACCCGCTGAGTACATTTTGTAATAAATCCAGAATTTGCATCAGTGTCGTTTTTTTAATGATGAGAAGTTTGATATCAAACTTCCTAGCATTCAATAAAGCCATCATTGATTTGCAGAGTTCATAATGACAAACTACCAGCCCATGTACTCAATGTGGCTTCACTACACTCACAATGTCTAAGAATACACTAAGACACTGTAGGGGATTATTATTAATGCATCTATGCCCTCACCTTTGGCATAGTGCACACTGCCTTAGGGCTATGAGGCATCCTAGAGGGGTAGCTTACCTATGCCACATGCAGTGGTTTGTAAGCATGGCACAGAGGGATTACTGACATGTCGAATTTTCAGTTTTAGCTGCACCAAAACACACAGTCTCCAATTGCAGTTGGTATGTGCTAGGTTAGGGGTGTCTGAGGGTAGTACAATACATGCTGCAGCCCTTAGAGACCCTCTCTGGTCACAAGGCCCTTGGTACCAGGGATACCTTTAACAAGGGACTTATATGTGTGCCAATTGTGGAAACAAAGGTACCGTTTTTGGAAAGAACACAGGTATTGGGAGCCTGATTAGCAGTGACCCAGTGCACATTCCGGCAAAGATTAGATATCAAGCAAAAGGTGGGGGGCAACTATGCAAAAAGGGGACCTTTCCTACACCAAGGGTCTGTATTTAAATGCTACTAGCGGGTCTCCAGCACTGATTGTGCCACCCACGTGAAGTTTTAAACTTTCATTTTGTCCGGACGAAATAAACCTTTTGCCAGGCCCAAACCTGACTTTTTAAAAACATATAGGTCACTCTTAGGGTAAACCCTGGACAGCCCTGATGGCAAGGTGCAGGGTAGTTACAAAGTTGTACATGCATTATTAAGCTTTACATGTCCTGGTGGTGGAAAGCTCTTAAATTAGTTGTTCAGTACTGCAAGGCCTACCGCTCCATAGGATATCTTTGGTATTACCGTATTAAATTTAATAAGATGTCATTTCAAAGGGGAACTGGTAACCAACTCATGTGTGGTGTCTTTGGAAATGTAATCAAAAATACTTTTTCATGGTAAAATTGTATCTTAAATAAAAAATTTGAAAATATGACTTTTAGAAAAGTGGGATTTTCCTGCCTTACCAATTTAGGGCCTCTAGCCTGTCTCTGGATCACCTGACTGGGTGCAGCTGACAGTTGGGCTTTGTGTATTGCTCCTAGGTATCCCCAAACATTAGGGAGCTTAAGTGAACCTGGATGGGTTGTTACTGGCAGGATGGGATAAGCTATGCACATCCATATTTACACTTGAAAAGGCTGTATCCTTCCTCCACACAAAGGGCTGCATACCACCTCTAGTTAGTCTGGAGCCAGTACCGAGAAGGCCGGGAGCCAGGGGACTTGAAAGGGAACCCCCTAGAAGCTTCTCCCACTGCAAACACTGAACTGGCTATAAATATTGGACCTCAGGCATCAACTCTTCAGTACACTTCTGGAACTGTGGATACTCTGCAGGGAAAAGGACTTTTGTGCTGCTAAAATTATTGCCACTGTTGTGGACCACTGCTCTGAAGGGCCGCTGCCCGGCTGCCCTCTTGCCTGGGTAAGAAGGACTGGACCTGCATCTGTTAAACCCAGGAGGACCCCAAAATTAGTCCATGCCAGGTGGCTGGCCTCCTGACTGCAGCATCAGGGACAGAAAGCTCCAACAACCTTGAAACTAGCACCTGGGCTCTGCCATCTGTGAGTCCTACGCTGCAAGTGGTGCCAACCCAGTCCGGAAGCCTTGGAAGTGGACGCCAATGTGCCCTACAAGTCCATCTGTGAACCCAGCAGAATCGACGCATCTCCTCTTCTGTGTGGAAAAAACCCAATTAGAAGCAATGCATCACCTCTGCTGGAGGGTTCTTTCGATGCAAAGGACTCTACTTCAACCTTGCAGCCTGCACCGGAACCATCGGATAGATTCACACTCCGTAGGTAACAGCTCCCTCCCACAGACAAAGAGCAGCACACAATTACCTCCCTGTGGAGAGCATGATGCTGCATGCGGCCCAAATCATAAAGTGTCACAGAAGGTTGGCATTTCCAGTGGTGAAATGCAAATGTCACAAAATGTCAGGACCGCCTGGGGAAGCAGCGGCAAACCATGAGATATGGAGCCTCCCAACACGCTGTGTGACCTGAGGCCTCGGAAATCCGGGAAAGTCAAATGCAGCATCAGCCCACAATATGAACAGAAGCAGCCAAGGTGAGTGAAATAGAGAGAGAGGGGAGGTGAGAGAAAGAGAGAGAGAATGGGGAAAGAGAGGAGAGGAAGAGAGAGAGTGAGAGAGCAAGAGACAAAGAAACATAGAGCCAGGGATGGGAAGGAAAGAGAAAGATAGAGACAGACACACACAAGAGAGAAACAGATGCAGGGCATGAAGAGAGAGAGAGGGAGGACTATATAGGGAAGGGGAGAGATAGTGAGAGATTCAAAGAGAAGAAAAAGAGTGAGAAGGAGTATGAAGGAAAGCGAATGCTAGAGATACAGAAAGTGGATGGGGAAGAGAGAAAAGGGGAAATAGAGAAACGCAGAGACAATGATGGGGAAAGAGATGGATAGACCAAGATAGAGATAAAGAAAGCCAAAGAGAGAGACAGAAGGGGGAAGGAAGAGGTAGAGAGAGCAAAAGTTGTATTTAGAAAGACAGTGAATAAAAAAAGAAACATGGTGAGATAAGAATACATAGGGTTTGTACTCACAACAGAGTTCTTTGCTGGCCTTCCATTGTCTGGGGTGGGATGTTGTCCCCCAGATTCCAATGTAGTTGGGTGGAGCTAGGAGATGTGCAAAGCGCTCAAAAGTGCCAACAGAATCCCGCAGCGTGGGTTTTTGTTTTCACGGTGGTTCACTGTCCACCTTGAGGGGCAGTTTTACAAGGAACTGACGCATCTGCATAGTAGCGTCAGTTTCCTTGTGTCAGCCCCGACTGTCCTTGCGCCACTATGGATGCGCTGTATTTACAACACAGTGCTCCATGGCGCAAGGATTAACAGATGTGTCAGAAATTCTAACGTATCTGTTGGCCCAAAAATGATGCATTGCTGGAGTTGCTCATGAAAGTGGCGCAACACTAGCAATGCGTCACAACAGATAGGTGAGTCCAATTCAAAAAGCCCTGCGTCTGAGCAGACGGAGGGGTTTTGATACAGTGAAGGTGTAGAGTGATGCAGTGAAATGTTGTATATTTCACTGCATTAGTTCTACTTGGCTTTTACATGGGAACGCCCACCCTGCATACATTATACCTGATTCAGGTATAATGTGATGCAGGGCTTTACAACGTGACGCATATCTCTAGGTGCATCACGTTGTAAATTGGCTGCATTTTTACGCAACCGCTGATTCACAAAAAGTGATGCAACTGTGGCACAAAAGTGTTGCAAGGGGCTTGTAAATCTTCCCCTGCGTACTTTGCTGACCTGCCATTGTCTGGGGAGAGAGACTTTTCCCAGACTCCATTGTGGTTGGGCGGGATCATCCTAGAGCATGGGCTATTTTCATGGCGGTTCCCTACATGCACAAAAGCACCTAAGGAGTCCTCCAACGCCAGTGGGGGCTGAGGAGTGTTGCCCCGCTGCCTAGCACAGAGCCAGCAAACGAAAAATAAAACGATGCTCCAGCATCATTTCATTTTTTCTTTGCTGGGTCTGCGGCGGGTCTGCGGCGGGTCTGCGGCGGGGCATGGGAGGGAGGAGGAGGAGTGCTTGGGCAGTCCCTAAGTACCCATATGTGCTTGGCTGGCCGTCTCAGGCTGACCAAAACACAAATGTGAACTTACATTTCTCCAGCCCGGCTGCTGAACGCAGCCGGGCTGAACAAACCCCACAGACTCCATGGCCGCAGTGAAGCGTCTTGCTCTGCAGCACGAGGATTGGATGGGAGTCCTTGTCCCAGGGGTTCCTGGGACAGGGAAGAGGTCAGCAGGAGCGACAGGATGCGGGAGGCTGCCGGTGGCGTCAGGTACATTTTTTTAATTATTATTATTAACCCACCCCCATGCTCGATCTCCCCCTGAGTTCCTCACACCTGCCCACCACCCTATGTTAGTGGTGGCCGCTACTGCGCAGTGCAGGAAGCTCCTGGGCTTGCCAGATGAGGCTGGGCTGGGCCCATCTCTTTTGCTTACTGTTGGACAGGCCACGTGAAGGGCCGCTCCCCCTCTGCCCGACCAGGCCCGAGCCCGGTCCCTCAAGTGTCACACACCACCACTTCACGCTTTCCGTCCCCTCCGGGACCCTTGCCTCTGAACATATCGACCTCGTGGGCCCGATCCCTCACTGGCCCGCGCGCCCAGCCTGGGCGCCATCTTGGACACTCCGCCACGAGGCCGCGTGGCCCCCGATCGACCCCAACCCTGGGCCTGGCCAGGCCTCAGACATCCCGGCACCATCATCCACCCAGGAGGTGAGCGGACTACTTGGCGGGTCAATGGGAGAAAGAGGTGTCGATGGCTCTCCCTCGCCAGGTGCCGCTCGCCCACCATCTCCCCGGGCGCTGGCTCCACCCCCCTGCTGGGTGTCTGGACCCCTTCATCCCGGACCCCCCAACCTCCAAGGGCGAGGGTCCGGACATCAAAGAGGATCCGCCCTATAACTGGGGCAGCTCCAGAGCAGGAAGGCAGTTGTATCCTGGAGTCGAGAGACGCAGTGAAGAACTCATCCTTGACGGACTACTGGCGCTGCCGTAGCCCTGCCTTGCGAACCATCGTCCTGCCTGTTGGCGCTGCCAAGACCTTCGTAATCATCATCGTCGTCGGGACCTGCTGGCGTGGCCGCGGACCGTTTATAACCACCATCTTCATCGGGACCTGCTGGCTCCGCCGCGGACCGTCGCTTCCTTCATCCATCTCGGGACCTGCTGGCTCCGCCGCGGCCCGATCATCTAGAACGCCGAGCTCGAGGATTGAGAGCTATTTTCATCTACTGGTAACAAGACTGTCCCGCTACCCTTTTCCCAATCCAGAGACCAGAATCGAGGGGACCCCTGAGTCCAGACCTCCTTGTATAATTCTACCGTAACTAAAGAATTGCTGATAAAGTATCGTTGAACCTTATCCTGGTGTGGTGTCCGTCTGTGGGGGGGAAGTTACTTGTCTGTACGATCGCTGGAGACAGCTCTCCCCGGAGACCTCTCCCCTTGTCCTCGGCCGACCCTCCCGGTCCGTCTAACATTGGTGGCAGCGGTGGGATCCGAATCACCGCATAATCGTACAGAGAGTAGCTCACCCCACGACGAAATCACGATGACAGCTAAAGAAAGCGGATCCACCGAGAAATTTCAAATGGAGAAATTGAACGAGTACAGCCATCGTGAACTAAAACAATTCTGCATCGAACTAGGTATCGCTACCACCGGTCTAAGTACCAAAGACGATTTTAAGCAGGCCTTAGAGTCCTGGGCAGAAACCGGGGCCGTGGAAACCACCGACTAAAATATCGCAGCAGTAGAAAAAAACACCACGGCACCCGAGGAGCAGAGAACGGGTCTCTCACAAGACGAGATCCAGGAACGAGAGAAAACACGACTACACGAACTAGAAATGGCCCGGCTCAAAATGGAGGTTGAACTTAAACTGGCCGAACAAAAAATAAGCTTAGAGCACCTGCGTCTCCGAGAAGAAAGAGAGGAAAAACAGAGACAAAGGGAGCTCGAGGAAAAGAGGCTGGCGTATGAACATGAGCGCAAACTAGCGGAGATAGACTTACGCAAGCAGAACAGAGAATTAGGGGTGCCCGAGCAACCCCGCGACCCAGGGGCAACAGAGAAAAAGGTACACATCCCCAAGGATGTCGTCCGAGAATACTTCCGAGAGGACGACATCCAGCAATGGTTCAAGGCCTACGAAATCGCTATGACCGCCCACCGGATCGATCGAAACGATTGGGGAGCCGGTCTCTGGGGGAGATTCCTCAATGAGGGCCGCGATGCCCTGCTACAGCTCCCGGACCATCAGATGACCTCCTATGACCACATGAAAGCTGCCCTCCTCACCCGCTATGGGCTCACACCCGAGATGTACCGTCAGAGGTTCCGAGACTGCACCCGCATCCCGGGTACAACTTGGGTGGACTACGTGAACTATTTTAGCCGAGCCTTCGAGGGCTGGATCAAAGGAAGCAATGTCACCACGTACGAACAACTCTTCAACCTCATGGTGTGGGAGCATCTATCAAACAATTGCTTCATTGAGCTCCGGCAGCACCTCCTCGACAGCAAATTGACTGATCCACGGCAGCTCGCAGCCGAGGCTGACCGGTGGGAAATCACCAGAGTGGGCCGAAATGGATCCTATGAACAGAACCGGAACAACAACGGTCAGCACCGTCCCCGAGGAGGAGGAGGGGGCCAAGGGCGAGGAAGAGACAACGCTCCGGTCGCCCCCGCTACCAGCTCCACCCCCCCGGCCAACCGGGGCAGCACCCCGGCGCGACCGGGATACAGAGCCAATGTCACGTGTCACCGATGCCAACGAGTCGGCCACTATGCAAACGACCCAAATTGCCCGCAGTACCAGAGCCCAAGACCCCGCCAAGTGGCCGCTGCTGCCCTAGGGGAAGAACAGATCTCCGAGGAGCAGGAAGAATACGAACAAGAGCATCAAGAATGGGAGCCAGCCGCCATGACTTTAGCATGCTTAGGGGGGAAAGACATGGTCCCGCGGGTCCCCCTACCCGCTAACACCCGGAAGTACAGCCAATGGGTGAGCATCAATGGACGCCGGGCCGAAGCCCTCCGTGACACCGGGGCCAGTGTAACAGCCGTCCGCTGTCACCTGGTGACCCCAGAACAGTTCATACCAAACATTCTCTGCCCTGTCCGTTCAGCCGATAACTCAGAAAGTCTGTGTCGGATGGCCTGCGTCCCTTTCGAATGGGGAGGGGTCTCCGGCATGTTGAAAGTAACGGTCCGAGAAGATGCTCCCGTAGACTGTCTCCTGGGAAATGACCTTGAAAGCTCGCCCTGGGCAGCCGTAGAACGAAGAGAACACCTGGGGATGTTGGGCGTCCCGGACTGGGCGTGCATCACCACCCGGTCCATGGCCGCCCGTGCCAATCCCCGACAAGAGGAACCCGAATGGCCGGCACCTCCTCCCCCGGTCGCCCCAGTCGAAGACACCGACCGTGCCATCCCCCCAGAACCAGCTCAACCTCCGGACCTCGCTGGCCTCGACCAGTGGCATCAAGAGGGGGGACCCACACAGGAACAGTTTCGCCAAGAGCAAAAGACCTGTCCCTCCCTCGAGGGACTCCGCCAACAAGCCCTCGCCCAGAGCGCAGGGGATACCTCCGGAACACATTGGGTCTACTGGGACAATGATCTGCTATACAGTGAACAAAGGATCGCGGAGTTGGGGGCCAGCCGAGTGCTAGTGGTGCCCCTCCGTTTTAGAGACTTCTTGCTAAACCTAGCCCACGATGTCCCCCTGGCGGGACACCTGGGTCAGGATAAAACCTACAGCCGCCTAGTAACCCACTTCTTCTGGCCCAAAATGAGGAATGATGTTCTCCAGCATTGCCGATCTTGCCCCACGTGCCAAGCCAGTGGAAAGAGCGGCCGCAAACTAAAAGCCCCCCTGCAACCATTTCCCGTGGTCACCACCCCGTTCGAGAGGGTCGGGATAGACATTGTGGGGCCCCTGGACCCCCGTACAAAACAAGGACATCGGTTCATCCTGGTACTAGTGGACCACGCCACCCGCTACCCCGAGGCTATTCCCCTGCGAACTGTGACAGCCCCGGTGGTCGGTCGGGCCCTGATGGGGATCTTCTCCCGTGTGAGCTTCCCCAGAGAAGTCGTCAGCGACAGGGGCACAAACTTTATTTCCAAATATATGAAGTCCCTCTGGCAACAGTGTGGGGTCACCTACCGATTCACGACCCCCTATCACCCTCAAGGAAACGGACTCGTTGAGCGGTTCACCCGCACGCTCAAAGGGATGATTGGGGGGTTGGAAGAGCCCCTCCGTCGCCAGTGGGATGTGCTGCTGCCGTGCCTCCTCTTCGCATATCGAGAGGCCCCCCAGAAGTCCCTCGGCTTCAGCCCGTTTGAGTTGTTGTATGGACACCCCGTACGGGGGCCTCTCAGTCTAGTCAAGGAAGGCTGGGAAATGCCCCCTCTAAAGAACCCCCCGGATGTCTTCAAATACCTCCTGACCCTCCGCAACCAGACCCGACGGTTCAGAGAACTGGCAAAAGCAAACCTGGAGGCCAGTCAAGAGGACATGAAAAAGTGGTATGACCAGAATGCCTCCTCCATCGAATTTGAACCCGGACAACAGGTATGGGTCATGTCCCCCACCGAGCCCTGCGCCCTGCAAGACAAGTGGACGGGGCCCTTCAAAGTAGTCGAACGTAAGGGTCCTGTCACCTATCTCATCGACATGGAATCTTCACGGAACCCCCTCCGAGTCCTCCACGCTAATAGGCTGAAACCCCACTTTGTGCGTTCAGAACTCAGCCTCCTGATGGCCACAGACAATGGAGCCGAAGAAGACTCCGAACCCCTTCCTGACCTCCTACGGACTGGGGAGAAAGATGGTTCCGTGGATGGGGTCCGACTCTCGGGAGCCCTCACCCTGGACCAACGCCAGGAATGTCGGGACCTTCTGTTGCAGTTCGCCGACCTGTTTTCCCTCACCCCAGGTGTCACTTCCTGGTGTGTGCACGATGTGGACACGGGGGACAGCCCCCCTATCCGCCACCGGGCCTACCGCGTACCAGATCGGGTACGGGCTTGCATCCAGGGAGAAGTAACCAAAATGCTCACCCTCGGGGTCATTGAGCCCTCAGACAGCCCCTGGGCCAGCCCAGTAGTACTGGTCCCCAAAGCAGCCGCTCCCGGCACCACACCGGAACTCCGGTTCTGCGTCGACTACCGGGGCTTGAATGCGGTCACCAGGACGGACGCACACCCCATCCCCCGGGCAGATGAACTAATCGACCGCATGGGAGCTGCCCGCTACCTCAGCATTTTCGACCTGACGGCGGGCTACTGGCAGATCGGCCTCACACCCCGGGCCCAAGAACGCTCTGCATTTTCCACTCCTGATGGCCATTATCATTTCAAGGTCATGCCCTTCGGCATGAAGAATGCCCCCGCAACATTTCAGCGGCTAGTCAACCAGGTCTTGGCCGGGCTCGAAGGATTCAGCGCCGCCTACCTAGACGACATCGCTGTGTACAGCCACCACTGGTCCGACCACCTCCACCACCTCCGAGCGGTGCTACAGGCCCTTCAGCAAGCTGGCCTCACGATCAAGGCCGGCAAATGCCAAATTGGTCAGGGGTCCGTAACCTACCTCGGACACCAGGTGGGAAGCGGCCTGGTGGCCCCCCTGCAGCTTAAGATTGCCGCCATCCAGTCCTGGCAGCCCCCCATCACCCAGACCGAGGTCCGCGCCTTTTTGGGACTCACGGGCTATTACAGACGGTTCGTGAAAGACTATGGTACCATAGTGGGGCCCCTCACGGAGCTCACGTCCAAAAATCAACCCCAGAAGGTCAACTGGACCCCAGATTGTCAAACAGCCTTCGAACAACTGAAGGCCGCCATGTGCTCCGCCCCTGTGCTCCAGGCCCCCGACTACAGCCGGGAATTCGTCGTACAGACGGACGCCTCCGACCACGGCATTGGGGCGGTCCTGTCTCAATTGAACACCGAAGGCCTTGACCAGCCAGTGGCCTTCATCAGCAGGCGACTCCTACCTCGAGAACAACGCTGGAGCACCATCGAGAGAGAGGCCTTCGCCGTGGTATGGGCCCTCAAAAAGCTCCGGCCCTACCTCTTTGGCACACACTTCCGGGTGCAGACCGACCATCGACCCCTGCAGTGGCTGATGCAGATGCGGGGGGAAAACCCAAAGCTACTACGTTGGTCCATCTCCCTACAAGGGATGGACTTCACTGTTGAACACCGGCCTGGGCCAGACCACGCCAACGCAGATGGCCTGTCCCGGTTTTTCCGCCTCGACGAGGAGAGTCCCCAAGAGGATGGGTGACTCTCCCCGCCTTCAGCTGGGGGAGACGCATGTTGGACAGGCCACGTGAAGGGCCGCTCCCCCTCTGCGCGACCAGGCCCGAGCCCGGTCCCTCAAGTGTCACACACCACCACTTCACGCTTTCCGTCCCCTCCGGGACCCTTGCCTCTGAACATATCGACCTCCTGGGCCCGATCCCTCACTGGCCCGCGCGCCCAGCCTGGGCGCCATCTTGGACACTCCGCCACGAGGCCGCGTGGCCCCCGATCGACCCCAACCCTGGGCCTGGCCAGGCCTCAGACATCCCGGCACCATCATCCACCCAGGAGGTGAGCGGACTACTTGGCGGGTCAATGGGAGAAAGAGGTGTCGATGGCTCTCCCTCGCCAGGTGCCGCTCGCCCACCATCTCCCCGGGCGCTGGCTCCACCCCCCTGCTGGGTGTCTGGACCCCTTCATCCCGGACCCCCCAACCTCCAAGGGCGAGGGTCCGGACATCAAAGAGGATCCGCCCTATAACTGGGGCAGCTCCAGAGCAGGAAGGCAGTTGTATCCTGGAGTCGAGAGACGCAGTGAAGAACTCATCCTTGACGGACTACTGGCGCTGCCGTAGCCCTGCCTTGCGAACCATCGTCCTGCCTGTTGGCGCTGCCAAGACCTTCGTAATCATCATCGTCGTCGGGACCTGCTGGCGTGGCCGCGGACCGTTTATAACCACCATCTTCATCGGGACCTGCTGGCTCCGCCGCGGACCGTCGCTTCCTTCATCCATCTCGGGACCTGCTGGCTCCGCCGCGGCCCGATCATCTAGAACGCCGAGCTCGAGGATTGAGAGCTATTTTCATCTACTGGTAACAAGACTGTCCCGCTACCCTTTTCCCAATCCAGAGACCAGAATCGAGGGGACCCCTGAGTCCAGACCTCCTTGTATAATTCTACCGTAACTAAAGAATTGCTGATAAAGTATCGTTGAACCTTATCCTGGTGTGGTGTCCGTCTGTGGGGGGGAAGTTACTTGTCTGTACGATCGCTGGAGACGGCTCTCCCCGGAGACCTCTCCCCTTGTCCTCGGCCGACCCTCCCGGTCCGTCTAACACTTACAAAACAGTGGGCCTGCCATTGCAGGGGAGAGTGGCTCTTGCACTTGAAATATTTACATCATAGCCCTTATCTCGGGGATCCACGGTGTGCCAGTTGCACAGCAATTTTACATAGAGCTATCCACACTGACTTCAGTCTGTCTCTTGCTGATGGCAGAGATGTGCTTTTCCTCGACCACCTATTTATGGGTAATGGGGAAAAGGAGGTGGCCAGGCATGGCCCAGTCACCCACACCCTTCCCAAAAACCACATTGATTGACAGAATGTTACAGAGGGCTATAGGAGTGATGGCCACTGAAATTGAACCAACAGAGAGGCGCCTTTCTTGGAAGACTGATGCTCACTGCTCCACAATGCTTATCCAGACCCTCCCCCACAGAGCATTCTGACAATGGGCCCCCAATGGTTTTTGCTCAACCCGGAGTAGTGGACTCACGGCTGGACTCTGACAATGGTCATTCTACAACAGTGGAAAGGTGCGCAGAACCTCATTTGGCAGCAAATGAGCGACAAAAGACCCGCAAACTCATAAGAATACAAGAGAAGGAAGAAAAGAACCTGTGACCCTCCGTCCCATGGACAAATCAGCATCTGGGACAGCTAATAGGGAGGACTACCAGCCGACCTGGGTAACCACTTTGGTGGGAGACATTGTAGCCCACGTTAAATCTACCCGACTGCTGAACTCGCGCCATTGGTAGCTCGTCTCTCAGTGATGGAACAAATGTGTAAGGATATTCATAGAATGTGCCCAGCCTCCTCAGGTGCAAATGGCATATTGGAAATAGGCCTTCAGACACATCCTGTTTCCTCTTCCAAGCTTAGTCGGGCAAAAGCTGCCCTACTGGGCCTGATGGCCTGAACCACAGGAGTTCATTGATCACAAATGTTAGGAATCAATCTCTGGATAATCAAGTGGGAGTTCTGTCGTCGGCAGCCACTGGCTGTAATCGAAAACCTCAAATTATTAATTTACTTCCAGCATACTGTCTCTGTGTTGTGATTTTATCAGGAGTACCAGAGTTAAAAATGGGACAGAAAGAGTTTCAGGAGGATCTGACCAATAAATGTCAGCATTGGCTCACTAGAAGCAGGAAATGTACCCCAACATTGGCTAGCACTGTCCTTCTTACCCAAAGGGTGAGTTGGGTAGGACAGGGCCCCATTGATCAGCCTGGGGACTGCGAGCATATTAGCAAGGACATGCGGTTTTTACCGCAAAACGCGCTTAGGTCGTTTTTTTTATCACCGCCCATCGCCGGATATTATCGCAGAGATAACGTGCTATTAGCAAAGTTTATCTCAAATGAGATAAAATATCTGGCGATAGCAGCTAAATGCGTGAATATCGCTGGAAATCCAGCAATATTCAGGCATTAATGCTAATGGGGACTTAACCTGAATATCCACCTCCCATTGGATATATAGGTTAAGTATTGGTCTAAGCAGGCGTTAGGTTCTGGTGGTATTCGTGCTTAGCGTGACTTTTTTAATTGCACAGCCTGCGTTGCTAATAGGCGATAGCTGTATTAGCGACTGCTTCCAGTCGCTAACAGTTTGGGTACGCCCACTTTGCATGACATTGGCAATAAATATCGCTGATATGCAAAGTGGGCCCCAAACCGGTCGCTATAGTCTAAAAGCTGTCGCTAACTGCTGTTAGCGACAGCTTGCTAATAGGGCGATAAAAAAATCGCACTTTAGCGGCAAAAAGTGGTGCTAAAGCTACAATATGGCTCTTGCTAATATGCCCTTGCATCTTTATTTATTTTGTAACCAGCAGCTTTCATATAAAGTTTTGGCAGTTGAATCACTTATGCAGTAGCGAGGTATGCCATATCACTCTTACCCTTGGGTTACTTTTACTGACCCCTGTCCTGTGAAAAAATTAACTATTTGGACCCAAAGACACTGAGTACAGCTCTTAAACAGTAGCATTTATTTTAACTACCTGGAGCTTCACACTTTGGTATACAAGGTACCTACAGCCAATAGATTAGATTCATTGAAGGGGGTGGATTGACTTGAAGACATTGGGTTGGACATGGCTCCAGGTACAATGAGGGCGATCCTGAATTTCCGGTCAGTGGATGGAAATGGCAGTGGGCAAATCCTACCACTACTGGAGGACAGAGCATATCTCCTTTGGTCAGGTACCCTTATCCAGACACTAATATCCATGGTGGAGTCCACAGGCAGCCCCCCTGACAGAGTGTTTTTTTTGTCTATGATGAATGGCCCTATTTTACAATTTAACATCCCTTGTCAAGGGTACCACAATTTAGACAACAGACACAGTCTAGAGCGATAATTATCGCTATGCATGGTTAGCAGCTAAAATTATATAGCCGCGCTCCGACGATTTTTACCGCTGAGATACCTTGATATTATCAAGGTTTATCTCAAAAGCGGTAAAAATCCTGCGAAATGCATGAATATCACTGAAAAATCTGTGATATTCATGCATTATCATGACAATGCTCTTAACCATATTATCCACCTTCCATTGGATAACATGGCTAAGAACTGCTTTTAGCAGGCGTTAGCTTTTTGAGATATTCGCGCTTAGCGCGAATATTTCCAAAATAAGGCTTTGTTGATAATTGGAGATAGCGATATTAGCGACTGTTTCCAGTCGCTAACATCTTGGCACGCCCACTTTGCATGTCATTAGCGATAAATATCGCTGACATGCAAAGTGGGCCCCAAGATGTTCTCTCCTACTAGCTGTCGCTAACTGGTGTTAGCGACAGCTAGGTTATAGGGCGATTAAAATTTTCGCCGCTTTACCGGAAAAAATCCCGCTAAGGCGGCGATAATGGCCCTTGGTAATATGCCCCTTGGTTCTATAGGCAATACCGTGGTGGATGTGGGGCTCTACTCTGTGCAATGAGAGAGAGCCACATAGAGAAAAAGAAAGACGGAGATGGAGAGAAAACCAGAGGGTGTGAAATGGAGAGGAAGACATAGAAAGACATGGATCGAATACACAGAAAAATTATTGTGAGATAAGAAGGGAAAGATGGCTAGAAAGGGACAGATAGAGGGTGTCGAAAGAGAGGTGGAGAGAGGCACAGAAACACGGGAGGAGAGAGAGCAGAGAATGAAAGAGAGACAGAGAGAGAGAGAGAGAGAGAGGAGGGAGAGTTTTAGAAATAGAGACAGAGAAATTCAGAGACGGGAATATAGAGGGAGAGAGAGCAACAGAGAGAAAAAGAACTACTGAGATGAGAGAGAAAGAGAGATGGTGCGGCAATGGAGAGGAAGACATGGAAAGCAGGGATGGGAATACAGAGGAAAATGATTGTGAGGTAAAAGGGAAAGATGGCTAGAAAGAGGCAGAGAGAGCAACAGAGAGAAAAAGAACTACTGAGATGGAGAGAGAAAGAGAGAGGGTGCGGCAATGGAGAGGAAGACATAGAAAGACAGGGATGGGAATAGAGAGGAAAATTATTGTGAGATAAAAAGGGAACGATGGCTGGACAGAGGCAGAGAGAGGGACAGAGAGAGGGTGTCGAGAGAGAGGAAGAGAGAGAGAGAGAGGGGGGCACAGAAACAGGGGAGGAGAGAGAGCGAGAGCACGAAAAAGAGACAGAGAGAGAAAGAGAGGGAGAAAAATGTCAGAGATGGGAAAAAAGAGGAAGCGCGAGCTTCATAGAGAAAAAGAATGACTGAGATGGAGAGAGAAAGAGAGAGGGTGCGGCAATGGAGAGTAAGACATAGAAAGACTGGGATGCGACTACAGAGGAAAACTGTGAGATAAGAAGAGAAGGATGGCTAGAAAGAGAGAGGGACAGAGAGGGTGTCGAGAGAGATAGAGAGAGCGAGAGCACAAAAGAGAGACACAGAGAGGGTTGGGAAAAGAGAGGGAGAAGGCAAGAAAATGAAAAAGAATGATAGAGATAAACCGAGAGAGACATAAAGAGGGCAGGGGAAGGAGAGAGAGAGAGCTATGGGGCCTTCGTTTAGAGAAGGCTGAGTATGGCAACCGCCTTGGGGCACCATCTAGCTAGAGATGACATCAAACTGTTGAAAACAACGAGAAGAAAACACTCTTTTTCAGAAAATGTGGAGTGCGCCACCCAGCAAACTTATTTAACTACAGTCAGTACTGAAATTCTGTGCATTATTTTTGAAGATTGAGATTGCTCCTCACCCCAGATGGAAGCCGGAGCTGGTTCCTAGTCATCACAATGTGCAGGTCAGCTGCTCCTTCCCCTTGGTGGCTGATGCTCACCACTGAAAAGATGACATCACACTAGTAGGTGGGAGTGTGGGCCTTTAAAAGCCCACCCATGTAGCCAAATACATGGACATCGGCCTTCAACCAAATTAAAGGCATGTCAAAGCTACTTAGAGCAACAGGCAAGACACATTTTAGAGTCCCAGAGTCATAATAATTTGCATTTAATAAACAATTTCAGCTAATACAAGCTCTCATGATGCCAAACAATATTGAATCACATGTTCAGTTTTCAGACACACAAGCTGCCCGGTGTCTGCCAACCAAATTGTGCCAAATGTTAAACAAGCGTTGATTAAGCCATTTCTTCACCCTTGTATCTAGAGGTATTTGTCTTTCCACAACAATATTTAACTCGGAATCCTATCTCTGAGAAGTCTGTTCCATCGAAGGAATGACAGTGAAAAACAGAAATCCCACGGGGTAAATTTCTATGGGGATAATTCGCATGATCCACTAGGCTACAGTATATACGCGCCACACTTAACATTCGCATTCAATCAACATTCCACAATAGGTTGTGCGATATATAAAACTAGAGAACCACTAAATTTTACTTAATTGGTACACACATTTATTAGTTCCAAATTTATCAAAAAGCATAGATTAAAAAACGCTGAACAATCAGCTATCGTTCTACAGATTAAAAACAATGCTTATACATTACACTCAACATCTAATAAAAAAGAAACATAACATACTAGAGAGTTTCACAATCAGACCAGTGCACTTAGTCTTGATATTCTACACATCCGATATCACAATACTGTTCTATCATTGATCGATAACAATGGTGTTTCTTGCTATTCAAACCAATGTGAAGTACACGGATTGTATATTTGATTTGTGCGTCGACGCGTTTCGATGGTTCTTCAATTTATTCCATGTTTATCAAGACCAATTCATTTCTCTCTTAGTGTACAGTTGTATCAAATGTTCACCTTCAATTTATAACGGTGAATGCCAGATAGGATTGAAAATTCTTCAAGGACCACTCGGTACGGTCGAAATTTGTACTTGAGAGTCTCTGGCAGCCAGTTTTAATTGTGGCTAGATGGTGCCTGTGTCTTTACGGGTCACTCCAATCCGTTAGATGGTGATGTTTTCAATCTCATCACTTCTTTAAATGTAGAGGAGAGTTTAATCTTGTACTGTCAAGGGGCCGCCAATTGGATCTCCCTCTTATGTTACAGCAAATCAATTTCTTTAACCCAGTTACTGATTCTTATTTATAAAGGCAGGCTCAGGTACCGTCGATTTAGCACCAAGGGTGATGTCACACGGCTGCTCTCGTCCTGTAGTCTGGAAGGAATAACAGAATAAATTGACATGATGGATGTTTAGAATAGTGCATAATATTAAAGTAATACATATAAATGTAGAGTCTGGATTTGCAGCTCTAATTGAAGACGACAAAGCTATAGAGAGAGGGGTGAGGTAGAAGAGAAGAGACGAAGGAGCATGAAATGAGACACAAAGAGGTGAACCAGAGAGAGCGTGAGGGCTAGAGGATTTTTGAGAGAAGTGACTTTGTGGTAGACAGAACGTTGAGAATACACAAAAAAGAGTTTGAGAGAAGGGAGGGATTTAGGGCATATTATTAAGACAGGCGATAAAATTATCGCCGCTTTAGCGGCAGAAAACTGCCGCTAAAGCAGCGATATTTTGCTTGATAATATGTTCTATGGAATTCCAATTGAAGTTCATGTTGGATGTCTTTCACATCTAACATGGGCTTCAATTGGAATTCCATAGAGCATATTATCAAGCCCATTATCGCCAAATTAGCGGCAGTTTTCTGCCGCTAAATCGGCAATAATTTTATCGCCTGTCTTGATAATATGCCCCTTAGTGAGTCGAGAAATGATTACAGATGTGATACAACAAGACAGAGAGTTAAAGAGAAAGAAAGGTAAAGTAGATAAAGGTAGAGTCGAGAGGGCAGAGTTAGAAACGAGGTAGACAGAGGAAGGAAAAGTAAGAGAGAGAGATATATACAGGAGAAAGAGAGGTATAGAGGGACACGCATTTCATGGAGAGGGAGATGGTAAAATGAGACATAGGTGACTTAGAGAGAGATGTAGCTGAAAAAGGTCTCTCTAACTGAAGTAGAAGTTGCTACTTCACCATTTCCAAAGTTTGCAAAACTATGCAGCCAGGATGTTGATGTTTTTCACCAGAGTCAACTGAACTTGGTAACCTGCATTCTAAGAAAGCATCACTGGCTCTTCATCAAAACCAGAATGTCTTTAAAAATTAACTGATCTTCCTTAAACACCCCTCCATAAACCGACAATATACTGGTTGTCTCAAATTTCCTCTTATCAGACTCACCCAGTTTCCCCGGCTTGTCCTTACACTGGTCTCACTCTGTGACCCTGTCAATCCCCCTTGTCAGAAGGTTAGGTTAAACATGAAGGGGCGTATCAGCAACAAGGCAATAAAAAATATCGGCCCTTTAGCATCTGTTTTCGGAATAAAACAGCGATAATTTTATTGCCTTATCAGCAAGGTCACGCTATCGCGTGAAACGTTGCGTATACACCATTTCCCTTAACGCCCAGCTTTGCATCTCTAATGAGATGCAAAGTGGCTGTTCCTCCCCAGGATAAGTGACATTTCTCCTATTATCAAGCCTCATGCAAAGCAGCATAGCGACAAGAAAAGTAGCGATAACCTCTGATATCGCTACTTTCCTTACGCCTGCTTTGAAACTGACTTAGCCATGATATCATATTGAAGGTGGATATCATGGCTAAGTATGTGAGGCCCTATCAGAAAGCTATTGCCAAAAGTTGTGTGATTATCACTGGATTTCCAGGGATAATCACACATTTGGCACTTGCACTCTGAATTTTATCGCTTTGGAGATAAGCGTTGCTGATAGCACACTATCTCCACGATAAAATTCAGAGTTGGCCGGCGATAATTATCCTCAAGCTAAGAGCGCTGAGCAATAATTATCGTCTGCCCTTGCTGATATGACCCGAAGAATGTTAGAAGAAATGAAGGAGGCTTAACACCTCAGAGGTTAAACTTCAAGAAAGTTAGACACGTCAGAAGGTTAGCCTTGAAGAAGGTTAACATGTCAGAAGGATCAACTTGAAGAAGGTTAGAAGACCGGAAGAAGGTTAGACTTTATGAGAAAATCGCTCTTTCTGCGTAATCACACCCAGTTTTTTATGATAGACACTGCTGGTTTTGAACTCTGCACATGGGGGCACTGCTGCCATACCCCAGTGTATACCCTCTGACTCGTAAAAATGGCAAAATTGGCTAATCCCCAGATGTAATACTTAACTTTTCAGTAAGGCCCTGATGTATGGTGCACTAAAGTTCAGATAAAATGATAATTCTGCTGTCCTTGTTTTGAGATATGCTACATAGATGGTTCATCCAAATTTTTTAATGTTTACAAAAAATCTAATTTACTGATGAAGCCCGATTTTTAAGAAATATTGAGGAAAAGTAACTTTTAAAAAGTTATGCTTTGTCTGCCTAAATCTACGGTAGGCTGATTCTCATTAGCCAATCAGCAGCTGCCATCTGTCAGTGCTTTTGCATAATAAGGGGTGGAAACTATTCTCAGAGCAGAAACAATGACTCTTTTTAGTAGGAAGACCTGGATGTGGAGAAGGACAGCTGAGGAGTGTTCAGGAACAATATTATCTTGAAATGAACTGGAGTGAGTCATTCCCATTCATAGTTAATTGGAAAGAGAGACCTTGGGAAGAGAAGCCTTTGTTACCTGTGTCATCTGCAACCAGTTTGGTCCCAGAACCAGACTGATGCTTTTGAGGAAGAGTGGACGGCTCTTTTCCCTAAACATATTCTTGGCTGGTACAATGGAAATCTCCAACTGTGGAAGGGTGCTGCCATATAGTACCTTAGAATAATGCACATGAGATACTTAGCATTAAGGCACACGCTGGTGGGTTTGCCCCAGGGATCTCTTTCCACCAGGTAGGTCGCTCCCCCTCCGCACAGCGCCGCCTGTGTCTCCCTGCCCCTGCTGGCGCTGCTGAGGAAGTTTGAGGTCATCCACCACCCGCAGGCTACCACCTGCGCCTCATCCCTGTTGGCCAGCGGTAGGCTGTTGGTAGGTTTGTTCATCCTCCGCTTTATTGCTTTAATTGTATTGCCTGTATTTTCATTGTTGTGTCTGTGACTGCTGTTGTCTTTCTTCCCCCGCTGCCTGTACGTGGTCCGTGCCCCTTTTTCTTCCCTGTGTTCCCCTCGCTGTTCCGTGCTCTCTCTGCCCGGTCTTTCCCTTTGTACCCCTCGCTGCTCCTGTGCCTCTGCTCGGTTTTCCCTTCTGTTCCCCTGGCTGCCCCCTGTGCCACTCATTTTTCCGGTATTTCTGTGCCCTTTTTGCCTTCTGTGCCACTCGTTTTTCCCTCGTTTTGGTGCCCCTTTTGCCTTCTGACCCACTCGTTTTTTGTGCCTGTCTGCCTTCTGTGCCACTCGTTTTTCCCTCGTTTTTGTGCCTCTTTTGCCTTCTGTTCCACTCGATTTTTGTGCCCTTCTGCCCTCTGTTCCTCTCGTGTTTTATTTATGTCCTTCTGCCCTCTGTGCCATTCGTTTTTCCATTGTTTTTGTGCCCCTTTTGCCTTCCGTTCCACTAATTTTTTGTGCCCTTCTGCCCTCCGTTCCACTCGTTTTTTGTGCCCTTCTGCCCTCTGTTCCACTCCTTTTTGTGTGCCCTTCTGCCCTCTGTGCCACACATTTTCCCATCGTTTTTTGTGCCCTTCTGCCCTATGTGCCATTCGTGTTTTCCCTCGTTTCTGTGCCCCGTTTCCCTTCTGTTACCTTTGTTGTCCCTCACCGCCCTCGCCGCTGCGTCCCCAATGTCCCCGCCCCCCTGACTGCCCACTGCCCATTTGCTGCCCCCGCCTCCCAGCTGATTAGACCTCCCACCTCCCCACCTCCCCTTCACCTGCCGGAACTGCAGATACACCATCTCAGAGCCGACAAACCACCCGACAAGAAAGACCCCAACCACCTCTGATGCATACTACTGAACACCCGCTCTGCACGCAAGCATGCCGTCGAGATCTGGGACCTGCTCGACACAACATCCCTGGACGTCGCCTTCCTGAGAGAGACCTGGTTAAATGACTCCTCCGCACCGGACATCGGCATAGCTATCCCAGACAGCTACAAGATCACCGGCAGAGTCCGCACCAACGGAGTCAGAGAAGGAATCGCCATCGTCCACAAGGACTAGCACCGACGATGAGCTCAGCACCACCAAACAGATGTATTTCCAGATCCACACAGATCCTAACTCCACCCTCAGAGGCACCCTCGTCTACCGACCCCCTGGACCCCGCCCCCAGTTCAGCGACTCCATCGCCAACTTGATCAGCACGCACGCCTTGACCTCCACCGACTACATCCTCCATGGAGGCCTGAACTTTCACCTTGAGAACAACAAAGACAACAACTCCACAACCCTGATCGATAACGTCCCCAACCTCGGACTGAAGCAACTCGTCACAACGCCCACCCACTCTGCCAGCCACGTGCTCGACCCCGTCTTCTCCTCAAGCCTGCACGTCTCCGTTAGCCACACCACCGAACTCCTCTGGACTGACCACCGCTGCACACCACTGCACCCAACAGATCCCCCGCCGCTGCTGGAGCAAAATCACCGAAGACCAACTACAAGCAAACCTCGCTCTCAGCCCACCCACCGATCCCTCCAACACCGACGACGCTGCCCACAGCCTTTAGGCACTGGATCAAGGACTGCGCCAACACCCTCACCCCGCTGAAGAAACCCACACACAGAGACACCAGCAAGAGGGCCAGCTGGTTCACCCGGGAACTCCTAGCCTCCAAACAAGCCTGCCGGAAATGGAGAAGAAATGGCACAGTGAACAAACTCCGGACAGCCACGCAGCACACAAGGATGCCATACGCAACCACCACCACCTCATCAGGGGGGCTAAGAGGACCTCCTTCAAGGACCGCCTCAACAACAATGCACACAATTGCAAGGAGCTCTTCAACATTGTGAAGGAACTCTCCAACCCCAGCTCCAACACCAACAACATCCCCCGTCGCAAGCCCTGTGCAACTCCCTCGCCACCTTCTTCCACCGCAAGATAGCAGACATCCACGAAAACTTCAACACCCAGACAACCCAGCAGACAGCAACACAACAGGCCCTCTGCACACCATCGACCACGACCCCAACTCCGGCTCTCCGTCAGACCCATTCCCGCACATCGTCTTCAACAGAGCAAGCAGCTCCACCACACCCCATCTGTGCAACGTCATCAATCTCTCCCTCGGGACCGAGACCTTCCCAGAGATCTGGAAACATGCAGAGATCAACGCCCTACTCAAAAAACCTAAGGCAGACCCAAGAGACCTCAAGAGCTTCCGGCCCATCTCTCTGACCCCCTTCCTGGCCAAGGTCATTGAGAAAACCGTCAACAGACAGCTAACCCGATACCTCAAAGAAAACAGAATCCTGGACCCTTCCCAGTCAGGGTTCCGCAGCAACCACAGCACAGAGATTGCCCTCATCGCCGCCACTGCCGACATCAGGACCTTGCTGGACAATGGCGAGACCGCAGCACTCATCCTCCTAGACCTCTCTGCCGCCTTCGACACGGTCTGCCACTGCACACTACGTGCACGCCTCCACGCTGCAGGTATCCGAGACAAGGCTCTGGATTGGACCACCCCCTTCCTCTCTGGCAGACCCCAGAGCGTCCGCCTCCCCCCAAACTGTTCCAAAGCCTCCGAGATCATCTGCGGCATACCCCGGGGATCCTTCCTCAGCCCGACACTCTTCAACATTTACATTGCCCCGCTCGCACACGTAGCCCGATAGCACGACCTCAATATAATCTCCTACACCAACGACACTCAGCTGATCCTCTCCCTCAC
This sequence comes from Lissotriton vulgaris, assembly GCF_964263255.1. Taxonomy (NCBI): domain Eukaryota; kingdom Metazoa; phylum Chordata; class Amphibia; order Caudata; family Salamandridae; genus Lissotriton; species Lissotriton vulgaris. Next base: position 21,637,402 of record NC_141699.1, read on the forward strand.
CAAGGACCCCATCACCGACAAAGCCAACCTCCACGAAGGAATGAAGGCCGTCACCGACTGGATGAAGACCAGCCGTCTGAAGCTGACCTCGGACAAGATGAAGGTCCTCATCCTCGGCTCTAACCCTTCAGCCTGGGATGACTCTTGGTGGCCGGCGGCAATGGGGGCAGCCCCGACACCCACCGACCACGCACGCAACCTGGGACACTGTCTCTTCCTACTGCTTCAACATCCTCTGCATGCTCCACAAGATCTACAGATGGATCCTGATAGATACAAGAAAGACAGTCACCCAGGCCCTAGTCAGCGGGAAACATCACTTACAACGCATTTATTACAACGCACTACCATTACAACGCAACCATTACAACGCAAACCATTACAACACATTGTGCTGGGGGGCGCTCTAGGATAGGGAATATATTTAATTTACTATGCAACACCTTCCCTACTAACCACAGGGACTGGAGTTGGAATAGTAAATTAAATAAATCACTATCCAGCGCTTAAAAGCACTATGCGTTGTAGTGGTATGCAATGTAAAAACCGCGTTGTAACAGCAGGCATTGTAATAGCCTGCGTTGTAACGACACCAATCCAAGTCAGCAGCAGACTTGACTACGGAAACGCCCTCTATGCGGGAGCCCCGACCAAGCTCATCAAACGACTACAACGCATCAAAAACGCCTCAGCACGACTGTTCCTCGATGTACCATGCCACAGCCACATCACCCCCCACCTGAGAAACTGACTCCCCGTCAACAAGGGGATATCCTTCAAGCTCCTCACCCACCCACACAAGGCCTCCACAAGATCGGCCCAGCCTACCTCAACAGACGTCTCTCCTGCTACATCCCCAACCGCGAGCTGCGCTCTGCCGACCTCTCACTCGCCACCTTCCGTGCATACGAAGAACAACCACCGGTGGGAGATCCTTCTTCCATCTCGCCGCCAAAACATGGAACACCCTCCCACTGAGCCTACGACAGACCCAAGACCTGCTGACCTTCAGGAGAATACTCAAGACCTGGCTGTTTGATCAGCAGTGCTACCCCCCCGTGCCTTGAGATCCTTGCAGGTATGTAGTGCGCTTTACAAATGATTGATTGATTGATTGATTCTCATTGGTTATGGAGTGTCCAGGAATCAATCCCATCCACTGGCTATTAAATCCTACAAAATTGGCATCTTACTCATAGCTCATGAGATGAAATCTGGACCTAAGAAAGGACAGAAGATGGCTGGATTTGCTGTTTGTGACCCTGGTGGAGAACTGAAGGGCTGGTCTTGCTCCCATTTGTACCCAGGACTAAGAGGGTGTCTCCAAAAGACAGTTGGTGCACCTCCTGTGTGGCTACTCAGACACAACAAGCTACAAGAGAAATTTTTCCTGGAGTTCCCAGCTGACCAGTGGCTATGATACCAAGACTCTACCTTGCTGCTGTCCTCCACTGGAATCAGTTGTGGCCCCTAAGTGCTGTCACTCAGGTCCTGTGAGCCTTAGAAGAAACCAAGAAGAACTGCTCCAGAAACTTTGGGACTTAGAACTATTTTGGACTTCCAGGACCTCAGGAGATTCAACGGAATCTCAGGACTAAGGTGTTCAATGTTAAGAGGTCTTACCCCACTGGAGGATTATGACCGTCATAAAAAAGACTAAGGAGCATATTTCAACAGAACGGTGAAGCGTGGCATTAAGAAAAAATTGCTAATTCCACACTTCACCATTCTGAAGATGCAGGAATGCACTGTATTCACATGACTGCGATGCTCCCCTACCTTTCCCCCTGCACTGGCCCTAAATCTAGCTGCTTATCGCCAACGTAGGCCCCGTTGCATGATGGTGCAGGGGTATCTGCATTGGGGGGAATGATTGTGTAAGTGAAGGAAGGTGTCCCTTCCTGCACATAAAAAATCCAGAATGCAGATTTGAAACTCCTATGTGTACTGCATTGTGGAACACACATGCATGTTGCTAATCATGATTTTCTAATGATTGTTTATGCTCAGGAAGGGACACCTTCCTGCACATACACAATAATTCATGGCGATTTGCTGTTTCTATGTGTGCAGCACAATGCAGCACACACAGAAACATCAAAAACAAGGAGAAATTCTCCTCGTTTCGCCATTTTAAGACCAGGTTTTCCTTGGTCTTAATTTTAGCACTCCCCCATATTTGTGCCACCCTTGTAAATAGGCGGCAGCATCAAAATCAATGGTTTTAGTGGTGGAACGCACACCACAACACCCATTGCTCACCCCTTTCATGCTAAGGGGTCGATTCCGATGTGGCTAAAAATACCTTCCAATGCTATTCGTAGGCTTACATATGATAGACTCGTATCCGGAGTTTTTTCCTACAAACAAACAAGTAGGATGCGTATTACAGGCAAATTTCCGACCGAATCATCGGCTCAGATTCCTGCTCTATTTCATGACCGAACAGGCTCAGGAAACACAGAAACATCGTCGTACGAAGGCTTTTCCCCAACTTATTTCCGGACACGCAAGTACGATGCATTTGTTTCTACGCGTCGTACAGGGCGGCGCTTCCAACACCTCGCAGCATTTGGAGGAGTCTACTATGTCATGTCGTGTTAATGTTTGGCTACGTGGAGTTGTTCGCATATGTGTCTGTCGCGTTGTGTATGAGCTTGGCTGTGTAGAATTGGTCACGTACATATCCATTGGGTTGTATTAATGCTGGAGAATGGGGCATCGTTTGCGTCCGAGTCTGTTGGGCCGTGTTAATGTTTGGCTACATGGAGTTTCAGCAGTCTCCTTTCCTGCTGACTCAGCTGTAAATAAAAAATACAGTTGAGTCGGTTGTAAATTTCAAGCATCACATTGTACTCAGCCATTTGGAAGGCGTGTGAAAGGTTGGTTGAAAATATGATGGGTCCTTGTCGGGAAAAACCTTTTCCAGCTGTAATCGGAATCGGGTCCTAAGTGTAGCATGAAAGGGGGCTTTATTTACAAGGCAGCATTAAGCCATGTTAAGAGGTCTAACACCACTTTGTAAATAAGGCAAAGGACTTAATGCCACAGGAACATCACAAAAAGTGATGTTCCTGTGACGTTACGCCCTTGAAAATATGACCCTTAGTCCTAAGGTGCAAATTATAGCCAGGTGAAGGTGAGAAAACCATTCAGCCAACAAGAGAACTATGTCAGGCATAAAATTAGAGTTTTCCTGCTTGGAGATTTTCCCACCAAAACCAACAGCTTCAGAGGGAGTACTTCGTCTGATACAGCTTTTAGCCTTACTCAGCAGGATGATTTTGACTTCCATTTCATTAACTATATAAGGAGGTGAAATATTTCTCGTGGATGATGTGCTTGGTGTACTTGACCTCAGCTTCCTCACAGTCAAACATTAATTGATTAATTGAACCTAGGTGCCACGATCAATAACTCCTAATTGACACTTCACTTTTTCTTTGCACTTTTTTATCCTAAAGTCAAACTTCTGGTTCCTCTTATTGGATTTTAGCAGCATTTTCCTTAATAAAATGTATTCTAATTTAGAATTTGGTTGTGGGATTTTTATTGTGTTTTCTTTTATCTTTTTAATTGTTTTGGTACTGCTAAATGCTTTACAAACTTTGTCATTTAAGTTAAGCCTGTCGGCTCTGTGCCATAGATCCAGGATTACATATTGAAAGTGTTTGTTGGATCTGACATGATTTTGGAATTATTACTTAGGAAAGACTAACATTATCCGGAACTAATAACACATTTTCTCATGGACTCCTTTTCTATCTGTCTCATTATATTTGGAATACTTTCTTCATTGGACTAAACAATGAACCACCATCACTGTTATTCTTCAGAAAAAGCATTGGCAGTGAGTGCGAATAGCTGTATCCTGTACTTGCGCAGGCGCACTGCTTACTCAGCAGTCACACAGGCACAATTTACCTCCAGTGTACTGGGAGTAAAAGTAGGAAGTGAAGAAGAGGCTTGCCTGTTCTGTTGTCATGGACCATGGGCACAACCAATAACACAGGATAAGAGGAGCAAAGCATGTGAGAGGGAACGTAGGTCTGAAGCCACGACCTAGAGATACTTAGGACATGCCAAGCACAAAAAAGTAGATGGGAAGAACACTTACAATTTGTCTAACCACTGGCATTCGCTCAGGGCAGCATTCCAACTCATCCTTCTTTTGTCCACCGTGCCACCTCAGATTAGACCCACCATATACAAATAAACCTTGATCCTGCTCCAATAGGAAAATTCCAGCACAAACTGCCAAGAAAGGACCTCTGTAAACTGGAACACAAGCAACACAAGGTCGGTTGTAGCCTGACTGGGCTTCTTTAGTTGGTTGAAATTTGACTCTCATCACCGATGTGTGTTTGATACTTTGGACACCTGCCAGCAAGTGTCTTGTGCACAAAGCAACGTGTCTTAAAATAGGTAACATGCAGAAATGGGTTTAGTTCGGGTTTAATGGAAGCATTCTCAGCTGAATTAAGAAACAGTTGCATTCAGGATGGATGGTCTATATTAGGGTGCTGATTGTATTCCAGCAGGATCAAATCGATTCAGTACATAAATTCAATACATACCACACCAATATACAAACACCAGCTGCTATCACATACTTTCTTCACCTCCCAACGTTCTTATGAGCTGCTCTCTGGACCACAGCAGGACGTAACAGCTGAAGTCTCCATTCAGGGACAATCAAGAACAAACACTCTATCAAAGAACACTCTATCAGTTAAATCATGTTCATATAATCCCCACACATCTTTGATGATTAATTCTTTTTTTTTAGTTTAAGAAAAGAATTTTATTCAAGAATATAGAGGTGTCATTATACAATAAATGTCAATAAGCAACAAACAACGAGAATCACACAATTCAATACAATTGTATTCTAGCATAAATACTTGAGTAAAAAACAAAGAACAATAGGAACTGTACTAAGTAAACAAGAGAAATGTAATCAATAAATTACAGAAGAAAAATAAGGAAAGTTAGAGAAGCTATGGAGGTTTGAGTTCTTCTTGTTGGAAGGGGCTCAGTGAGGAGTGTTTTTTGGCCCAAGTGTCAAACAAATTCGTAACTGGTAGCCATAACTGGAGTCTTTTGAGAGCAGTGGATAAAGGTGAATTGGAGAAGGTATCCAGTCCAAGGTTGTGGCATACATCATACCACCAGGCCTTAAATGAGATCTTCGTAAAGTACTTCCAATTCCTTGTTATTTGCTTGAATGCAACTGCTATTAATAGATCAATTATTTTGAAATTAATTGCATTGTTATCCCATACTGACGAAAGACTACCTAAAAAGATGTGTGTTGTGGAGAATGGAAGAGGTGTGACAAAAATTAAGTTATTTTGAAGCCATACCTGTTTCCAGAAATTAGATACTGGTGTACATGAGAACAACAAATGAAATAGATCTGCATTTGGAGAGGTACAAGCCCAGCATGTATCCGGAGTAATAGGAAATCTTTTATGTAAGAGTTGTGGAGATAACAAAAGTCTATTATACATGTAAAACAATGTTTGCGTTAAACTAGCTGATCTTGAAGATTTACGTATTTTAATCCATAAATTATTCCACAAAGTAAGAGACCATTCCGTATTAAAATCTTTTTCCCATGTCTCTTTAGTGCCTGATTTCTGTCTCATTGTGTTGGTAGATTGAAAGAAAGTGTATAATTTTGATGCCTTGGGTTGAGTATGGAAGAGATTGGAAAGGTCCTTATGTATGTGAATGGTGGGGTTGGAAAAAGTGTTATTTGACAATGGTGTGTATACATCAAGAACAGCTTTACGGAGGCAGGTAAAGTGTATGACTGTCTGAGCGAGGAAAACAAAAGAAATTCTTTATTTAAGAACAACTGATGGACCCAAATTATACCACGTTGTCTCCAAGATTTCCAGTAAAAGGGTTTATTGCGTATTAATAAAGTTTTATTGTGCCATATGGGTGAATTCAAAAAGGATTCAGGAGTATCATAAAGTAAAGGAAATATAGGGCTTAATAATTTTGAGGTAAGCTTGAGTAATGGAGTGTTGGAAAAAGAGAGGTATTCTTAAAATGAAAAAGGAGAGAGGAACGAGAGCTCTACTGATGTCCAAAGAGGATAATCCTCCTCAGAATGAAACAACCAGTATGAAGCTTGTTGCAAAAAAAAAGCTTTGTGATAAGCAATAAAGTTCAGAAAATTAACTCCACCTTCAGCTTTGGGACGTGATAGCTTTGAGATAGGCATACGCGGTCTTTTCTTATTCCATAAAAAAGAATATAACACTGGGATAATGGATTTAAATAATTGAGTAAAGATGGAAAATGGGATGTTAGATATGGTTTATAAAAATATGGGGGAAAGCATCATCTTAATAGTATCCAGGCGACCCCACCAGGATAAGTAAAGTGGATTCCACTTATTGGTGAGCTCTGTGAGTTTTGGATGCAATTATTCAAGCACAGTGTAACTGTCCCTTTTATTGTCAATGTAAAGTTTAAGCCCAAATATTTAATAGAGGACGATTTCCAAGTAAAATTAGTTGAAATAAAGTCAGCTTTAAAGGTGTACTTAGTCAAGGGCAATATTTCACATTTATCACTGTTCAATTTGTAACCTGATGTCAATGAAAAAGAATGATCTTGATCTAAAAAATCTGGGATCGACTCATTGGGGTTCGAAATAAAAAGCAAAATATCATCAACATCGCTGCTAGTTTGATATTAGTTGTAGGGGTTTGAAAACCCTGTATGTGCGTGTTTTGATTAATTCTTGAAAGGAAAGGTTTGAGAGCCAGATTAAAAAGCAAGGGGATAAAGGACATCCCTGACGCACCCCTCTATCAAGGTCAAAGAAAGAGGACGTCCACCCATTAGCATATACGGCAGCACGTGGATTCAAATATAATAGGGAAATTAAGGAAATGAAGTTTGGACCAAACTCAAACCACTTGAGGGTGTAAAATAAATAACACCATTCTACCCTATCAAATATCAGCATCTAGTGCTATAGCTGCAAGGGGATGCTTCAGATGCTTAGCCTTGGATAAAATGTTGAAAAAAAGTCTGGAATTGTCTTGTATAACACGGCCTTTTACGAAACCAGACTGTTCCTTGACTAATATCTTGGGGAGGTAGGAGTCTAAACGCAGGGCTAGTGTTTTGGAAAAAATCTTATAATCAATATTAACAAGCGAAATGGGTCTGAAATTCTTACAATACTTGTGATCCTTCCCTTCTTTGGGTATCAAACATATGTGAGCATCTGAAAATGTACCGCCAGATTTTCCTAAGGAGTGAAAGGACTCAATTAAAAGGTGTAATTTAGGCATTAGTAAATTGGAAAATGAAGAAAAAACTCAACAGTGAATCTATCGGGCCCAGGAGCCTTGTATTTTTTCAAATGTTGAAGTGCGATTAAGAGTTCTTGTTGCGTTATCTTAGTTTCCAATAGTGATAAATCAGCAGAAAACTGTTGGGGTTGTTGTATGAGTGAAAAGAAATGTGAGAGTGAATGGTCTGTGGATTTTGTTTCGGATTAATATAATTTTTTATAAAATAAACCAAACTTATCTAAAATTTCTAAGTCCTTAAACTTTAAGATGGAATCATCATCAAAAATAGCATCAATATTCACTTTGTTCTGTTTAGTTTTTAAATAGTTTGCTGGATGTTTTCCTGCCTTATTTCTACCACCATAACATTTTGCGCTTGATTTCAATAGATATAACGAGGCATTATCTGTAGATTCCTTATTAAACTGTAACTTTGCTTTAATGAGAGCGTTAAGAACATCTTTACAGTTAGAAGTGTAAAAAGAATGCTCCTGTCTCTTAATGGCTTGGAATAAATAACGGGTACGATTGCAGGCAATCGTACTCTCTTTAACACATAGGATATAATAAAAGCACTAGCGGAAGTTTTAAAAGCATCCCAAATAGTTGAAAAAGGCAGGGAATCAGTATGATTTAGGAGAAAGTATTCGTCAAAAAAGGTTTTGAACAAGGAGGAATATTCTGGATCCAAAAGCATGGTATTATTAAAACGCCATCTTCCGGGAGCATTGGATTTGGGTGAGATGTCCACATCAATCAAAATAGGAGAGTGGTCAGACAATAAAATAGGGCCTATTTCTGCGTGTACAAGTCCTTGCGAAATGTTATGCGATACAAAAAAATAATCAAGTCGTGATTGGGAATGATGCTCTGGTGAATAGAAGGTATACTCCCTCGTTGTAGGATTACATAATCTCCAGGCATCTAAAAGCTTAAGTTGCGTGACCATATGAATGAAGGATTTATGTGTCTTATTAGTGCTAAATGATACTTTAGAGTTTCGATCTATAAAAGGATCAAAAACCTGATTGCAGTCACCTGCCAAGATAAAATTGTCTTAAATGTGAAGAGTGATCTGCTTGGCCAATGAGCGCCAAAAGGAGGTGTCACCGCTTGTGGGGGCATAAAAAATGAAAAAAGAGACTGGAACATCCTAAAGCATCAATTTAACATTGCCAAATGAGTTTAAAGTGAAGGGACCTACGACACAACATCATAACTCCATTACGTTTGCCACCGCCACTGGAATAAAAGAATTCTCCTACCCAACCTTTTTTTAATTTTACTGACTCATCTTCTGTAAGATGAGTCATCTTGCAAGAATACTATGTCAGCATTTAACTTAGATAGATGAGTTAGTACTCTTTGCCATTTTATGGGAGAGTTGAGCCCTCTAACATTCCATGAAACTAACTTTAATGACATAATGGATTAGGAGAAGTAATCAAAAACTTGCATAAATAAACCAGAAAAATAAAACTGTGAAGAAAAACATAAGAAAAATAAAGTATCATGCAGATAATGAGCAGAGCTGGAAAGAGGGATGAAGAGTATATGAAAAATATTACAAGGAGGAAAGGAAGTTTGGAAATAAATAAAAAATAAAGCATTAGGTAGAAGGATAGATAGTAAAGAGTATGACAACAATGAAAAAGGAGGAAGAGGGATTCTGAAAGAGTAAAAACGAAAAACAGTAGAGTATGATGAAAACAACTTTGTTACCAGAGTTAAACCCAGAATAAGGAGTTGTGCAGTGAAGAAAAGCACAAAGAAAGAAAATATCAATGACACCTAAAGAGTAAAAAAGAGGATAAATTACAACAACAAAAAGAGGAAGGATCAAGGGGAGAAAACTAGGAGACCCATGTAATAGGGACACAGCTACATGGGGAAAAACAAATAGAAAAATCGGGTAAAAATACAGAAGGAGAACATACCTACGAAAAGAAAACGAGGGAAACACGGTTAGGAGAACACGAGGAGGGGGTAAAACCACATGGAGTAAGCGACACAACCGGGATCCGACCAACGGAAAACCAGGAGGGCACCACAAAACAAAGGTGCTGAATCTGTGGAAACAGGGAGCAAAACAATGAAAGTTAGGAATATTTGCGGGAAGAATACAGTGATAGGATTAACTATTGATAATAATGAACCTGCAAATTAGAATTATCAACAATATAATATCAATTAATAGAACTAATATTGAAAAATTGGTCATAGCGAATCATATAGTATTAAACATTATGAAGAAAGTACGAAACCTGAAAAAGAAAGAGCAAATCTCATAAAAAGAGGAAACAGCCTCAGGTATGAAATGAGGAGGAGGGACCTGAAGAGTCCATGTCAATAGTCTTGCAAGAGTTTATAAAGCTCTGTAAACAGATAGGATCTTCATATGTTGTTGTCTTATTGTTATGAGTGACTTTAAATAGGCAGGGATGAAAAAGGCCGTACCGGGCTCCAATTGCACGTAGATCAGCTCTCATGTTTAGAAAGATCTTGCACCGATTAGCCGTGGTCTTGGTGTAGTCCTGTGCGAAAACAAAAAGATGAACCTGCCCATGTAAGTTTTTGGAGACGCTTTGACTGCTGACAGTACCTTCAATAAATCTGTGTACTCTAGAAAGTATAGAATAACACCTCTTGGCCTTTGTGATGCCGACAGTTGGGATGCAGGTCAACCCATTCGATGTGCATGTTGGATGTTAAGGACCGTGCTCTCTGGCATATGTAGTAATTTAGGAAGGAATGACTTGAAGAAAGTAATCAAGTCAGATCCCTCAAGTCCATCCCCAGGCCATAGATGCGAAGATTATTCAGTCGGTTGCGATTTTCAAGATCTTCCACCTGCCTTTGAAGCGTGGAGACTTTCGAGTGAAGATGAGATACATTGATGCAGGTTTCTTTTAAGGAGGAAACACTTTGCTCCACCGAGGAGACTCTTGTTTCAAGCTGGGACCAATTGTCCATTAGTGTTTGCAGTTTGGCATTGGTTTCTTCCATGAGGGGTCGAAGGGTCCTGATTTCTTCCAACAGTAACTCCATGGACACCATCGAAGTTGACTTAGGTGGTATGGGGGGGTCCTTATTAGGCATGGGCGAATTTTGCGGATCTCGCGTTCGCGGATTTTGCGGATTTGCGAACTCGCAATCCGCAAAATCCGCGAATTCTCGCGAATTTGCAGAATTTTTTTTTTTATGTTCGCACGGGTTTCTGCAAGTTCGCGAGGGTTTTGTACAATTTCGCAAATTGCGAAATTGTACAAAACGCGTGCGAACTTGCAGCAACCCGTGCGAACACAATAATATGAAGAGAAAGAAGCTCCTGGTCACCGGAACAGCACGGGGATTGCGCTCATGAAAGTCAAGGATGCAAAGGCCTCTACCCAGCATCACAGCTGATTTTCCACAGTAGATTTGGGAAGAGGCACACCTGTCCCGCCTCGAAGACGCTCATGATTGTTTTTGGGCTAATGAATGAGTCACTGATTTTGAGCATCAACTAGTTCGAGCGACCATGTGCGTGTTACTATGCAATCGCCCCGAAGGACGCAGGGGTCCCTTGAGTGAGCTGTCCATCATAGTGGGTGAATGGCGGGAAGACGGTGCAAACCGCGAGTGTGTGGGCTGGGCCAAACGGGCAGGGTTACCATGTGAGTTCACACATGCTTTTAGTGTGTATAAAAGGTCAGAGAAAGATCAGTTCAGCAGATGAAGAGAAATAAGCTCCTGGTCACAGAAACAGCACGGGTATTGTGCTCGTGAAAGTCACGGATGCAAAAGCCTCTATCCAGCATCACAGCTGATTTTCCACAGTAGATTGTGAAGAAGTCACAGGAAGGGCATGGTAAATATTTTAGGATGGCGCTGGCAAGCTGCCAGCGCCATCCTAAAATAGTTACTAAATTAGCTTCAACAAGAAGCTCTAATAGATAAAATCGAGCACCTGCTTTATTTTATCTATTAGAGCTTCCTGTTGAAGCTAACTTAGTAACTATTTTAGGATGGCGCTGGCAGCTTGCCGGCGCCATCCTAAAATAGTTACAACAGGCCTTCAACTTTTGCCCCCGGAAAAATCCACCGCTCGCGGATTTGCGAATTCTCGGTAAATTCGCGGGAGTTCGCGGATCGCGAATTTACCGAAAATTCGCAAAATCCGCGAGCGGAACGGATTTTCCGCTCATACTTAGTCCTTATTCAGTCGTTTAGCATTAGATTTCCCTGAGACTGCAGAAGAAGAATCCATCGCTTGGTCAGTGCTCTGAGAAGAAAAATGCTAAAGAGTCTTCCAGTATAGAGAACTCAGAGAAAATCCTTGAATTGTTGACGTATTTGTGCTTTGAGTTGAAAGATGAGAGTTTTAGCATTGTTAACCTACCCATCAAGCTCACCTATGAAGTTCACTCGAAACACTCCTTTCCGAGTGAATACAGACAGATATATCGCAATAAGACTAGAGCGACTTTGGAATTCACATGCCCGTGAAAAGAAAGGAGGAGTGCAAAGTTGAATGAGTGAGAGTTGGTTAAGTAGAAAAAAAAAGAAAAACAGTGGATAGTTGAATGCTTCTTGCGTAGGAGAAGATTGTATAAATTCCAAGCAGTGTGCTATATGAGGTTAGCTATAACACCGGGTGGCATTGTGCATAATATAGAAGAGTTATACATCAGGCTGAGGCAAAAAATAAGCCTTGTATGAAATAGCAGAAACCTGCCAAGGGAAAATTGCTTAATTCTTATTCTGCATAGAGGAAAGGAAAATAAATGCTGTGAATGGTTGGCGGTTTTGCAACATTCGGAAAAACACCGAGAGGAAACTGTTGTAATGGGAACAAAATGGCTGCTCTGCACTGCATAAAGTAGATGCCTCAGTCAATCTAAATATTGAAGTCATCCTTTATAAAATGCCATATCGAGCATAGAATACATCTCAGCCTCGAACATGAGACAGTCTCAAGTTGCATATGTATATGCTTATAAATAAGGGCTCCGTTACCACAAATAGATATTAAAATGCGTGGCCGTGCCCAAAAAAAGAAAAAAGTGGCGGTCGAGACTACACGAAGCCGCGTTCGGACTTACTGCCGGTAATTTCTCTTCAGCTGTGGCATTAATAGGCTAGCTAACGAAGCGAAAATGTGCCCCGAACCTTCACACACCGTTTCCCGTCCGAGTGAGCTGGTGCCGCAGTGACCTCCAGGCGCACCAGAGAGCTTCACCCGGGTGCCGCCATACACCTTGGGTGCCAAGCCACGCCCCTGATGTTTAATTCCTAATGTGCCACTATAGCTCATGTCTGCTTCTTGGCACAGCACCTCAGTTTCAGGACCAATGGAAACTCCCTGCTGCCACAAATTCTTGGGCCACACTGTCTCCGGTCTCTTTATACACCTCTATTTCTGACTCCAAAAGATGGCAAGTTCTTCCTCCAAGGTGGCCACACTTTAGAACGATGTTGTTTGGGTTGCACATTAGAGGATGCTGCCATGACTCCTATAATTCGTATACCCCACTATATCACAAGCATTATATCACATGAGAATAATATTTATCCACTACTCTAAAATATCCCCCAAATTGCAAGATAAGCCTAGGTAAGGATTAAGAATTGTGGACTTCCCTTGATGATGTACTGGTAGACATTGCAGTGGAATCTGTAGTGGTAGATTGACATTATCAACCTTGATAGAGTATTACACCACATGAAATATATCAACAGATTCCGTCTGGTGGGATATGCAGTCTTCATTGCAAGAGCTTCCTGTTCACGGTTACTGAAGTCATGAAGCTGGGATGCATTTATATATGTGGAAGGAGCATCTTCCCAGAATCAGTATTTTTTATGGGGCGAGAAGAATTTGGCTGGTTTCTTTTCCAAGCCTCCAAGATCTTGCCAAGCCTCTTAAGAAAGAAATTGGAAAGGAGAAATAATGAGGCAGAACACGAGGCATATGGTGGGCCAACATAGACACATACGCTTTGTTAAATGGCCAATAGGAATGGGTGTTATGCCTTACATTTTAAGTTGTGAACTAAAACAATTTGCTTTGCCACTGCTTGTTCTGAAAAACCATTGCCTTTTCTATTTCCATTATGTATGAGGCCCATCGAGCTCCAGCTGCAAGAGTGCCCACCTGAACATTATTGAACTACCTCATCTTCTTTATTGTATAACAAGCAGTGGCTTTGCCCATGCAAGATCTATTGACTCTGTCAATGCTTTTTAGAGGTTGCACAGCAGCACAACCTGCTATGCAACCTGGCTTAAAGTAAACAAAAAAATGCACTAGGGCACGGCAAGCATTGGCTGCATCATAACACTTTTTTTCCTTCAGGACATGTCACACAGCAGCCCGCACTGTTCTACAATATTTATGAAAACAGTGCAGAGGGTTGGAGAGGCGCAATACGAGGGAGGAGGGTGGTTTGGTGGGTTACAAACAACGGACAGTGGGAGGAAGGCAGGTAGTGGGTCTGCAAACTACAGGCAGCAAGTAGAGGGAAGGGGATAGATTTACAAAAAATGCACAGAGGGAAGTGTAGGTGAAGAAGCAAAGGACATCAGGAGGGGTGGGAGAAGCATCAGAGGACTTCGGGAGGGTTGGGAGGAAAGAAACAATAACAGTGGTTGTGGTACTGAAAATTCTGAACCTGTGTTTTAAATATCATGATTCTGTTATGAATTTGGTATCAGTGAACCGCAAATGACGAATGCGGTATGCATGAGTGTTTTCATCATGTTACACCAATGGATTCACTGTGTATTTGAAGGTTTTGTTTTAAACTCTTGGGTTCCATCTTGTGCATGGCATCCATTTTGTGAATTGCCCTTACAGTAGGCCCTCACCTGGCAGGACAAGTATTTAAGGACATAACCTTAGCATGGGTTTGTGCTGACTTCTGCATGACCTGACGAAAGCTGACCCTGTTGCTTGAGGCTAACCTTGCCAAGCCAGTTCCTGCCCTTTAGCTGATCAAGATTATAGATCAGAGCTCAGGACATTGTAAAGATTTACTACACACAAACGTGCCTATCTTACTTCCATCTGTTTCTGTTCCTGCCTCCACGAGCTATTTATGACCTGGGCTGTGATCTTACTCTTTTGGGTTTATCTGGCCTTGTCAGCTAGAGAATGTACGCATTATGTGGACATTGTTTATGGCCTGGACTTATCTTGAAAGTGGGTTTGTCATCATACAGTGCTTTGTGTGCACGTCCTGGGAGTGACCAATAATAATATACTTCAAAGAGAGAATGTGTGCCTAGGGCACAATATTTTGTATAAAAGGTCTGTGCGGAGACCATTCAGGCAGACTGCCTCATCCAGTTGCTTTAGGTGTGACTGGGCGACGTAGCCTCACAATTAATTGTAATAAAGATGTCTTTTCATATTTCAGATTCTCTGTTGATTTATTTGCTGCTTTTGGATGGACTACTTATTGGTAAGACCCCTGAGAAGGAGTATTGTAAATTTTTGGTTCTTCATGGTACGAGGCCGGGGTGGAAGCAACACCAGGGAGAGAGCGGTAACAGAGGGAGGAGGGTGGGTAGAGGGAGACAGACTACAGAGACATGCACTCTAGAGGAGTGAGTGCTAAACAGTGAAAAAAGAGTAGCTGTAGGAGTCTGTGACCAGAGGATGGAAACTGTCTATTGACAGGAAGGTGTACTTGGTCCATGCTCCAAGGTAGGAACACACATGAAGCCCCAGTAAAAGCAGGAGGTGATGGGGAGGTGCTAATCAACGAGTGACAAGGAAACAAGAGCGACGTGGAAGCCAGCCAATGGTAAGTAACATTAACAAATGGGAAGGCTCTAAGCCTGCTTTGAGCTTTTGTTAAGTGTACAAGAAATTTCAAAATCACAATCAAGCACTGTGCGGGCGAAATATAAAAATGAACATATAACCTTTGTTTATGTTTACAATTAATACAGTGAAGTTTGACATCGTTCCTTCTCTTCAGCGAGTCATTGAAAATATCTCCTGTCTGTGTTAGTCCCTTTTGGCTTTCTCAGTGCCTCTAGGGCAACATCCGCAGACATCCCAAACCGCACAAACACTCGTTCTGCCCAAAAGTAAGGTACATTCTAAAATTCACACATTAAAAACCCCTAATAATGCTTCACTCACAACATTTTCCAGAATCCACTGCACAACAATATCACAAACAAAAATGTTGAGCCCCCTCAACCCCTTCCATAGAATGTGGTGGGGTCCCCTGAAGCTCCCATTTCTTACATACATAGATAGACTTTCGACTGAATGGGGGTCTGCGCTAGGTCCCTGCCTACTCTCATGTGTTTCATGGCAAATTATCCTACAAATAAATATATTGCAGGCAGGCAAACTGTAATTCATAATTTGTGCAGATTCTCAGAAACTGCTGAGGCAGATAAAGAGGCAAATCGTATCAGACATCTGTTGGCACACATCACAAAGCGGGATTTACTACAGTAAAAAGAGCTGTAAAAAGCAGCTCTAGTTACCTTTAATGTTAACTCATCACCCACAATGCCTCACTGCTCGCTGCTCACAGATCTTGCGCCTGTGCTGCTCTTGAAGTAATATAACTGATGGAAGCTGTTATTACAGGCACTTAAAAGAGCATCACGGCTATCTCTATATATAAAGATGCTTCTGTTTCATCAGAGCGGCAGAAATAAACCAGTAACTCCTCAGTACAGAAAAATGACAGTGACGTAAAACCATAATAGCAAAGAGAGACGCACCTCTCACACCTCCGCAAACTGCATGTTACATGGGGAGCACGTATCTTTCCCTTCCACCATTGATGACATGAAGTCAGTCAGTCAAAATACTATAGTCGATTTCATTAAAATCATAAAAAGATATAAAAACATTTATGTACATATAAAAACATATATTACACTAACATTATAATCAGTACATTGGGTTATAATCAATACATTGGGTCTAAAGATAAGCTACGTGAAGTGTGCAATTAATAAAAAACTTCTTAGAATACACTCAGTGATGCTTTACGTGATCTAATTCGAGACGCCGCCACTAGATAATTTGCCATGCACTCTATGACCTTCACTGCAGATCCAGGTACCAAGAGCTTCAAGAGCAGCATCGTCTCTGTAACTCCAGCATAACTATCGTTAAAGAGCAGCATTGTGTCCGTAACTACTGCATAGCTAACATTAAAGAGCAGCATTGTGTCCGTAACTACTGCATAGCTAACGTTGAAAGGCAGCATTGTGTCCGTAACTCCTCCATAGCTAACGTTATAGAGAAGCATTGTGTCCGTAACTCCTGCCCAGCTAACGATGAAGAGCAGCATTGTGTCCGTAACTCCTGCACAGCTAACGTTGAAAGGCAGCATTGTGTCCGTAACTCCTCCATAGCTAACGTTATAGAGAAGCATTGTGTCCGTAACTCCTGCCCAGCTAACGATGAAGAGCAGCATTGTGTCCGTAACTCCTGCATAACTACTGTTAAAGAGCAGCATTGTTTCCATAACTCCTGCATAGCTAACGTTGAAAGGCAGCATTATGTCCGTAACTTCTGCACAGCTAACGTTATAGAGCAGCATTGTGTCCATCACTCCAGCATAACTATCGTTAAAGAGCAGCATTGTGTCCATCACTCCAGCATAACTATCGTTAAAGAGCAGCATTGTGTCCATCACTCCAGCATAACTACGTTAAAGAGCAGCATTGTGTCCGTAACTAGTGCATAGCTAGTGTTGAAGAGCAGCATTGTGTCCGTAACTACTGCATAGCTAACGTTAAAGAGCAGCATTGTGTCTGTAACTACTGCATAGCTAACGCTGAAAGACAGCATTGTGTCCGTAACTCCAGCATAACTATTGTTAAAGAGCAGCATTGTGTCCGTAACTACTGCCTAACTACCGTTAAAGAGCAGCATTGTATCGGTAACTCTTGCACAGCTAACATTATAGAGCAGCATTGTGTCCATAACTCCAGCATAACTATCGTTAAAGAGCAGCATTGTGTCCGTAACTACTGCATAGCTAGCGTTGAAGAGCAGCATTGTTTCCGTAACTCCTGCATAGCTAATGTTAAAGAGCAGCAGTGTGTCTGTAACTACTGCATAGCTAACGTTAAAGAGGGGCATTGTGTCCGTAACTACTGCATAGCTAACGTTAAAGAGGGGCATTGTGTCCGTAACTACTGCATAGCTAACGCTGAAAGGCAGCACTGTGTCCGTAACTCCTGCATAGCTAACGTTAAAGAGCAGCATTGTGTCCGTAACTACTGCATAGCTAATGTTAAAGAGCAGCATTGTGTCGGTAACTCCTGCATAGCTAATGTTAAAGAGCAGCATTGTGTCCGTAACTACTGCATAGCTAACGTTATAGAGCAGCATTGTGTCCGTAACTACTGCATAGCTAATGTTAAAGAGCAGCATTGTGTCCGTAACTACTGCATAACTACCGTTAAAGAGCAGCATTGTATCGGTAACTCTTGCACAGCTAACATTATAGAGCAGCATTGTGTCCATAACTCCAGCATAACTATCGTTAAAGAGCAGCATTGTGTCTGTAACTACTGCATAGCTAGCGTTGAAGAGCAGCATTGTTTCCGTAACTCCTGCATAGCTAATGTTAAAGAGCAGCAGTGTGTCTGTAACTACTGCATAGCTAACGTTAAAGAGGGGCATTGTGTCCGTAACTACTGCATAGCTAACGTTAAAGAGGGGCATTGTGTCCGTAACTACTGCATAGCTAACGCTGAAAGGCAGCACTGTGTCCGTAACTCCTGCATAGCTAACGTTAAAGAGGGGCATTGTGTCCGTAACTACTGCATAACTACCGTTAAAGAGCAGCATTGTATCGGTAACTCTTGCACAGCTAACATTATAGAGCAGCATTGTGTCCATAACTCCAGCATAACTATCGTTAAAGAGCAGCATTGTGTCCGTAACTACTGCATAGCTAGCGTTGAAGAGCAGCATTGTTTCCGTAACTCCTGCATAGCTAATGTTAAAGAGCAGCAGTGTGTCTGTAACTACTGCATAGCTAACGTTAAAGAGGGGCATTGTGTCCGTAACTACTGCATAGCTAACATTAAAGAGGGGCATTGTGTCCGTAACTACTGCATAGCTAACGCTGAAAGGCAGCACTGTGTCCATAACTCCTGCATAGCTAACGTTAAAGAGCAGCATTGTGTCCGTAACTACTGCATAGCTATCGTTAAAGAGCAGCATTGTGTCCGTAACTACTGCATAGCTATCGTTAAAGAGCAGCATTGTGTCCGTAACTACTGCATAGCTATCGTTAAAGAGCAGCATTGTGTCCGTAACTACTGCATAGCTAGCGTTGAAGAGCAGCATTGTTTCCATAACTCCTGCATAGCTATCGTTAAAGAGCAGCATTGTGTCCGTAACTACTGCATAGCTATCGTTAAAGAGCAACATTGTGTCCGTAACTACTGCATAGCTAGCGTTGAAGAGCAGCATTGTTTCCATAACTCCTGCATAGCTAACGTTAAAGAGCAGCAGTGTGTCCGTAACTCCTGCATAGCTAACGTTAAAGAGCAGCATTGTGTCTGTAACTACTGCATAGCTAGCGTTGAAGAGCAGCATTGTGTCCGTAACTACTGCATAGCTAACGTTAAAGAGCAGCAGTGTGTCTGTAACTACTGCATAGCTAACGTTAAAGAGGGGCATTGTGTCCGTAACTACTGCATAGCTAACGTTAAAGAGGGGCATTGTGTCCGTAACTACTGCATAGCTAACGCTGAAAGGCAGCACTGTGTCCGTAACTCCTGCATAGCTAACGTTAAAGAGCAGCATTGTGTCCGTAACTACTGCATAGCTAATGTTAAAGAGCAGCATTGTGTCGGTAACTCCTGCATAGCTAATGTTAAAGAGCAGCATTGTGTCCGTAACTACTGCATAGCTAACGTTATAGAGCAGCATTGTGTCCGTAACTACTGCATAGCTAATGTTAAAGAGCAGCATTGTGTCCGTAACTACTGCATAACTACCGTTAAAGAGCAGCATTGTATCGGTAACTCTTGCACAGCTAACATTATAGAGCAGCATTGTGTCCATAACTCCAGCATAACTATCGTTAAAGAGCAGCATTGTGTCTGTAACTACTGCATAGCTAGCGTTGAAGAGCAGCATTGTTTCCGTAACTCCTGCATAGCTAATGTTAAAGAGCAGCAGTGTGTCTGTAACTACTGCATAGCTAACGTTAAAGAGGGGCATTGTGTCCGTAACTACTGCATAGCTAACGTTAAAGAGGGGCATTGTGTCCGTAACTACTGCATAGCTAACGCTGAAAGGCAGCACTGTGTCCGTAACTCCTGCATAGCTAACGTTAAAGAGGGGCATTGTGTCCGTAACTACTGCATAACTACCGTTAAAGAGCAGCATTGTATCGGTAACTCTTGCACAGCTAACATTATAGAGCAGCATTGTGTCCATAACTCCAGCATAACTATCGTTAAAGAGCAGCATTGTGTTCGTAACTACTGCATAGCTAGCGTTGAAGAGCAGCATTGTTTCCGTAACTCCTGCATAGCTAATGTTAAAGAGCAGCAGTGTGTCTGTAACTACTGCATAGCTAACGTTAAAGAGGGGCATTGTGTCCGTAACTACTGCATAGCTAACATTAAAGAGGGGCATTGTGTCCGTAACTACTGCATAGCTAACGCTGAAAGGCAGCACTGTGTCCGTAACTCCTGCATAGCTAACGTTAAAGAGCAGCATTGTGTCCGTAACTACTGCATAGCTATCGTTAAAGAGCAGCATTGTGTCCGTAACTACTGCATAGCTATCGTTAAAGAGCAGCATTGTGTCCGTAACTACTGCATAGCTATCGTTAAAGAGCAGCATTGTGTCCGTAACTACTGCATAGCTAGCGTTGAAGAGCAGCATTGTTTCCATAACTCCTGCATAGCTATCGTTAAAGAGCAGCATTGTGTCCGTAACTACTGCATAGCTATCGTTAAAGAGCAGCATTGTGTCCGTAACTACTGCATAGCTAGCGTTGAAGAGCAGCATTGTTTCCATAACTCCTGCATAGCTAACGTTAAAGAGCAGCAGTGTGTCCGTAACTCCTGCATAGCTAACGTTAAAGAGCAGCATTGTGTCTGTAACTACTGCATAGCTAGCGTTGAAGAGCAGCAGTGTGTCCGTAACTCCTGCATAGCTAACGTTAAAGAGCAGCAGTGTGTCCGTAACTCCTGCATAGCTAGGGTTGAAGAGCAGCATTGTGTCCGTAACTACTGCATAGCTAGCGTTGAAGAGCAACATTGTGTCTGTAACTACTGCATAACTACCGTTAAAGAGCAGCATTGTGTCCGTAACTACTGCATAGCTAGCGTTGAAGAGCAGCATTGTGTCCGTAACTACTGCATAGCTAGCGTTGAAGAGCAGCATTGTGTCCGTAACTCCTGCTTAGCTAACGTTAAAGAGCAGCATTGTTTCCATAACTCCTGCACAGCTAACGTTAAAGAGCAGCAGTGTGTCCGTAACTCCTGCATAGCTAACGTTAAAGAGCAGCATTGTGTCCGTAACTACTGCATAGCTAACGTTAAAGAGCAGCAGTGTGTCCGTAACTACTGCATAGCTAGCGTTGAAGAGCAGCATTGTGTCCGTAACTACTGCATAGCTAACGTTAAAGAGCAGCAGTGTGTCCGTAACTACTGCATAGCTAACGTTGAAAGGCAGCATAGTGTCCGTCACTCCAGCATAACTATCGCTAAAGAGCAGCAGTGTGTCTGTAACTCCTGCATAGCTAAGGTTAAAGTGCAGCATTGTGTCCATAACTCCTGCGCAGCTAACGTTAAAGAGCAGCATTGTGTCTGTAACTAGTGCATAGCTAACGTTAAAGAGCAGCATTGTGTCTGTAACTAGTGCATAGCTAATGTTAAAGAGCAGCATTGTGTCCTTACCTCCTTAACAGCTAACTTTGCAGAGCATCAGCGTGTCCGTAACTTCTCAAAAATTAAAGAACAACATAGTCAATTGTCCACACTTATGAAGCTGAAGGTATCGCTGTGTTGTTTCCTTTTTGCATTTGTGGGATGGCTGAAGCAGGACATGACATTTTCAGCTCAAAGCAGTCCACTGTAGGGAATATTGGGGGCCTCTATGTGAGCTGGTTTGCATTGCTCTTGCACCACGCAACATGGTACAAGAATGATACAAAACTCACATGTGATTTATGAAGCCATGCACGACCCAAAGTGGCTCTATAAACCTGAAGTAAGGCAAGGCAGCGTCCATCGCTGCGTTGCCTCACTGTGCCCTGGGAGGCCGTTCCATTGGCCTTGAGTCGGTGGTCTCATGCAATGCCCATGGTTTTTATGCATTCCCAGATTTACTATAACTTGTCGACCCGGGAATGTGTCAAAAAGATATGCCAGCTCCGGCGAGACACAAGGAGAAATTTCGTCATTCGTTAGATATGCAGTAGTTACGGACACAATGCTGCTCTTTAGCGATAGTTATGCTGGAGTTAGGGACACAATGCTGGTCTTTAACGTTAGCTATGCAGGAATCATGTCCGTAACTCCATCATAGCTAACTTTGAAGAGCAGAATTGTGTCTGTGCCTCCCATACATGGCTAACTTTCAGTTTTTGGCCTCCACTGTGGATCCACATTCCAAGGCGGTCGAGAACAGCTTGTGTCCATACCTCCATCCAGATGTCTAACTTTCAGTGCAGGCAGGAAAACAGATTTTTTTTTGCTGAACGCTAATTAAATCTTTACCCTGAGGCGGAAGCCGGGGCCCTCAGCGCTCTCTTGCGCACTCTCTGAAATAATTGCAACAATAGCGTGACCGGATTACTTTAAGAGCACAGGCTTGTCTGGGCAGTGGTGCCCGTGTACTCGCTAGCTGGAGTCGGATATTCTTAAAACCTGTACATATTTTAAACTGTTGCTGTTTTAAACTCGGACACTGCCTTACCTGCAGCGAGATTGACTCGCCAGGCAGCATCCTCGGGACAGGCGCTGGTAATCGCCTCACCGAACGGACCCGCCATCTTGGGTAGGGAAGGTCGACGGTCCAGTTGACCGCCCCTCCCCGCCCTCCCTGGATATTTAAGGGCGGTCCCCTATACCTTCGTGACTTTTGCTGAACGCTAATTAAATCTTTACCCTGAGGCGGAAGCCGGGGCCCTCAGCGCTCTCTTGCGCACTCTCTGAAATAATTGCAACAATAGCGTGACCGGATTACTTTAAGAGCACAGGCTTGTCTGGGCAGTGGTGCCCGTGTACTCGCTAGCTGGAGTCGGATATTCTTAAAACCTGTACATATTTTAAACTGTTGCTGTTTTAAACTCGGACACTGCCTTACCTGCAGCGAGATTGACTCGCCAGGCAGCATCCTCGGGACAGGCGCTGGTAATCGCCTCACCGAACGGACCCGCCATCTTGGGTAGGGAAGGTCGACGGTCCAGTTGACCGCCCCTCCCACCCTCCTCCCCCTCCTCCACCATGCATAAAAACAACGGACCTGCACGTTCCCGCAGCGGGCGGGCGCAGCGGGCGGGCCGGCGGCACGCCGAAGGCGCGCCAAAGGCACGCCCGTCTGTGCCCGTCCGGGCCAGGCCGGGCACAGGGCCACCCACTATGCCCGTTTTTCACGAGCATCGTATTAGACATTCAAGGGACTACCTCCTTCAATTCTGTGAGGTAAATTCTCCCCCTACCCCGATCCCTTTAATTACCTTCCATAACGATGCTCCTGTGATCTCCTCCAACCAGACAACCAATAGCTTCAGTCTGGCCCTATTGAACTGTAGATCGGCTGTCAAACATGCGTTAGAGATAAAAACACTTATTCAGGACCTACAACTAGACACTCTTTTCCTCACGGAAACCTGGCTAACGCCCCATTCAGATGCAGATATTGTGAGCATGCTACCCAAGGATTACCTCATACACCATCAAAACAGAATAAAAGGCATAGGAGGCGGATTAGCGATTATTTACAGGAATTCCATTACTTGTAGGTTACAAGAAGGAGGGATTGAGGACTGTGAAAGTGCTTACTTCTCACTCCAACTAAATCCCAATAAATCCATGTCTGGTCTTTTGATTTACCGCCCGCCGGGGGCCACAGGTAACTTTGTCAGATCATTACTGGATACCACCACTTCCTCTTGCACCGTGACCCCTAATTTTATCCTGCTCGGCGATTTAAATCTACATTGCGAGGACAGTACTAATAATACTGCGAGGGACCTTATCTCAGAACTGAAAGCACTTGACCTCCATCTGCTCAACTCAGAGGCAACCCACACCAAGGGTCACCTCCTTGATCCCATATTTGCCAATCTTACAAAAATTGAAACTCGCCCTGCACTCCCTCTCCCCTGGTCTGATCACTTTCTCATCCCTTTTATGTGGCAAACCAGTAAACCCATTTGCCACTTGCAAACGCCTAGAGAACGCGACAGACCTTGGTCTAAAATACCTCTTGAAGAATGGACACAGGAGTTGACACGATCTACCCCCTTCGCAGATCCTGATCCTGTGCTAGCTAACGATAACTTCACCAACTGGATTACTTCCACCTTGGATATAGTCGCCCCGAAGATAGATCTAAAGAAAAGAAATACCACTTTTAAAACACCATGGTTCTCACAGGAACTCAGGAACCTTAAGAAAACCTGTAAAATCCATGAGCGTAAATGGAGGAAAACATGGGATACTATTACCAAGGATGAATATAAAGCAGCGATGAGGACCTATAAAGCGGCGCGGAAAGCAGCCCAAGCCTCCTTCTTTGATAATAAAATTAAAGCTGCCTCTAACTCTTCTCGTGAGACCTACAAAATAGTTAAAGAGCTCCTCACTATACCCAACACCCTCCCAAACCAACAACCCACAACTGACAGATGCAACCAAGTAGCCTGTTTCTTCCAAAATAAAATCATCAAGATCCTACAGTCACTTCCTCCTTTACACGATGACAATCCCCTGACTGCCCCATCAGTCACTGTCAGCGGCCCTACTTTAGACAATTTCAGTTTACTTTCTGAGGACGATTTTGTAAAAACCCTTTCAGACTTGAAAAGCGGTTCCCCTAATGATCCTGCACCTATCCACATTCTCAAACAAGTTGGACCCACCATCTCGTACCTGGCCACCAATCTTATTAATGGATCGTTTAATCAGGGAGTGGTTCCTCCTAATTGGAAACATGCCATTGTTAAAGCCCTGCATAAAAAACCGGGTATGGACCCCACAGATTTGACTAACCTCCGCCCAATTTCACTCCTTCCTGGTTTAAGTAAGATAGCAGAGAAGGTAGTTAACAAGCAATTGTCTGCCTTCCTTGAAACCAACAACCTCCTTCGACCCACTCAGACAGGCTTCCGCCCAGGCCAAGGGACGGAAACAGCCCTTTTGAAGGTAGTTGAAGAGGCAAGATGCATCTTGGATTCGGAAGGATTAGTGCTACTGATCCTCCTGGATCTAAGCGCTGCATTCGATACGGTGGACCACAAAACCCTCATTAAACGCCTCTCCGGTTTGGGTGTAAGGGGCACAGCCCTTTGCTGGCTCTCGTCGTTCTTAAAAGACAGAACATTTCAGGTCTGTGAAGGAAATGTGCGATCCGACATTCTCCCTCTCCAGTGTGGGGTCCCCCAGGGCTCTTCACTGAGCCCTACACTCTTCAATATATACATGGCCCCCCTGGATGACGTGGTCTCCCCTTTTGGGATAAAAGCCGTCACATACGCTGACGACACCCAAATGATCGTATCATTCTCCCTGGAAGAGGACAAGGTAAAAAATCTCCATGACTGTTTAGAGGGTATTCATGCATGGATGTCCGCCTCAAGGCTTAAGCTCAATGGTTCGAAAACTGAGCTCATGCTGTTGGGAAATAAAATATCTTCTCTTCCATCTGCCATGTGGCCAGCATGCTTTGGTCCTCTCCCTCAACCCAAGACTGAATTAAAAAGTTTAGGTTTCTGGCTTGAACAGGACCTTTCCCTCAAAACGCAAGCGAAAAAGACAGCTGGTACTTGTGTGGGGTTACTGCGTTCCATCAGAAAGATCCTCCCTTTACTTCCAGGACCCTCTCAGAAATTGCTTGTTCAAGGTCTAGTCTTATCAAGACTAGATTATTGCAATGCTCTCTTTCTTGCTGCCCCGGAATCCACGATCAACATTCTGCAAAGAACACAGAATGCCGCAGCCAGGATTCTCACTGGGACCTCTCGCAGGGTCTCAGCTAAACCCGCCCTCAAGGCACTACATTGGCTGCCGATCCGCGAAAGGGTCAAGTTTAAGGCCCTCTGCACGGCCCATAAAGCTTTGCATACAGACCTAATAGGCCCCTTCGCTCAGCTCAAGGTCATCTGGCCACGGTCCATAAAATCAAAAAAGCCCGGACTGGAGGACGCCGTTTTTCGGTCACTGTGGCCACCTCCTGGAATGCTCTGCCATTTCACCTCCGCTCTGAGGCCAATCTGCTGAAATTTCGCAAGCTCCAAAAAACCCACCTCTTCCCGCAATAATCTTCTTCTCTTTCCCCGTCTTTCCCCCTCAGTAGTTCTGCAATATCAGCACTGTGACGCTTACGGGCAGCCATGCGCTATATAAGTCCCAAATTTCATTTCATTTCATCGCAGCCCGCAGAAGTATTTTTTAAGCTTGCCCACTTTTTGTGTTTGTTGCCTTTTGCCAGATGATTTGAAAATGCTGCCGCATGGTGGGGGCAAATACATGTTTCCCGGTACGAGCCAGTGCAGGCAGGAAAACTACTGTGTCTCGGGGTTAAGCTTCCCGGTACCCTCAAGTGACCTGGCCCCGGGGGGATGGGGTCCCCAGGCCCGTTAAAGACTCAGAGAGGGGGGCTGCATGGACACTGTCTCTTTTGTTTTCCGCGAGGGTCCTGTTGGATGTGATCTTCATGGCCTTTTTAATGCTCAGGGAGAGGGGCTGCGAGGCACCCCTGCCATTATTAAAGAACAATGGGCCCTGGGAGAGGGGGTCCTTGGGTCTGAATACAGCTCAAGTAGGCGAGCTGTGCACCCCTTCTCCTTAATCAAGATATTGAATGGATTGAGACCCAGGGGATGGAGTCCCTGGGTACAAAAAAGGTTTGAGGAAGGGGACAGTGAACCCCTCCCTTAACTAATATAGCCGGCTTGGGCCCAAACTGGTCAAGATGAGAGGGTCCTTACTCAGACCCTCACCCCCATATACTTAAAATAAACGATATCCACAATTTTTTTTTACGATCTTGCGGAGTCCCATGGAATTGCGGCAAAAAATGCAGCTTTGTAGCCCCGGGGGGTTCCTCTTGGCTCCCCCCCTCCCCATATGGCCTACAGGGGCAAAGATTTCCCTACACTGCCTCCTAGTTCTACGAATCCTGTAATGGCTCCAGCAACATTTTTCTCATGGAGCAGGCAGCCTAACAGAGCACTCACTCCTGCTTGCAAGGTGAGAAGTCTCCTCTGCTGCTGACTGACATTAGGGCCTTTTAGTTCCAAGCAGGCTAATTATTGGGTTGGAGAAATATATTTTAAGGTATAACTTTGAAATTATGAAAGTGTGAGATTTGGAGGTTAATGCCGGAGAAGTTTTAGGGTTTACTGTGCTCCAGTGCCTTACCAGCACATAGGCACCCCCCTGGCATTGGTTTTCTATCCCTGCTGCTATGAGCCCATCTGCTTCCAGGAGGTGTATACATACCTGGTGATTAGAAGCATTGTGCAGAGCCATGATCCTGGATGCAGGGAGTCCCTGATATTGTGATGCCAGTGGTCCTAGGCTGTGAATGATCTGTTTATCCCCCCTTGATTGTCTCGCTGGCAGTGTAGGCGCTAGAGTAAACTAATCCGACTCATGCTGCTTTCTTGTCTGACAGCCTAATCCATTTTCGACTACATCTTACTCACTTAATGCACTGCTGGTAATTGCTGCCTAACAAATAAACCTCCTTAAGTAGATAAATCAATACCAGTTGTAGAAAGGCCCATTTGAACTGAAGAGCTGGCCACCCCTGAGAAGAAACTGCCTTGCTGAGACCGGAGGAGCTAGCATGGCCTAGTGATTATAGATACCGACTTTAGAAATCCCGGCTCCGTCTGAGGAGCCGGTGATCCTGCTCAAATCACCTTAAGTCCCTGTGCCTAAAAAGGTAAAACAAGGATGTACATTTATGACATGAACTGGTTCTGTTGGACAGCGCACACATGTGTTAATGAGTGTGCCCTGTGCAAGACAGCAGGTTACTTTTTGTTGAACGTGTCCTCCTCAGCTGCACAGGGCATATGTAAAGTAGCCTCATTGAATCTATGAAGACCACAGCAAGTGTTCGTAGAAGGCTGCTCTCTGCAAGATCACAGGGAACACGTGCTTCCTGCAAGAGCGCATGCAATGTGCACAGTGCAATGTGCAAATGTGTAAAGTTGAAGGCCTTCAGCTAGACCACAAGCATGGAGTGTGCAAAGTTTGGGAGGTTGTTTTCATTTTCTGTAAAAAAATTGCGGCCCCTATTTTTCAATGTATTGCATTGCCCTTCAGTCAGGCATTCTGCAGCGTGCTTCGTAATTCAACAATAACATGCATTACTCTGGCTGTCCATAACATACAGCTTACATCCAACACAATCAATTAGATTAATATTGCGTGGAAAATCAAACGTTTACAGTGTTCACATATACAGACATTAAAAAATTAAAGAACCACGTAGTCAATAGTGCACACTTATGAAGCTCAAGGCGTCGTTGTATTGTTTCCTTTTTATATTTGTGGGATGGCTGAAGCAGGACATGACATTTTCATCTCAAAGCAGTCCTCTGTATGGAATATTGGGGTCCTCTTTGTGAGCTGGTTTGCATTGCTCTTATACCACGCAACATGGTACAAGAATGATACAAAACTCACATGTGATGTATGACGCCGTGCACGGCCCGAAGTGGCTCCATAAACCTGGAGTGAGGTAAGGCGGCGTACATCGCTGCGTTGCCTCACTGCGCCCTGGGAAGCCGTTCCATGGGCCTTGAGTCGGGGGTCTCATGCAACTCCCATGGTTTTTATGCATTCCCAGAGTTACTATAACTTGTAGACCCGGTAATGTGTCAAAGCGATCTGCCAGCTCAGGCGAGACACAACAAGGAGAAATATCGTCATTTCTCCTCATCGCATCTTCTTTCTATGTGGGCTGCAGAACACAGCACACATAGAAAGAGGAATATGCCCATCAAAGTAGTTTTTGTGCAGGAAGGTATCCCTTACTGCACAAAGACAATCCTGCTTGCAACGCAGACGCCCTTGCCCCATGGTAGGAGGGTACCTGCGTTGGCAGTAGGCTGCTAAAAGGGCACCAGTGCAGGGGAAAAGGCCGGAATGGACAGTATTGCCTTGAATACAGCACATTCCTTCCCTTTCTCTGTCACACAACGCAGCACGGGGACTTGCTGCTCTGCACGATATTCTCATAAACAGGACCTTTAGTATGAAAAAGCTTAAGGGAAGGAAACTAAAATTCTGCTAAAGGCAAAACCCTGGATCAACCCAGCATTACACGCCACTTACATAATGAAAACCTTTCCTATGCCTGTTCACTGGCTTTAATCATTTACCCTAATTTATCTGTCCGTTTGCAAACCTGATGCCACATATTCAAGGGGCATATTATCAAGAACACAGGCTTCTATTGAAATTCTCAAGGGCAGATTATCAAGTCCATTATCGTCGATGATTTTAACGCGGTTTCTTGATAATATGCCCCTCCATTCTTTGATGAATAAATGGAGAGCATCTTCAGCTCAATCAGAGGCCTGTTCTTGAATCATAAAGAGATTTGAG
The DNA here is from genome assembly GCF_964263255.1 of Lissotriton vulgaris. Classification (NCBI taxonomy): domain Eukaryota; kingdom Metazoa; phylum Chordata; class Amphibia; order Caudata; family Salamandridae; genus Lissotriton; species Lissotriton vulgaris. Next base: position 21,666,519 of record NC_141699.1, read on the forward strand.
AGCCAGAGATGGCTAGCCCAATTACTGCAATCCCTTGAAAGGCTCCTGGAAGCCACAGGCAGCCTGCAAGGGCCCCAGGCTACACGGGCGCCGCTCGCTTCCTTCCAGACCTCGAGTCTCTCCCGCCTCTTTCTAACTGCACTAGAGTTACTCTGCATGCAGGAGTGTCAAGCAGTTTATAGCCCTGGGTAAGAGGGGAGACATGTTTGAAAGGGACGCTGCTCCTGGGAGACTGGTTATTTTTACCCACATCGGAGCCAGGATGTTTCCTTGTTTTCATTTTGTAGCTTCCAATTACAAGGTTTCCTTTGAAGGAAGCAACAAGCCATATTTGACCCACTTACTGCGATGACTTCCTGGTTCCCAGGAGGCCGCGCGCTGCAAGGTCATGAATTTGTTGACACTTTTGATGAACTAACTATAATGGGATGTTCCTTCTGTTCCATCTGACTCTGGGCGAACCAGGGGACCTGTTCATTGTGACCCAGATTACTCAAATAGAAAGTGTAAGGTTAAAGGTCACAGGAGTCTCCCATCTGCCGCCTGGATCAGCAATACCAGTGCTAGCCACAGGGGGCGCTGCTCGAACAAGTAGTTGCATAGTCCAAGCTTATTGTGGGATTTCAACTTTTGTTAATAAAAAAGTGAACACTGCTATGAAGATACTATTATGGGGGTTTCGGGGCCAGGTAATTAATACAGAGAGCAATTTGATGTAAAACACTATTATGTCTTTTTTTTGTTTAATTTTATTGGGGATATTGAACAGGACGAGTCTGCCTCGGATTGTAGGCGAGTGTGTTCACAAACCACAGGTTAAATTGCTGCAATGTGTTGGATATGGCTTATGTGCATATATAATCTATTAACCCCTTCGCTGCTGGCCCGTTTCCGCTGCTGTGCGGTAAACAAACGAACAGGGGCGGGCCATGACGATACCCAGCCGTCATCAGCACACGAGCACTGTAGTGCATGACGGCTGGGTATCGTCATCAGCATACAAGGGGTTAAAACATCACATATTGATCCTCTGCTGTGATGGCATACCCACATAGAACCACTGAAAAATGACATTAAAGTGGGAGGGATTCTGGGTGTTTCCGCTTACCCTTACATACATATATTATCATGTGCACATTTTCAAATTTGTCATTGTTACTGTTTTTCCATGTTAATTTAGGCAGCTTCTGAACCCCTCCCAGGTGGTGAGTTCGCCCCCTCCTTGTCAACCTTGAAATGCAGCAGCACCACCCCCCCACCACCACTCAAGGGACAACCGATTATGGTGCATCAAAGGCTGCAGTTTATTTTCAACACATGGAATATACATCTCACAACTTAATGGTTGGTCATTTAAAACCCATGTTCATTACACTTCACATTATCATGTAAAAAATTGGCCCCCATGGTTTATCTCTGTTTCTGGCTGACAGCACTGGCCCTGTGCGAGGGCCCACTTTGGCAGGTGTCTCGGGTTCTGCATGTTCCAGGCCTCCCTTGTTACTGACCTCGTGGGCGGCCATCAGACCTGGCCCGGGCTGCAAGTGTCTTGGACCCTTGCTGGCCACTTGCCCGTTCCTCATGTCCCTGCCGTGTGGAATCCCAAGACACTGCCTGAGCAGCTCTTCTACTCTGGCTGGCATTTTGTGCTGTCATTTGCTCCCCCGTGTCCTGCCTTGAGGCATCCTAAGGACACTGTTTGAGCAGCTCTTGTACGGATGTTACTCTTTCCTCTGGGTACCTCTCTGGGCTGCCCCCACCATACTGCTGACAGTTTACTGATCCGAGGCAGCTCCTCCCGAACTCCCCCTCTTCTCCCTGCTCCTTGGAAACCCAGCTGTTCTAGGACCCCTACTATTTTCATCAAGAACATATCCATGCCTTCCCCAGTCAAGTGTACTCATCCTCCAACTGGTAGCCCGGTGTCCTAAGGTTGATCAGGCCATGCAGCACAAAGTCCCTATCATTCGCCCTACAAATCTTAGCCATGTTGATATTCAGTTTATGCCTGGACTTGTCCACTGCCGCATGGTCAACCGCCCCCCTCCATACCCGGCGGGTGATCAGTTTGGACCATATGATATCTGACAGGCTGATCAGTCGTGCCAGGGTTGTGAACCCGGCGGTCATCTCCCCTAGAAGTTCCCTCTTCCCAATGTTCCCCAGGTCATATCCCCCTAGGTGAATGACCACAGCTTCTGGACAGTCTCCTCAGCACAGTGACTCAAACACGGCAGGCAGCAGCTGACCCATCTCAAGCCTGAGTGTCCTAACCATGTCACTGCAGTGTTCTTTAGCCAGAACCCCTTGAAGTCTTTTCACGCCGCTCCCTACCATTGTACCCGTGTGATGTATGAGTGTACCAGGATCCACACCTTGCGGTGGTCCCCTTGCAGTCCTGCAGGGAGAGAAAACCAAAGCGCAGTTCCTCGCAGGCGGATGTACGCCTTGAGCGCGTCAAATGCCCAGTGGCTCAACGTCTTGATCCGTTTGACATTGAAACCCAAATGGGCCGCGGTAGTTGCTGCCCCTATTGACGTAAATAATTAATTTACTCTCTTAATTTCTATGCAGGTAAGTACTTAATCAATAATAACTCAGATCGGATGAAAAAAGACAGAGTCCGTGGTGTGAGAGTTCTAAGGGGTTTTATTCCTTAAAAAGGAATGGTCTTGGCCAAGATATCATGTTCTGACCACCACACAGGGTGTCAGAAGGGATAGAGCGCTACATTTTATTAACAGTACATAGCTTATATACTTATTTTGCATCATTGGAAACAGTATAGAAGGCGTAACAGCTGAGAGAAGGCAAGATAACTGTATGCACGTGGTACATGTGCGTAATCAAGAGGCGTAAACTAGAGGTGTGTTCTGGAAACGTCACTGATAGGTGTCACAAAGGGGTGGCACTAACAGAAAATGTGGCAATGTCAGCAGAAATCGGAAACTTGGATGCGCGCGCAGCTGCATGACGTGTAATTGGAGGGGTGCAGGGGACTTGACATTTACACTGACGGAAAGAGACAGAAGTCTGGCATGTCAGATCAACTTGTGCTTCTATCATATCTGATATCTGATGTTTTAGGAACTAAGCTATCTGGGCAGAAAGGTCTCTAGAGCAGAAGCTATTCTATACTTGCTGTGAGTGCGTGTATAAGCGCCTGAGTGTCTGTATGAGAGGCGTGGGGCATGGGGCCTTCCATGGAAGCATGGCAACAAAGCTATGAATTACTTGCACAGAGACAGGTCGGCCCTTTAGCCCTGTAGCTGAGGAAGGATGTTTACTGAAGCTAGCAGGAAGGAATGTATTTTCGGAGAGGAAAACAGATAACTCGAAGGTTATAGTCAATCTTGGCAGGCAGCAGGCTGAGCCAAGCACGGAGGGCCGCGCTAGAAGTAAGTCAGAGTTCACGGGTACGGGGGCTGCCTGGGCAGAGATTTCTCGGAGTCAGAAGCCAAAAAAGAGGCTCGGTGGCAGAGATTCAGGGCCTACTTCAGCCAGGGCTGAAAAACATAGGAGTACACTACAAAAAGACGTTGGCATAGCATACTTAGGAACGGACCATTCAACCCATTCATGGTGGGTCTGAAAGAGGACATGTTAACGTTGGACGCAAATGTATTTGCGTCTTCATAGCTGACATAGGAGGGAAATTACATGCACTTTAACTCGTACACGGAGTCGGTGGGGTACTCGCTAGGGAACACAACTTGACCATAAAATTTATATTACCTCATTCCCTCCTTGTTCCCTACGGACCCTTCATGATATATCGATCCTCATAAATCGATCGGTTTGTTCTTGTAACATTATATGTTCATCTTTCTTTCTTTGACTGTTCGAGAGACAACTGGAATGTTCAATGCACGATGTGGCACACAGTCCACATATCGCTGGCCCACACTGTAGGCACAGGCAGCAGCTGAATACTATAACAAGGCCAATGCCTAGGAATGATAAGATCTTCCATCCCCAAGCTGTTAACGTAGTCCAGAACCAACCGGACCAAGTCCAGGTGCCTGGATTCTGATGTATCTGTTTTGCAATTTTATGCAGACGGGTAATAGCTTGATAGACAGATGGTGCGTTTTGTGGGATGAAAACGCAGCAACTTGACCCGATGACCTTACAGGCTCCACCTCTATCTGCCAAGATGACGTCAATTACAAGACGATTTTGAAGGACAACAACCCGTATAGCAGATTGCTCCTCTGTTAAGTTACCTAAGGCGGAGGCAGTTTCATGTACTACTGCTTCGAGTGTTCTAGTTAATCTACGTATTAATTTACTGTTTTGGACAGGTCCTAGAAAGAAAAAGAATCCTTTATTGAAATCAGTGTACTGTTCCCATGCCGTTTCTGTGTAGTCGACAAGTGGAATATCTCTTTTGGGTCTATTCTGCACTAGATTCGTATTTCTATGATAATCTGGGGGAGCTAGAAAAACAGGTGGCAGAAGGAATGCAATATAACAGGTACCATCCCAATCTGGAGGCAAACGTATGTATGCGGTATGACCACAAACAAAATAGGAGTGACTGGTAGCTTTAAAGGACGATTTACCATGGTCACTGAATTCGACCACAGTAGTGCATTTACTATGACCTACGTGTACTGAACCTTTCTTGCTAACACATAGTTCACCTGTGACTGGTAATACTAACATATGGGGCAGAACTGGAGCAGCTTCGGATTCAACAGTAAGGATCATAAGGCTAATTGTGTAATTACCTAATCCATATACTTCATTTTCTAGATCAGTTCCTATTCGAGTGGGAAGTCCCTCTTTATCAGGATAACAGACGTTGAGCAGGACTAAGTTCAAGTTTCCCCAAACCCAGCCCCCATCGAAAACAGCAATATCAGGATCTAAGGCATTAATTATTTTAAACCATGCTCCACAGGAGCCATTGTGAGTGAACGGGTACGGAAAGAGGGGCAGAGCTCCCTTGTAATTCTGGTAGGGAGGGAGTCGGCCACATATCCAGCAGTCTGTAGCATTATTTGTCTGATGGGAGTGGTGTAACATACTAATGAATGTATTGTTGCGCAGCGCAAGTCTGTAAGAGAGTTCATGTGCAGGAAGTTCACTAAAAGTGTGTTCAGCAGAGACATTGTAAACAGATTGTTCACGCCTGAAAATAGGCCAATATATAGGTAGCAGAATGCTGGCAATAATAATTAGAATACTTAGAAAAAACATTATTAACAACGTCACTATACAGTGACTATGCAGTGATTTGCAGTATGTACGTTTCTTTGCTTCTCTCTCTCTCTCTCTATCTCGATCTAGGGGATACATGTCAGAAACTATTTAACCGATTCACCTAGGGGAGGACTTAAACAATTAAACTGTCTGACTTGCTAGATCGGAGCTTCATACGGTACAGTTCTTGGGGAGTCTTTTCTCGTTCGGTAACGGTAAAGTCTTTTTCCTCAACACAGTCTTTGGTGGGGGTGGACGAGTCAGAGTCCTGTTTTAGTCCGTTTTTTAGTTCATTGCAAAGTTTGATGTGACTCGTATGGACCCACCCCTTTCTTCCCTCTATCTTCACGGCGGTCCTGGTTGTAAGGAGGACGGTCTTTGGAGACTTCCAACGGGGTTCCAGCGGACTTTTCCGGTCGAAATTCCGGACGAGTACCAGGTCCCCAGGACGGACCTCATGCGCCTTTACATCGGTGTTGTCAGGGAAGGCTGCGGCAACCTGTGAACGACATGATTGGAGTGCAGACATCAAGGAGGCAAGGTAATCTGTCAACATAGTGCAATCAACATCAGTTATTTTCTTCGGAATGGGCGTCCCCCACATATTCGGTGGTCTGCCAAAGACCACTTCGTACGGGGATAGCCCTGATCTTGAATGGGCGACCATTCTCATGTAGAATAGTGCCACGGGCAGGGCGACTATCCAGTCGACCCCTTTTTCCTGACAGATCTTGGCAAGGCGGATTTTTAGTGTCTGATTATGCCTTTCTACAAGGCCTGCTGCTTCGGGATGTCGGACACAGTGGAACCTCCACTGATATCCTAGCAAAAGGGAAACCTGTTTCATCAACTCGGACGAGAACGGCTGTCCGTTATCTGAATACACGACACGGGGCAAACCGTACCGTGGGAAGAATTCACGAACCAACTGTCTGGCAGTGGTCGGAGCAGTGTAGTCTGGGACTGGGTATGCTTCGGTCCAGCGGGACAGAGCACAAACAATTACAAGGACATATTTAAAACCTCGACAACTGTTCATCTGGATATAATCCATCTGGAGGACTTCAAAAGGGTGATCGGGAGGATGAAATCCTCCTTGCTCTACAGGGACGCTTTTACCTGGATTGAACTGACAACAGATCATGCAAGTACGCACTTTCTGTTTTGCTGCTGCTCGTAAGTGTTTGTTGTACCAGAGATTCTGTAAACTGTCTAACATCGCCTTCTCTCCTAGATGTGCCGGGCTATGTGCTGTATTTATCATGACTTGAACCATTGAGTCAGGGAGAAACCATATAGATTTTTCCTTCGTTATCCAACCTTGATCTGTCTGAATCCCTCCTAGTTCAGTCCATTTCTTTATTTCATCTGGAGTAGCATGTGTCTGAATGTCAATTACGTCTAGGGCGGGATCTCTAACTGTCATACACTTTGTCGGTACTATTGTCTTTGTCACATCAGTAATCTGGATGTGAGTCAGTGCTGTATGTTTTGCTGTCTGGTCTGCCAGGTCGTTACCCTGGGAAACAGAATCTGTAACTTTAGTATGTGCTTTACACTTCATGACTGATATGCCCGAGGGCAAATGTATTGCTTCTAACAGTGCTTGAATGAGGGGACCGTGTTGAATCTTGGCCCCATGAGAGGTCAGGAGACCTCGTTCTTGCCAGAGGACTCCGAAGTCGTGTACAACTCCGAAGGCATAACGGGAATCAGTGTATATGTTAACATTTCTGTTCTTGGCTAGTATACAAGCTCGGGTCAGAGCGATGAGCTCTGCTGCTTGAGCAGACAGTGTATCAATACGATGTGTTTCTTTAACTTCAGTTTCAGTGGTCACGGCATACGCGGCCACTAATTCTCCTGTACTTGTTCTCATGCATGAACCGTCCACATAAAGTGTCAGGTCTGGATTTGTCAATGGGACATCTGTTAAATCTCGTCTAGGCTTTGTTACTGCATTAATGATTTCTATACAATCATGTGGGGCTGGATCTGTCATAACTGTTGGTAATAGTGTTGCGGGGTTCAGGATACTGCAGCGTCTGATTTCTATGTGTGGCTGGAATAGTGTTAATTCATAACCTGTCAGTCGTGCTATAGTCAAGTGTTGAGTCTGGGTTCTGTTTAACAAAACCTCTACAGAATGTGGTACTTGAACTGTTAACTGATGACCTAAAACAATTGAATCACTTTGTCTTATTGCTAACGCTGTTGCTGCTACTGACTTTAAGCACGCAGGGAGTGCTTGGGCTACTGAATCCAATGTACTAGAAAAATAAGCACAAGGCTTATGTGAACCTGCTTGATCTTGAGTGAGGACAGACAACGCTGTACCGTCACGTTCTGTAACAAAAAGTGTAAACGGTTTGCTGTAACATGGTGTTGCTAAAACTGGTGCTTGGCATAAGGCTTTCTTTAAGTCTTCAAAAGCTTGTGTGTGTTCTTGAGTCCAAGGGAGGGCAGTCGAAGTCGCTGCCTCCTGTGTCGTTAACTGGATGAGTGGCTTGGCTAGAAATGCATACTGGGGAATCCATTGTCTGCAGTACGAGGTGAGGCCTATAAAGGCCCGCACTTCCTTTTGTGTCTGGGGTTGTGGCATATTTGCAATTAACTGGATGCGATCGGGAGTGAGCTGTCTCCCCACTTTGGACAGCAAGTGACCCAAGTACACAACTTGCTGAACACAGAATTGTAGCTTCGAAGGAGACACCTTGTGTCCCTTGTCGGCCAGAAAGTGTAGAACTGTCAGTGATGCTTTTTCACATTCGGGCTCACTTCGTGCGGTGATCAGCAGATCATCGACGTATTGCAGTAAAGCGGTGTTAACTGGCATTTGAATACGATCTAGTTGTCTTTTCAGTGCTTGACTATAGATGCTGGGACTTTCTGTGAATCCTTGAGGTGCGCGCGAAAATTTGAAACTGCGTCCATTTAAACTGAATCCGAAGAGATATTGGCTCTCTGGATCAATAGGCACGCTGAAGAAGGCGTTCTTGAGATCAATTACAGTAAAGAACGCTGCTTCTGAATCAATAGCAGTCAATAGAGAGGAGATATCGGGGACCACAGGATACTGTGGAATAATACATTTATTCAATTCTCGAAGATCAATCACCAGCCGGTATACTGGCGGTGCATTGGGATCAGTACGTTTAAGAATCGGAATGATGGGTGAATTACAGATATTGGAGTCGGTCTCGACGACCACTCCTTGGGCAATGAGCTCTTCAATGATTTTCAGTAAAGCCACTACAGCATCGGGTGGTAACTTATATTGTCTGATTCTGGGTAATACAACACCTGCCTTGAGTGTAACGCGGTATGGTGTAATGTGCATACAACCTACATCAGTTGGGCCTTTTGCCCACAAGTAATCAGGTACATTTTTTAATCTGACATCAAACTCACGCAAAACATAATGACCCTTGAAATCCCGCAGAAAGAGTCTAACTCCCTCCGGGGAACAGCATATTATAGCTCCTAGAGCCTTCAATGTTTTAATTCCTAACAGATTTTCTGGACATGATTTCGTGAGTAACAGGTCTGTAACGCGTGATAATGGACCCACAGCCAGGGGGACTGGTTCGGATACTTCATTTACAATAGGCTGTCCTGAAAAACCCAGGGAAACATTCTGTGAGCCTGAGAGGGGTGCCCCTGGAACTTCATCATGACTTATTGTAGTGCGACTTGCCCCTGTGTCAATTAAAAACTTTCTGTCTTTTCCCAATACTTGACTGTGTACATAAGGACCTTCTTGATCTACAGGAATCTCAATAAGAGGCAAGCCACCTTCCCTCTCTAGGCTCTTTCATGTATATCGGGAATATTCGGGGTAAGCAGACTGGGCATACTGGTACATCTGCTGTGAAACTTGCTGAGTTGCGGCAATGGGCTGTGGCTGTGGTACTGCTACGGTCTGTGCTGGAGTCGAGGAAGCATGCATAGGCTGTGTATTCTGTGTAGACTGATGCTGGTTATGGTCTTGTCTAGGCGGATGCGGTCTTTCTTTAGTTTTACCTGTCGCTATGTTATGTTTCAGAACTGGGCATTCGTGTACGTAGTGACCTGGCTGCTTGCAATAATTGCATGTCCCTTTAACGGGAGCTGCAGTGTGACTTGTCTGGGTCGTACCCTTTCTGTGTCCGTCGGATGGGACTGTCTGAGCTACTAACATTTTCATCTTTGTGTCTTTCATGCGTTTTTGTTCCTGATCTTGTTCTTCTCTGATTCTGTTCTGATGATATTGTAACATTTGTAACATCTGGGATGGCGTATTTGCTTGCCATGTACTCTCGACCTTGTACACTCTATTTTTAACTAACGGTAGGGAATTCTCGACTAACTTTGATACAAAAAGATGTGGGTACGACTCGCTACTTGGCTGGAGGCCACTATTAATAATAAAACATTTCTCGAATCTTGAATAGAAGTCACTAGTATCCTCATCATGTTTCTGTTTACAGGACGAGATTGCATCCCAATCCTCCTTTCTAGTTGTCAATAATCTGGGCAGGACCTGTACTATCAAACCTGGTAATGCTTTAGTTTTGTCCCCAAGGCCTAACCCTGGGACCCGTTTCTTTTCTTCTTCCTCTATTTCTGCCCAGGCAATTTTTGTGTCTCCCACCTCCCATTCCTTTTCCTTTAATTTCTCGAATATACCCGTAGGCAATAATACTTTCAACATTTTCATGATATCATCATATGTGTAGTCCCCCATTAATAACATGTCTTTAAGCTCTCTATGGAAACCTGCAGGGTCTTTATCATGGCATGGTACTAGTTTCTTCATTTCTAACAGTTCTAATTTAGTCAGAGGCGTGTGTACATACACGCGTTTCAAAGTTTTATCCTCACCCATAACAGGGTGCACTTCTCGTAAGGGGTTCTGACTTTCAATACCACCCCCGCATTGCATATGGTACATTTTCCTTTCTGGAGGTGGGGCGGGAACATATTCAGAGCTTACAAAGGTATCATATCTGTGTCGTTGTTCTAGAATTATTTGAATTAGTTTGGTGCTTAAACCTCTCCATCTATCCATCAGTAGTGCTTCTAGTGTCTCGTGTAAGGGACCTGGATCGGAATAATGTTTTCTGTATTTAATGAGAAGGTGCTGAATCATGTATACACCTGCTAATTTCTGTTCGTCGGGGGAGAGGTTCAGAAATGTCTGCGCTACGGTGTCATCATTATATATGTCTGCATTTTCGGCCCATGATACAGCTGATCGGGCTAGTTCTTGTTCATCCATAGAATTGAGTACATGGTACCCAACTCGATCTCGAAGCCTTTTATCAGTTTCCTGGAACTGATGCTCAGCGGAATTCGGATTTGTTAAGGCAGAGAAGAAAACTCTCTTGCTCTCTGGACGGATACCCTTCCTAAGGTAAGTTCCCTTACCTACATATGCTATTGTTCCTACATTTCTTTCGGATTCTTCCTGTGCTTCTTCCTCCTCGGAGGAAGCCTTTTCTTTCTCTTTCTGGTGTACTGCTATCACTGCTTTCTTAATCTTCTTGTACATAGAGTCTATGCAATTCTGTCTGTCATGTCTTCCATCAGCTATATTTTGACCCCACTTGTTCAGTGCGTCTAATTCACTCTGATCTGTTCCGGGCCTGTCTCGTTCTCTTATTAGACAATTTATGAAAAATCGTAGTATCAGTGCTTGCATGCCAACTTTCTGTTTTTCCATGGCATCCTTAATACTGTCAGAGTCCTTTCCTGTCTGAACGAACTCATATATTCTGTCTAGACGATCCTTCATTCCTGCATAGCATAACAAGCTATCAGTAGCGGATCTTAACCGTAATGATGCCAATATCATTAAATCGTCTTTTCCGGGTACTGGATCATATCTGCAAACTGACATGTTTTCTTTTAATGCGTCAAGGCGGGATGAATTAGAGGAGTGGGGAGACCTGTACGTGAGAGGACTCTGCATACCTCTGAGATTGAATCTGTGAGTTGGTGGCGGGGTCTGAGGACCCGCGGTCGCACCTCCTGAAGCGGACGCTTGTACATGACCTCCCTGTGGAGTCTGTATCTGAGCTTGAACTTGTCGCTTAGGTGGATCATGCAAACGTGGTTTCGGCAGGTCTGTTTTGAGTACGGGAAGTGGCGGGGCTGGCGGAACGGGGGAGGTCTGTTGCGGTACCGGCGGAACGTGACCTGGGGGTGGAGTGCCACCCCCGTCCCTGTCAATAGGCAGGGCACGAACTGGCAGATTGGTGTAAGCTGGTGCTACATCGTCTAAGTATGAATTTAGGAATATGTCTTTAGTAGTCTTGTGCATTACTTTAGTTGGAACTAATGGTGACGGCAAATTTTTCGGTATTTCTGAAATGGCGTCAGGTGTACCTTCGGCCAAAAGATACATGTTGTTCACTTGGCTATTTCGGATGCGATCTATTTGTTCTGATTTTACCCGAATTCCTTCAATAACTAATTCGTTTTCTTGGGCCTTTTCTGATTCTTTAAGTCTGTCTTCTCTACGGAGTGCCTTTTCAGCACGTTTATGTGATTCCTTACGCCAAAATTCTATGGCGTCTTTCTGCGATTGTCTGGCTTTCTTTTTCCGTAATGCTTCTTCTACCTTTATGATGCACTCGGCATCCCATGTTCCGTTAACTGGCCATCGGTATCTTTCCTCTAGGTGCTTGGTATAATCGGTCCATAACTCTAGATACAATATGGCGTCTATGCCATGTTTGTTATACATGAAATTACCTGGAGTGTCCCTAGGGGGGATTGGAATTTCTTCCTCTAACATCCTTTTCCTAGTTCCTATCTGCTTTAACTTGTTGAAAAACGGCATTGTGCCTACTTGATACTGAAATGCTCGATCCTTGATACTTAATTCTGAATGTAACTATTTATGCAAGAAAACACAATAATGCACAAGGAAAACAATCACATTCATACCACGACATTAATCACAAAAACATTTAAAACATAGATGACTACCCCACTATACTAGATGTACTGCTAAACAGTACAGATACACTGTTGTAACAGTGCAAAAATTCAGAAATTCGGAATACTAGATATACTGCTAAACAGTACAGATACACTGCCTAAAAACAGTGCAGACCGGACTTGCGTACCCAAACCCGTCTAGATACGACCCAGCAATGGTACTCACCGGGAAGCACGGAAACAGAAGGCCTCGGAAAACTCGACTGGACTCGACTCGATACTTCGGAAAACTTCGGAAAACTTCGGAAATTTTCGGAAAACTTCGGAAACCTGGTGGGCCTCTTGACACCTCGGACCTTGCTTCTTTCGGCTAGGCTCTGGTCGGGATCCTCCGCACTCCTCACCGCCTCGTCTGGGCACTGATCGCAGTCTTCGTCACCTCCGTGGGTCAGAGGGAGATGCAGGAAATCCTGCCGGTACGCGTATGTTCCTTCTAACTGATGGCAGGGGACAGAGCTTGCAATGCGCCAACCGGCGCGTGAGGTGGGGGAGGAATCCCTGTTCGGGCGCCAAAATGACGTAAATAATTAATTTACTCTCTTAATTTCTATGCAGGTAAGTACTTAATCAATAATAACTCAGATCGGATGAAAAAAGACAGAGTCCGTGGTGTGAGAGTTCTAAGGGGTTTTATTCCTTAAAAAGGAATGGTCTTGGCCAAGATATCATGTTCTGACCACCACACAGGGTGTCAGAAGGGATAGAGCGCTACATTTTATTAACAGTACATAGCTTATATACTTATTTTGCATCATTGGAAACAGTATAGAAGGCGTAACAGCTGAGAGAAGGCAAGATAACTGTATGCACGTGGTACATGTGCGTAATCAAGAGGCGTAAACTAGAGGTGTGTTCTGGAAACGTCACTGATAGGTGTCACAAAGGGGTGGCACTAACAGAAAATGTGGCAATGTCAGCAGAAATCGGAAACTTGGATGCGCGCGCAGCTGCATGACGTGTAATTGGAGGGGTGCAGGGGACTTGACATTTACACTGACGGAAAGAGACAGAAGTCTGGCATGTCAGATCAACTTGTGCTTCTATCATATCTGATATCTGATGTTTTAGGAACTAAGCTATCTGGGCAGAAAGGTCTCTAGAGCAGAAGCTATTCTATACTTGCTGTGAGTGCGTGTATAAGCGCCTGAGTGTCTGTATGAGAGGCGTGGGGCATGGGGCCTTCCATGGAAGCATGGCAACGAAGCTATGAATTACTTGCACAGAGACAGGTCGGCCCTTTAGCCCTGTAGCTGAGGAAGGATGTTTACTGAAGCTAGCAGGAAGGAATGTATTTTCGGAGAGGAAAACAGATAACTCGAAGGTTATAGTCAATCTTGGCAGGCAGCAGGCTGAGCCAAGCACGGAGGGCCGCGCTAGAAGTAAGTCAGAGTTCACGGGTACGGGGGCTGCCTGGGCAGAGATTTCTCGGAGTCAGAAGCCAAAAAAGAGGCTCGGTGGCAGAGATTCAGGGCCTACTTCAGCCAGGGCTGAAAAACATAGGAGTACACTACAAAAAGACGTTGGCATAGCATACTTAGGAACGGACCATTCAACCCATTCATGGTGGGTCTGAAAGAGGACATGTTAACGTTGGACGCAAATGTATTTGCGTCTTCATAGCTGACATAGGAGGGAAATTACATGCACTTTAACTCGTACACGGAGTCGGCTAGGGAACACAACTTGACCATAAAATTTATATTACCTCACTATGCAGAATGAATGTGACCTAAACTCTCTGGATGAGAGACCTGCCCTCTCCAGTGCCTCCCTCATCACTGCTATGAATTGAGACCGGCTTAGGCAGGACCCGTCCCTGTGCAAGAATAGCAGTGATGGAGCAAGGATTCGCACGAAATGCGACTTGCTTGTATTTAGTCCTCTCGACATAACGCTATCACATTAATCAGCATATTTGTCTTAATAATATTGCATTTCACAAAAACATTGGGTGTCTAGAAGAAGCTTGCATATGTGCTTTTACTAATGTTAATACGCTTGCAAATAAAATGGCCGCTGCTACTCGAGATTTCTTACTGCGCGTGCTTCTGTCACACTCACGTGACCTGACGTACTCTTTGCTTTGGAGGGAATCTTACGCTTCTGCGCATTAAGACTAAGATGGCTACTCTGTGTTACAGCATGCGTGAAGCTTGCACTGCTGCTTTTGCTAAGCTGTTTGTTCTGCCTAATTTCTAATGCAATAGTTAAAATAAAGTAATGGGAATAGAATAGAAGTAAGTGGTATACAGTACATTATTTTTTTCTGTGTTCTAAACCTGTTTCTTTCTATTTTTTCATGTAACGATAATCTTGGGCCCGGGAGGTGCTATTACTCCATCTTGAAAACCCACATCGCACATGTCTAACTTTAAAGAGAACTGAGGTCATCTAACCTTGAAGCAATGCCAAGCTACCGCACACTATAAGATGCGCATGGGAAAACAAACTTTTGAACCCAAAATAAGAAAACTTGTTAATATGTTATAACAATGTATTTGTTAATAGAACATTCATTGTCGGGTGGAATAAAACATATGTGGGAAAATAAATTAATGGGCGGGAAAGCAAACATTAATATTAATTCTGAAAGCTTCATTTTAGTGTAGTGTGATGACCTCTCCTCATCTTTTGTCCAATCAAAATTGGGGATCCTTACACTTTCAACATGGGGGGGTGGTACACTGACTTGGAAAATAGTATAACTAGGGTAGGCTTAGCTAGTTATTTTGTCCAACTGGTCCGAATAGCTGACCTGTCACTAACCCAATGCACTCATAAGGTGATCGGGAGCAGAGGTGCTGGGGGAGCCCTCTGTCAGAAGGTTTGAAAACCAGATCGGGGTTTGAAAGCTGAAGTGCTGGCGAAGCACTTTGTCAGAGAAATCAATAACTTTTACTGGGTTCTGGTTGTTAGCTGCAGAGAGGGAGTAACGCAGGCGTTGCAACTTTAACTACGGGTGCCGGTCTTAGCCCTTGTGGTCCTGTCCTGATCCAATTTGGCTTTACCTGTCCTAATTCCGATCCACACCTGCCTGCCTTTATGGTGCCTGCACTTTCGGGGTTTCTGTCCTTTAACTTGACCCGTGGCCAGGGTTAGTTATTCTCACCATTCTAGGTAAATATCAAATGTGGGTATTGTCATTGTTCTGATTCCTTTTCTCTTCCCACCCAAATGTTAAATGATAAAAGTTTTACATATTGTCGTATATCATTGTTCTGATTCCTTCTCTTTTCCCACCCGCTTGTCAAATGCGTAAAGACTGCTTTATCAGAACTCTGCATATTTTCATCCTAATTGTTATTTTCCTAATTGAGAATTTTCTATTGTTCAAGCCTGGATTATGACATTTTAAAGATTTTAGATAAAGAGTTTAAACCTTTCCCGAGGTGTGGTTATTTTATGAGTGCAAATGTTCTTATTCTACCTATTACTCTAACACTTTTGATCCCTTAGGACTCTAGGTACTGATGAGGAAGATTGGTAAAACAATGGTATAGGTCCTAAATGAAATTTATAAATCACTGATTACAGTAAGTGCACAGGTTACCTGATTAAATCTCATCGTATGTTGTTTATGGGCCCAGGTGAGTATAGTAATCTGAGTCGGATGTACCATGTTACAACGCATACCGTTACAACTACCTACTGTTACAACGCGACCATTACAACGCATACCATTACAACGCATAGCGCTTTGAGGTGCTGGATAGTGGTAAGTATAATTTACTATTCTAACTCCAGTCCCCGTGGACCCTAGGGAAGGTGTTGGATAGTAAATTATACTTATTCCCTATCCTAGAGCGCCCCCCAGTGCAATGCGTTGTAATGGTATGCGTTGTAAAAGTCGCGTTGTAATGGTAGTGCGGAGTAAAAAATGCGTTGTAACAGGTGTATACCTCTGAGTCGGTGACCTGTGCGCTCTATCAGCAACCCAGCGGCTGGTGTGCCCTGCTCTGTGTATTCCCACATGATGCAAACCGGGCACCACACACTCTCCTCAAAACAGTCAATCCTTGTGTGTTTCCCTCTGCCCACTTGGGCTGTGTCTGACCATCTCAGGTGCACCACCTTGTACTCATTTCCTATGTGAAGGTCCTCTGTGTACACGCATGCCACCCCGGGGCCCCTCTGGCTGGGGCCACTGTCTTGCTAATCCTGTAAGCAGGGCCAGACTAGCCAAAGCGGGCACCTGGTGTTTCCCCGGTGGGCCGCCAGGGTGGGAGCTTGTTTTTGACCCTCTCTAACAAAAGCAGCTGCAGTGTTTTTGCTCATACCCCCCCACACTGTCACCCCTCCACCTGCCCCTGCGACCGGTCTGATTCAATAGCCAGGGCCAGCTTGCATTCCCATTCCGACCCTGCTTGTAATTCCCAAAGAAGGCTAACGCAAATACTGCCCGGAATAAAGCCACTTCATGGTGTCCCGCACATATAGACAATAGGGCAGCCAGTACTCCTTTCAAGACCTTGGAATCGATTTGCCTCCTCTTGTCTCAAGCCCTTGGTTGTAGCCGTCCCCGGACTTTCGTCACCGTTCTACAGAAAAATCTCCCAGTTAGGTCACTCCCTGTTGCTGACTTGGCATAGTGTTTGACCACGCCAAGGTGTATTTGTGACCATGACTTGCTCAGAGGCTCATTCGATGAAGTCTACTACCTCCTCTGGTGAGACCCTACTCATGCTCGCTGTGCTAGTTGTTAATGAAAACCTCCCAGCACTTACAATATCTTCTCTCCGTCTTGGGGGCAAGCTCATTGTTCACCAGCATCATTATGCCGTCTCCACGAGCTCCACAAGGTCCCAGAGGTATAAAGGTACCGGAGTCATGCACTGGTCCGATTGGGGTGCCAGCTCCCCGAATCTGTCCCACTAACAATAAGATATTGTGTCAGCTATTGAATTCTGCACATCACAATGTGTCTGACCCTAACTGCTATGTTCGCCCCCAGTTGGCAGCCGACTAAGTGTCGCAAGAGCCTCACCATCGCCGGGCATTTTACTGTCCCCATGTTGATCGCCTGAACCACTGCGTGATTGTTCAACCAAAGTATGATTTGCCTGTTAGACAATGTGATGGGGAAGAGCTCAAGGAGTGTAATTTTGCCCGTGATCCCTGCGCTATGCCAGAGATCTGGCAATGCATTCCCCAGGATTGCCCCAAAGCTGTGGCTGCCAGCCGCATCCATGAAGAGTTCCAATATCTCCTCAGACACCTAGGGTCCCCACCACATGAGAGTGCCATTGAAGCCGGCTAGGAATGCGTCCCACTGCTCTAGATCTTCTATTACCCCTTACGTAATGTCTCTTTGACAACAAGACTAGCTGCCTGGCGAATGGTCACCTCTACTGGGACTTGTTAGCGAAGTTCAGTGTTGCCTTCTTTTTCTGCAGCAATTGCCCTATGATTTGGCGCAGCTCAGTTACCTTGCTGGTGGGCAGCTTGCATATCCCTTCCACTGAATCCAACTCAGTACCCAAGAAGGATAGTTTGGTGACCAGACTCTTTTTTTGCTGCTGCTAAAGGGACTCTCAGCTCCTCTGCTTACTCTCCAACCTGGCAGAGTAGTGAACGCACCCCCCACCGAGTGACTTGTCCCTCGCACCCACTCCAGGAGACAGCCAAAGGACTCAAAGTAAGCACGTGATATGGCACATCCCATAGGCAGGTATTTGTCATAGTAGTAGGCCCCATCCAATTGAAAGCACAGCAAGTGGTACCTGTGTGGTGCATCAGCAGGAGGCGGAACGCTGACTCTCAGTTTTGGCTAACGGGCGCCCTTCCCTGCCCGCTTAGTCAGATGCACCGAATTGCCTAACAAGACGTATGCCACTGAGCAGCTGTCCTGTTTAAACCAGTTGTTTATGGAATCTCCTTGTGGGTTTGACAAATGGTCTATGAGGCGGAATTTACCCACCTCCTTCTTTGGTATCACCCCCAATAGGGACACCATGAGATTTTCCAATGGAGAGCCACGAAAGGGCCTGCTACACTCCCCAGTTGGTCCTCCTTCCACACATTCCCCTTGGCTACCTCTGGGTTGTCCTGTATGGATTTTAGATTGCAGCTAGCCTCGGGCCAGTAGGCCTTTGTAAGGTATGAGGAACACGTATGTGAAACCGTCTGCCAGGAGTTACTTGTCTTTCTCTTTTGGGTAATTATTCATTAATGCCTCTAATCTTCCTGCCCTGATGGGGGTGGGCAGTGTCCTCATCTGTTTCCACCCCTCCTCCTTCATGCGTTTGTTCACGCCCTCTATTTCTTGTTGCTATTCGCCCTGCTGCCCCTTGTTCCTTTTGACTGCATGCAGTGGTTGTAACTGTCTTTAAATCTGCAGGCATGCTCCCATTTACACTCATCTTTGTTCTATTTCCAGCACTTTGCTGTGCGCCCTTCCAAGTCTTTCCCCCTGGTGGAGAAGTGTGGCTCACTGGTTAGAGGAGGCAGACCTGGAAGCGAGAGGTCAGCCTGGGACCAGGGTTCAATTCCCGGCTCGGCGGGGTCTTGAGTCCTAAAATGTCCATGGACTCGATAATTCTCGCTCTGGTGCCTACTCGATTCACGGGTTCACACTCTGCGAATCTTGGCAATAGCTTGCTTAATCTCCACAACGGCCCCTCGCGGCGGGATGCCTGGCTTTCACCTTGCGAATACCCTGCCGGGGTTATCTTACAGGGGAATACCAGGACGGGTTCCCTAAGCAAGCACTTAGAAACCGCTCGGTGATTTGCGCTATATAAATTCCTGTACATTTACATTTACGTTGGCCTCTGGTTTTAGTTCACTGGCCACAACCCTCGTACTTTCGGAGGCGATGGTCATAGTATGAGGGCAAAGCGGAGCCCGTGCCCACATTTTGACCTCTTTGCCCCGCTCCGCCCCCTTTCTGCCATTGGGTGGTTTGGCAGTTTTCAAAGGACGCACCCAATCCTTGTGCATCCCTTTTCGCAGGCTTTACTTTTCTCCTCGGGTACTCCCGTCCCCTGTAGGCATTCCCCGCGTGGCCTACTTGGTCCAGCTTTGCCTTCCCCAGGCCACTGCTCTAGTGTGTGTTTGTAACTTCGGCCTTTTACAATGGAGACTCTGCAGCCCTTCCATATGGTGTGGAACCCCGTTGACTGGAACGAAGGTGGTTGGTTGTCATGTCTGGTGTCATGTGTGTTGTCACTGAGGCTGCGAAGATCCGCTTTTCCAATGTGTGTGTGTGTGTGTGTGTGCATGGACTGTGTTGTTTACTTTAGTCCTCTGGGTCATATTTCATCTATTCCTGAGGATGCTGGCCTGTTTGTCCTGCATCTTTAGACAGTTGTGTAACTTGGATTAAATGCTGAGCATGTGCATTTGTTATGTTTTAAGGCTAACTTGGTGTGAATGTTGATGAGATGTATATTAGTGTTCGAATAGGGATGTGCTGTTGAGGTGGAAAGCTTTGCCACCTATCCTGCTTTGGTAGGTTGCTGTTCCCAAGCAGGTCACAGGATGCTTGTTCTTTACAGGAGCAGCATCTTATGAATGTACTTTCATGATGCACCTAATGACAATGCTCCGTTCGGAGACACACGGTGTAGTGTCTGATGACGATAAATGTCCTATTTCTCTCCTCCCTTTCCTCACGAAGGTAACAGAGAGACATGTTCCTGGACCCCAACAGGCCTGGGAGGAATGCTCCAGATTTACTGAGAAACTCCACCAAATTCCAAGGTGTTCCACAAGGGGGCGGAATATTGCTCAGCCACCCCTAATTACATTCTTGGGATTCATTTTATAGACCTGGGGCAGGGAAGAATGAATGATTGGGTTGCCCCTATCAACAGTGAAACCTGGCACTTAGACAAATTGCACACAGACACACACACACACACACCTCAGCAGCGAGTGTTGGTTTGCTGGGGTATCTTGGACATACCTCACGCTTGCTCGTTCTCTGTCTTGAAGCACGCGCCTCCCTCCTGGCCCTGTGTGCGGTGCTCGTGTTTTGGCATTTTGAGTGTGCTAGTGTATTTTTAAAGTAGGTTAATTAGTCCTATCTTTATCCTGAACAGCAGTAGATTAGACGTGAGTGCTTAAGAAGGGAGTGCCCCGGTGGGAGCCTGTTTGTAGCAGATGTGGGCAATAACGCTCGACAGGTGGCCTAGCCCCGGGCCTTGATGGGTAAAAAGTGATGCAGAGTGCTGTCGCTGCCTGAGAAGTTCATGTATATGCATGCATCTAGGGTCCACTAGGTTTAATGCTCTTAAAAAGAAGCTTTAACTTATCTCAGGAAACTACAACAGAAGATGTTTTTTTTTCTTTGTGAGTGCTTGCATACCTCCAATCATAGGCAAAATTCGAACTAAAAACACTATTTAGATTTTTTATAATAAATAAATAAAGGTGACACATAAAAAGGGCTACAGCCATATAACTGTAGACTAAATTAGTAAGACAAGTGGAAGAGAAGCTCTATCCTGTTATATTTCCTTTGAATTCTTTCACAATAAACAAGATCATGCTTCTCCTTCTCACAGGTTAGAGGAGGCAGTCCCTGATGCAGAGGTCAGACCCAGGACCAGGGTTTAATCCCCGACGCGGCTGGGCCTTGAGCTCAAAATGTCCATGGACTCGATAATTATCGCCTCGGTGCCTACTCGAATCGTGGGTTCACACTCTGCAACTCTAGGCAGTAGCTTGCTTAATCTCCACTACGGCCTCACCACGATGGGATGCCTGGTCTTCACCTTGGGGATGCCCAGTAGGGTTAATCTCGAAGGGAAAGGCCAGGACGGGTTCCCAAAGCAAGCGCCTTGAGACCTTACGGTGAAAGGCGCTATATAAGAACGTATGATTTACGATTTATTTACAGTTCACCAAATTGAATATGCTGAATATGCAAGCTCTGTGTGAAAGTCTATCAGCCATGCCATGGTTGGCAGTTGTCAGAGGCACAATTATAATGTGTGGACTTCAGTGAGGTTACGGCTCGGGGATGTTTGTAAGTTTTTATATCCACCTCCACAGTCATTGAGCTGATTGAGAATCCGTACAGAGTGGCAAATGCACACCCAGCATCCCAGGCATGTTTTGTATAAAACGTTGCTGCGCTTCCTAGCAAACTACGGGATAGATGACAGTATATTTTGAGCCTGACCACAAGGTGTTTCGTCATGTTGTACATTTAACTAGCACAGAGAAGACAGCGTTTAGGACCATCTTCCAAACTGCCGCTTAACACATCGGTTTATGAAAGTGCTGCTCCCCAGTCTTACTGCCCGTCAACACCTCCTCTGCATTGCATTCTCTCTCTGGGGGCATCAATAGTTTCTTGGATGCTTTTGTCCCTGCACACATTTGCCCTGTCACACAGAGTGCCACTAAAAGGCTGCCGTGCCATCCTGGCACACGGAGCCAGAGGCAGCTCTCGTAGGCAGTAGCCTTAGGATCAAGTATCTGAATCTGTGCCCGCTCACTGGCTTTGCCAAGGTGGGCAAAGACTACCATTGGCAGCAGCACCTTCCGGAGGGAATTACTTTCCTTCTAGTGTGAACCTGAAACCGGCGGTGCAACGGTTCTGCCATGCCTCATGAGCTAACACCTTGCACAAGAGAAGATGCTGATGAAATGTGTTCACTACTGCAAGTCTGGACTGCATCAAGTCATTGTAATGTGCACTGCTGGACATTAATGCAGTGTGTTCCTTCCCACAAGGAATGACTAGAAACAGTTAATCCTCATAGAATGAATAAACACCACTATACACACATAGGTGTGCCAGTAACCTCCACACTGCAAAGCAGCAAGGAGTTTTTGCCGCACTCCATGCTCCATGCGGAGCGCAGAGTTGCAAAAACGCTATGAACTCTAATGGCAGAGTAAAGTTCACCGTCCAACTCTTGACGACAATTTCCTCCTGGATTCCTCCCAAAATGGCTTCAGGGCTAGACATAGTACAGAATCTGCACTTCTCACAGTCATCAAACATCTCTATAGTGCCCCGGAGGAAGGCTGCTCTTCAGCCCTGATCCTGTTGGATCTGAGTCCCGCATTTGATATGGTGTCTCATAAAATCTTACTGAAGCACCTACAAAGCATTGGTATAGGTAGGTTGGTACTGTCATGGTTTGTGTCTTTTTTCACCTGAATGCTATTTCCAGGTCATCTCTCCCACCCACAGCTCTGACCTTCACACTCTACCCCATGGAGTCCCCAGGACTCTATATTAAGCCCCACTCTGTTTAATGTTTACAACCAACCTTTGGCACAGGTTGTTAAATCTACAGGAATGTTAGGATATCCCATGCCCTCGATAATCAGTTGGTGTCCTCATTTACTGTTAACCCGAGGCTGGACAGTATAATTTCCAAATAGGACTGCTAGCAGTTGCAGAATTGTCTGAAGGTTATAGAACGGAAGTCCTTATGCTACTAAAAGACACCCTGGCCTGGAGCAACCATTGGTAGCGTCTTTTCCTCGAGACAGTCCTCCAATGAAAATCTAGGAGTCGTCATGGACAGCACTTTGGTCTTTGAGACCCAAGCTAAATGGGTTGTTAGCACCTGTTTTGGGCCACTGAGAAGCATTAAACCCATTCTTGGCTGTTTTTATTCCAGTAACCGACAAACTATCATTCAAGCAGTAATTTTGTCCCGTCTTGACTACTGTAACATCCTGTACCTTGGCAATAACAAGTCAGTCGTTAGAAGACTCCAGATTGCCCAAAATGTGGCTGCCAGGCCGCTTTATTTCTGTCCAAATTGTTGCTCTGTTTCTGGTCTCCCTTACAAACTGCATTATCTTCCAGTGGAGAAACACTTCCAGTTCAAAACCTTGTGTATAGTTCCTAAGATCTTATACACCCTAAAAGCTCCCATTCTATCCAATCTCCTCTCTTGCTACAGACCCTCCCGTCCCCTACTTTCAACTGCGGTCCCAGAGTTCTGAGTGCCTGAACTGGAGCTGTTCACTTCATGCCACAGCTCCTGTTCCTTAGAATGCACTTTCTGGTTCCATTAGGAACACTGAAAACCATCTGCACTTCAGAAAATCTTTGGAGACTTGGCTTTTTTTGTAACCCTAAATTGCATGTCTCATCTGTATGTGAGGCCGATATTATCTGTTCTTTATTTCCAAGGTCCAGGGCTGGGAAGCCTCATTTTTGGGGCAGTCTATAAAACCCCATAACATAACATAACATAACATAACATAACATAACATAACATAACACAACACAACACAACACAACACAACACAACACAACACAACACAACACAACATAACATAACATAACATAACACAACATAACACAACACAACACAACACAGCACAGCACAACACAACACAACACAACACAACACAACACAACACAACACAACACAACACAACACAACACAACACAACACAACACATAACATAACGTGTGACAACCAGTGGTGACATTAGCTACAGTGGAGCAATCACAATGTAGGGGGCCCCCCAGCTGGCAGAACAGTTCCAATGTACAGTCCACACAGTTGTATCACTGCACAACTTAAGAAGCTACAACTTGAAGTACCCACGTCAAAGTGATGTGAGTCTCACAGCAGAGCACCCATTTATTTGGTCCACCAAAGGGCCTGCTTCGTGGGTCAAGGGTCCAGTGTTTAATAGCGCCAGATGAGGAACGCCAGGTGGAGGCCAAGTGCTGTGTGTCATCAAATCATACATTCTTACGTTACTAAATTCAAAAGACTATCTCCAGGACCTATTTTAAGGTATTTTGGGCCCCTTCTACTACACACATTTTTTAGGATTTCAATACCAAAGAACAATATCATGTTCACAAAGAGTAAGAAACACAGGGGCATATTTACAATCCCTATGCGCCACTGGTGTGTCACTTTTTGTGAAAGGGGCGTGACATGAGTTTTGCTGTGGGTGTTCCCAAAAACAAAGAATGAAATTGGAATAACCAGATCACTTGTTGATATTGTGTGCGTATTGGGGATGCTCCCCACGTGTTGGGGATAACACAATTATGTTGATCTATCATACCTCATACTCAGGAGGATTAACCAATCTGCACCAGACAAATAGAGAGAAACTTGACTACAATATCTACCAGTGAGTGTGTGAGTCTTACCAATAGTTGGACTGAAACCATTAATAATTACTAGGCACACCATACCCAGAGTAGGCCTTGGACTGCTCTGCTTCGCTACCTTAAGAGAGTCAAGCACAAAATGGGGTGCTTGGTTCCCAGTAAGAGGAAATTGTGGACATATTACATGCACAGGGTTCACATCCGGCACAACTAATAACCCAGTTTCCTACAAGGAGGTTAGGTACTCAGTCCATCACCAGCTTTTTATAGGTGCCTCCTGATACCTCCTGGTTGGTAAACTGAGTTCAAACTGCTTTTCCCATAGTTCAACCATGGGACCACTGGTCACACCATCATCAATCATTCTATTGTTTATGTGAGTCGCAGTTTGTGTTTTGGTGCAGTTAGCAGGCCTAACCTTAAATCGCTCTTAAATCTGACTTAAGAGCGATGCGAACCGGTTCATATATAGGCCATAAGGGGCTCTATTTACATTTTACAACCATCAACAATGAGCATGAATCTGTATTAAAAGTCCAAACACAAGGTGTGATTCTCCTATATGTGTTACTCTACAAGTCCATTGACTGACTATTGTTCTGTTTGTCTGACACAGGCGTCCTTTCTATGTGACTCCTGGATTACAGTGGTGCCATTGTTGGGCCTCTGTTGGTCTGCAGTGATGTCACCCTCTGCTGCTCTCATTTCCGGGATGTGTGATGACATCAGCGACTGCCAATGTGATGGTTACAAATTGTAGTGTCATGGAATTTCCAATTAGCCATTTCCTTCTCTAGCATATAATCCTCCTGCTTTACTAAGGTATCAAGGCCACTCTATGCATATGTTGCTTGGGGAGTCAAAGACTGGCAGTAGGTGTCCAGTTTGCAAGTTAGTATTCTCAAATGTGTTCATTATGCAAATGTCTACCTTATAGTGCTGTAAAATGTAATATTTCCCACCAATTTGTAACACATTTTGGACAGACCCAGGCAAATTCCCTCCTGCTCCCTTGTCCTTCCCTTTGGTTCTGCGCATATTCACTTAACATCTTCGAACAGCACCGTCCCCAGTAAAATCTGAAACATGGTCAAAGTGCGGACACCTTACCAAGGTGCGCAGGCCTGGAAATGATAGGAAAGCACACCTGCTTTACTTCCATAGTGTGACAGAACACTATGGGCCTCATTTATGAGCTTTGAAATACAGGGCAGTGCAGCAAGTCACCTTGTTGCCTTGTGCTTCACTGCATGACAAGGGAAGGGCAGGAATGTGCCATATTTAATAGAAGTAGAGAAATTTAAAAGGAGAAACCCTTTCA
This sequence comes from Lissotriton vulgaris, assembly GCF_964263255.1. Lineage (NCBI taxonomy): Eukaryota > Metazoa > Chordata > Amphibia > Caudata > Salamandridae > Lissotriton > Lissotriton vulgaris. Next base: position 21,692,090 of record NC_141699.1, read on the forward strand.
AAGAAAAGGGATGGGGTTATTGGGCACTCTAAAAAAACAACAGTTCCCTTTTCTTAAGTTTTATAGAGGTATTGAAACCTCTGAGGGATTCTTTACCACTAAGTTCAAGGATAAGCCGTATGTTGTATCCAGAGTTGCAAAGAGATAAACAAATGTACAAATAAAACATTTTCAAAAGCAATCTATCACAGAAAATTGAAACCACAAAGGATGCACTCAAAGTTATTATGCAACGAAGGACTGATGAGAATATGCACATTCACAGGAATATTTCTTAAAAATTTCTTTATTTAGTGATATAACCGACCATTTGAATTAAAAACAGAATACTTCACATTTATACAATAATCACATTAAAAACTTAAAAAAACAAAAACATGAAATGTGTCGACGCGGCGTTTCGGTGATGTGAGTTGTCACCTTCTTCAGGACAAGATTTCAATTTAAAATCACTATAAAATTAAAAATACAAAATTTACAGTTACTTCATATCTCTAGAACAAAAAATTATTTAAAAAACATTTTCAAAGTAAATGGTGCGGTAATGCCTGTACAAATCACATATGATCTATTAATTTATTAGACATGTGCATCCTGATCAGTTTCTCAGCTATTGTCCAGGGGGTCTTGGTTTCAAAAACAGATATTTTGGGAGCAAACCACATTTCTGAATCTATTGACAAACATATAAAACATTTGTGAATCTCGCAACCTGCTACGGTCTGACCTTGTTTGGTATCCCTCTGCGCAATGCATTTATACATCCTTGACACCATTTGAGGTTGTCTTTTAGAAATGAGAAAAGACTCCCATTTTAATTGGGTGGCTTTCTCAGGGCTATTGGTTTTGGCTGACTGTAAAGAACCTCCTGCCCTCTATGTCTATCAATTTACGTCTCACCTCATGTTATCTTTTAATGGTTCTTTAATTACTCGAAGCTTAATATCATTGTACAAACCTACTTAGTAGTTCAGCAATCGCTTTTATCAATGGGCGATTTCCGGAATTTTTACAACTTAACTTCAGATTCTGAAATTAAAACACAAATGTCATGCTTTTATTCAAGTTTTGGTCATTATTCAAATGTCATTCAATCGCATGTTTATAACAACCTTGTTTCTATGCCTTTTCAAAAAAGGGAGGGGTTTCAATTGTTGTTCCCCTTAAAATTCTTTAAATCGGAAGGTCGTATTCTCTGTATGAAAAAAAAGCATTTTATTCTCATTACTCTTTCATAAGTGCCTTATTTCTTCGCTCATTTTTAGTAAACGAGACTCAAAGAACTTTTGGGGCGTGATTTTATTCACTCTGTTTCAATCCTGTGTTGAAGCTCAGGTGATATATCCCTAATGTGTCTACAATTACAGTGCGTATCTCTTTTATACTTTTCGAACCTTTGTTCTCTTCAAACGTCCTAGTTTTGTTAAGGCCTTGTTTACCTGGATTATTTTATTACAATCCTAGGGTGGACGGTCGTTTTGTCTCCTTGCCCAGCCGAACTGTGGGGAGGTGTCCCTGCAAAAATATATGCGGGGATGTATTACATATCTGCAGATTTATCTCAGTTTAAAAGAATGTCTCATTTAGTTATTGTGTCATTCTTACCTTACAGCTGTTTTTTATATCTGTCTGCTCGCACTATTTCTTGGTTGGCGGCTTATTCTTAAGACCTTGGACGCTCTTTGGCTTCTAGTACAAGAGTTTGAAGTAAGAAAGAAAGAAAAAGATTTTTTTATTCTTTTACCTACTCTAATTTGCTTAAGGCAGTAGGTTAAAAGAGCAGAATCCTCAACTATTCAGGGTTTTTTTTGGGGATCTATGTTGAGTACTTACTATTTTGAGAGATTCTTCTGGCGTCTCGGGTGGGCACCTGCAACGACCGTCTTTCCGGGCTGGAATGGCTTGGCTAGATTCTTTTCCGTTTATATACTCTTCCTGATTGCCAATTTGAACACATATAATGATGTTCACCTGTACGTTTTTCACACGGTTATGCTCGTATCGAGCAAAACGGCGGCGGCCATCTTTTAGTTCCTTCCTCAAAATTAATGAGATGTTCCGGTTTCCCTGAATATTATATATTCTAACTTTATATTATCCGAATGTTGTTTGTGAACAAGGTTCACTTCATATGATTAGAATTTCACGTGTCACTTGTGTTGGATTGGATTATGTCTTCCGAATTAGAGTTCATTATACTTGATAGTTCGTATTGCGGTCACGTGTCCTGTTTAAATGCCTTGTTTCTGCTCGTTGTGATGGCAGCCATCTTAAAATGCCTCGCAACCGTGCACAACTCTTAAATGGTCCCGAGTGTTTGTGTATGGGCTACTATTCCTATGGTACCAAATGCATTTGTTCGTTTGGTTCTGATTGAGGATTTGTGCTCATTTAGCCTGAGTCTCATCTCTCTTGCAGTTTCTCCGATGTACGCTTTTTGACAAGGGCATTGTATCATGTAGACCACTTTCTGGGTTCTACAGTTTACTAGTTCTTTTTGGTGATGAGTGATTACATTGTAGTTTATTTTAGAACCTTTGATTATCATACTGCAATTTTTGCATGAACCACAGGGGAAATTACCAGTCGGCATTTTTCCGTCTATGGTTTCTATCCTATTCCTTTTCATCTCAACAGGATATGTGTGTACTAGACAATTTTTAATTGTTCTGTTCCGTCGAAATGCAAATATAGGTTTTGGGATGGATATTGATCCTGCATTCTGAAGTAAATTCCAATTCCTATTTATAAGGTTCTTAACTTTATTGCTGATGTTGGCGAAATTGGTCACACAGACTAGTTTTTGATCTTTTGTTGCAGTTTGGGGTTTGGGTTCAAACAGACTCTCCCTATTAAAAGATTTAGCTCTTTTATATGCTTTCTTAATCATCTTTTTTGGATAGCCCCTTTCTAAAAACTTATTAGTCAGGGTTTGAGCATGTTTTTCAAATTCCTCTCTATCAGTACAATTTCTTCTGACCCTTAAGAATTGGCCAAAAGGAATGTTGTTTTTTTGGGTTGCGGGGTGGTGACCATATTTAATAGAATACATCTCATTCCTATCCTTTCCCAAACATTGGCACACATTGGGCTGCCTAGCGCTTGGTACAAAGGGGCCTGCATTGCCTGCAGCATAGTTTTTGTGCAGGAAGGAGGAAGGCGCACCTTCCTGCACAAAATAAATCCTGGCAGGCATATTCCTCTTTTTATATGTAGCACACATAGAAATATGAAGAAATGAGGCTCAATAGATGCTGCTCCTTGTTACAGCTCTTCTGGGATGGTGTAAGATTTTGACACATCCCCATGTTTACAAGTATTTGTTAATCTGGGGGTGCATCAAAATGCATGGGAGTTGCGTGGGAACACCCAAGAAACACCATGCCTTCCCGGTGATTTGCGCTGCGTTGCGTTACTCCAGATGTTGTAAGCCACCAAGAGCCGCAGAAAGTGGCTTTGACTTAAGAGCGACGTAAACCAGTTCATATATAAGCCCCTAAGAGACTCTATTTACATTCGACAAACATCAACAGTGAACATGAATCTGTATTAAAAATCCAAACACATTTACTGCACGCAAGGTTGCTCTGCGCGTATTCTCGAGGCTGGCCGTCGTAGTAATTGTGCTGGGGATAGTGCTGTCATTGTTCATCTTCGTCTAGCGCCGAAAAGAGGCGAAGAAGCGAAGGCTGCAACCCACACCGTAGCTCCTTGCAGAGCCCTGTGGGATGCGCTCAGCACAGACACCGCTGGCTGTGATAAGCAAGCGGTGCCTTCATTGGTTTGGACAGATGATTTCCCATCTGCTTTCATGCGTTAGCAGCAAAGAAAGAGACACAAAGAGATTGAATCAATTCCCCATCAAATCGCATTTGAAGATCTGTGAAGGCACCCACGCCAAGAGCTGGCTGCAGGAGATGCCAACCTTCCAGACAATCCGGGCACATCCGACAACCCCTGCTTTCAATACCAGAGCTGCCTTTATCCTGTGTATCCACCAGACGTGCTCCTAAACACTTCTGGCCATATTTACAATGAAGGAATGCAGCGCGGTGCAGCAAGACATTTGGCTGCGTTGTGCTGCGTTACTTTCAGAGCCAAGAGATACCTCATATTTACAACAATATAATATATCCCTGAGCTCTACCCTGCGCTGGTGCACAATTGGCTGCCATGAGCCAAACCAGGCACCCTTTCGCCATGGCACAAGGGTGTCTGCGCTGAACGGATGATTGTTTTTGTGCAGGACGGACCCAAGGGAAAGCCAAACACCATGGCAGGACAGAGGCAAACATCAAGGAATGACAGAGACAAAGCAAGGCATAACAAACCCAAACCCAAACCCCAAGGCAAGACAGGGTCAACAGCAAGGTAGGCCAGAGCGAAACAGAAAGTCATGGCAGAGTCAAACACCGAGGCAGGCCCTCGCCACTCATGGAGAGGTGGGGTGGCATCATTGTTCCTTATGCCACTGAAGGGTGCCAGGTGTTTGAAGCATACCTGACCGAGAGACAGATGAGGGGAACATGTGCTGTGTCACTCGCATGGTCTCGGAGCACGCACACACGTATTGTAAGTCTCACCCTTTGGAGCATGGCTTCTTTCATTTGGTACCCACACCCTCACCTCGGTGAACAGTCTCAGTGAATCAGTGGGAATAACAAACTATGGAGCAGCGCCTCACACACACCCTGTGAGTCCCAAAGCTCGGAGTACAGTCTGTCTGTCTGTCTGTCTGTGATTCTAGCACACTCGTGCACAGCCCAGATCACTAGGAGCCTTGATCTCAGAGCACACTGCCCTGTGCACTGTCAGTCTCACGTCTTGCCGCACTGCCTCACACACACCCTTTGAGTACCACAGCTTGGAGTACGGTCTGTCTGTCTGTCTGCGATTCTAGCACACTCGTGCACAGCCCAGATCCCTAGGGGCCTTGATCTCAGAGCACACTGTCCTGTGCACTGTCAGTCTCACGTCTTGAAGCACCACCTCACACACACCTTGTGTGAGTCCCACAGCTCGGAGTACAGTCTGTCTGTCTGTCTGTCTGTGATTTTAGCACACTCGTGCACAGCCCAGATCACTAGGATCTTTCATCTCAGAGCACACTGTACTGTGCACTGTCAGTCTCATGTCTTGGAGCACTGCCTCGCACATGGCTTGTGAGTCCCACAGCTCGGAGTACAGTCTGTCTGTCTGTCTGTCTGTGATTCTAGCACACTCATGCACGGCCCCGATCACAAGGGGCCTTGATCTCAGAGCACACTGGCATGTGCACTGTCAGTCTCATGTCTCAGAGCACCGCCTCAAACACACCCTGTGAGTCCCACAGCTCAGAGTACAGTCTGTCTGTCTGGCTGTGATTCTAGCACATTCATGCACAGCCCAGATCACCAGGGGCCTTGATCTCAGACCACACTGTCCTGTGCACTGTCAGTCTCACGTCTGGGAACACAGCAGCTCTCTCTGGTGTAAGCTCCCCTGCCTTGCTGCACAGCCTCATTAATTCGGTGTGACCCCATGACTTTGACAGCTGTTTCCCTCCTAGTGTGCGAGTCCCACACCTTTTGTCTGTAGTGCTCAAATGTGAGGTTCACGCATTGATGCACAGTCGCAAGCAATTGGTGCAAATCTCAACACTTCTACAACAGGCTGACTCACGGGAGCACGTTTCACTATTTGAAGAACGATGTCAGAGTGTGAGTGCCTTGCCTCGGAGCACAGTTTCACTCTCTGGGTGTTGGTCTCATGCCTGGTCTCACTCCCTTGGCGTGAGTACCACACCTGCATGCACAGTTTCACTCTCTGGGTGTGGGTCTCATGCCTGGTCTCACTCCCTTGGCGTGAGCACCACACCTTGATGCACAGTTTCACTCTCTGGGTGTGGGTCTCATGCCAGGTCTCACTCCCTTGGCGTGAGTACCACACCTGGATGCACAGTTTCACTCTCTGGGTGTGGGTCTCATGCCAGGTCTCACTCCCTTGGCGTGAGTACCACACCTGGATGCACAGTTTCACTCTCTGGGTGTGGGTCGCATGCCAGGTCTCACTCCCTTGGCGTGAGTACCACACCTGGATGCACAGTTTCACTCTCTGGGTGTGGGTCTCATGCCAGGTCTCACTCCCTTGGCGTGAGTACCACACCTGGATGCACAGTTTCACTCTCTGGGTGTGGGTCTCATGCCAGGTCTCACTCCCTTGGCGTGAGTACCACACCTGCATGCACAGTTTCACTCTCTGGGTGTGGGTCTCATGCCTGGTCTCACTCCCTTGGCGTGAGTACCACACCTGCATGCACAGTTTCACTCTCTGGGTGTGGGTCTCATGCCTGGTCTCACTCCCTTGGCGTGAGCACCACACCTTGATGCACAGTTTCACTCTCTGGGTGTGGGTCTCATGCCAGGTCTCACTCCCTTGGCGTGAGTACCACACCTGGATGCACAGTTTCACTCTCTGGGTGTGGGTCTCATGCCAGGTCTCACTCCCTTGGCGTGAGTACCACACCTGGATGCACAGTTTCACTCTCTGGGTGTGGGTCTCATGCCAGGTCTCACTCCCTTGGCGTGAGTACCACACCTGGATGCACAGTTTCACTCTCTGGGTGTGGGTCTCATGCCTGGTCTCACTCCCTTGGCGTGAGTACCACACCTGGATGCACAGTTTCACTCTCTGGGTGTGGGTCTCATGCCAGGTCTCACTCCCTTGGCCTGAGTACCACACCTGGATGCACAGTTTCACTCTCTGGGTGTGGGTCTCATGCCTGGTCTCACTCCCTTGGCCTGAGTACCACACCTGGATGCACAGTTTCACTCTCTGGGTGTGAGTCTCATGCCAGGTCTCACTCACTTAGAGTGAGTACCACAACTGGATACACAGTTTCACTCTCTGGGTGTGGGTCTCATGCCAGGTCTCACTCCCTTAGAGTGAGTACCACAAGTTGATGCACAGTTTCACTTCTGGGTGTAGGTCTCATGCCTGGTCTCACTCCCTTGGCGTGAGTACCACACCTGGATGCACAGTTTCACTCTCTGGGTGTGGGTCTCATGCCTGGTCTCACTCCCTTGGCGTGAGTACCACACCTGGATGCACAGTTTCACTCTCTGGGTGTGGGTCTCATGCCTGGTCTCACTCCCTTGGAGTGAGTACCACACCTGGATGCACAGTTTCACTCTCTGGGTGTGGGTCTCATGCCAGGTCTCACTCCCTTGGCCTGAGTACCACACCTGGATGCACAGTTTCACTCTCTGGGTGTGGGTCGCATGCCTGGTCCCACTTCCTTGGCGTGAGTACCACACCTGGATGCACAGTTTCACTCTCTGGGTGTGGGTCTCATGCCTGGTCTCACTCCCTTGGCGTGAGTACCACACCTGGATGCACAGTTTCACTCTCTGGGTGTGGGTCTCATGCCTGGTCTCACTCCCTTGGCGTGAGTACCACACCTGGATGCACAGTTTCACTCACTGGGTGTGGGTCTCATGCCAGGTCTCACTCCCTTGGCCTGAGTACCACACCTGGATGCACAGTTTCACTCTCTGGGTGTGGGTCTCATGCCAGGTCTCACTCACTTAGAGTGAGTACCACAACTTGATACACAGTTTCACTCTCTGGGTGTGGGTCTCATGAATGGTCTCACTCACTTAGCGTGAGTACCACACCTGGATGAAAAGTGTCTCTCCATAAGTATGGGTCAACCCTCTGTAGTACATTCTTTCTTTGGGCTTTTCACAATGGTCCTAATAACTTCATCAGTCAGGGGGTCTGGCACCCACCCCCTCTCCCTTCACTCCTGCACTGTGGGGATGCACAATTCAGCGCCCCCCCCCCCCCTCCCCACACACACACAACATCTGCTGAAGGGCACACGTGCGAACATTATTGCAAGGTTAGCTGCTCCGGGAATTGTTGCAAAAACAAATGTGCTTTATTTGCTTGTCTCCGTTGGACCGAAAGAGGCGCTATTTTAAAATTACAAAGACTAACAACCAAAATCGATTTATATTACAAATCCAAGCAAATGTATTGCACACTATGGTTCCGCGGCTTCTAATTTCGCGATTGTCTGTCATGGTAATTGTGCCGGAGATGGCGCTGTCACTGTTGATCTTCGTCTAGCGCCGAGAAGAGGCGCAGAAGCATAGCCCGCAGGCCGCACGCGTCCCTATCGCAGCGCCCTGGGATGCGATGGGCACCGGCCGCTGGCTGTGGTGATCCAGCGGCGCCTTCATTGGATCCGACAGATGAGTCCAATTTGTTACCAGCAGAAGGAGGGCGCAGAGGGATCACCCGTGCCTCTAATCAGGTCTGGAGACGGGGGTAGACACCGCGCGGAGCGGCCGCAGGAGATGATACAACAGTCACGGTGCATCTGATGAGCTGGGCTTCTAGGCGCATTCCTGCCGTATTCCTACACACCTTCCTGGCTCCAAGAAGCAAAGTATGTATGTATGTATGTATGTGTATAGGCATTTATATAGCGCACTACTTACCCGGAGGGTCCCAAGGCGCTTCGACCGCTGCGAAACCCTTCCTGGCTTCCCTGAGAGATGGTCCCTTAATGGGTATCTCCAGGGTGAGACCAGGCATCCCCGGCGGTCTCGGCCGAGTCACTACTACTACTAATGAGGCCTTGCGAAACTTCCATTATCCAGGCATCATTTACGTAATGTCGGCACTGTTCCTATTGGATCAGGGTCAAGACTGGTTTGCATATGGCTGGGTCCAAATTGAAGTGGCATGGTGGGAGAAATACTGATGGACTGCGGTGCGTCCTGAGTAATTACCAGTGTAGGAGATCCCCTCCCCCGAAATTTGGCTCTAGTTGCACCTCTAGTGGAATGGGCATGCCAGACCTGGGTCTGGTGCTCACTGCGGCTCTGGAACAAATCTGTCCTTGCTGAGGTGGTATGGTGTGTAGAATGAGGAATTACCAGTGGATGGGTTTAATTCAAGCATCCCATCATTCCCAGATTCCCAACGCACAAGAACAGAGGACCTCAAAGTACAGCAAGGATTCCTTTCTGTCCAAGGAGTCGAATGCCCACCATGACATTCATACTTCGAAGCATTTACTCATTTTTAGGTCAACATCCGCATAATGCATGAATACTGTTATCATTTTATTCATTTCCGGTTCTTATTCACACTTTCATTTTTGTTATTTTCATCACAATTTCTCTTTTTTGCTTTCACACTATTTGTTATCAGTTCATTTCTTTTGTCTTCAACACATCAAACACAACCTTTGTTCTTGCTGTTGTTCATTCTCACTTTCGGGGTAACTTTCTGACAGTATTAATTATTAAATGTGAACCGTCCACCCTCAATTGCGCTTATTGCAATTGGGTCCCTCGTATTCTAAACAGATATCATAGTTGTTTATATGCTAGTAACTGCACGCACTAAGTTGGTCATTTCACCACTACAACATGGCGGACTTATCCAGTCTGCTTTCTATGGTCCTTGAAGAGACGCGCGATTATTTAATACGGGCGTTTCACAGAATCCGTGATCGTGATCCTTGCAGATCGTTTCTGTTTCAGGAGGACGTATTCTCTAACTTCTAGGTGAATTAAAAATTTGCAAACATTCGTGACAAGAATTTTCAATTCTATTAAGGGCACGGAGGCGAGGATTATGCTTTCTCGATTTCTTTACTACCAACAGCAGCCAATAGGAACATAGTAAAGAAAAAAGCAGACTACAAATCCCATGAGCACTTAGGCAACCATAGAGACTAAATCCTATATAAACAACCATAGAGGACAACACTTCCTCTTTCTTTGTCCAGTAAATTGAAAACAGTCAAAAGTCATTGGAGAGATACCGCTGAAGAGCCTGAAGGAAAAAGCCGAAGGCAACTGCAAAAGGACCAACAGGAAACAACGTAATCATCCAAGGGCGAAGAGGCCATAGCAGGAAACTCAGCGAATCCAAAATCCAAACAGCTGGAAACGATGCAGTCAATCAATCAATCAATCAATCAAAGCATTTATATAGCTCACTACTCACCCAGAGGGTCTCAAAGCGCATGGGGAGGGGGGTCCGCTACTGCTCGAACAGCCAGGTCTTGAGTTGCTTCCTGAAGGCGAGGTGGTCCTGGGTCAGGCGGAGGTGGGTCGGGAGGGAGTTTCAGGTCTTGGCGGCGAGGTAGGAGAAGGACCGTCCCCCTGTGGTGGCTCTTCGGATGCGGGGGATGGTGGTGAGGGCGTGGCCGGTCGATCGAAGCTGGCGTTTGGGAGCGTAGAAGTTGAGGCGGCTGGTCCTTGGTTGTGTAGGGCTTTGTGTGCGTGGGTGAGGAGTCGGAAGGTGATTCTCTTGGTGACCGGGAGCCAGTGCAGGTCTCTCAGGAGTCCGGAGATGTGGCTGCGGCGGGGGATGTCCAGGATGAGTCGTGCTGAGGCGTTCTGGATCCGCTGAAGTCTTTTCTGGAGTTTGGCGGTGGTGCCGGCGTAGAGGGAGTTGCCGTAGTCCAGACGGCTGGTTACGAGGGCCTGGGTGACCGTCTTCCTGGTCTCGGTGGGGACAACGACGAAGAATTACTTCTGGTCTGAACCTGAAAGAAAATCAGAGCCGTAATACACAATCCCAAAACCCTGGAAGGAAGCATCACATAGGGTAGGGAAAAAACAATGCAAAACATTTCAGAGTCATAGCAAAGCAATGATGCAAACATAAGCAATGCAGTAGAATACATTTGGGTGGGATAATCCTTGCCTCCGTGTCCTTAATAGAATTGAAAATTCTTGTCACAAATGTTTGCAAATTTTTAATTCTATGGCAGGACAGGAGGCTCAGATTATGCTTGTTTAAAGCTGGTCCACCACAACAGATGCAATATCCACAATGGGTTTGAAATAATACGTTTTAAACACAGTATCGGAAGACCAATCAGCGGTCTTCATAATGTCTTGCAAACTCACACCAACATGAAAAGCCTTAGAGGCCATGGAACCCCGAACGGAATGAGCTCCAAAAATGGAGCTATCAATTCCCGCTTCAGACATAAGCCAGCTTACCCAACGAGCCAGGGTAGCTGGCGCCACAGGCTTAAAAGGCTTTTGCAAAGCAATCAACAATTTCCCAGACTTATCTTGTCGAAAAGGAGCAGTACTCACCTCATAATCTTTTATGCACTGGACCACACATAACTGTGGGTCCTGGGGAAAAGCTGGATAAGTCACAGAGGACAGATTACACTTGGTGCGCCGGGAACCGTAAAAGTGACCCCTTCCGGGAAAAAAGAACGTCCCGCGAGGTCAAACGCACGTACATCCGAAATGCGTTTACACCACACCAAACACAAGAGCCTTCGCCAACTTCGCTGAAAGTTGCTTACGAGACAGAGAAGAATTGGGAGCCCAAGCCTCCAGAAAACGTAAGACAATGGAAACATCCCAAAGAGCCACATACTTCGGACAAGGCGGCTTAGCCATCCGAATGCCACGAAGCAATTTAGAAATTAGAGGATGTTCCCCAATAAGCTTCCCGTCAACAAAATCGTGGCCCGCAGAGACAGCGGAGCGAAAAGAATTGACTGTCCTATAAGCAGAACCAGAAGAAGCGATGGAAGCAAGAAAATTAACAACTAAAGCAACATCCGCTGAAGCGGGATCCAAGTCTCGTTCAGAACACCAACCACACCATCGTCGCCAAGCTGATATATAACGCTTGCGCGTGTTGGAGGCCCAAGCCTCATCGATAAATCTCGCAGCGTCTCCAGATAAGCCAGGGCTTTTACAGCGTTCCCCGAAAGACGCCACGCAACCAGCCGGAGCTGGCCCGACAGAAACAGAGGATGCGGATGGAGCAGAGGATCCAACAACAAGTTCCACTTCTGTGGAAGCAGGAACGGCGTCGTGCAACTCATCTCCAGAAGGTCCGGAAACCATGCTTGAGCCCTCCATAGAGGAGCTATCAGAATGATCTCCGATTGGAAGTGCTTCGCTCTGGTCAAGACTCGCGGAATCATCGCGAATGGGGGAAACGCATAGCAAAGATGAGGGGGCCAAGTCTGGAGAAAGGCATCCGTGGCAAGAGCCTCCGGATCCGGACGCCAGCTGTAAAACTTGGGCAACTGAGCATTGAGGCGAGAGGCGAAAAGATCGATCCAAGGCCGACCCCAGAGGCAAGACAGATTCCGAAATACACGGGGGTAACGCGGCCAGTCGCTGAAATCCAACAGATGGCGAGAGTTCCAGTCGGCCACTTGATTCTGGCGACCCGGGAGGTACTCTGCAATAAGAGTGATCTTCCTCTGAAGGCAGAAGTGCCAGAAATCCTTTGCAATCTCTGCCAACAGTTTCGACCTCATTCCTCCCAGTTTGTTCACATACCTCACCGCAGAGTTGTTGTCCATGCGGAGCAGTATGCAGCAGCTGGTGGCCTGAGGAGCAAGGCTGCGGATCGCAAAAGATCCCGCCAGAAGCTCCAGACAATTGATGTGAAGGTTGAGTTCGTCCTGTGACCAACGGCCACCAGTCGTCACATCCCTGCATCTGACTCACCAGCCCCAAAGACTCGCATCAGACTCCAGCACCATATCTGGAGTCGAGCCGAACAGGGCTTTCCCGTTCCAAGCCTCCATGTGATTGAGCCACCACAGCATCTCAGACTTCGCGTCCGATGACAGGGGAACAAGGTCGGAATAACGAAGACCCTTCTGCAAATGTCGGATCTTGAGACGTTGCAGGGCCCAATAGTGCAAGGGACCTGGAAAGATCGCTTGAATGGATGAGGCCAACAGTCCGACAATCCGTGCGATCGACCGTAAAGATACTGTGTGGACAACAGTAACCTCAATTCCCTCTTGATAGACCTGACTTTCTGGGAGGGTAAGAGCAGTTGGGAAGATATTGAGTCGACTAGGAAACCCAGGAACTCGATCGACTGAGGGGGATGTAAATGAGATTTTTGAGGATTCACTAGAAATCCGAGAGACTGCAACAGATCGACCGTCCATGTCAAATGGGACCGTAGTTGTAGTGGACACTGAGCCATCAACAAAATGTCATCCAGATACACGATCAGATGCACCCCGCGCACCATCAATGATTCCATAACTGGTCTCAGGAGCTTCCTGAAGCACCACTTAGCGGACGAGAGGCCTAATGGGAGAACCGTGTATTCGAACCACTCCCCTGACCATTGGAAATTAAGAAAGCGGCAATGAGGCGGAAAGATGGGGACGGACAAGTAAGCGTCCTTCAAATCCAGGCGAACCATCCAGTCGCCCTTGCGAAGGAGATCCCTGAGAAGATGGATGCCTTCCATCTTGAAGTGGCGATAGACCACCCCGTTGTTGAACTCCTTGAGATTGAGCACAAGGCGAGAACCTCCCCCTTTCTTCTCCACCAGAAACACATTGCTGACGAACCCCTGAGGATGCAGGGAGGTCAGCACAATGGCCCCTTTGAGCAGAAGAGACTCGATTTCCCTGAATATCATGTCCCGATCTAGTTGGGAAAAAAAAAGGGGAGAAGGGACGTGATTTTGAAGGGGAGGGTGATAAAATTTGATGTGATACCCTTGAACCGTTTGTAATATCCACGCATCGTTTGAGATCGCGCGCCAATTTTGCAGAAAAAATTGCACCCTGCCCCCCAGAACAACACTGTCGTAGGGAATCAAGCTCACCTGTAGAGGAGAAATCCTGGCGACCTCCCTGGTTTCCACCATAGCCTCCTTTGTTGCCTTGACCACGATCTTTATGGGAGGGATAGAAAGTTGTTTTTGAACCTGAATAGGATGACTGTTGTTGTTGTCCTCCTCCCTGCTAGGACTGCTGGCCACGCTGCTGGCCAGAACCTCGGCCGAACGAACGTCCCCTGGAACGTCCGGCCTTGCAAAAAACCGGGCAGAACGCCCTGCGCAACGAAGACTGCGCCTTGTCAAGGCCGCTAAAGGTGGCCACGAACTTAGTCAACTCTTTTAAGAAAGGTTGACCAAACAGGAGTCCCTGTGCAAGGGGACCCGATTCCGACGTAGCAAGTTCAGATAACCTGGGGTCAATTTTCAACAAGATGGAACGCCTACGCTCGGTGGATAGGGCACAGTTCGCGTTCCCTAGTTGACAGATAGCCCGTTGGGCCCAACCAATAAGTTCATCGGGGTCGATGCCAGATGCAGACTCTTGAGCCTGATAACCTAAATCCAAAATTTTTGTCAGGGGGCCTAGAAGATCCAGTAACTTATCCTGACACAGGCGCCAAGAGCGGTCAATCCCCTTCTTGGGATCCTTGGTGAATTTTTTGAGGTAGGTCAGAATAGTCGGATCCACCTCCGGGGTGTCAGCCAATTTATCCGCCAACTCCGGGCGAGGGCACTCGGAGCGTAAGCGAGAGCGCACTTCCTGATCGAAGGGCTCATGGATGTGTGCCTGGATATATTCCGCCACCTCCGGTGCAGGGAGCCAAGACTTGGAATTTGGGTGAACTATATCAGTTGGCTCAAAGGTCAGGACCGGCAGATGGGAAGAGGTGTCAACAAAATGTTCTTTCCTAGATCTCTTAGCAGGGGGAGGACCAGAGGGACCTGAAGAAGAGGAAGAGGAGGTGTTATCAGTGTCCGGAGGAGGTGGACGAGACTGCTTGGAAACAGTGGAGGCAGACAAAGACTTGGCCAATTTTACAAAGTCAGACTTATGCGGGTTTTTTGGCAACTTAGAGGAGTGCTTCCCAGAAGAGGGCGGTATCCAGCCTTGTTGCTGAGCATAGTCGGTCAAATGGCGTTTCAACGGTCCAATAGCGCGGACCAGCGCAGTATTGACCGAATGCTGGACCCCTTGGTCAAGGGCGTCGACCAAATCGTATTCAAAAGACTCCTCAGGCTCCTCATCGTAATAGTATTCCTCAGAATCGTCATAACCAGCCATGGTGGAAGAAATGACAGTGCACACAAGTGAGGAAAAAATATATAAATATATATAAGCCCACTAAACAATAAAACAAAGGTCCAGGTGTAAACACAAGCGACCTTGTCAGGGGGAGTGACAGCCCCAAGCAAGCCAAAAAGGCAGAGCAACAACTCAAACCAAAGAACCTTAAATTCAAGAGTGGAGGGACAAGCTTGCAGTATAAGTCACCCCTAGGCAACGCCTCTAGAAATTATACAGCCCAAAAACTCTATTGTGAGATACAGGTTGAAACGAGGGACTCTCCGGTAGGCAGTGGGCTGAGGTTCAGGAGAAAACGCCACCTCTCAGCGTGTCCGGGCTCTGTGAGACACACGGAGCGTAAACAAAACCAATGCGCATGCACGGAGGCTTGCCTGAACTCCGGAAGAGGAGCAACGCGCGACACTAGCGCACAAGCCCCCGAGTCCCGGTCCCGCTCCACATAGAAAGATATACGGGCACGAAGCGCCCGATATGGCAAGAGAGGCGACTCGCGCTCTCACAAACAGACAACCGGAACCAAGGCTGACAAAAACGGAACAGAAAACGCCAAAGGCAAAGCAGTAACTACAAGGCGAAGCAGCAGTATAGGCAAACAAGCAGCAGAAATGCAGCGTTCACAATGCAAGTAAGCAGTAACATGCAAATATAACAAGAAGCATAGAAAAGGACTTAACTGGCTGCGAAGCAGCAAAGAAAGAGGAAGTGTTGTCCTCTATGGTTGTTTATATAGGATGTAGTCTCTATGGTTGCCTAAGTGCTCATGGGATTTGTAGTCTGCTTTTTTCTTTACTATGTTCCTATTGGCTGCTGTTGGTAGTAAAGAAATCGAGAAAGCATAATCTGAGCCTCCTGTCCTGCCATAGAATTTCCCATCAGTTTACACAGGGTTCGAGTTACGAGGTGGAACAAGTTGTTACTACGTAACGCGTTTCATGCACGCTCATGGCGGCCCATTGTTTTTATTACAGGTCACATTTAGAAGCAAGCTACTGCTGTGTCCTAAGCAGACGCATTCTTCAACTCCTTGGTGAGTCTCTCATTATTTCAGACAAAGTTCGAGTAGCGAGATGTATAAACTTGTTACTATGTAGCGCGTTACATACGCGCTTATGGTGCTCACTTTATTTATTACAGACCACGTCTAAAGCAAGCTACCGCGCCGCTACAAGCAAGTCTGATACACTTTTTTCTTCAAAGAGCATACAACTTGTCTCTATGGTGAGTCTTGTCTTCTTTAGTCACAGCAAGCATAACGGATATAAGGTTGGCTCTGGTGTCAGTGTCACTATTACTAAGAAAAGCCTACTTAACTTTTCAGGCTCATGCTTGATAAAACATCACTAGTCGTCGACCTATAACTTTTCCAGCTAGGAGGCTTTCAAAGCCACGTTGATTTTCGTATGTTTTACAGCCAACTCAGTTTCCATATCGACTGTAGATATAAACCTTGTGCAATTTAGTGGTGACAATAATGTTTGTCTCTATCTCGCACAAACACAGAATCCAGTGTTACAGACTTTTAACAAGATATCATTTAAACCAGCGTCCACATAACCCAACCTGGAAGTGAGTGTCATTGCTCTGGGAAGGCCTGGTGATTTACTTTGTGTTCTGACATCTAAGGTCGAGGTTTCTGTATTTCACACTTAGATATCTTTGGTGGTGGATCTTTATTTTTTATTTTTTTATTTTTTAAAGCCTTTATTGAAAAAGTGCACACAGCTATTCAGCCTAACATCCCGGAGGCAAGGCAGCACGGTGAATCAGGAGAGCAATAGTGCAAGAACAATTGACACAGTACAATGAAGGTTGTTTTTATATTTTATGTCAAAGAAGGAACGTAGAACAAGGAAAAGAAGAAAACGCCAAGGGCTTTAAAGAGTGGCAATGGAGTAGAAGAAGCCTTCGAGGTGTTGGAACGGGGCAGGGGGACAGCGTGCACATAAGCACGAATACAGGAGAATAGATCAGGATAAAGGGGGGGGAAAAGAAGAAACAGGATTCAGTAGTATAACGTATCACAGTTGGTGTCACAGGTTATGGTGACAAATGTTCCTCCAAAGAGACAGGTTCCGGGGGCAAGCAAATATCTCCCCTGTAAGCATTCCAAGCACCCCACACTTTCGACCACTTTTTGGGCTTACCCCTGGCAACATAGACCGTCTTTTCCCTAAACATACACCAATCCATGTTGGCTTTCCATTGTACCACCAGGGGAGCCGTCGGAGCCCCCCATTTCTGCGCGATATCGCGTTTGGCCACCATGTTGCCAAGGGTCACCCACTGCGTCTGAGCCACATTGTGATCAGATGGCTCCCAGATGTTGAGGAGACATCTCCTAGCTTCCGCAGTCGCCACCACCTCAGTCACCTCGTCCATAATCCGGTGCACACGTCTCCAGTAGGAAGCTATGATGGGGCATTCCCAAAGAATGTGCAGAGAAGTAGCAGAGGCGCCACAGCCACGGCGACAGAGCCCATCGGTCGAGTAGCCCATACGCACAAGCCGGGGGCCAGTCACGTACACCCTGTGCAAGATCTTGAACTGCACCAGCCGAAGAGGAGAGGAAATGGCGACCTCCTTAGGGGAAGACACAGCGCTCTGCCAATCCTCGTCGTCGATTTCCAGGCCATCACGCACCCACTGATCCCGCACACCGAGGAGGAGGTCAGTGTGAACATTAATTAGTTTCTTATACGACAGTGAGATGGCACTGTCAGGCATATGGCCGTCCAACACCCTGTCCTCCAGCGCGGAGCTTTCTGGAATCGCCCCTTCTGCCGGCTTAGCAGAGAGCAGCGCGTGTCGCAGCTGGGCATAACGGAAAGACTCCGTGCCGCCCAGCTGATACTCAGCCTGTAGCTGGGAGAAGGTCTTAATCTCGCCCTTTGAGATCATATCGTCCACCCTGGAAATACCTATGAGGTCCCATTTATCAAATCCCTTGGTGTGCCATAGTTTGCCCAAAATATCGGAGTCATACAAAGGGGTGAATCTAGTCAGCCTGCCCTGCCAGCCCTGCGCCTTGGTGATCGTCCGCCAGATGTGGACCGCAGTTCTCGTTGGACCCGACATCCGCCTATCCAGAGACCTCGAGTAGAGCGCCCTGTAGTAATTGCCGCCACCCAAAAGCCACTTATCCATGGCATAGCCGGGGTTGTTTTCCGGACCGTAGAAACCATGATTGATAGCCGCCAATTGGGAGGCCCAGTAGTACCTGCGCACATCTGGTAGTGCAATACCCCCGTAGTACCACGGAAGTGTGAGCTTCGTGATAGCGACGCGGGGACGGCCGTCCCAGAGCAAGGCACGTTGAAGGCTCTCAATCTCTCAAAAGTAGCGGGCGGGGACCGGATCCTGGGTGTTCTGCAGGGCGTACAGAAACCTGGGCAAAGACATCATCTTAAATAATGCCGCGCGTCCAAGTAGAGAGAGTGGAAGCTTGCGCCAACCCTCCACGTCACGCCGGAGGTGCAGAAGAGGGGGAAGCAAGTTGTGGTCGTATCTCACCCTCGCATTACCAGAGATATAAATCCCCAAGTATTTAAAGCCCTGGCTGGCCACCTGGATGTTACAGCCTCTAGGGAGGCGTGGTGTGTCCCCTTTCAGTACGTATAGGGAGGACTTGGCCCAGTTAATAACAAGGCCAGAGTACCTGCCAAAAAGTCTAAGTACGTCGCATGCCACAATGAGTGACTTGCAAGGGGAGGTGAGGTAGAGCAGAATGTCATCGGCATAGAGAGAGATTCTGTCCTAGAAACCAGGGGTCTAGCTTATGCCATGCAGATCCGGGTGCATGCGCAACATAGCCGCAAGCGGCTCAAGAGCGAGCGCAAACAAAAGAGGCGACAAGGGGCAGCCCTGTCTGGTGCCCCTATGAAGGGCAAAAGATGCCGAGATGCGGCCATTGACGGCAACGTTAGCCAGTGGGTCAGCATAGAGGAGCTTTACCCAGTCAATAAACACCGGGCCAAAATCGAGCTTCGTCAAAACCGCCCAGAGGTAACTCCATTCGAGAGAGTCAAAAGCCATCGTGGCGTCCAAGGAAGCAAGGACTGCCGGCTCCTCCAGGGTGTGGGCCCTGGCCAGGGCGCCGTGGAGTCTACGCAGGTTAAGGGCAGTGTTGCGATGAGGAATAAAGCCCGACTGGTCCGGGTGCACTAAGTCGCCAATAACCCCAATCAGTCGATTAGCGAGTAGCTTGGCGAGAATCTTAGGCTCAGCATTAAGGAGAGAAATGGGACGATAAGAGCGACACAAGTCTCTCGGCTTCCCATCCTTATGGATGACCACAATGGTGGCCAACCTCTGGTCTAAGGGAAGTAGGCCGGCATCCCGCGCTTCCAGAAACATGTTACGCAGGTGTGGGGAAACCACATCCGGCCTGATCTTATATAACTCAACCGGGATGCCGTTAGGGCCAGGTGCCTTGCCCGATCGCAATGAGCGGATCGCAAGGGCGATCTCATCAACAGAGATGTCCCTGTCCAAGTCGTCGCGCTCCTCGTCCGAAAGACAGGGAAGTTCGACTGTCGAGAGAAGCGCTGTTGAATCGATCTCGGACCGGAACGAAACAGAGGTGTAGACGCCTCGGAAGTAATCAGCAAAGGACTCGGCAATGGCGCTGAGATCAGAGACGACAACTCCGTCATCCCCCATTATCTCGGGTACGACACGGCTAGCCATCTCTCTCCTGTCCAGCAAGGCCAGCAACTTCCCAGCCTTATCGCCGACGTCGTATATCCGACCCTGCTGTTCCTTAGCTAAAGTAAGGGCAGCATTCGTGGCAAGGTCACGGTATTCCGACTGTTTGAGGGAAAGGTTGTGCAGGAGAGTGGGATCGGGTTCTGCCTCCAACTGGGAGTCAAGCTCCATGATCTCCTCCTCGATGCGCACCAAATCGGCATCCCTGACTCTACGGGCCTCCGCTATAAGAGCGAAAGCCTCACCCCTCAAGACAGTCTTAAACGCCTCCCATAGAGTCGCGGCCGAACCAACCGATCCCTCATTCTCAGAAAAATAGAAGTCGATGGCCTTGGCCAAGAGATTGCGAGTTTTGGGATTGCGGAAATACCATGGATTAACAGCCACCGGCCGATCCGACAAGACAATGTCAAAATCAAAAGAGACCCACAACGGGGAATGGTCGGAAATGCCCCGTGCCAAAAAACGGGCCTCAGAAACAGCAGGCACATGTGCAGCCAATGTGAGAACATAGTCTATCCGGGAAAGACTACCATGGGCGCCGGAATGAAAGGAAAAATGACAGAGCGTGGGATGTAAAAGCCGCCAGCTATCCACTAATCCCATAGTCTCAAGGAAAGATGGCAACCACAATTGGGAGCCCCAGAGGTCTCTGGGCGGATGGCGGTCCAAGGAGCCGGAGCAAACCGAGTTGAAATCACCCCCCATTATCAACAAACCAGCAGGCAAATTTAAAATGGCGCCACCAAGGTCTTGGAAAGTGCTAGATTGTAAGCCCGGGGGAACGTAAACTAAAAGTAATGTCAGGGCACGCCCCTCCCATCGTCCCGTCACTGCGGCGTATCGCCCCCTCTCATCGATCAGAGTGACGTCGACCTCAAGTGGAAGGGACGTACGAACAAGAACTCCCGCCCCCCGAGATCCCGAGGAGAACCCCGAGTGGGCCACCATTTTGTATCCCTTACGATTGAGTGCTTTACACGTGTTCCCAACCAGATGCGTCTCCTGAAGGAGAACAACATCGGGCATGTGGCGTTTAATCAGTTGAATCACGACCCCCCTCTTGATGCGGTCACCCAACCCGTTAACATTCCAACTGAGTACTCGTAGTTTCCTACCCCCCATCATAGTGTCGCCAGCCCCACCCAACCCCAACAAACCTCAACAACAAGTGAAACTGAACAGTGTATACAACCCATTGCCTAAGAGATAGAAAGAGAGAAAAGTAAACAAACAAACAAACTTTCCCATCACCACCCCCCACCCTGCACCCCTGCAGCAGACTAAAAAGCCCCCCCAACCAGCAGTGTGCCTGTCGCCCCATGAACTAGTCTACAGAAAGTCCCCAGAGGAGTAAGGAATCTCCACAAACCCCTCCCACCACCCTCCATGTAAACGACAGGAGAATCATCAAAATCGAAGTAACATTGGTATTAGCAGTCACAGACAGCAGGGACACCAACCGCCATAATCAGCTCAGTAGAAACAAGTCCTAGAGGTCGGAACCACCAGTTGCGCCTCCGGAATGCTCGTCTTGTTCTTCCCGGCGTTGTGGCAAAGTGTCCAGCCAGTCGCTTGCATTTTCCGGCACATCGAAAAACAGGGCACGGCCCTCGTGCTCAATCCGAAGTTTGGCAGGGAACAGCATCGAGTACTTAAAGCCCATGTCTCTCAGGCGCCGTTTCACCCCTGCGAAACTCTGACGCTGCCTCTGCACGGCCCTGGTGAAATCCGGATAAAAGTGCACCTCAGAGTTCTGGTATTTGAGCGGTCCATGCCGTCTGGACGCCTGAAGGATCACGTCCCGGTCTCTAAAGTTGAAGAGCCGGGCAATGATGGGTCTAGGCGCCATACCCGATTTCGGCGGGCCGCCCGGGACCCGATGGGCCCGCTCCACAGAGAAGAAGTTGCTCAGGCCAGAAGGTGCGAGATGCGTCTGCACCAGTTCTTCCACAAAAAGGTCCACTGCCGCCTCCTCCGCTCCCTCCGGAACACCAATAATACGGACATTCTGCCGCCTGGCACGTCCTTCAAAGTACTCCAGCCTTCTAGAAAATTGGTCGTTGGCCAGTCTCAGGGTCCGGACCTCCGTCTGCAGGTCTGAAACGTCGGTGGTTAGGTTGGAGGTCTTGAGATCAAGAGACTTCACTCGGTCGTTAGTCTTTCCCAAGTCAGCCCTGATAAGGTTGAGGTCCACAGCCAGAGTGTCCATCTTGTGAGTCAGGACCTCGTGTTGTTTTTGCATTTCAGACCGAATGCCCGCGATGGCCCCCATAACGTCACTCAGGGTAGGCTCAGAGCCTTCGGGCGAGCTCGCACGATGAAGGTCTTTAGAGGAGGCCACCACCGTGGGTGAGGTCCGTTGCTGAGCATACCGGTCAATTTTGTTCAGCTGCGTTTGAGTCGTCCTACGAACACCTCTGTTCGACGTCTTGTCGGGGTCCCCTCTGCCCGCCATGTTGGGTCCAAGGAGGACAAAGGGCTACACCGCCCGAGCAAAGAAACACACGAACAGAGCAGAGGCAGTGTCAATAATCACACCAGGCTGGTAGTAGGCAACTCCGCAGCTACAAGCACTCCGCCAGCAGGGACCACAAACAACCGCTTTGCATTCCAGTCATGCGGAGCGTCGGTGAAGGCAGCAGCCACCCAAGAGACAATGGCGCATCCCTGGCACGGAGTTTAGCTCGACGTAGCTTCGCCTAGGAACCACCAATTTAGAAGCGGAAAGCTGCTCCCGTGTCTGCGACCATCCACCAAGTAGAATCCACTAATGTGGATCAGGATTTCCAACAGGATATTTGCGGAGGGTCGGAGGGTCCGCGGAGCTCCGAGCTTACGCGGCCATCTTGGTTGCCCGCGAAGCTCCTCCCTGCGGTGGATCTTTATTAAACGCACCAATCTCTCTTCCGTTTCCTACATTAAATTTTGGGCTTGACCTAGAAAAAAAGCACATAAGGTTTTTAGTGAGAATAACAGATCATGTCTACAGGATGTAATAAGACCAGTCATCTTGTTAGTATTATGTGTTTAGTAAGCTCATGTATATATGAATTCTGGCTCTCAAGTACAGTGTTGATAATGTGTTTTATTTCCATTTATTTCTACAGTTCCCCTGAAGGAGGGATCTTCCCGAAATGCATTGGGCTTTTTTTCAAATTATTTATTCTTTGGTTGGGAAAATAACACAATGTATCTATGATTGACTGGTGGCAATGTGCATTTAATTTTTCATTCTGTGTGACAGCAGTATCATTATGATTTAGTTATAATACAAGGAAATGTCTTGTTATCAACAGTTTTATGTATTCACTTAAAATGAAAATGAATATATAAATTGAATTAACATTCACTTCAAAAGTGTAATCTTGACTGATTAATAGTGACTTTAACAAGAGACAGTTTGAAGCACTTATATTGACATACTTTACATTCAGCTGTGCGTTTGGTATACAAGTGGTTTCTCCACCAGAAGTTGTTCTCTTCCTTTAATTCAAGCATCCCATCATTCCCAGATTCCCAACGCGCAAGAACAGAGGACCTCAAAGTACTGCAAGGATTCCTTTCTGTCCAAGGAGTCGAATGCCCACCATGACATTCATACTTAGAAGCATTCACTCATTTACCTTCAGTCGCTCTATATAATGTAGATCCTTGTGTCTGGCCCTCTCTATCCAGCACAGAGAGATTCACGTTTACTCCTCAGAAAGCTGTCACATCTCTCTTGGGTGAGGTAGCTGTCACCAAGTCAAGGGCAGGGTTTTCCACATGCCTCACAAGCATGTGGTGCAAAGGATGAATTGTCTGCTTTTTTAGTTATCTTCATTTTTATATGAATACTCTAGTTTTTAGAAGTGGATAGGACAAGTGCTGTGACCTGTAATCTTTACCCTGTGGGAAAAATCTGAATTTTCAAGGGAAAATAGACTTCTCTTTGTTATGATTATTTTTTTCATAAATTGCGTGTTCATTTGGCATCAAAAAACATGGGGCATATTTATCATTGTGTTGCAAAGCCCATCCGCTGTGCAAGGCATTGCAAGGGCTACATAACAACAAAGGCTGATGTATCAAGCTGCGCACCTCCACTTTGAGTAGCGCTGCGCGGCTTGATGAATCCCGAGTAACACTACGCAGCGCAAATCACTGAGGTGTTTTACGCTGCACCAGGGACGCATGGTTTTAGCATGCGCCCACTCATGGATTTTGGCACATTTCCAGATTCACCATTAGCGGTAGACTTCAAAATGTGTTAAAATGCTACGCCACTCCACGTGAGGCATAACAAGGAGGAATATCTTTATTTCTCCATGTTTTTTCCACTTTTTATGTGCACTGCATTGTGCAGCTCACATAGAAAGAGGAAAATGCCTCAGAGATTGTGTTTGTGCAGGAAGGAACGCCTTCTACGAAAAAAAACAATCCTGCTTACAACGTAGGCACCCTTGCATCATGGTGCAAGGGTGCCCACATTGGTGCAATGCAGCACATTGTGCGCCAGTGCAAAGAAAGGATAGGAATGCATTATAATGTTATATATGGCACATTTCTGCCCTTTCCTTTTCAAGCAGCACAGAAGAGAGGCGTGCTGCCTTTCGTGAACGTTTGATAAATATGCCCCTATGTCCTTTGGCAGCAGGCAGACAGAGGCATAGAGACAGAGGGCCCAATTTAGAGTTTGTCAGACAGCACTGGAGTACCCCTTTCACCAAACCTTCTGTCCATCCGTTTCATTAGCTATTCCATTGCAGTATGCTCCTTTGACTCTGCTGACAAAATAATTCATCCAATAAAGTACAGCCCATTTGAGGAAGGACATTACACTGGCCACCCTTTTAAGGGTGGATGGTGTAATGCTTTTTTGTATTTCTCTCACCACCAAAAAACTCCTGGCAGTGAGGGACAGGCAGAAAACCTATAATGATCCCCACACACTGTAAGAAAATTCCCAGGATATGGGAGTCCTTTAGTCTTTTTATTTTGAGAGTTTTTTTGAAAATCAAAAGAAAATTTGAAAATGTTGGTGTACTTCTATCAAAAGTGACGGCAGATATACACCAAACCTTTTGTACACTGAAATGCACCATGATGACAGAGATTCTTTTTAATTTAGAAAGTTGTCCTCCGGGCCAGCTGGCAATTCTAAATTTGGCAAGAGGAGTACCCTCAGGATGGCGGAGGTAATGTCCTCTGCCATCTTGACACAGACTACTCTGTCAGCAACAGAGTTTGGAGTTTTTGGACCAAGAAATCACATATAATGGGGCACATTTATCAAGACTTCACACTATTGAAAAGCCATGTAAAGTAATGAAATCTTAATAAAGAAATAATTACCCAGTGCAAAAAAACCTTTTGCACCATAAATGTACCCTTAAAGTAGTGCAGCTGTGTTGGAAAAATGGCTCTCTCTGAAGGGTCACCACAAACATGACCACTTCTGTGTTGACTTTAGAACTCAGAGTGCTTTACCACTGCTATCCAGTGGTAAAGGGCATGTGCTCTCTCTTCTAAACATTGGTAACATTGACTCATACCCATTTAGTATATTTAATTTACTTATAGGTTCCTAGTAAAGTGCAATACCTGTGCCCAGGGCTTATAAATCAAGTGCTAACAGTAGACCTGCAACACTGATTGTGCCACCTACTTAAGTAACCTCTTAACCATGTCTCAGGACTGCTACTGCAGAGCCTGTGTGTTCTATTTACTCTGCCATGTCGACTTGGCATTTAAGAAAAGGGTTGTTAGCTGGGCGCACAGCGAAATTAATAAGTTTTACGTAGTTTGTGAGGAACTCCAGAGTATCGCCTTCTGCCTGGAGGCGTGTTGAATATAAGTGGGTAGCACTCTCAACATTGAGAAATGTCCTCCGGGTTCCAAAGCAGTCCTTTCATAAAGGTTTCATAGAAAATTGAAGACTTTAATCAGGAAAATTGTTTGAATGTTTATTCATATATTCATTCCTTGTTGCATTCACAAGTGTATTCCATCATTCACATTTCATTTTTACACTCATATGATCCCAATGCATTTCGGCATTCCAATCATGCCTTCATCTGGGGATATATTCTGTGAACGAAGAAAACGTGTTTGTATTTTACATGGAGTATAGTGTATTCAATGACTCAATAGTGAACTGTGACAGAAAGGGTTTGATTATACCAAAACGTGCTCGAAATCATAATGAAAGGTGACTGTCAGGACAACGGGGAGGTGTGTCTTATAAAGATCGTATAACGATCAGTTCAGGCGTATAACGTGCTTAAGGGTGAACTAGCAAAAAAAGATGTGAAGTGATAAAGTTGCGCGTAGTTTAAAACGCGTGGTGTAAAACGCGTGTGTCGCGCTGGGATTTAGGAAGCTTCGTGCTCTAATTACCAAGCGTGCCTGCATAACATTTCGATTCGTTCTATGAGGAGGGCGCTTACCGTGAGTGTTCGAAGTAGGTTCCTTGACGCCGACAGTCTTAACTGTGACCGGGTTCGAGTGAGGTTGTGACCCGGAAGTAGATATACCCAAAGGGTGACGCGAGAGCGAAGCGTTTTAAAGGGGACGTGTAAAAATCATTATACCGAAAGATAAACAGGGTAGTTGGGAATGAAAATCGGAGCAATCGAAGCAGATGTAAATCAAAGTTAAAAGGGTAACATGCACGAATGGAATGTGCGTGAATATGAAACAGAATGCTTGTGATACTAATACCATTCCAATCTAAAACATGAACAGTAAAATAATGGTATAAGCCTGAGATTATATGTACTAGTCTCAATAAGAAAATAATCAGTGAAAACAGTAAAAATAAGAGAAAACAATAACGCAATACTTTGTAAAAGAGGCAAACATTAAGTGGTATAGCGAGTTAACCACTCTGCGTATGTAAGGAGTCTTAGGCTGAAATTACAGCGCATCAAAGGTAACATAGATATTCCACTCGGTCATTAAGGCCGAGCGGTTTCATGCTGCATAATGTGAAAATCCAGTAGTTTTCTCTTCTCAAGAGTTCAGTGTGATTGTCTTTACCTTCTTATTGTTTAATGGTTTCCAAAGCGCAGTATCGTAATTGGCTGATGCCATAGCCTGCTTCCAAGAAATGCTGTGCTACAGTAGATTTGAGTTGTTTGTTCCTTATATTAGACTTGTGCTCATTGAGTCTTGTTTTTAGTTTCCTTTGGGTTTGTCCAACATAAATTTTGCCGCATGGGCATTTCAGCATGTAGACTGCATTGCTGGTATCGAATGTCGCTGTGGCTCTGACCTTGATTTCGTTGCCCTTCATTGGGTGATTGACAGTATTCCCTTGGATAACACTGTTACAGTGGTTGCAGTTTCTGCATGGGATTGTTCCTTTGTATTCAACGTTGGTTTGATGAGATGTTTTCAATAGTTCTCCTAAGTTTCTTGCTCTAGTGAATGCAAAGGTGGGGGGATTATCGAAAATTTTGTTGAAGTCAGGCTCTATACTTAGAATTTCCCAATGTTTTCTGATGATTTGTTTGAATTTGTTGCTGGATGTTGAATATTTGGAAACTAGAGTGATAGAATCCTTATCAGATGTTGGTGTGTTAGACAATAACTGGCTTCTGGATTTGGTTTTGCATCGTTGTTTGGCCTGGTCGAGGACGTGGTGTGGGTACCCTCGGGATTTGAATCTCTGTAGAGTAGTTTGTACCTCTTTTTGAAATTGATCGCTTTCCGAAGTAATCCTTTTGGCTCTGATGAGTTGGCTGTATGGCAGATGGTCTTTCAATGGGTGTGTGTGAAAGCTGGAACAGTGCAATGTATTGTATCTGTCAGGTTTTTTTCAAAACAAGCTGGTAGTGAATCCAGTGGGAGTATTGGTGACTTTGACATCCAGAAAGGTTATGGATTCAGTGTGGATTTCATGTGTGAATTGGATACGCTGATCTATGGTATTTAATAGTGCCAATTGTTGTTGTAAGATGTTTTTTGGGCCTTGCCATATTAGGAAGATATCGTCTATGAATCTTACAAATATTTTCAGGTGATCAGTCCATTCTGTTTTGTTGAGGATGTGGTCTTCTTCAAATCTGTGCATAAAAATATTTGCATAGGCCGGTGCTGTCGAATTGCCCATAGATGTTCCCGTTAGTTGTTGATACCAATCATCTTTCCATGTGAAGTAGCTAAAGAACAGCGTGAATTGTAAAGGTTCCATTAAAAAAAGTTTTAAATCGTTGTCCAGGTCGGTTCTCAATAAACAGTATTCAATGGCCTCAATCCCCATGGAGTGCGGGATAGATGTGTATAAAGATGATACATCCACTGTGCACAGTAGTGTTTGACTGTGGTCATCTATTTGCACTTGGTTAAGTTTATTGAGAAAATCTGTTGTATCTCGAATGAATGTTGGTAGGGAGATAACAATTGGCTGGAAATACTTGTCTAGAAATTTTCCCACTGGATCGTGGATGCTGCCACATGTGGACACAATAGGCCTGCAGGGAGGCGTTTGTGGATCCTTGTGTATCTTGGGAACCAAGAAAAATTTAGGACTTTTGGGGTATTTGGTGGTGAGGTACTTGATAGTTTTCTCGGAAATTACATCATTTTCAAAGGCTGTGTTCAATATTTTGTCTAGTCTTTCCTTGAATTGAATGGTGGGATTGTTAGGCAATTTCAAGTAGGTGTTGGTATCCGAGAGGTGAACAAATGCTTGTTGGTCGTAATAAGATGTATTGAGAATTACAATGGCACCGCCCTTGTCTGCTTTGACACAGGTGATTTCATTATTGTTAGCAATGGATTTGATGGTATGAATCTCCTTAACGGTGAAGTTTTTGTGTTTGGATTGACGATTGCAGTTAAGTTTAGATAAGTCGTTTCTGACTAGAGTCTCATAAGTATCAAGGGTCTTGTGTGAGACCGGTGCAAGAAAGTTGCTTTTCGGACGTAGGCCCCTAAGTTGGTCTTCCTGGGGATCAGTGGGTGTTTGTACAATATTTTGAAAAAAATGTTTCAAACGGAGTTTCCTCATAAGTTTGTAAAAAGAAATTTCCAGTTCAAGTTTATTGGTTTGAGCAGTTGGTATGAATGAGGTACCTTTTTGTAAAATTTTCATTTGAATTTTACTGAAATGGTAATCCGAAATGTTGATAACTAAATTGTCAGTTACTTCACTTTGGGTTTGTCCTTCTTGCTGGTTACTGTTCTCGT
The DNA here is from genome assembly GCF_964263255.1 of Lissotriton vulgaris. NCBI lineage: Eukaryota > Metazoa > Chordata > Amphibia > Caudata > Salamandridae > Lissotriton > Lissotriton vulgaris. Next base: position 21,720,864 of record NC_141699.1, read on the forward strand.
TTGTGGAGGTTCTTTTGTTTTTTCTTTTTGACCTCCTGGGTCTTCGCGTTGATCCTGGCATTTAAAACACCTTGTCAAGTCTTAAACTCCACTCCACGTTTATTATATATGTCACCCCTACGTTAGGGCCTAGGTAGCCCCTAGGGCAGAGTGCTGTATAATCAAAAGGTAGGACATGTACTCTTAAGTGTTGCATGTCCTGGTAGTGAAAAACACCCAAATACATTTTTCACTACTGTGAGGCCTACTGATTTCATAGGTTAAACATTGAGAATTCCTTATTACACCGATAAGCTGTAATTGCCTATTGAGAAGGAGTAGATCCATCATGTTTCATATCACTAGAATGGTAATGATACATTCTCTTTACTGGTAAATATGAATGAATCACTACCCTTTCAAAAAGGCCACTCTTAGAAATATGGCATTTCTCTGCTCTTAGTTCTGTGTGCCTGTATGCTGTCTCCAATACACATTTGGGGTCGGTGACAGCTGGACTTTGTGCATTACTTCTAAACAGCCCCGCACAAAGAAAGGTTAGCTGTGACTTAGTGGCCATACACATCCTAATGGGTTATCCTGGGCAAGATGAGAGGGAAGTGCTGGCACTTACACCTGAGCAGGCAGTAGCTGTTCCCAGACAAGGGTAGCATACCCCCCTGTATTGAGTCTGGTGCCAGAGCTGAGAGTGAGGACCTCTGTGCAATTCAAAGCCTCTCTTTAAAGTCACCTCCACTTCAAAAGCACAACTGAGTATACGTACTGGACCAGTGACCCCACCAAATCAGACACTACTAGGCCTGTGAAGAAACTCTGTCTGCAGGTAGGACTGCTGTGCTGCTACAAGGACTGCCACTCTGCTGAACTGATGCTCTGGAAGAACTGCTTTTCTGTTGTGCTGCCCTGCCACCTGCTACCCCCTGCCCTGCTGAGGGAGAGCTAGACTCGTGCTTGAACCCAGAGTGATCCCTAAGGCAGGCTGGGTTGCCTCCTGTTTTAAGACTCCGGGATATCAAAGCCTTACCTCATGGAAATAGATCAAGATGCTTGCTCCAGTGCACACAAATTGCTGCCTAGTGCCAATGCAAGCACCCTTGCACCATGGTGTAAGGGTGTCGCATTGAAATCCTGTTGTTTTTGTGGAGTAAAAGACACTTTGCTAAATTGTGGAATTCCTTGCCATTACACCTCCGGGTCATGGATGACCTGCTGGCCTTTCGAAAGGCTATTAAAACTTTTCTGTTCTCATCTGTATAGGACTTGACTGTCACACCCGTGCAGCTCTCTCTGGAAAATGTTTGAGATTTAGGTCTGACAGCGCCGGGACGCCCCTTTGCTGGGGCAGCTGTGCGCTCTAGAAATCATTTAACATAACATAACATAACTTTCCATCACAAAAACAACACTTATGCCAACCATGGGCAGGTGCAGGGTTTTGATGCATTCCCGGTTTGCACTATGTTGTAAACCTCAGAATGTGTCAAAAACAATGGGCGTTGAGAGGGAACACCCACCGGAATGCCTACGGCACGCCACCCCAGGGTAGTGTGAGGAAACGCAGCAACTTATATGGTGTTACGTTACACCATACTTGCGTGGCCATGAAAAGCCACACAGGGTGGCTTTCCATGGCCTTGTAGATATCGGTATGCATTGTGCACCAACGGAATTTATCAAAAAGTGACATTCGGGTGATGCACTGGGCTTGTAAACAAACTCCTACATTTCTACCATATGGTGGAGAGGTGTGCAATCATCTTTGATTCTCAGGCAAGTTTCCAAATTGACCTAAGGCATCATAGCAGTGATGCCTCGTCTCACACTGGGTCCGCCGCATCAAAGTTTTGCAATTATAATTATCTGTTGTAGAACTCTAATTTTGTTTGTCCATTTTACACAACATTATACTTAGAAATTATTTATCATACAAATTATTTCTTATTAAACTGTAACATGCGGGGATAGGAAAGGGCAGGAGACGTGTCTTAGTTTTAGCAGGATTTATTTGTTGGAACAACAGATCAGTACATGTCTTGCGAGGGACACCTCGTCTTGGTGATCGGCTTCTCTCTTGACGGGTCTTTCGGAGTAGTCCCTCCTTCCTTCGTCAGATCGGGCTCCTCCTTCGGGTCGGCTCCTTCGGCTCCGTTCTGGCCCAAGTTCCACCGGTGAAAGGGGAAACACAAAGAGGCAAGTATCAGTACGTCCAACATGAATCAATATCAAGGGGGGGCGGGGTGTGAGGGAAACCGTAAGTGCTAACAACCGTACTCTAGACGTGCAAGTGGTGAAGGGGCGGGTTCCCGGGAAACAGGTTTGGTCTATGTAAGGCTTTTGCCTTTCTTTCTCACCCAGCCCACGATACGGGTACGCACCTCTGATAGCCACACCCCTCCTGGTGTGCGGCTGGGCGACGCGTAGTGTTGGCCTCCTGGCTTTCTCCTTGGCTCGTCCTTCCTCCCGTCCTGTTCTTCACCTCGTCCTGGCGGCTCCTCCGTCTCTGATGTTACTCGGGGTGCGCACGCCTCGGTCTCCTCCTCCGCCTCCTGCTTCTCCTTTTCGTCCTCCGCTCCGATCTCTACTCTGCTCCACGCCTCTCCACTCTGCCACTCACTGTCCGCTCCTCCGGTGTAGTAACACACCTGTGGATTATCACCGCTGACGTTTATCGGGACTCGTGACTCCTCCTCCTCCATATGACCGCCCATCCAGTTAAAGGGCCCGATCCCGTCCTCCTCATCGCAGCTGTATTTCTCTTCATGGGTCCATTCCGGGAGACTCTGAGGGTGAGGAGATAAGAGGGTGGGGTCACAAGTTATAGGGTCGCGCCGGGTACCAGGGGGGCGTGGCTCGTGTCGGTCCTCCATGTTACATAAACATTATCATGTTATTTGTACAATTTGTACAAAACTAGGAACCTAAAATGTCATGCCCTTGCATTTACGCAGTCTGTTTGGAGACAGCTCTAAGACTCTAGATACACTATTGCATCAGCCCTTTCCTTTAACACAGCACGATTGGAACAGTGCATTTATTATATAAATGGCCTTTGTGTTACATTTGGCAGAGGAGGACTTCTGCTGGGATTGTCCTGGAGCACGAAACACGGTGGCTGAGATTGAAGCCTGCTGACTCTAACCTCTATCCTGCAAAGAACGATAGCCTGTTCTACACAGGCTGGCTTCCATGATACATCACACTGAGGTATTGGGGGATAGCCTATGCAAATGGATCTGGCCATGGGTACTCCGACTATGCTCTCTATAGTATAGGTAGTGTTAGAGAAGAGTATAATCATATAATCACACAATCACATAGTAATGTTATCATGGTTGAACTGTTTATATTTTTGAAATGTTGGTTACAATACTTTGTTTCTTCAGACTAATCATTGCAGCACATTCTTTCTATACAAGTATACTATTGTCTCAAGAAATGTATATGAATAAGCCAATTTTTATATGTGTTTTCTTTCCATTGGGCATGCAAAGGTAAAACAACAAAAGACTAAGATCTGTTTCCATGATTTCTTTGGGGGAATAAAGAGTGGTCATGCTCGAGGTTGCTGATACCATCTGATACCATGGGAAGGCTAAGTGTTCAGAAATGCACTCTGAGCTAGCTAGACACCGGGTCAACATTGACTTATGATATGCGTGAACCAAGTTCCCATATTCTAATGTTTATGCTGTCCAGATACACACTCCTACTAAACATGATGGAGCTGTATACCAAATGAAGAGCATGAACCCGAGGCATGCTGGGTGGTCTCTCTTCTTTCCCTGATTTAACTATGAGACCACCAACAGGCTAAGTAACTGGCATGGAGAAGTAGATGTTTTGTCAAGGCAAGGAGAAGAGAAAAGACCAATCATAAATTCTACATTAATTTTGGCCATAGCAAGAAGAAATAGTGCAGATGCTGTAAATCTGTTTTAATCCTTAAAAGGAATATATCACATCCTCAAGGCAGCATAGTGATTTGCATAAAGTCCACTACACCAAAGGATACAGAAAGAGCTTCAGTGGCAAAAATGAAAGATTTTATCCCAGTTACCACACTGCAAGAATTAATCATAAGATGGGGAGATAGACCTCCTCTAGTAGGGCACCCAAGAATTAATAAAAGAAAACAGATGTTGATAACCCATCCCATTTGTTGGCCTAAAATGAGGGGAACATTTTGAGCAGTTTGTAAACATGCGTCCTCTGTGCCTGAGTCCAGATCTGCTGAAGAACAAATACAGGATTACTGCAAATACCTCACAGCTGCTTAACAGCCAGGGTCACAAAACTCACTGGATTTGATCAGATTTACCATATGTAAATTGATACTTGTATAGTGCACTACTCATCCGCAAGTGTCTCAAGGCGCTTGTACGAATACCGCTGTGGAACCCATCCTGGCTTTCCCTGTGAGGCGTCCACTCCTGGGCACCCCCAGGGTGAAGGCCAGGCATCCTTAGCGTTGTGGGGGCCGTTGTGGAGATTAAGCAAGCTATTGCCCAGAGTTGCAGAGTGGGACTCCATGATTGGAATAGGCACCGAGGCGAGAATTATCAGGTCCGTGGAATTTTGAGCTCAACACCCACCAAGGGTTCAATTCCCAAGGCAGGGAATTGAACCCTGGTCCCGGGTTAGACTTCTGCATCAGGGTCTGCCGCCCTAACTAAGCATGGGCGGAAAATCCGTTCCGCTCGTGGATTTTGCGGATTTTCGGTAAATTCGCAATCCGCGAACGCTCGTGAATTTACCGAAAATCCGCAAATTCGCACACAGCGGATTTTTTTTTCTTGGTGATACAATTTTGCGGCGTGCGGTGTAAGTTCGCAATTGCGAACATGTAGGTGCGGCGGGCAGCAACAATCTTGCACTCGTGAAATTACAAAATTTGCAATTCTGCACAAGAAATCCACTAGCAAGCAGCATAGACCTTCTGAAATTGATGATTTTTATCAGAATAACTCCTCAGGTTGACATTTGCCTTCCCTTTTTTGGATTTGAGGCCTTTTGACTTTCTTTGGATCACTTTTGGATTAGAAATAAACTTTCACAAGTAAGTTTGCTTGGGGAATTACATTTGCTGTTCTGCAGAAAAAGAGTTTTGCTAAACTGAAAGCACTCAGCAGCAGGTGCAAAAGTTCAAATTCATCATTAGTAACCATTCCCTGTAGTGTTTCCTGACTGGGGCCCCTCCAGAGTTCAGTTGCTAGTTGCAACAATTGTATGACCCTGCTATGACCCTCACAGCCGATCATAGAATAGCTACAAGTAGGCCACAAAGGTCCTGGAAAAAAAAATTGCACTGCAACAGAAAGCAAATTACAGATAAGGAAGCCGGTGCCAGACTGGAATTTTAAAACAGTGACACATTAACAAATCAACCCCAAATTAATTCATGTTAGTTGAAGCAGGCAGGTGTGCTAGCTTTTCCCCCCCATAATCTACAGTGATGATGAACCAGAGGGTGGCATTGATGCACCAGAGGATTGCATGGGTGAAACAGAGGGTGGCAGGGGTGAAACAGAGGGTTCTGGAAACCTGTGATGATGAACCAGACGTAGAAACAACATAATCGTGACCGTTGCGAGCCGACATGTAAGTTCGCAATTAGGAACTGGTACAAAACTCTCGCGAACTGGCAGAAATCCTTGCGAACTGGCAGAAATCCTTCTGAAGAATTCGTGGATTTTGCGGATTGTGAGTTCGCAAATTCGCAAAATTCCCGAACGCCAGATTCGCAAAATTCGCCCATGCTTAGCTGCCACACATTCTTGGGCCACACTGTCTCCTGTCTCTTTATCCACCTCTATTTCTGACTCCAAAAGATGGCAAGTTCTTCCTCCAAGGTGGCCGCACTTTAGAACGATGTTGTTTGGGTTGCACATTAGAGGATGCTGCCATGATTCCTGTTATTCGTATACCCCACTATATCACAAGCATTATATCACATGCGAATAATATGTATCCACTACTCTAAAATATCCTCCAAATTGCAAGATAAGCCTAAGTAAGGATTAAGAATTGTGGACTTCCCTTGATGCTGTACCGGTAGACATTGCAGTCGTAGATTGACATTATCAACCTTGATAGAGTATTACACCACATGAAATATATCAACAGATTCCGTCTGGTGGGACGTGCAGTCTTCATTGCAAGAGCTTCCTGTTCACGGTTACAGAAGTCATGAAGCTGGGATGCATTTATGTATGTGGAAGGAGCATCTTCCCAGAATCAGTATTTTTTATGGGGTGAGAAGAATTGGGCTGGTTTATTTTCCAAGCCTCCAAGATCTTGCCATGCCTCTTAAGAAAGAAATTGGAAAGGAGAAATAATGAGGCAGAACATTCGTAGCATATGGTGGGCCAACATAGACACATACGCTTTGTTAAATGGTCGATAGGAATGGGTTTTATGCCTTACATTTTGAGTTGTGAACTAAAACAATTTGCTTTGCCACTGCTTGTTCTGAAAAACCATTGCCTTTTCTATTTCCATTATGTATGAGGCCCATTGAGCTACAGCTGCAAGAGTGCCCACCTGAACATTATTGAACTACCTCATCTTCTTTATTGTATAACAAGCAGTGGCTTTGCCCATGCAAGATCTATTGACTCTGTCAATGCTTTTTAGAGGTTGCACAGCAGCACAACCTGCTCTGCAACCTGGCTTAAAGTTTTAAAAAATGCACTAGGACACGGCAAGCATTGGCTGCACCATAACACGTTTTTTCCTTCAGGACATGTCACACAGCAGCCCACACTGTTCTACAATATTTATGAAAACAGTGCAGAGGGTTGGAGAGGCGCAATACGAGGGAGGAGGGTGGTTTGGTGGGTTACAAACAACAGACAGTGGGAGGAGGGTGGCATTGATGCACCAGAGGATTGCATGGGTGAAACAGAGGGTGGCAGTGATGAAACAGAGGGTGCTGTGAACCTGTGATGATGAACCAGACGTAGAAACAACATAGTCGCAACCGTTGCGTGCCGACAAGTAAGTTCGCAATCGCGAACTGGTGCAAAATCCTCGCGAACTGGCAGAAACCCTTGTGAACACAAAAACAAAAAAGAAACTGCAAATTCGTGAGAATTCGCAGATTTTGCGGATTGCGAGTTCGCAAGTTCGCAAAATTTGCGAACGCCAGATTCGCAAAATTCGCCCATGCTTAGCCCTAACCATTGAGCCACACTTCTCCATATCAAGAAGTAAAGACTGTGTTGATAGTAGTAGTTGATATCTTATTCTAGTAGAAGTACATTTTCCCGCTGCTCCCAACCTTTTTTCAATTTTCCTCAAAGAAATGGTCAGACTACATGGATTTCCCTGTATCATCATTACAAACAGAAAGAGTCAATTCATAGCTGAGCCTGGGCAACATTTTTAATTATGCCCACATAATTTGTATAATTTCAGAAATTCCACAATATCATTATGCCTGTTATATGAAATTGCTGAAAATAAGCCACAATGCCACCATGTAAAATGATGTGGTGTTTGTGGTAAAAATTGACATAGAATGCAGACGAACAGCCGATCACGAGTGGCCAGTAGCGGCTGCTACCAACCATGATTGGTAGGGCAGAGGGGGAGCTTGGGAACAATAAAAAAATAGCACTTACCTCTTTATCGCAGACTGCCGGCCGCCATCTTTTCTTTCTTCTTCCTCCTCTCAAGAGGAAGCATGCAACCTCACAGAATCCTCTGACCAATCACAACTCTGTCTTAGCAGCATTGTGATTAGTCTGAGCGTCGTTGCTCGGTGCTCAGACAGGGGCTGGCAGGCTGTGCATGTTCTCTACCCAGACTGTTACAGTGTTAGAGCCTGGGTGAAGAGCATGCACAGTGGGCATGGCATTTGGCTGGCCCGAGATGGCCGGCCAAAGTGTCATGTGCACTTTAGGTGCTGCCACCACTCCTCCCGCTGTGATGTGGGGAGCCCAGCCCTGCACTCTTGGCTTCAGCTACAACCTGAATTCAAGAAACAAAATGATAAATACGAACGTTATTATCATTTTATTTGTTGTATTTAGCTTACAGCTGAAGCAGTAGGGCGACGCTCCTCCACCTAAGTGGAGGGGCCGCCACTGCGAGTCTCAGTTGTTCACGTTCCTCTTGTTTAAATGCATCCTTGCCACAAAAATTGACGTGAGGATGTGTTTTGTGATAAACTAAAGCTTAAAATGCTAGATATGTATTTTGCATAATTGTTAGTAATTTTGACGTCATTTCGTTTAATTACTTGAAAGCAAATTATGCGAATTTCGCACGTAGCTAGATTTTCGAGAACACTGCTGTAACAACTAGGAGTACTACATTCTATGTGTACCAGTTACCATCCCCAGACAGACCAATAGGCAGAAAGACAGAATCAAGGCCCTGAAAAATATTTAAGATGTTTTTTGGTGAGTGATTCAGAACGACAAGTGCAATGGGTTCCAATTGTGAAATTACTCAATGCATGACCTCATCGAGGGCAGCTACAGTATCTGGTAGCATGGAGGGGATAGGATGTCTCTGATAACACCTGGGAACCAGAAGCTTTTGTCCATGACCTAAGATTGTGTAGAAAGCGAGTTTACATTTTCAGGTAATATAGTAGCTGAGGTAGATGTAGCTGAGTTAAGTAGGAGTTTATTAAGTCCATGAGTAAGATAACAAGAGGCAGAAGTCATGAACAAGCAGCCCCACCAGGAGCAGCCTACTAGCTGCTCAGCCCATCTCTCAACTGACAAGCAACACTCACATCAGCATTCCATCCATGTCAATCACACTAACATTCCACCCAGAACACTCACACTGGCTGAGCAGCAAGTTGCAGGGGTGTAAAGAAACATATGTACAAACATGAGGATATTACAGATTGCTGAAATTATTTCATGGAATGCTTCCTCACAAGTTCAGGCCTAAGAGGAGGGGGCCTTTAGAGATGGGTACAATCCATTTTCTAACTGAGCCACCACATAACATAGTAAAAAAACATATCACATGTAGGTGATAGAAAACGGAGTAGTGGCGACCACTTGCATGAAGAAAAATGGCTTCTATGGTCGGGGTTGAAATACTTTGCCCCAGTCACCAGAGAACCAGTAGAAAACTTCGAAGTCAGAGAGCCCTTGACCTGTCTTTTGTTGTCCACTCAGATATAGTTCTGACCCTGCTCCAGTTATCCCCTCTGATTGGGCTTTGGTGACTAAGAAGCTGCTTTTTGAACGTGGCTTAGGGTTCCCTTTTCAGGTTTGGTGACTGCAACTCTAGCTTACAGTTGGGGAGTAGTGTCAAGACATCTACAGTGTTTGGGTATGTTTCCAGGGTTGCCTTGTGGTTTGTTACAGTGATGGCTTCTCTCACACCAGGTAACGTTCATTACACTGTTTGCATTTATAATCTCCTGGCTTAGAACTCTACTTCTAGTGATCCGTTACTCACTGCCTCCTGTTTCTTCTGCTGACCGCGAGCTGCAGTGTGCCTCTGCAGTGCTGTGCCGTCCTGTACCTCAGAGAGTTCATGCAGCTCTTCTAGCAACCTCCTGCAGGAAACAAGTGTCTCCCTCTCTCTTAACCCATCATCCACTCCTGTCTCTCTGTAGGAGGTGCTGGCAGGTCTGGTGGCTAGGTGGACTAATGCATCCCCTGCAGGGGGCTGTGTTTGACCTCATGGTCACAGGTTCAAATCCCTGCTGGTCGCCCTCAGCCTTTCATCCTTCTGAGGTTAATAAAATGAGTACCATTGAGTTGGGTAGCAATAAACACCTGTTAAGCAGCACCAATGTACCCCTTTGGGAGTGAACGTGGGCTTTACAAATACACACGTTATTGTATCCTACTCCTCTGGGGTGTGTCACAGGGAGTAGGGCTGCCTACAAGGGAAGCGGGTGGGATTAACCATTCTATCCTTCGATCGGTGTTCGGAAGGTCGTGCACAGCTCTGACAGGTGTTTGCCTGACACATCTGTGGCAAGGAAGAAATTCAGGGAGACAGGGAGTTTGTTATCAGCCCTACGCCCCCACATTCTGGGAAGCAGCCGCCTTTTTTATAAGGGGTACTTTTACACTTTATGGAAGGGAGCGTACTACACTGAAAAGTGGAAGGGAATGGAAAGAGAGCGTGCGATGTAATCAAATAAGAAATGGCAGTTGAATCCCACACTGCACTGGGCTTTGTTCGTGCTGTGTGCAGCTGGAATGCACGCACGTTAACTCACTCACTCAGCAGAACGTCCACATCCTGAGTCGACATGGATCCGCGAGGCTGCACCTGCACGCGCCAGGCGCCAACACGTCATCTCTCACATCATGATTTACTCAAGAGAATTGAGCCAACAATCACTGCCTTTCATGCACAGAGGCCTCAAGAGAGAGGATTAACGGTGAAAAGAAGGGGGAGTGAAGTGCCTGCAACCAGCGCCCCTAAGGATGAACTGCGCGCTCGTCCCCTTTGGATCAGAACTGGATTTTTTTACACATTTCCATCTGCAAATAGCAACTGAACTTTCAAACACGTGTCATAAGTGCATTGCAATGAATGGCTGGCAGTCCGCGTTTGTATTCCGACATGTTCCTGTTCTCGGATTTGAAGATCTGGAAGAAAGCAGCAGGGTGGAGACCCTGAGAAGGGGAGGATGGAGCCTGCACTCTGGACACATTGGGCCCGATTCACAGAACTAATTTAAGACTAAATCCTTAACTTACTACTTTTGGTATTCACAGAAGTTAGGATTTTGTCTTAAGACAGACTTAAGACAGATTTAAGACAGATTTAAGTTAGGATTCTGTCTTAAGTCTGTCTTAAGTTTGTCTTAAGACAAATTTAAGACAAAATCCAAACTTCTGTGAATACCAAAAGTAGTAAGTTTAGGATATTTTCTTAATTTAGTTCTGTGAATCGGGCCCACATGGAATACAAACTGTTGTACACTTCGGCGGGTGCTTGGGCGAGGAGTGTTCTTCTCTGTGACATAAAGCTCTGTTCAGGACTTTGTCAAACACTAGATTAAAGAACGCTTCTAGACCTCGAACTGGATCTATGGATTCCGCGTCTAAGATGATTCCTTAGGTGGGTTTCTGGGTCGTCCCACCTTTAGTGAGAGTCCACCCTGATCTTTTCACCGGAAGCCCTGCACGTAACTCACTCTGGCTCAGCACCGTTCAGGGGCAGCCTCCTTGCACCAGTCCCACCACACTTTGGGAGGACCCCCTGGCTTGTGACACACTCTGGCCCAGCTTCTCAGAGGAGAGCCTGACATGTGACTCACTGCTGCTACCCTAGAAATAGTTCAGAGGGTCGTTGGGCTTACGACAGACTCTGACCCAGCCCTTCCAGCTTCTCAGAGTAGAGTCTGATATGTGACTGACTCTAGCCCAGCCTTCTTAGCTTTTCAGATGAGAGCCTGGGATTTGACTGACTGTCGCAGCTCTAGCAGCGTTTCAGAGCACAGCCTGGCATGTGACCGACTCTGACTCAGCCCGACCAGCTTCTCAGAGGAGAGCCTTGCATAAGAATGACTGCCCCAGCCCAAGCGGCGTTTCAGCGGACCACCTTTCCAGCTTTCCATAGGGGAGTCTGACATGTGACTGACTCTGTCCCAGCCCTAGCAGCGTTTCAGCGGACCACCTTTCCAGCTTTCCATAGGGGAGTCTGACATGTGACTGACTCTGTCCCAGCCCTAGCAGCGTTTCAGCGGACCACCTTTCCAGCTTTCCATAGGGGAGTCTGACATGTGACTGACTCTGTCCCAGCCCTAGCAGCGTTTCAGAGAACAGTCTAGCTTGGACTCTGGTCGAGCCCTTACAGCTTCTCAGAGAAGCACCTGAGATGTGACTGACTCTGTCCCAGTCGTTCCCATTTTTCAGGGCAGACCTTGTCTTGTGGCAGACTCCGACCCATGACACGTGACTGACTGTCCCAGTCCTAGAAGCGTTTCGGAGGATCGCCTGGCTTGTGACAGACTCTGACCCAGACCTTCCAGCTTCTCAGTGGATGAGCTGACATGTGTCTGACTCTCGGCCTGACCTTCCAGCTTCTCAGAGGAGACCCCGTCTTTTGATAGACTTTGACCAAGGCCTATTTGCTTAACAGAAGAAACCCTGCCATGTGACTGACTCTGACCCCAACCTAGTAGCTTTTCAGAAGAGAGCCTCGCGTGACTGACTCTGACCCATGACGTGTTCCTTTATTTGATGTAGGCGCCTTGACGCCCATTGGGCTAAGTTAGCGCGGTATAAGACACAATTCATTCATTCATTCAACTTTTCAGAAGAGAGATTGGCATGCGACTGGCTCTGAACCAGGCTTTGCAGCTTTTCAGAAGAGAGCCTTACTTCTGCTAGACTCTGCCTCAGCCCTTCCATCCTACAAGATGCTCTGCCCGAGTTGAAATCTCCAATTTCCCCCCCCCCCCCCCTTCCCAGGCTTGACTCCTGCAGGTCTATTCCACCAGGCCAGAAGCCGGGAATGAGCACCACCGGTATCCACCGAAAGAAACCTAAGCAGCAACAAGTGCATCTCTGCCGGGGCCTTATCATATCCGAGGTGGACTCACGTGGAGAGAGATACAGATATAATAACATGTGCATGTGCACAGAGCTGCAAGCATCACCGCATCTGGTTCATTAAATTCGCCCGTCATCGGCGACATGCACCTGTGGACAGTGATGCATGCCTTCGGCATCTGCTGCATTAGGTGCATCGTCAACAAAGATGGCTCCAGCTCAGCACAGCTCCCTGCAGGGGTGCACGGACACCGGAGACGGTTCAGCACTGGACGGCACACCACAGGACGTACTAATCCCACCCACTAGTGAAGAGGGTGCAGAGGGATACATCCAGCATGTGATTCAACACTGTACACCACCCTACAGGATGGACTAAACCCCCCAGTGAAGATAGTGCAGGATTGATACACCCAGTATGCGATTCAGCACTGGACAGCACGCCACAGAATGTATTACCCCCCACCCCCCTCCCCACCACCAGGCCCCCCATCCAGTGAAAAGGGTGCAGGGGGATGCACCCCGTATGTGATACAGCACTGGATAGCATGCTACATGATGGACTAAACCCCCAGTGACGCTAGAGCAGGGTGAATACGCCCACTATGTGATTCAGCACTGGACAGCACACTACAGGATGAATTACCCCTCCCCCGAGCCAATGAAAAGGGTGCAGGGGGACAGGGTGATACACTCTGTATGTGATTCACCACTGGATAGCATGTTACAAGATGGATTAAACCCCCAAAGAAGATGGTGCAGGTTGGGTGCACCAACTATGTGATTCAGCACTGTACAGCACGCTACAGGAGGGCTTAAACACCCAGTGTAATGGTGCGGGGCGGATATACCCAGCATGTGAACCAGCAGTGGAGAGCACAATACAGGATGGATTAACCCCCCGCCCCCCAGATGGGGCAGGGTGCATACAGCTAGTATGTAAATCAGCACTGGGCATCTTACTACAGGATGAATTAACCCCCTAGGGAATATGGTGCAAGTTGGATACACCTAGTAAGTGGTTCGGCACTGGACAGCTCACTACAGGATGGATTCACCTCCCAGTGAAGAAGGTGATCAGTGGATGCACCCAGTATGTGGTTCAGCACCGGACAGCACACTACAGGATGGATTAAATCACCAATGAAGAAGATGTACGGCGGCTAAAACCAGTATGTGATTCAGCAATGGATAGCACACCAGTATGGATTAAACCCCCAGTGAGGATGGTGCAGTGAAAAGGAAAGATTAAGCACCCAGTGACGAGGGTACAGTTTGAATACACCCAGTATGTGATTCAGCACTGGAGAGCACACTGCATGATGGATTAAACCCCAATGAAGATGGTTCAGTTGAGAGGATGAATTAAACACCAAGGGGCCCATTAGAATGACGGGCGGACATCGTAGAAAGGGACCGCCCGCCATAAGGGCGGAGGTCCCGTGGGGGAAATTAGGATGCGCCCGCCACAGTGCCCGGTGCATCCTGTATTGTTAACATTGCAGCAGGCGGTGCTGAAAGCACCACCCGCAGCAATGCTAAAAATACATGTGCATGCCACGTTGACTGCCACGTTAGTCTCTGAAATGCAGGGGGGTACCCCCCATGTGCAACCCCCCCCCCCCAGGAATCCCACAACGGGCCCTCGCAGGTAGACTCTGCATGCCTTTCCGTGGCGGCAATGCAGCCACGGAAAGGCATTTCCCAGCACACATTGTAATATGGCTGGCGGTGTCAAAAAGACACCGTCATCATATTGCAGCCTTTTCCGCCGGTCTGTCCGTTCCCCGCAGATCCCCCAGCCATAATAATATGGCGGGGGTCATTCCACAAGGATGGCGGGCGGATCACCCCCGCCAGGCCGGCGGTGGCTACCACCGGCCTGGCGGGGGCGATCCGCCCGCCATCCTAATGAACCCCCAAGTAATGATGGTGGAGAGTGGATACACCCAGTAGATGATTCAGTACTGGACAGGTCACTGCATGATGGACTAAACCCCAAGTGAAGATCGTGTACGGCGGATTCATCCAGTATGTGTTTCAGAACTGATCAGCACACTAAAGGATGGATTAAACCCCCAGTGAGGATGGTGCAGTGGAGAGGATGGATTAAATCCCCAATGACGATGGAGCAGGGTGGATACACTCACTATGCGATTCAGCACTGGACAGCACACTACAGGATGGATTCAAATTAAAGCCCCAGTGAAGATGGTGGAGGGTGGACACACTCCTTATGATATTCAGCACTGGACAGCACACTGATCATCGCACTGTAGTGTAGTGGTAGATGCACCAAGAGAACTGGACGACATAAAGCAGGGTGGATTAAAGCACCAGTAAAGATAGTTGGGTGGTGGACACACCCAGTCCGAGATTCAGCACTGGACAGCTCTCAGTAGAAGTGGTCTCACAAAGAGAAACACTCAAGCACCGGACAGCTGCTTCCATGGTGGTTACACGTATTAGATGGTTCCACCCTGGCCAGCACTCTATAGAAGTGATGCACACACTGGGAGGTGATTTTACACTGAACATCACGCTGTAGAGGTAGATGCACCAAGAGAACTGGACGGCATAAAGCAGGGTGGATTAAACCAAGTGGGGATGATGTATTACTCTACAGCTGCTTAGACGGTTGGACAAACCCAAGAGATGTTAAATACAGGCCAGCCGTCAGCAAAGCAGGGCACTCCCAGTAGATGGTCACTTCTGCACAGATTATGGCAGCAGATAGCCAATACTGGACATCTTCCTGCAGGCATAGACACCCCATAGAGATGCATGACGCCCGTCAGAGCCCTGCACTTCACAGATGGGCAACTATGGACAGCTCCCGGCTGGGCACAAGAATTCCTCCTCCCTCGACGGCCGGACACACGCAGTAGATGGTGTGTGCTGACCAGGGCCCTGCAGGGGTGAACACAGCCATCGGATGGCCGATGCTTTAATTACCTGCACTGGGTAGATGGTCAATGCTGGACAGCTTCCAGCTGGTCAGGATCCACAACTCTAAAGTGCAATGTTGGACATCTTCCTGCAAGGCTGGACACATACAGCAGATGATAAGTGCTGGACAGCTCACAGCAGGAAGGGCCACTCCCAGTAGATTGTAAATGCTGGGCAGGTACCTGCCGAGGTGGACACAGCTCGTAAATTGACGATACTGGACAGCGTCCAGCTGGACAGGACAAAACCGGTAGATGGCCAGTCATGGGCAGCTCTAAAGGGGGTCACACAGCAGTTACATGGATCCTTCTGAATAGCTTCCTTCAGGGCAGGACGCAACTAGACGATGATCAATGATAGACAGATACTCACAGGGGTGGGACCACCTAGAAGAGGGTCCATTACAGCTTCCTGCAGGGAAGGACACACCCAGTATATGGCCAATGCTGGACCACTCCTGTCCTGGCAGGACAAACCCTGATGTAGTTCATGCTGGACAGCTCCTCACAGAGGTGCAACCACCCTGTGGAGGATCAATGCTACAAGCTCTCTTAAGGTGGTGGACACATCAGGTAAATTGCTAGCACTGGACAGCTCTCAGTGCAGGACACAGCCTGTAGGTGGTCAGTGCTGACCAGCTCTCTGTAGGGGTGGACACACCTAGTAACTGTTCAAAACTGGACAGTTCCCCGCAGGACAGGACCAAAGGCTGATAATCCATAAAAGACTGATCCATGGAGGGAGGACACCCAGAGTAGATGATCAATGCTAAATAGCTCACTGCAAAGAAGTGCACACCTGATAGAGGTTCTCTACTGGACAGCTACATGAAAGAGTAGACACACCACATCGGTGGTCAATGCTGGACTGAGAGACCCTTCGTAACGGGAGGTTGAGCGCGCGGTTACGATGCCACAATATACAACATAATTACTTTATGGAGTCACAATAGAAGGCTGATTCACTCGTGAGGATCATAACATTTAGTCTGACCAGAGGTTCACCAGATCTCTCAGAGGAGAAACGATATTGAAGTATTCCTTTTCTTGCAAAATTACTGAGAGGATTATACATTTAACTATAAGCCCTGAAGAAGTCTCTAGAAAAAGAGACGAAGCACGTTGGCTATATGTTGGATGATTTTATCAAAAGGAAGAATACCTTAATCTGAATAATAAAGGAAGAAAAAGATTTCAAAAAAAGAGCATCGACTGCATTTTGATCATTTCTTATGTGCTCATTTGTAATACATGTTGAAAAATAATTGTGTATAAGAACTTGTATTCAATAGTACTGATCAGTTGTCAGTGTGCTGAAACCATTCTTTGTTGTGCCAATGCTGGACAGCTACCTGGAAGTGTGTAAACACCCCATGGATTGCCAATGATGTTGAGGTCTCTGCAGGAGTAGATGGCCAATGATGAACAGCTCTCCTCAAGGCAGTATTCAAGCCGCTGATGGTCAATGCTGGAGATCTACCTGTGGGTGTGGAAACAGCCCACAGATGGTCAATGCTGTGGAGCTCTCAACAGCTGTTGTCATTGCCAAAAGACGGCCAATAAAGAATGGTGCTCCACTGCCCATAGGCCAGATTCATGATATACAAATACCACATGCACACATTTATACAGACATCTCCATGATGGGGTGAACACATGGAGTAGTAGGTCAGTGCTGGGTAGCTTTCTGTAGAGCAAGACACCACCAGTATATGGTCAATGCTGGGCATCTCCCTAGAGCGGTGGACAAACCTGGCAGATGGCCAATGCTGGACATCTCCCTTGAGGGGTGGTTACACCTGGTAGATGGCCAATGCTGGACATCTCCCTTGAGGGGTGGACACACCTGGTAGATGGCCAATGCTGGACATCTCCCTTGAGGGGTGGACACACCTGGTAGATGGCCAATGCTGGACATCTCCCTTGAGGGGTGGACACACCTGGTAGATGGTCAATGCTGGACATCACCCTTGAGGGGTGGACACACCTGGTAGATGGCCAATGCTGGACATCTCCCGAGAGGGGTGGACACACCTGGTAGATGGTCATTGCTGGACATCTCCCTTGAGGGGTGGACACACCTAGTATATGGTCATTGCTGGACACCTCCCTAGACGGGTGGAAACACTTGGTACAGGGTCATTGCTGGCAGCTCAATGCAGAGAAGGACACATCTGGTTGAAGGTCAATGATAAATGGCTCCCAGCAGCTGAACAGCTCCTTGTAGTGCAGGGAACATCCAGTAGCTGGTCAGTGTTGGACAGCATCCTGAAGCATTGGACACTTCCAGTTGATGACCATGCGCTCTCCATAGAACACATCCAGTAGATGGTGATTACTTGACAGTTACCTGTAAGACAGAGGACATGAGCTAAATGGTCAATGATGGACAGCTATTCCCTGGGGTGGACATACCCAGGAGATAGGGAAAGCCAGACAGATCCCGACAAGAGCGCACACACCCAGTTTTGGCCAATGTTGGACAGTTTCATGCAGTACTGAACACAAGCAATGGATGGTCTATGCTAGACAAATCTGTCCAGGTTACGGACACAGCTAGTAGATAGTCAGGTTTGGGCAATCCCCTGCATCCCCGCGCGGCAGGACACACCAAGTAAATGGTCAATGATGGAAGGTTCCTTAAAGGGTAGAAATCTCCTCATATATTGTCAATACTGGACAGGACCTCTTAGGGGTGGCACACCCAGTATCGGTCAGTGCTGGACAGCTCCCAAAAAGGGTAGATAAACAAGGTAGCTGGTTAATGTAGGAAAGCTCCCTGCAGGCAGAGCACACCTTGGATATAGTGAATGCAGGTCAGCAACCTGCAAGGCAGGACAATTCCAGTCAATGGGCAATGCTGGACAGATTCTTTCAAGGGGGAGGGACGCATGCAGTAGATGGTCAGTGTAGGAGGGTTATGCTCAAGGCAGGGAACTCCCAGCAGATGGTCAATGCTGGGCAGATTCTTTCAAGGGGGAGGGACGCATGCAGTAGATGGTCAGTGTAGGAGGGTTATCCGCAAGGCAGGGAATTCCCAGCAGATGGTGATGCTGGGCAGATTCTTTCAAGGGGGAGGGACGCATGCAGTAGATGGTCAGTGTAGGAGGGTTATCCGCAATGCAGGGCACTCTCAGCAGAAGGTCAACGCTGTACAGATTCTTCCAAGGGGAGGGATGCATGCAGTAGATGGTCAGTGTAGGAGGGTTATCCGCAATGCAGGGCACTCTCAGCAGAAGGTCAACGCTGTACAGATTCTTTCAAGGGGAGGGACGCATGCAGTAGATGGTCAGTGTAGGAGGGTTATCCGCAAGGCAGGGCATTCCCAGCAAATGGTCAATGCTGGACAAGTCCTTGTGGGAGGAGGTGACACACATGTGGTAGATGGTCAACACTGGACAGCTTCGTGCAGGGGTAGACACCACACAGAGAAGGTTAAGGCTGGACAACTCTCTGCAGCAGTGGATACACTGGACAGACAGTTAATTTCGGACAGCCTCCCGCCTGGCAGAATACACCCAGTTGATGGTCAAAGCTGGATGTTACATGCTGCGCAGACTGTCTGGTAGGGGTTTAATGCAGCACAGCTCTTCAGGGAGTAGACATTTGCATTGGCAGTGGATGTTAAATACTAAAAAGCTTTGTCATATAGATATGCTTTGCCTACACACTGTGTTATGTTAGCATGAGCTTAAAAGGTGTTTAAACGCCATTTTACCTTTCTGCTGCTTCTGCACACGGCACATATTGTTATTATATCTTTGAGCCTAGTGGAATGGTATGCTTCACACGAGAATAATATGTTGTTGCTTTGGTATCAGCTTTTCTTGGTAAGCTATGTCTGTACAAGTGCCGAGGCCTTCAAGGATATTTCAACACAGTGGTTGTTGTGAGGTCTGATCTTCACATGTTCTATACATAACATACATAAAGCTGCGGCCAAACTCTGGCTTTAGGCGCGATTAATATTGCACTGCATAGAGCATACACGCACACTTGATGATGCTTCGCATGCAGAGAGCTGGTGGAAGATGATGTGATCCCTTTCCACTAGGATCAGAGGTATGGGGCCGCCCTGCTAAAACCCAAAGAGACCTTTTAAGATATAATATAATATACTAGCAAGGGAGGGTAAGATTCAGGTGCTATTTAGCCTTCCTCCCTCTAGCATTTTAACATGCTTTCTCCCTTTGTATTCTATGGACTAGTAACTATGCTGATTACTTTGTTTCTTATAATATGTTTGCTTGTATTAGCTAAGATACTGCGCTTGAGAACACTGCATTAGAAAATAAACATTTCAAATGTGCACGTGTCTTCATTTACTCCTCGTTCTGGATTGATATGATTGTATAACGAACGAGTGTTCATGTGTTCCACGTTACCTGAGGTGTTTTAAGTCCATGTTCTGGTTTGTCTAAACATTGGGAGTTTGTAAGAACCAATGAGACACTGTTGCTAGTCTGGTAGGGGATTTTGGGTCTAAGGTGAGTTTTGGCACAACCTAATTCACTGAGGTTCCAAGTCTCTATGCACAGTTCTGTGTGAGAACAGGATCACTGCGACATGGCGCCCGATCATTGCTGGTCTTATTACATGACACTTGAGTAGTACTTATATCGGTCCTTAACACCCTTCGCTATTGTTGCCAGAAAACAGTGGTGTCGGACAAACCTGCCAATATTAATATAGGTCTTTTCAAGCTTGATTCTTTCAAAACGGTTTCCTTGAATTACTACCCAGTTGTGCTATGTACTTTTTGTTGTACCTTTCTCTTTCTGTGTCACTATGGCCGCGGTGGACATTCCGCAACATAGTCGCATTGCGGTGCGCAATCATTTGCAGACTTATAATGTCCCCGTGGATGGCATGGCTGTGATCATGGTGGTGAGTGCGAAAGTGGCTTACCCTTATGAAATATTTTATTCGTAGGTGACCTTCCCAGCTGTGAACGCAAATACTACTGTGTTCGACACGTACACTGCCACGGCTGTTCCAAACGAATATGCTCTGTATAGGACACAGGAGGTTCCGATTAATGCTTGGCAGCACCGAGTTTGGTTCAATGGCGCCCTATCCCACTCTTTAACAGCTCAGAGGTTGGGTCCCTTGTCCATTCCAGGCGCGACTTGGCCTGTTTTGGCTGGATATACACCTCATCCTCAGCACGGAGCATGTTCCATTGCTGAATTAAGATGACTACATGTAGTACGATTAGCGTGATTAGGTCGTTGGTACAAAACATTACACGCAATCTCCCGGGCGGGTCCCCAGGTGGTGCGGAGCTTCCTGCTGGACAGGGTGGCATTAGCATGCCAAAAGACTTGACCCCAGAAATTGGTGACTGTGAGTTGTGGGGAAAGATCTTTGCGGCAGTCTATGCGAGGTGCTTTGGCACTCCGTCCATGACTGTCCTTCCAACGGTCGTTAAACGTGTTCAGGATGAGCACGGGCCTGAGGCAGCGGTTGAATCGGGTATGTGCCTATGTGGCTCCTTTGACGTGGTTTCCGATCACATACTTGCGAATGTCAAGGGAGATGAGGTGAACTTTCAGGTGTCCAATGCATTGCAGGTGGTTCCCGATGCTGACAAACCCCGACAGTTACTGAGGATCATTGTGGCGGCTTATAAAACCGTGGGCCGCAATAGCCTGGGTGTCAAGCCATTTTCCACTAAGGAGAAAAAGCAACCCCAAGGGCCGCAGTCAGAGAATGTCAAACAGCCCAAGACCAAAAAACAAAATTGGCGGAAAAAACAAAAACAGGGTAAACAACAACAACAGAAACAGGTGTCTCGTCCTTCTTCACCCGTGCCTGCACCTACAGAACGTATATATGACTTGCGCGATCGCGCGACGATAAAATCATTTGATTGTTTTCAGGTTTCTGAACAATGCTCTCCTCTTTCTTTTTAGGACTCATCGGCCTCATCGACCCATGGTGGAGGAGGCGGCAGAAGTCGGGGTGGCCATCAAGGACGCGACCAGCCCCGCCCAAAGGACGGTAAAGGCAAGCAGGACAATTCTACACCAAAGAGTCACCAGTTTCCGAAAAAGAAAGTTGCCGGTTTACCAGTGAGATATGCCACAGATAGTGAGAACACAGCTTCAGAATCAGACATGGGCTCTGACCTTGCTGGACAGCGTGGCGGAGATTACCATAGTGCGAGAGGCCCTGCGTCCGCTACTGAAGGTGACAGCGACTGACCGTTATGTTGTTGTGGAGACAGCTGACACTAGAGTAGCTCCCCCTGATAGGCTTTATGAAATAGTCCTTTAAGTTGAAGGTGACATACAACGTGCCATAAAAGGGGTATTTTGGGAGAATCTTACGACTACCTATAACATTTTGTTAGCGGAGGCTGACTGGCCCCCACCTTTCGTGCTTGCAGCTCCGAGAGGGGAGGAGTTAATCCTCCCTAGTTTCACGCACACTGTCTCAAAGGAGCATGCGCTGAATTTTGCAGAAGAGTGGGCTAAAGCCCTTGCGCCGGCTCTGCACCGTACACACTGTGGTTGGGATAAATTTTCCCCACACCACGAGATTCCTTTACGGTCTATGCCACAGCCTCAACCTCAATATCCCATATGACGTGAAGCTAAAGCTTCCGTTGCGGAAATCCTTGAACAATTGGAATATCAAGGAGTGATTGAAACATGTGTGTCACCAATGAATAACCCTCTTTTTACTGTAACCAAGCCTAACGGCTCGTACTGTTTGGTATTGGATTACCAGCATTTAATCTCGCATTGCCGTACCTGTACAGTACAGAATACTCATGGCTCTGCCTTAGTGTATAGTCTTATGCATAAGCGGTTTAAAACCACCCTTGACATATCCAACGGTTTTTATGCCCACCATTTGGATGTTCTAAGTTCCCAATGGACCAGTTTTACATGCGGCGGCAAACAAAAACAGTTCAAACGTTTACCAATGGGCTATAAGAATAGTCCGGGCGTATTTGCTGCCCGCATAGTCTCTCTCTTGGAGAGAGTAGACCCAGATGCGTGTTCGTATGTGGATGACATTTATCTCACGGACGACGAACTTTGGGTGCATCTGTGTCGCGTAGACCACGTGATTTGTAGCTTTGCGGACTTCGGCTACCAATTCAACTTTGCAAAGTCTCACATTGCAGAGTACACAGTGTTGTTCCTGGGCTACGAGCTCAAAAATGAAGGACGAGGATTGGCTCCTCACTTCTTGGAGAAATGCGCACAACTGCGCGCTCCGACAACTCTGAAAAAATTACAGTCTTTGCTGGGATTTTTGAATTTCGGGAGAACATACATTCCAGAATATGCCCAGCGTATCAAGCCTTTGTATGCTTTGATACAACCTACTTCAACCAAATCGTGCTGGCTGCCAGAACACTCAGCTATTCCGCATGCGCCATTGTGGTAGGTGCCATGGTGAATGATGAGTTCAAGTCTAGAGTCGTGCATACGCAGATTCTAGGGGACTGCACCGCACAATTGGCAGAGCTTTGTGCTCTGATGCTTGCATTGGAGTATGCTGATCCTAGTGTGACGACTCTTATTGTGAGTGATTCTAACTACTGTGTCCAGTCTTACAATGAGAACCTGTTCTTTTGGATTCAGAATGATTTTCGTGATTTCAAGGTTAGCACCATAAAACATAAAATGATCTGGGTCCGAGTGGCTGAGCTTAAAAAGCAGTTGCCGCTCGTGTTTGTGATTCATACTCTTGGTCATCAGCGCGTGGGAGTCCACGCTGTTGGCAATTCGCTTGCCGATGAGGCAGCAAAATCATCATTATCGACATATTTGGTTGCAGCGGTTACACGGTCCAAAAGTAAGATTGATGATGATATCTTGGCAGCTGTTGCTGCAACTGAGAGGGAAAGTAAATATCCTAAGGGGTTCCCTTCGAAGTATTCATACCACTTAAGTCCTGATAAGGTTCCTTATGTGAAAATACCCATCGCGGATCGCAGACACACATTGCTCCCAGCAGCCCATGAAGGAATTGCTTCTGCGCATGCGGGCGTTTCAGCCACTGTGGCTCAGTTACAACAGCGTTTCTAGTGGCGGGGACTGTACACACAGATAAGTGATTATGTCCTTCAATGTGACATTTGCCAGCAGATTAAGCCTTCAACTGCCGCGCATCTGCCCCAGACACAGGTGTTCATTTCTAATAAACCACTTGGTTGTGTTTATTTAGATCACTGCGGTCCTTTTTCTTCTGATACTGCATATATGTTTATCCTAGTCGCAGTTAATTCATGCACACACTTTGTGTGGGTATGGCCTCACCGCAGCGCTGATTCACGGGCTGTCATAAGAGATTTGCGTGTCTTTGTAGGGATTTTTGCCTGTGGTACCTTCCATTCGGATCAGGGTCCTGCTTTCGCCTCTAAGGCGTATAAGGATGCCATGGCTTCATTGGGGGTCCAAATCAAGTTTTCATCTCCATACAGACCTGAGGGTAATAGTATTGTGGAACGAATGAACCGTGACTTAAAGCAATCTTTGACAGCTCGAGTTATAGGCACTGGCAGGAACTGTCTGGCCCACCTCAATGGCGTGCAGCGTGCACTTAATAATCTCCCTAGAGGGTCTCTGAGTGGGCGGACCCCATACAAAATGCTCTTTCGTATCAGAATGTATGTACCGGACCTTGACGGTCTAGACTCGGCGGCTGATGCTGCCTCCTTTGATGTAGATGAACATTGTGATGTGATGTGATGTGAGGCGTCATTTGTACAGCGCACTATCACTCCAAGGAGCATCTTGGCGCTTAGACTCAACCCAGCTGAGTGGATGATCTGCAGCTGCACTGTCCACCTATGGAATTAGAATTCACACTAGTGCTTTACATGCTGGTTCCGACAGGCTGTAATTCCAGGTTTTAAGGGCTTTCCTGAAACCATGTTCAGTTGTGAACTGCCGCAACTGGTCGGGTAGTTTATTCCACGCCCTCGTGCCAATCACTGCCAGGGATTTTCCTCCCTTCGTGGAAAGTCTGAATGGGGGGACAAAGAGTAGGTTGGCTGAGGTGGACCTAAGATTTCGGGGAGGATAATATCTCGTAAAGCTTTTGTGGAGCTATATCGGGTCCTGCAAGTGAAAAGCCCTATAGGTGATAGTTAGTACCTAAACAGAATGCGTTTATGGATAGGGAGCCAGTGAAGGGCATCCAGTGCAGCAGAGGCCAAAGACTTTTTGGGCCACCTAAGTACCAGGCGAGTGGCCGCGTGCTGGACCATCTGAAGCCTGTGAAGGGCCGATTTGTTTGATCCTGCATACAGGCTATTACAATAATCTAGTCTAGATGTAATTAATCCAACTGCCACTGCGCGCCTGGCTGCCAGGGGAAGCAAATCAAAAAAATTCCTTAGCCCCTTTATGATATTGAAACAGTATCCTGCTACCGCCCCTACTTGCTGTTTGAAAGATAGGGAATCATCAAATTTGATCTCTAAATTTCGTGCTGCCCTAATTGTGCTCGGCGGTGCTTCAGCATCCTTTGGCCACCATTTCTGAGGGGCGAAAGCGTTATTAAGTCCAAACGGAATAATTTCCGTTTTAGCGGAGTTGCACTTCAGATGGTTATTTTGCATCCAGGTAAATGTCGCTGCTGGACAGTTTTTGAGGTTTTGTTCTGCATTCGTCACGTCCTTATCCAGGACTAGGACCAACTGCGTGTCATCAGCATAAGCAATAGTGCTGATGTCAAAGGAAGAGATTAACTTGATCAGGGGAACCATGTAAAGATTGAAAAGCGTAGGGCTCAAACTTGAGCCCTGTGGTACCCCTGTCATCAGTGCCTTTTCCTCTGAGCAGAAATGCCCCAACGTAATTACTTGACGCCTATGCGTTAAAAAGTTCTTAAGCCACTCTAATACGGTTCCTGCTATGCCTGCACTTGCCAGGCGGTCCAAAAGAATAGCATGGGACACCATATCAAACGCCTCCGATAGATCCAAAAGGATCAGGACGGCCATTGCAATGTTTTACAGACTCTACAAGAGACGAGAGACTGTCTTGCAAAGGAACATTTGCCCTCCACCTCGGATGATGCGTTGCAGATCCCGGTAGTTGGCTGGCTACCCCAAGTTGGAGAATTGGTTCGGCAGAAGATCGAAAACAAGAAATAATTTGGTCCCTCTTATCGAGCTACAGTTCCAGTGCTTGGTGTGAAGGGCACAAGAACAGTCATTTTACCACCACTTCCAGTCGTAAGGAAAACAGTTATATCTCCATTGACAATGTCAAGATACACAGAGTGGCCGATTCTTCTTAGTATGACACCAGCAGTCTCATGTCCTTCGATTGTGAGAAATTCTGTATTGGCCACAGCTTTGAATCCTGAGCCTGAGGTTGCCATCGAGATGCCTGCAATTTCTAGTCCCTTGTTGAGTACATTGCCTGGTACTCACCTTGATGAAACTGACTACACTTACCCAACTGACTTATCAATGCCTGATTTACAAACTCGCTTGGCCACAGAAGTCAGAATGTCTTTTGACACTGTTTCACACACATCAACAAAGCCTTCAAGAATTACAGTTTATGCACAGCTGTTTAAAAACATTTTTTAATCCCCCCTTGGACCTATATTTGGCTTTTGCTTTTCTTTTTATGTCAATTGGTTTTGTGTTTTATTTTTTCTGTATCGTCAATGGACACTATGTCGAAGAGAGAACATGCGTTCGACATCTCAATGGAACATTGGCACCCCATTCCTCCTCGCACACTGCACACAGATTGAAGAGAGACTTGGCTTTTGTTAACATCACTGCTTGGCCTGTCCTGGATGGGTTAGTATGGGATGCTGTTAAATTTCAAATCCTTGGCCCCACTGAGGTTATAAATGTCCCTAATGTGCTTAGAGTTTACATGTGGGATGTAGTTAAACAAAACATACGTTCTGATGATTGGGATGTTCAGGCCGTAGAAGCATTGTTTTCTGATTTGAAATATTATGCTGCTTTTGATGCTGAAGATTTGTATTTAGAGTCTGCTAATTATGGTGATTTATATTGTTATCAACATTTTGGCAATCACTACCTGCATAAAACTAATACCAGGAGGAGCACTGTAAATTATACACAATGGGAACATTGTCCGGCTCCTGTACAAGGCAGTTCTGCTTCCTTTTTGAGGAAGTATACTTATTTTACTGATTTTAATCAGTCAAATCCCAATGCATTTTATTTTAAAATGACTGAAAAGTCCACACCCAAAGTTAGACTTACTGATACTAAATTATTGTACTCGAAGTCCTTTCTAGACCAGTTGGCTGTAGGAGGCTACGAGTTATGGAAGGAAACAGTTAACCTTAAATCAGTTTGGGGTTCTAAAAGGTGGCAGGTGCAAGGCACTGTGGCTTTGCACCATGCATGTCTCATCCTGAACCATATGTTGTTTTTAAATTTAAATTCTACCATTTCACAAACAACATGCATTGGATTGGCTACCACTAAAAAATTAAATGCTCCTTCTTTCCCTGATTTGGAAGAATATTCAGGCTGGGGTAATGCTACAAAATTTTCGATCAGAGAGTTACAAACTCTGTTGCTAAATTCTTCTTTTAACATATCCAGTTTGGATCCCAATGGCTGGCTTCTCTGGCACAGAAGTGCTGACTCATGCCAGCATCATTTTCTGGGTTTGGCTCATGGCCTTACACAGGCCAGGGTGGATCCCCGATTTGAAAGTGACCATTCTGTGTCTACCTATTCTGTATGCAAATTGTGTCAGAATTGGTTCAAACATTCTACCTTGGCGTCAGTTAAACAGCATTTATCTAAACTGACTGACGATGTTGATCTGAATGATTTCATAAAAGGCCCGGCTAAAGGTAGATCTAAAAGATGGATATATGCTGTTTATAACAAATTCTGGAAAACATCCCAGATTGAGGCGGCTACCCGCCTTAGAGCTATAGATCAAGCTAATTTAGAAAAAGTGCTAGCAGTTGTAGATAATAGCATTAACATACTTTCTTCCCGCATTTACACGTTGGATAATATTGTGTCATCTGTTGTTGATATTGTGCAGGATGAAGTGTCTGTTTTGTACCATGGTCAAAATCAATTGCGTTCTATTATGCAGTTTGCTTGGACCCTGCAGATGCTTAAGGCAGGAAAAGTGCCATGGCATTACATGAATACCTCTTCCCTATTTGCCCCGTTTAATTTGATTGATAAGCAACGTTTACTTTCAATGAAGGATGCTTCTTTTTCCATGTTAGACATTGAACGATTAGAGTCTTTGCCATTTTCTGTGGCAGAGGCAACTACTGCAACGTGGCTTATCCACGGATTATTAACTCTACCGTTTCCTCTGTTCGAGTTTAAAAATTGTATGAAGTATTTTGCCATTGGTAGATACAAGCCTCTTGGTAGTTCCTATCTCCATGAAGCCTGGTCGCTTCCCTTTACATATCGATGCCTTAGGGAGGGCAAGGAAGTTTATCTGGATGGTGAAGAATGCACTGAGACACCGGATCATTCTTTAATGTGTAGACATATCCAATTGCCCGCTATCGTTCCCACATTCACTTTACTGGCAAATGGGAGTTATTTACTATTAAACAATGAGGATTGCTGTGGGTTAATAAAAGGCATTGCTAATGTGGTTACCGTCAGTGAACGTGTGGTTTTCTGTAAAAATGTGATGTATCCACCCACGCATGGGAAACTGGATGTTTCCATCTGGCCGAGGATTCCGACCTTGAAAGCAGAGCTCAATAAGATGAGTCACATAAGAGCTCTATTGTCCCAAAAATAAGTTGCCCTCACATCTGCCCATGAAACATTTGTCCTTCACGTAGCCAACACCCGCACAGAGGTGCATGCTGTATTAAATACTGACTTGCCATTACATTTTGGTGAATTAATTCACACAATCTTTAATGCATCCTCCACAACTGGGCTTGCGCACTTTTTAAAAGTAGTTAGCAGCAGCTTGTGACTTCGTTTCAAAGTATATTTGGGGTCTCTCCTGCTTTCTTTCATTCGATCTTTTCCAGCCTGTTTGTTGGATTTCCCATTTTACTGGCGCTGGCTGTCGGCGTTCTTTTACTCTTCTGTTTCATTCAAAATGGATGCACATCCTGTGTTTCAAGACGAGCTGTCACGACTGGCACTGTTTCGCAACAGAATGCTTGAATACTATGGAGCGCTGCCGCTCGCCACCTTAAGTGCAGCTTATGGATTATCGTTTCAGTTTTTCTACTTTCCATGTGTCCAACCTGTATTTCATTGCCTGAGTAGCGATTTCGACTGGGCCCTGGATTTGTGTCTCTGCAATACGGTGTCTCCTGATGTGGATTATAACCAGCTCATGAGCCCCTTAGTTGCTCATGAATTGCTTTGTTCTGACGGAGGGATTATGGCCTTTGCAGCGATGCATGGAATACTGGGTCATTGCAATGTGTTCACAGCGGCGCAAGATTTCTTGGCACACAGCTTCATTGAGAACCCACTGAGTTGCCCTCTGATGGTGCTAGGGGCTCCGGTAATTGAAGAGCATGTATGTTCTTTCCCATTATTGAATTGGATGGCTGAACTATTTTCGGATGAGAACAGTGACTTCCTATTGGAAGCTCTTGCTGCATATTTTGCATATTCAATGTTAGGGTGAAGTATGTCATCACCTTTATTGGACGTTGAACATTTTTTTTTTATCGCTGTTTTTCTGCCATATGACAGTTTTCTCTGCCCCAGGCCTATTGACTTTGCTAAAGCCAAAGACTAACTTTTCTTGATTATGAGATTTAGGTTTTGGGTGAAGATTTTAATTTTTTTAACTTACACAAATTTTAGCTGACTGTCGTTCTTGAACTCTGCTTTCAAAATGTACCCCTTATCTTATCTTATCCGTGCTCGGATCAAGGGAGGGTGTCATATAGATGAGCTTATTAGGTGTTTAAATGCCATTTTACCTTTCTGCTGCTTCTGCACACAGCACATATTGTTATTATAGCTTTGAGCCTAGGGGAATGTTTTGCTTCACACGAGAATAATATGTTGTTGCTTTGGTATCAGCTTTGCTTGGTAAGCTATGTCAGTACAGTGAGTGCCGAGACCTTCATGGATATTTTAACACAGTGGTTGTTGTGAGGTCTGATCTTCGCACGTTCTAGACATAACATACATGCAGCTGCGGCCAAACTCTGGCTTTAGGCGCGTTTAATATTGCACTGCATAGAGCATACACGCACACTTGATGATGCTTCGCATGCAGAGAGCTGGTGGAAGATGATGTGATCCCTTTCCACTAGGATCAGAGGTATGGGGCCACCCTGCTAAAACCCAAAGAGAGATTCTTAGATATAATATAATATACTAGCAAGGGAGGGTAAGATTCAGGGGCTATTTAGCCTTCTTCCCTCTAGCATTTTAACACAATTTCTTCCTTTGTATTCTATGGACTAGTAACTATGCTGATTACTTTGTTTCTTATAATATGTTTGCTTGTATTAGCTAAGATACTGCGCTTGAGAACACTGCATTAGAAAATAAACATTTCAAATGTGCACGTGTCTTCATTTACTCCTCGTTCTTGATTGATATGATTGTATAACGAAAGAGTGTTCATGTGTTCCACGTTACCTGAGGTGTTTTAAGTCCATGTTCTGGTTTGTCTAAACATTGGGAGTTTGTAAGAAAAAATGAGACACTGTTGCTAGTCTGGTAGGGGATTTTGGGTACTAAGGTGAGTTTTGGCACACCCTAATTCACTGAGGTTCCAAGTGTCTATGCACAGTTCTGTGTGAGAACAGGATCCCTGCGACAGCTTCCTGCAAAGGTGGCCGCACTCACTAGATTATCAATGCTGGATAGCTCTCTGCAGGGTGAAACATACCAGGTAAAAAGACAATACAGGACCTCGTCTACTTTGCGGAACACATCCAGTAGCAGGTCAGTGCTGGACAGATCCCTGCAGAGCAGGACACACTCAGTAGATGGTTAATGTTGGTTGCTCCTTGCAGTGCACAACACACCTGGTAGACAGTCAGTGTAGGACAGGTACCGCTCCATGCAGGGGTTCAAACCCAGTGGATGGTCAATGTGGAACAGCTCCATTCAGGGGTGAACACACCAGGTATGCTGTTAATGTTGGATGGCTCTCTGCAGAGCAAGACACACCCAATAGGTGGTCAATGCAGGACATGTTCCATTAGGTGTGAGCACAGCCGTTTGATGGTTAGTCATGGCCAGCTCTTTACACAGGTGGACAGATATGTTCGATGGTCAATAGTGGAGAGCTGTCTAAATGGCAGAGCACACCTAACTATTGTTCTCTTCTGGAGAGCTCCTTGCAGTGGTGGTTGCACTGGTTCACTGACACAACATTGATGTAAAATACACATCAATGTAAAAAATATCGAGTTAAAAATATCGACTCCTATGCTTCAACAAATAAGTACAAAAATAGTGACTAAAAATATTGAGGTAAAAACATAGATGTATAAAATATCGACTTTTGTATACGTATAAAATATATAATAATATTTATTAAATGAATTCAATATTAAATATAAGTTTAACAAAATAAAATGAATTGAATATACATTTTACTAAAATATAACAAATAAACTTAATAAAAAAATAAACACACACAAACATAATAAATTATACTTGTATAGTTACTTTAAAACAATTAATAAAATGTTTTTTTAAATTATGTTAAAAGTTTAAAATAATATAAAATAATAACAATGTTTATTAATGATTTCAAATGTAAAAAACAAAATCTAAAATAAATTAAAACATTAAATTATTGAAAAATATGTAAATTTAAATTTGACAATACAATCAGTGCAACAGTGGGGAAAGTGTTGGATAGCAAGGGGTAAAAATAATTATTCCCACTCCAATGAGTGTAAAAGTAGGGTAAGTGTTGGATAGCGGAGGGGTAAAAATTACTATTCCCACTCCAGTGAGAGCAACAGCAGGGAAAGTGTTGGATAGCAGAGGGGAAAAAATTACTATTCCCACGAAAGAGTGCAACAGTAGGGAAAGTGTTGTATAGCTTGCGGGTAAAAATTACTATTTCCACTCCAGTGAATGCAGCAGTAAGAAAAGTGCGGGATAGCAGAGGGGGAAATATTCCTATTCCCACTCCAGTGAGTGCAACAGTAGGGAAAGTGTTGGATAGCGGAGGGATAAAAATTACTATTCCAACTCCAGTGAGTGCAACAATAGGGAAAGTGCTGGATAGCAAAATGTTCACATTTACTATTCCCACTTCAGTGAGAGCAACAGTAGAGAAAATGTAGGATAGAGGAGGGGCAAAAATTACTATTCCCACTCCAAAGAATGCAACAGTAAGGAATGAGTTGCATAGCGGAGGGGTAAAATTTACTATTCCAACTCCACTGAATTTAACAGTAGGATAAGGGTTGTATAGCGGAGGGGTAATCATTTTTATTACCACTCCGGTGAGTGCAACAGTAAGGAAAATGTTGGCTAACGGAGGTGTAAAATGTACTATTCCCACTCCAGTGAGTGCAACAGTAGAGAAAGTGTTGGCTAGCGGAGGGGTACAAATTACTATTCCGACTCCAGTGAGTGCAACAGTAGGGAAAGTGTTTGATAGCAGAGGGGGAGGGGTAAACATTACTATTCCGACTCCAGTGAGTGCAACAGTAAGTGTTTGAAAGCAGAGAGATAAAAACTACTATTCACACTCAAACTGTTACAACAAAAATAGAAAATATTGCACATTAACAAATAGCATACTAATAAACAAACAATATTTAAAATAGGAAAAAAACAAATATATTAAATGTATAAAAGGAAAACATAGTATAATATCAATTACATGTAACAAAAACCTACAACTAATATATAACATATAATTATAAATACATTTATAAAAAATAATTCTTTGAAACTAGAAAATATTTACAAACAAATAAATTCTTGGAGAGCTCGGAGGAGGGTTGTCGCGGCCCCGGGGCATGACATGGTACTTCGTCCACGTCGACGGCAGTGCTGGTAGACTTTCCACCTGGCTCCAGTGATGTGTCCCGGGCGCTGCTGGCCAGTCTTAAATCTGGCTCGCCACTTGACCCTTGCCCTGCCAAATTCTTGGCTGGGATGGCGTCGGTGGTGAACCCTCTGGTCAACCCGATCCTCAAAGCCTCTCTGAGGGAGGGGAGTGTCCCACGTAGCTGGAAAAGGGCGATGGTGATCCCCCTCCTGAAAAAGCCTGGTCTTGATGCCGAGGTTTTGGCCAATTACAGGCCAATTTCACTTCTCCCGGCTTTGGCGAAGATCACTGAGAAACATGTCCATGGCGTCTTGTCGAGCTTCTTAGAATCTAACAATCTGCTCCATCCATCCCAATCCGGTTTCCGTCTGAATTTCAGTACGGAAACGGCGTTGGTGGAGGTCTCGGAGATCATCAGGGAGACCTTGGATGTGGGCGGCAAGGCCATGTTAGTCATGTTGGACCTGTCGGCGGCCTTCGACACCGTCCCCCACGAGGCGCTCCTCACCAGGCTTTATGACATCGGCCTTAGGGGGACGGTGCTCAAATGGTTCACATCTTTTTTGGATGGCCGTCGCCAGACGATCTGGGTTTCCCAGAGCTCCGCCGAGATGCCGCCATTGGGAGTCGGGGTTCCACAGGGTTCTGTGTTGAGCCCGACGTTGTTTAACATCTTTATGTCCCCTCTGGCGGCTGCGGTGGAGGCTCACGGAGCCCAGATCGTGTCCTACGCCGATGACACGCAACTCCTCTTCACATGTGGCAAAGATCAGCCATTTGATGGGGAGAGAATTCGGGAGTGCCTGGGCATGGTTTTCGGATGGTTCCAGCAGAACAGTCTGAAGGCCAACTCCAGTAAGTCGGAGGTTTTATTCTTCAGCTGTGCCACCGACCCCGAGTGGTGGCAATGGTGGCCGGCTGCCATGTGTCCCCTGGCACAATCCTCTCTGGTTGCCAAGAACCTTGGTGTTAAGCTGGATAACAAGCTCTCTTTGAGAGCGCACGTTCTCGGCCTGTCCGGTACTTGTTTCGGCATTCTGAAGATGCTCCGCAAGTTCCTTCCTTTATTATCTGCGGAGCACAGGCGGATTACGGTGCAGGCGCTCATCGGATCCAGGCTAGACTATGCCAATGCCCTTTTCTTAGGCCTCCCGGATTACTTGGTCCAACACTTGCAGGTGGTACAGAACTCTGCAGCCCGTGCGATTTTTGGTCTGCACAGGCTAGCACGAGTTTCTGGGCTGCTGCAAACGCTCCACTGGCTGCCTATCCGGAAGCGGATCATGTTTAAATCCCTGACGCTGGTGCACAAAGCACTGTTTGGCTCAGGCGCCGGATATTTGCAGAAGAGACTGGCTTTCTATCGCCCTGCCCGTTCACTGCGTTCTGAATCCCTCTTCACTGCTGTGATCCTGCGTGTGAGGAAGGCCCGCATTGGGGGGCGCTCTTTCAGCCTCAAGGCCCCCCAGCTGTGGAATTCGCTCCCGCTGGCACTACGCAGTATCCCCAATCTGCTTCAATTCAGGAAAAATCTGAAGACCTGGCTTTTTAATCTTTCTGCTTAGGTGGGTTTCTTTTTCTCTTGAGTCTGCTTTTTCTTGTTATGTTGTTCTACACTTGAGCTGCCTGTGGAAAGCGCCGGGACACTCTTTTAGAGTAGCCGAGCGCTATACAAACACAATTTAACATAACATAACATAACATAAATTAAATAATACTGAAATGTATTTATTTTACTTCATACCGTATAACACCACACAAAACACTTCATTATTTTAAATGAGACTTTCTTCCATAATTCACATAATTAATTATCAATAAAACAAATAATTTTCATTAAAAACTAATGAACATTAATTGACTACACACACTTTAACAGTATAATATCCACAACATAAAACATTAATCTATAAAAAAAATAAAACACAATTAATACTATTGACTACTGATAATACAGTAAATAAAATGTATTTACTAACTACCCTTTACCCCTTTTAAAGTAAAAACAACACACAAAAAATAAACAATTACCCCAAATCAATATAAAATAATTAACATTAATTAACAACTATATATTAATTAATTAAACACAAATTACTTCCCACCCTTCGCCCCTATAACCACCACAACACACACCTAAAAATAATTACACAATTATCATAATCATTTACCAATTCATTGATTAAAATTAATTAACAACCAATGGCTAATTCATAAATTAAAAATAAATACTTCCCACCCTTTACACCTACAAACATCACAACACACACCTAAAATTAATTACATAATTACCATAATTCTTTACCAATCAATTAATTAAAAGTAATTAGCATCCAACTATTAATTAATAATACATTACTTTACACATTTAACACTGTAACATCTCTTTTTTTTTTCTTCTTCCTCAGTAACAACAGACAAGTAGCAACACAAGCGACAGGGGAGAAAAATATATCTTATATAATCAGGCATCAGCACAGTAACCAGGAACAGGATCAGTTCAGCTCCCCCTGAATTCAGTTCTGGACCGGTGCCCAGAGCTTCCTGCCTAGGGTTCTTCTCCTCCGACCCTTTGTTCTATAAATAGCCATTTCCATATGATACATGGCTAACAAACGAGCAATCCAAGTAAAGAAAGACGGAGGTTCCGGACTGATCCATTCCTGTGTAATGCAAGCACGCATAATTGCCA
This sequence comes from Lissotriton vulgaris, assembly GCF_964263255.1. Classification (NCBI taxonomy): domain Eukaryota; kingdom Metazoa; phylum Chordata; class Amphibia; order Caudata; family Salamandridae; genus Lissotriton; species Lissotriton vulgaris. Next base: position 21,755,968 of record NC_141699.1, read on the forward strand.
TAGATATGAAAAGTAAATTTCTTTTCCCCTCTAATAACAGTCCAGAGGATAATCCAATTAAAGCTAATTCATCTGTCAGAATGACTGGAAAACCAAGCAAGAGTGATATAAAAGTTTGGATTGCAGAGATAAATAAAATTATTTGGGGACACGAAAAAAACATATGTACTGCATCGGCAGCACTGTAACATCTCAATTAAACAAATGTCAATACATAAAATATAATCAATACATGTAATATAAATAAATTACTTCCCACCCTATTCCCCTATAAACCCACAACACTCTATGGAACTGAAAACCCAAAATTCAAATTAATAAAAGATTTATAACTACTCATAATGTAACACATACATTAAAAATACAAACAATTCTCATACAAAAAACATAGAACACATACATATAAAATATATCTGAAAATACATAACATTAGTAAAAAAATCGATATTTTTAACAACTATAATTTTACAAACGATGATGAATACTTCGATATTTTTAAAATCGATATTACTTACCTTAAGTCAATATTCTTGACCACGATATTCTTTCTGACGATGTCTGTGAACCATGATATTAATGACTCGATATTTGTGCAACTTGATATTTTTTCTAGATCTTCTGTCTCTGCACTGGTTACACCCAATAGATGGTAACTGCTGGATAGCTCCCCTCAGGCTAAAGAAATCTAGTAGAAGATTATTTGTGAACAACTCCCTGCAGAGCAGGGCACACCCGGTTGATACTTTGTGCTGAACAACTCCCTGCAGGTCTGGCACACCAGGCAGATTGGCAAAGCTGGACAGCTCCCTGTATGGCAAGACACATGGCAGAAGGTAAATGCTGGACAGCTCTCTGCACAGCAGGGCATACCCAGTAGATGCCCACTACCGAACAGCTCATTCCAGGCCAGGATACACCTCATAGATGGTCAATATCTGGACAGCTCCCTATCTGTCAGGTAGGGGTGGGCGGAATTTGCGTAATTGTGTTACGCAAATCTCCGCGAAACGGTAAAAAATCTCTGCGAACATGCAGAAATTCCGCGAACATGCGAAATTGCTTGTTCGTGATGCTTTTTTCCTGTTCGCAATTGCTGTTTGCATGCGGGGGGGAAATATATCGTGAACAGGCACTTTAGGAACGTGAACAACCAAAAAATGTTGCAAAGTCTCGGAACGCAGAATTTTGGCCAATTTCGCGTTCTCCGCTGAACACGAAATTACCCAAATTCCGTGAGCGGAACGTAATTTACCGTCCAGGCCTACTGTCAGGACACACCCAACTGGTGGTCAGTGCTGGACAGCTCCCTGCAGAGCAGGATGCACCCTTGAGGATGGCCTATACTCAACATTTAGCCCTGGGTTGGACACTCCCTGTAAGCAGGCATTTCTGTGGACCGTCCTGAATGTGTGGCCACTCCTGGCAGATGGTCAGTGCAGAACAGTGCTTCACTGAATTTGGCTTGGTTTATGCTTTACAAATACCATATACATATAAGCATCAATGCAGGTCCATGATGAAGAGTTCCTTGCAGAGCAGGGTTTTCCCGGAAGACAATCAATGCTGGACACGACCTTAAGGGTTGGACATACTTCGTAAATGGTCAGTGCTGGAAAGCCTAATGCAGGGCACAACTGGTAGTTGGTCAAGGCTTGACAGCTCCCTGCAAAGTGGGACACACTCAGTAAAAAGCCAGCACTTGAAAACGTCTTACAGGAGTGGAGACACTCAGTCAATGGTCGAATATGGACAGTTCCCTGCAGTGCAGGACACATCTGGTACATAATCAGCGTTGGACCCTGTAGGATTGGACACAACAAGTTGATGGGCAATGTTGAACAGCTCACACTGGATATGGTCAAGGCTTGACAGTTTCCTGGAGTACAGAGGACACATGGTAGATGGTCAATGATAGCTAGCTCCCTGCAGGGTAGGATATACCCATTAGAAGATGGTCAATGCAGGACCCATCCTTGCTGGTCAGGACACAGCTGTTATAAGTTCAGCTCTAGACAGGTCCCCCCAGTGGTGGACACACCCAGGTAATGGTCATTTTGGACAGCTTTGTGAATGGCTAGATACACCTTGTAGATGGTCCATGCTTGAAAGCTCCCTACTGGGTTGTATGGCAGAGGCATGCATGGCTAAACCATGCTTGCCTCTACAATGCCGCCTTAACAGTGAATGTGTCCTAACAACGTATTCCTTTACTAAGGCATGACTCGTAAAGAGATATGTGTGTTAAAGGTCATACTAGCCACAGTCCTTGCAGGTAACAACGTTGGGGGCAGTGGGGCCGTGTAAGGGTGGATTCCGACAAATTATGCAGATGGAAAATTAAATATTTATTTAACTTTCCCTCTGCATCATCCCTCAGAATATTCCCTTACAAAGCCCCCCAGACCTGAAAACAACCTCAACACCCCCTAGCCCTAAATAATACCACGCGCTGAGCTGTAAAAACAACCTCAACCCCACTGAGTCTTAAATCAACCACGACCCACCTGAGCCCTGAAAACAACCCTGACCCCCTGAGCCCTAAAAACTACCCGCACTACTAAAAACAACCCCCCTACCTTCCCCAAACCCCAAACAAATCTTACCATACCTCGTCTCCTGATCCCTCCTCTTCCTGTGCCTGCCCATCTGTGCATCTAAACCGTGCAGTGCCCTTACCACAAACACGTGTAAGTTAAGGCATATGCCTGGTTAGGGCAAGCGGGGTTCCACTTGCTGTGAAACGGCAAGTGTGGCTCAGCCTGCGCTGTAAAGGCCATTACCCCCTTACAGTTGTGTACACACTTAATGGATGATCACTGTAAGACACCTTCATGCAGTAGTAGACACAGATAGGAGAACACTGAGCTCCCTGTAGCGCAGGATCTCATGAGCAGGCTCCCTGCAGCAAATGATCTTGTGATCAAGCTCCCTGCTACGAAGGAGCTCATGATGGAGCTTCTTGCAGAAAAGTATCTCATGATCCAGCTCTCCGCATCAAAGTACCTCATGATTGAGTTACCTGCAGTGTAGGATCTCATGTTTGAGATTCCTGCAGTGAAGGATCTTGTGCTCAAGCTCCTGCAGTGAAGGATCTTGTGCTCAAGCTCCTGCAGCAAAGGGTTGCATGATCGAGCTTCCTGATGCTCCCTGCTGTGAATAAACTTATGATCAAGCTCCCTGCAGCAAAGGATCTCATGGTCGAGTTTCCTGCAGGGAAGGATCATATGATTAAGGTCCCATCAGCGAAACATCTCATGATCAAGCTCTTGCAGCGAAGGATTGCATGACCAGGCTTCCTACAGTGAAGGATCTTGTGATCGAGCTCCCTGTAGTAAAGGATCTCATGATCAAGCTTTGTGCATCAAAGCATTGCATGGTTCATCTCCATGCAGCTAAGGATCTCATGCTCAAGCTCCCTGCAGCAAAGGATCCCATGATCTAGCTCCCTGCATTGAAGGATCTTGTGATCAACTCCCTGCAGTGAAGGATCTTGTGATAGGGCTCCCTGCATTAAAGGATCTCCGGACTGAACTCCCTGCTTTGAAGGATCTCATGATCGAGCTACCTGCAGCAAAGGTTCGCATGATCGAGCTCTGTGCAGTGAGGGCTCTCATGATCAAGCTCTCTGCTGCAAAGGAGCTCATGATCGAGCTCCCTGCTGCGAAGAATCGTAGGATCGAGCTCCCTGCAGCAGATGATCTCATGATCAAGCATCCTGAAGGGAAGGATCACATGATTAAGGTCCCTTCAGCAAAGGACCTCATGATCAAGGTCTTTGGAGCAAAGGATTGCATGACCAAGCTCCATGCAGCGATGGATCTCGTGATCAAGCTCTGTGCAGTGGCAGATTTCATGATCAAGCTTTTTGCGGTAAAGGATCACATGATCAAGCTCCCTGCAGCAAAGGATCTCAAGATTGAGCTCCCTGCAGTGAAAGATCTCCTGATCGAGCTCCCTGCAGTGAAGGATTGCATAATCAAGCTCACTGCGGTGAACGAGCTTGCGACTGAGCTCCTCAGCTCCCTCTAGCGAAGGACCTCATGATCGAGCTCCCTACAGCAAAGGATCGCATGATCCAGCTCCCTGCAGCAAAGCATCTCATGATCAGGATCCATGCAGCGAAAGATCGCATGATCCAGCTCTCTCAAATGAAGGATCTCATGATCAAGCTCCATACAGTGAAAGATCGCATTATCGAGCTCCCTGCATTGAAGGATCTTTTGATCGAGCTCTCTGTAGGGAAGGATCTCGTGATTTAGCTCCCTGTGGCAAAGCATCACATGATCGAGCTCCCTGCAGCAAAGGATCTCATGATTGAGCACCCTGCAGTGAAAGATCTCCTGATCGAGCTCCCTGCAGTGAAGGATTGCATAATCAAGTTCAGTGAGGTGAAGGAGCTTGCGACTGAGCTCCCTCTAGCAAAGGACCTCATGATCCAGCTCCCTGCAGTAAAGCATCTCATGATCAAGATCCATGCAGTGAAAGATCACATGATCCAGCTCTCTAGAGGGTACACAGACAAAATATCGATTTTTAAATATCGATATACAAAAATATCGAAGGTAAGTAATATCGACAGTCTAAATATCGATATTGGTATGATATCAGTTATATCAAAGTTGTAAATATCGATGTTAATAATATCGAAATTAATAACTTTGATGTTACTAATATCAATTTTTAAATAAATTTAGTGTATATTATATTGTATTTATTATGTTTTATTATTTATTTTTAATGTTATTTTATTAAATATTGTCTTTTACTACTGTAGCGGGTTGTGGGTTTATAGGGGAATAGGGTGGGAAGTAATTTAATTATGTTAAATTAATTATTAATTAGTAGGAATTATTAATTAATTAATTGAGAATTAATTTTTAATTATTTTTAATTAATTTATTAATTGATAAATATGTTCTGTAGCGGGTTATGGGTTTATAGGGGAATAGGGTGGGAAGTAATTTAATAATAATTAATTAATTGATATATGTTTGGACATATTTTAATTAATAATTAATTGGTAATTAATTTCTATTAATTAGTTTATTAATTATTATAATTTGTTACATATTTATAATTATTAATTAGTTGGTAATTAATTATTATTAATTATGTAATAACATTAATTATAGTAATTTTATATATATAATTTATTGTTATTCTTAATTAATTAATTGTGCAAACTAATATTAAATATTAAATTAAATTAATTACAGCAAATGTGCTAATATATTTACTTTATTGTTATTGTTAATTAATAATTAATTGGTAATTAAATAATATTAATTAATTTTGGGTACAGGGGTATTTTTAGGGTTCAGGGTCAGTTTTCAGTTCATGGGTACAGGGGTATTTTTAGGGTTCAGGGTCAGTTTTCAGTTCATGGGTAAAGTGGTATTTTTAGGGTTCAGGGTCAGTTTTTAGTTTTTGGGTAAAGGGGTATTTTTAGGGTTCAGGGTCAGTTTTCGGTTTTTGGGTAAAGGGGTATTTTTAGTGTTCTGGGTCAGTTTTCAGTTTTTGGGTAAAGGGGTATTTTTAGGGTTCTGGGTCAGTTTTCAGTTCATGGGTAAAGGGGTATTTTTAGGGTTCAGGGTCAGTTTTCAGTTTTTGGGTAAAGGGGTATTTTTAGGGTTCAGGGTCAGTTTTCAGTTTTTGGGTAAAGGGGTATTTTTAGGGTTCAGGGTCAGTTTTGGGTTTTTGGGGTACAGTCGTACAGGGTAAAAATAAAATAAATTTAAATTAAATAAATTAAATGAAATTAATAAATATAAAATTACATTAAATTATTAAGTTTTTAATTTATTTTAAATGTATATGTATTAGTTTTAATTTTTAAATTATGTTTTAATATTTTTATTTAATATTTGTAACAGTATATGTATTTTATAATTATTTTTACATTATTATTAATACATTTAAAAAAACGATATTTTTAATTTCGATATTTTTGTACTACGATATTATTTTTTCGATATTTTTGTACTTACCTTGTTAGGGATAGGATTCCTATATTTTTGACTTCGATATTTTTGTTCCGATATTTTTGTATGTCGATATTTTTGATTTCGATATTTTGTCAGACATTCCTCTAGAGAAAGGGATCTCATGATCGAGCTCCCTTCAGTGAAAGAACTTTTGATTGAGCAATCAGTAGCGAAGGATCTCGTGATCAAGCTCCCTGCAGCAAAGGGTCACATGATCGAGCTCCGTGCAGTGAAGCATCGCATGATCGAGTTCCATGCAGTGAAGGATCTCATGATCGAGTTCCATGCAGTGAAGGATCTCATGATCGAATTCCATGTAGAGAAGGATCTCGTGATCGAGCTTCCTGCAGTGAAATATCTTTTGATCACGCTCTCTGTGGGGAAGGATCTCGTGATCAAGCTCCCTGCAGCAAATGCTCACATGATCGAGCTCCGTGCAGCGAAGCATCTCATGATCGAGTTCTATGCAGTGAAGGTTCTCGTGATCGAGTTCCATGCAGTGAAGGATCTCATGATCGATTTCCATGCAGTGAAGGATCTCGTGATCGAGCTTCCTGTATTGAAGGATCTAGCCAGTAAGGGGATTCAGTTCAGTTCCACCTTTTGTGAGTAAGGCAGCGACCAAAGGAAGTGGTTCAAAAAAATACCTCAACACAGCAGTCAGTCAACCTAGGATGTAGTTGAGGAATAGAATGCTCCCTGTAGGGTGGGCACTCCCTGATGTGTGTTAATTCAACTGCTTACTGAGGAGTAGAGTTTGAGATAAGTATTTCTACAGATGGAGATCTCCATACATGCGCCAAACAACTAGGCTGTGCAAGATTTTAATCGCATTCACAAAATGTAAGTACCTTGTGAATTTCGCATTCAGCACACTTTGCTAAATTCACAAAATTTACATTAGCCAATGTAAGTTTTTTCGCTTGCAAGGGACTTAACTAAGGGTCTCCTTTGAGTATAGGTATGTACCTTTTTTATCCGAGGTACGCCTTTATGTGAAAATGTAATGCAAGATACTGGCACAAAGCGTTGATGCTGTTCCTGCCACTGCATGAAATGTGCCCATGGTTGAATGTAATGTTATTAAAACTAATAATGTTATTTAGCAGATGCATTCATTTTAATGAGGACGCTATTTATCACAGTGGCAGCGCCCTAAAGACCTGCAGCAAACGAGAGAAAGGGTAAATGGTCATCAGTGCACAGCTCTCTGCAAGGTGGACATGCCCAGGGGATGTTCCAGCATGCACAGCTCTCTGCAAGGTGGACATGCCCAGGGGATGTTTCAGCCTGCAGAGCTCTCTGCAAGGTGGACATGCCCGAGGGATGTTTCCGCCTGCACAGCTCTCTGTAAGGTGGACATGCTCAAGGGATGTTTCAGCATGCACAGCTCTCTGGAGCAGTGGACATGCCCAAGGGATGTTTTAGCATGCACAGCTCTCTGCAAGGTGGACATGCCCAGGGGATGTTTCAGCATGCACAGCTCTCTGCAAGTTGGACATGCCATGGGGATGTTCCAGCCTGCACTGCTCTCTGCAAGGTGGACATGCCCAGGGGATGTTTCAGCATGCACTGCTCTCTGGAACAGTGGACATGCCCAAGGGATGTTTCAGCATGCACAGCTCTCTGCAAGGTGGACATGCCCAGGGGATGTTCCAGCCTGCACTGCTCTCTGCAAGGTGGACATGCCCAAGGGATGTTTCAGCATGCACAGCTCTATGGAGCAGTGGGCATGCCCAAGGGATGTTTCAGCATGCACGGCTCTCTACAAGGTGGACATGCCCAGGGGATGTTTCAGCATGCACAGCTCTCTGCAAGGTGGACATGCCCAGGGATGTTCCAGCCTGCACAGCTCTCTGCAAGGTGGACATGCCCAGGGGATGTTCCAGCATGCACTGCTCTCTGCAAGGTGGACATGCCCAGGGAATGTTCCAGCATGCACTGCTCTCTGCAAGGTGGACATGCCCAGGGAATGTTCCAGCATGCACTGCTCTCTGCCAGGTAACATGCCCCGGGGATGTTCCAGCATGCACAGCTCTCTGCAAGGTGGACATGCCCAGTGGATGTTTCAGCATGCACTGCTAACTGCTCTCTTCAAAGTGGACATGCCCAGGGGATGTTCCAGCATGCACTTCACCCTGCAAGGTGGAAAAGCCCAGGGGATGTTCCAGCATGCGCTGCTCTTTGCAAGGTGGACATGCCCAAGGGATGTTTCAGTCTGCACAGCTCTCTGCAAGGTGGACATGCCCAGGGGATGTTCCAGCATGCACAGCCCTCTGGTGCAGTGGAACGACTCAGGGGATGTTCCAGCATGCACAGCTCTCTGCAAGGTGGACATGCCCAGGGGATGTTCCAGCATGCACTGCTCTCTGCAAGGTGGACACGCCCAGGGGATGTTCCAGCATGCACTGCTCTTTGCAAGGTGGACATGACCAGGGGATGTTGCAGCATGCACAGCTCTCTGGTGCAGTGGACAGACTCAGGGGATGTTTCAGCCTACACAGCTCATAGAGGCAGCGGACAGACCCAGGTGATGTTGCCGGCTGCACAGCTCTCTGCAGAGGTGGACACATGTGTTAGGCGATGAAAGCGCCAGATACTGCCTGCAGGGAGGGACTCTTTTAAGATAGGTCAGAAATACACAGCTTTTGGGAGGAAGACAGACTCAGGAAATACTTTTTTTTTTTCATCACCACATGCATCAGAGATCTTCATTCCGGAGGGCCTGTTTTTTAGAAGTAGCTTAGATGGTTAATATCAGTACCAAAGCGTGTAGAATTTCCTAGGTCCAGAAAAAATGTCAATCATATTGGGGTACTTCACACAATATCTGGCATTTAGGGGTACATTTACAAGGGGAGTGCACCACTGGAATGTCACTTTTACCAGCATTCTGATGACACAATGTCCTGCACCATATTTAACAAAGTGGCGTTAAGCCACATTTTGTGGTTTAAACCGCTTCATAAATATGGTCCCCTTTCACATAGGTATCTGTAATGTATGTATGTATGTATGTATGTATGTGTGTTCTTATATAGCGCTGACCCTTGGGCATCTCGGCGTGTTGTTGTGGGTTTCCATTGACACATCCATTGTTTTTTGACGTTGCCACAGATTTATATGGATGTGTAAATTTGAGGCAGTGCCAAAAACGGATGCCATTGAATAGCAGGCATTAGAATGGTGGAACAGGGAGAAATACTTTAATTTCTCCTTGTTTTTGCATTTTCTATGTTTGCTGCATTCTGCAGCACGCTTAGAAAAGAGCAAAACTCCATGAATGATTGTTTATGTGCAGTAAGATACATCTTCCTGCACATAAACAATCATCCCTGCACTATGGTGCAAGGGTATCTGTGTTGGTGCTATGCAGCTATTTTTAGTGCACACGCTAGAAAAACACAGGGTTGCCCCATATTGTTGTAAATGTGGCACAACCCTGTGTTTTTGAATGACAGCACTGCACAATTTGCCGTAGCTCTGCGCTCTGCCATTTCCTTGTAAATATGCCCCTTAGTGTTATGATTCTTATGTGACATTATGTGAAATTATGCCACACAGTAAACTGGTGATTCCTCGGGTAAAATAAAAATCCTGTCACAGCAGCACTGGAGCTACTCAAATGAACAGAACACCTACAGCTCTTGTTCACAACACTTGTGTTTCTTTATCTATTTGTTAGATCAACCATTCCTCCTCACGCCAGTTGTTATAAGGATGCAGTTTGTGCAAAAGTCCAGATTTGTGGTTCATGTAACTTCACATAATTGTGTGCAATTGCACATAACTTTGTGTAGTTTTTGCAAATGTTCACTTAATTATGTGAAAAGAAATTATGCAAATTTTGCACACAAGTATAATGTACTAAATGTGGCATTGCCTCGCAGTTCCACATTCCATGCCATGGGGTTGAGGATAAAGACGCAGGTATTCTTGATTTCGAGGGGTTGCACCCTGGAATGCTGCAGTGTTGCCTCCCACAGTCCTTCAGGCATGACCCGAAGAGGTTTGTGTGACATTTGCAAACCCAGTTCAGACACAAACCCCTGTTTGTGGCTGAATAGGGATTATGAGTCGTCTTGGAATGAGGGTCAGTGTGCGAAGTTGAAAATGGGGTACAATGGCGCATTCATTGGCTTATTGTTGGAGTATGATGTGGTCCTGAAGGAACTTCGACGGTACAATGTCATTGCCCTGCAGAGTCCGTCTGGACCTGTTCTTCGTCAAAGGCTCCCTTCTGACACAAGAAAATAATTGACAAGTAATGTCTAACTAAACTGTTGTGACATCAACTGTACTCTAACTTTTCTGCAGGGATGCATGAAAGTGTATTTTATACAACCCAAGATGTGGTGGCATCGCAGGACTAGAGGGATGATTTTTCAAGTCCTTGTAAATATGTTTCCCTTTCACGCATAACTCTACATGAAAGGGGTGTTCCATGGGTGTTGCTGTGGGTCTTCCTACAACATTTTTGTAAACCTAGGACTGCGTCAGAATCATACACCTCCCCTGGTAAGGAGGTGCAAAGAGGAGAAATACTTTTTGTTTCCTCACTGGAAGATGGACTTCTATTGGAATTCTCAAGGGCATATTATCAAGCACATTATCGCCGCTTTAGCAGCACTTTTCTGCCGCTAAACCGGCGATAATTTTTAACGCAGTTCTTGATAATATGCCCCATGTTGGCAAAACAGTGAATGCTGTATTGGAGAAGTATGGAACTTCTCTGATCCTAGGGAGGTTCAGGAGTGTGTGCCCTGTAAAGATGCTGCACTCATGCGCTTGATGCTTTAGTGCACAGTCCTGTCCTGGAGGAGGGATTTGGGTGCAAGGAGGAAAGCAGGATATATTGGTCACCAAGGCCTGAGGGTTAGTCGCACAGGGAGGCCTGGACAAGGAAGTCACTGTTTATCCTCTTGAGTGTGATCAGCAGATGTTTCTAAGGTGTCCTCGTGGTGCTTCTGGGAGGACAGATCTCCTTCTTGCTGAGGTGGACAGGCACAGAGGTGCAAGTGTCAGAGGTGGGGTTGCCCTCAGCATGAGTGAGGCTCCGGTTCCTCCTATAGGATGGGCTTGAAAGGCCATCAGTGACGTCACTGGATTCACCTGTCCCTCCATAAGGCATCGTTCTCTTCACAGATCTCTGTCTTCAGCTCGCACATAAGCATCAGATACTTAAAGACAAAGTCACAGGGAGAAGAAGTGAAAGCAAACAATACGAGTTGTTAGTGAAACAGATGAACGATTGATTGGCTAAAAACGTCAGCACCCAGCAGAGAGTTAGATTTAATAATTGCGAAGCGAGTAGGTGCCCTCTGCGAACCCCACTTAGGCACCAATCGAAATACAAATATTAAAGATCTTATAAGGAGCATCGTTCAACGAAATGAAAATCAATTTCTTGGAAGACATCTCGCTTATGAAAATAGCCTCACAGTAAACCAGAAAGCATAGGTAATGTGGGCAGGCAATTGGTCTAGATATGACGTTAATGTGCACGCGACACAGAGGGGGGGAGGCGCGCGCTCCAGGGATATGAGGCGCTGGGGTAGGATGTGGCCCCTGGGGACTCGGTCTCTCGTTCTTCGAAGACGGTCCATGCCCCAGAGCAGCTGCTGCGATTAATAACTGGGCAGCGCCATGACTGCACTTCCATCTTGTGCAGCACTTCAGACCACCCAACGCAATCATTTTATTTTATTATTTTATTTTTGCAATTTTGTATAGCGCTGACATGGTCTGAAGGCATCAGAGCCCTTTACAACAAGCAGGACACAAGGGTTATAGCCAGTGCTTTAAATGGGCCGGAACTCACCGGTACTGAGTACCGGCACTTCTAAATTTTCGGTGCTTGAGTACCGGAATTTCTCTTTGTCCAAAGAGAGTACCGGTACTCATGGGCTTTAAGCCAAGCTCAGTGATATTGGTATTTACAAAAAAGAAGAGCAATGCAGCTGACAAGGAGTGGGTCCGTTTCCTGCAGCACTCTAATCGAGTGCTATACTCCCCTTTCAATGTGCTAATGGAGCTGCGGCCGCCCGTAGGCATTCATTCAGAGTTGGCAGGAAGTCTGGGAGGGGCCAGACGCACACTGTGATGGCTGAGGCAGTGCCCAATTCAGGTAGTGATGACTGTGAGATAATCTGCTAAATTCCACTGATGTCTCGCGAGCCGTGCTTGTTGTGCCTTTTAAAGACGTGCAGTACCTGCTCTCTGACTCATGCTGTGTGGGACACAAACTTCAGGGATTGCCCACGACAGGGGCTAAAAAGAAGTGTCACGGTCAGGAGTTGACAGGCCGAACACCAGCCTCCTCCTGTAATTATCTAACTAGGCACAGGTGCCGCAATGAACTCTTGGAGGCAGGGCAAGCAGGAAATTCTGATTTAAAAAGGAAGTGTTTCAAAGGAGGTAAATACCTTGACCCTACTTTAAATCACAGAGCATGCGCATTCATCACTGTAGGGTCCGCTAAGGTCAGATTTGCGCTGCCCGCATTCTCAGGAGGTATAGTTGCAGGCACTAAATTGCACGGGCGGCGGATCAAGGAAGTTATATGTTTTACAGACACCACAGCGCACAACACAAACAGTGCGAGCACTACAGTGGCAGGACTTACTTCCTGCTACCAAACTGTACATAACTGGCGCCAACCCGGCCCACCTTTGAGTGCCATGTCTCAGCTGTGCAGCCATTGGTCGGATCATTGCAGCCACTCTCCTGACGTGCGCACGTGATCCAGAATGCTGAGGGTGAATGCATCTCTACAGGTGAGCCAGTCCCCATCCGCAAGCAGTGCGGACTGGCGTAGACAGCGGATTTGATCAGAGTGCTAATTATAATAATACTGCAGTCCTCCAGCCTTACATCTTAGTACAAGAGGTGCAATATGCATGATAATTATTTTTAATGCGGCAATGCGAGGACTTGCCTTCAAATGGGTTAGGCTAACTCATGATGCGTGACACTTGGCAGGACTGCACTCAGGCTCTGTGTAGCCCATAGCACGGTAGGTGTGAGAACAGGGTCTGCTAACAAGGATATCTCGTGACTCTCAGGAAAGCTAAGAGAAGTTTTCCCTCTGGCATATCAGAGTAGGGCCGCACTTGTTTGAATCCAGAGTGAGGAGACAGGTGGTGATAGTGAGGCTTGTCGCACAGCACGTGGGAATCAAGGTTTAGTAATGTGTGCAGCAGCGAATGTAAGCATTTCTTTAACATGTACTGAACCTCCTGTCTGTCTGCGTGCACGAGTGCTTCTATGTCATGTTATATTATGTTATGTCACTGTGCATAGCCATAGCCAGAGACAACGCCGGACAGAGCGGGGTCTCACTACGCCTGAGCCAGGTCCAGGACGAGGTGAGGTCTCTTCCCCGGGCACACTGGATTAAATACAATTACCAGGTGTCATGGAGGAGTGAAGCTACAGTATTTGGAGACTCATATCCTTTACTGTTTAAATTGTATCACAGGCATTTTTTCAGTTAAGTTTTGCACCAACACTATTTTCGCAGTCGCATCATGATGAGAACAGAAGCCCTGATGAAAGCCTAGGGTCAATTTCCCGCTTAGGCTGAAACATGTCGGCCCCTATGCAGATATTTGTTAAACTGCAGGAGTTTTGTTTTGCGCTGTTCCTTGTTTTTAGTCAGGAAGAGGTCTTGGTAGAATAAAATTTGAAATTAGATTCTCTATCCTATTTTAATATTTCACACACTTTTCTTTTTGCACTGCACTAAACCCGTCTTATCAGATTCTTATGGTTGTCCAAGTGTTGGCATGTGTAAAACTACAAGTCCGTATATGGTACTACACTGTCTCAATGATCTAGAGACACTGGACTTAGGACGGAGGACCACATGAGAATATTGATCATACATGATATTGATGGGAATCCAATATAGCTATTCACTTTGCTAACACAGGGTTAACCATCTTCTGGATGACGCCTTGAGCTAGTACTCTTACCAATCTGAGGTTGAGACTTTAGCTCTTTTTCTGACAAATGACTCAGATGTTAGACCGATAGGTTTTCTAAGTTGCTTGCACTGTGCATGTTCTTGCATGAGTGAGTGTTGGCTGCAGTGTCCAGCTTGGCAGATATATAGTTGCAAGCCCAATAAGCCCTTCATTACCACACTCTGCACTTGACGCGGAGATGGAAGGATGTGCTTGTGGCAAGTGCAAGGACACTCTCTCTTCAGTGCAGATCTGCTTTCTCCGCAGTGTTTGAACACAATTGTATTTTGTTTTTTAGTGGCCTTTTTCTCTTGGGTTAATGGAGGGGCTCCGGGAGGGGTAGAGGTGGACGGACCAACAAATTAACAAGGAGAGGCCAGGCAGAGGCGAACCAGGAAGTCTGCCTAGGCCTTAAAATCCTGTGCATACTTAAGTCGAGCCTTGAAAACATTCCCATTAACATAAATAAAACAAATTCATTTGGAATCATTTCACCTTGGAGCACAAGTTTATATAAACACCTTGAGAGGCCTTTGTGCTCCCACCGTGATGACAATGCCATTAGTTATCTAGGAAGCAAGTCATTTTTCATGTACATATTGTATATGACCTATTTTTTTCATGAATGAAGCAACATTATAGTGTAATAAATCTAACACAAGATGTGATTGCACAGCACACATCATGAATTTGTGCATTTGAGTATACTATCATATATATGGAAATAAAGAAAAAGGAGGCTTGGTGAGATTAAATATTTGTCTATGATCACACAATTTGGTCATGTGGGGAGTCCAGAATTAACCCCAGAATTCTTGCTTTCACATTGTGCAATACAGCCTCCAGATGGCTATTTCTTTCTTTCTCTCCTATATTACAACAAAGGCCACTATTTTGTCTTCATTCTTTGCACATGAAATTAGAGTTTGGTTGGCAGGCAGATGCACCATCAAGGTTCAGTTCATTTTTGGCTGAGGCTGCATGAGGACCTGGAACTGAGCCAGAGCCAGGCATCATGGCTCAGGCTTTCAACAGCTTGGTCGACTCCAGAAAGAGGGAATCAGACTTTACAGCAGGTAAGGAGCTATGAGGGAAAGCTGTGCCATCTAGGAGGGGCAGGGTGATGCCTGCTAAGTGGCAGTGAGACAAGAGGGTTAACCATAGGTAAACCTTTACAAAAAATGTTAAGGAAAATATCTTGTGCGAGTCATATGTGATCTAGGTGGTGCACCCTGAGAAACCCACTTTATTGATAAATGTACCCTTTTGTACGTAGAAGGGAAATGGAATAATCAAAATATACCAGAAATGATTTTATATCATTATGCACATCTGCACACCAATTCAATCTCAATCACATTAAATGTGTGGCCCTGACCCGATCCCTTTGGACTGCCAGTAGCCCACTCCCTAACAACGACCAAGCCCCGCCCCCTAGCTTACATCTCAATTTGCTGAGTACCTGCACTTATTTTTTTCCATTTAAAGCACTGGTTATAGTGGGCTACAATATGTTATGTTATGTTATGTTATTTATTCTTTTATATAGCGCTCGGCTACTCAAAAAGAGTGTCCCGGCGCTTTATTGGAGAAAGGAAAAACTGCGACAGAATAACATAACAATACTTGAAATGAATCTCGTATGTAACAATGATGGGTGTGTTTAGAGGTTATCACAAGAAATACAGCAAATGAGCAGGAAAGATACACAGTAAAGCCATTGATTTAAGTGGTGGGGTCATAAAACGAGGGCGGTGTGGGATTGTGAGAGGTCTAGTAGTTGGGTGGGCGGCGTTAGTGGGCTGGGGGGAAGAGGAGGATCCAGGGGATGGGCTAGTTAGTTACAGTCGGGACGGGGACCTGAGAGCACCTGTTGAATAAAGCTCTTAGATACATAAAGAAGTAGTCTGTCGTTATTACGAGGAAGACACAACAACTGGCGACGAGGGTGGGATGCACAGCTTGCTGTCCCTAAACCCGCAAATGACATTCGGTCCCGTTCCTAGAAATTGGGAAGGAAGTCGCTGCTGCGACGCAAGTGCACCAAGAAGAATTGCCGCCCAGAGAAGAGAGGCCAGCAGTTCGTATCTGTTCCGTGATCGGGAGATCGCGTAGAGCCCCCAGCGAAGAAGTGCAGTCGAGCATTGGTGAAGTTTTGAATTTGGCGCCGGTCCGCGCCTGAAGCAGTGAGAAGCTAAGAGGCCCAGCATGGTGTGAGGCCTACTGACATGCTCTGAAGTCACCCAGTACCACTGTGCCACGAAATCGTAAGAAGTTTGACATCAGGATGAATGTGTGGAAAAGTACTGAACAGATGAGATAGCCCGCCACGAGAGAACCTCACCCCAAAAGCGTGCGAAGTCGCATGCGCGCAAAAAGCCGAAGTTTGAATTGCGGCCCAAGCGTACCTGGTGAAGCGGAGTGGCCGGCGAGAGACAAGCAGACGATTGGAGAGATCGTTGTGCCAGCAGTGTGGTGGCGACCGGTGAGTCCCTGTTGCAACGCATCGTGCGAGTGAAGAGTGCATGTCGTCGGACATCGCAGAGTGAAAACTGTCAGTCAAGCGGCCATTTTGAAGTCAGGCAAGACGGGAAGGACCTCCCTGGTCAATAGTGAAGCGGCCATCTTGGAGTCAGGCATCAGTGCGCGCCATTCAGTTAAAGAAATTCGAGCACAGCGATGATAGAATAACGGACTGCACCAAGAGCGCATCACCCCAAGAGGCAAGACAAAGAAGGACACGAGCGTTTGTAGTGTTGCGTAGAATTGCAGACATAAAGTGTCATGAGTACAGTGTACCGACGAGTCACATGAATGAGGTGACCCTGTTGCATGAAGACAAGCCCGAGACATTCCAAGCCACACGGTAATGAACTGATGAAAACGTGAATAACATGAGATGATTGCTCAGCGTGAATAAGGGCATCACTTGAAACTGTGAACAGTGAATCACACGACTGCCCAGAGGCAGCGACAGAGTTCTTGAACAAGCACAAGACAATCCAAATGACCACACGTGGTCAAGAGAGATAGAGTGTAACAGTAAACAGGAACATTAGATAAATCATTCATCATGTCAACGCACAATTCACCACAAAGAGAAGCCAAGCCAATCCTGGTAGGCATGAACCACCTGAGGCCCCCAGAGCCATTGACTCTGATAGCTTGTGAAAGTATGGGTCCACGGTGGCAGGAGTGGGTTGAAGACTTCGAGGACTACATCAAAGGGTCCAAGGTGACGGTGGATGAAGACCAGTTGATTGCATTGCGCAATTTAGTTGGAAAAGACATTAGCAAAGTAATAAAAGAACTGCCCCCGGCTGAAACCGGGATGTATGCCAAAGTTTGTGAAGCCTTAAACAAAAAGTTCCTGCACAAGCATAATGTTGATCACGAGAGATACATGTTTCACCAGGTTCGACAGGACAAAGTAGAGCTGTTGAGCACTTACTTAACACGACTGCGCCGACTATCACAATATTGCAATTTTGACACATTTTCCACTGAAGATGCCATACGGCTTCGAATCATTGACGGGTGTCAATCCGAAGCACTTAGAAGGAAGCTGTTAAAGAAAAGTCACAAACTTGATGAAATTGAGGAGATGACAAGGGTGCACGATCAGGCCGAGGAGCACGCCAAGAAGATGGAGTCAGGGCATGCGGAGAAAAGAGAGCAGGCCCACAGAGTCCAGAATGTCAGATCCCGCAAGCGGTCCAGAGAAAGGCCCAGAAGAAACAGGTCATCTGCCTGGCACCAGCAAGCCGGACACCGGCGCCCTGAAACCCGTCGGTTAGACAAAAGGGCGTATCGTACCAAGAAATGCTATCGCTGTGGTTATGAGCTCCCACATACAGACGCCTGTCCTGTGATGGACCAGCAGTGTCGGAAGTACAAGCACAAGGACCATTTGGAAGCTATGCGTGGAGATCCTCGAGGTGAAATGAGGAATGGTGCAGCTCGAACGTCCAGGCCGGGAGCTCGGCATCACCACGTGCGAACCTCACAAGATCACACTCAATCATTGCCTGAGTCCCCAAACTCTAGTAGAGGGTCAAGATGATCTCAGTGGGTCTGCAGATCGTCGTCCCGAGAATTTCGGTCAGCATCTTGGGAACCTAAATACACCAATGAATATGCAAGTATGGTGGCTAACCTGGACCAGTTGAAAAAGTACCCCCGACTCGATATCCTCGTAGGAAACCATAGCACTAAGTTTGTGCTAGACAGCGGAGCATCGCTAAATTATCTCCCAGTGACTGAGTATAGAAAGATGAAACCAATGCCCACCTTGAACCCGGCACATGTCCGGGTGTACACATGGATGGCTAAGAGCCACTGAACTGTCTTGGGCAATTCTCCACGACCCTTAAATATAAGACTAAGTCCATATCAGCTGTCATACATGTTATTTAGGGTCCAGAGGCGGACTGCCTTCTCAGCTTGCCGACCGCTGTACTTCTTCGCCTAGTAGAAATTCTGTACCAAGTCAACAATGATCCTGATATAATTCATACATTTCCAAAGATGTTCTCTGGCCTGGGGAAGATGAATAAGTGTCAGATTAAACTTCACATAAATGAACAAGTCCGTCCTGTTGCTCAACACCCTTGCAGGGTGCCATTCCATCTCCAGCAGGCTGTCGAAGATGAACTGCAAGAGTTACTCAAAGCTGACATCATTGAACGTATGTATGGTCCCACGCCCTGGGTGTCACCGGTAGTGATAGTTCCCAAGAAAGGGACGCCCGAGAGAGTGCACTTGTGCGTGGACATGCGAGTGCCTAACATGGCCATAGAACGGGAGCGCCATCCAGGGCCCCATCTGAGTGACATGATATCTGCCTTAAACGGCGTAAAAGTGTTCTCCAAACTTGATCTAAATAAAGGCTATCATCAGTTAGAATTGCATGACAAGTCGCGATACCTCACGACCTTTGTCACACACCTGGGGTTATTTCGCTACAAGGGATTGAGTTTTGGCATATCCTCAGCAGCGGAAATATTTCAGGAAGCCATTCGTCAAACTATTCACCATATACCCAACACCCTGAACTACAGTGATGATATACTGGTGTATGGGTCTACCACTCAAGAACATGACAAGGCACTAGATCGAGTTTGCCATGCATTGTTGGAAGCCAACCTGACCTTGAATCGAGAGAAATGTGAGTTTCACCGGTCTACACTCAAGTTCTTCGGGCACATTTTTTCAGCAGCCGGGATGAAGCCTGACCCCGACAAAGTAGCTGCCATGAATGACGCCAAGAGTCCACAGGACGTTGGAGACATCAGGTCATTCCTGGGCATGGCCAGTTATTGTGTCAGGTATATCAAAGACTATGCTACCATCAGTCATCCTCTTAGAACCCTCAACAAGCAGGGTCAGCCGTTTGAATGGACCCCCCAATGTGAGCGAGCCTTCTGTGTGATCAAAAAGGCAGTAGAGTCTGCCTCCAACCTAGCATATTTTGACCCCAAGCGCAAGACAGAAATCTCTGTGGATGCCAGTCCGGTGGGACTAAGTGCCATACTTGCACAATATGATAACGACACTGATCAAAGACACATTGTGGCTTATGCGAGTCGCAGTTTGACAGACCCAGAAAAGGCATACTCACAACCAGAGAAAGAAAGCCTGGCGGTTGTGTGGGCATGTGAACATTTTCACGTCTTCATATGTGGCAAACATTTCACAATGGTGACTGATCACCAGGCTCTTGTGATGATATTTGGAAACCCTTGAGCGAAGATGCCGCCTCGCATTGAACAGTGGGGTTTGAGACTACAAGACTACATCTATACCATTGTGCATAAGCCAAGGAAGTCGGCCAATCCTGCTGACTATATGTCACGCCATCCGCAGCAGTCTCAGATCACTGGGCCATCGATGGCAGAGGAGTATCTTTATTTTGTAGTGGATCAGGCCAGGCCACCGGCAGTTCCACTCAAGGTCATTCAGAAAGCCACTAGAGATGATGCAGCGCTGCAAAAAGTTATGAGCTGTTTGCGAAACAACGAGTGGAGAGACATTGATAAGGAAGGGGAGAGTGAGCCACAGCTTCGGCAAGAACTGCAGGCATTTCAGCACATCAAAGAGGAATTGTCATCCACCTCTGATGGACTCCTGTTAAGGAATCAGTGAATTGTCATTCTCAAGAAACTACGCCAGGGAGTCATCAATCTGGCGCATGAGGGTCACCGTGGCATAGAAGCAACTAAAAGGGCGTTGAGAGAAAGAGTCTGGTTACCTCTATTAGATCACATGGTCAAACTCACATTAAGAGATTACCCTCAATGTCAATTGGTCAAGTCTGGAGATCTGCCGCCGCCACTGCAAATGACTAAATTGCCTCAAGGAGTGTGGCAGGAATTGGGCATGGACTTTTATGGCCCGTTGCAATCTGGCAAATATGTCCTTGTAGTGATTGACGAATATTCACGATTCCCAATTGCTCAATTTGTATCGTCCACCAGTGCGTCCAGCACAATTGAAATGCTAGATGAGGTGTTTGCTGCCTGGGGTGTTCCTAAAGAACTGAAAACAGACAATGGTCCCCCATTCACTAGTCAGGAGTTCGAGGACTTTGCAAAGCATTTAAATTTCCACCACCAGAAAGTCACCCCATTGTGGCCACAGGCTAACGGCATTGTGGAACGATTCATGGTCACTCTCAAGAAGACTTTTCAACAAGCAACTTTGAATAAGCGAGATCTCCAAGTGGCTCTCAATGAAGTGCTGAGGGCCTATAGAACCACCCCACATGCCACCACGGGCAAGTGCCCAGCGACATTAATGCTGGGTCGACCTATCCGGACCAGAATTCCCACATGGGAAGGCGCGCTGAGACCCATGTCCCCTGCCCGCATTGATTACGAAGTCCGAGCTGCCGGTGGTGTGAACAAAGAGATCATGAAATCATATGCTGATCGACGCCGGCAATCCAGACCCTCCTCCCTGCAGGAAGGAGATACTGTTGTGGTAAAACAAGAGCAACAAAAGAAAACGGACTGTCGATTCCGAGATGATCCTTTGACCATTACCATGGTGACTGCAGAATCAGACAGCAGGAGAATTACCAGGAATATATCCCATTTCCAAAGATGCACTCCAGCTCTTAGAGATGCTCCACTAGAACAGTTGAACCAACCAGTGGTGAATGCAGTGAGAGTTGTGACCAAATAAGAGACCCTCCAAATGTGGACGCTCAGCCTGAGAGTGAACCTGCCTATGAGGGAGGCTCCCAACGGCCTCGACGAGATGTTCGACGGCCTAAAGGACTTATTGAGAAACTATGAATTAACTGGTTATTCCATTTTGTTAAGAAAGGGGGAGATGTGGGATTGTGAGCGGTCTAGTAGTTGGGTGGGCGGAGTTAGTGGGCTGGGGGGAAGAGGAGGATCCAGGGGATGGGCTAGTTAGTTAGAGTAGGGGCGGGTACCTGAGAGCACCTGTTGAATAAAGCTCTTACATACATAAAGAAGTAGTCTGTCGTTATTACGAGGTAGACACGACAGGCGGGTCAAATCGAAGTGGGGGCGTACATAAGTCAGATCGAGGGTGAATTTAACCAAGAAGACAGTTGTACATATGTTAGTTAATTTCTTTAATTTCTGTTGTAGTTTTCTTTTCATTTGCATCGCTCTCCTACTAGCCTATCACTGTTGCTAGGATATGTTATGTCATTATAGAACCTTCAAGCATTATTTAACCTATGTCATGGACTGTTGGGGAATTTTACCTTACACAGTGTTTCTTAGCTGATCTTAATCTCCGACAGCTCACAAGATCATTTATAGACATTTATTTCTAACAACTGTACTTTTCCACTACTACTTCGACTTCTGTCTTAACAACTTGACGACGAGGGAAAGCAAAGACTCACAGCTGAACAGTAGGAGACGGTCATCAGACACCGTATTCTGATTAAATAATTACAGACCGCAAATTGAAATTGACAGAGGAACTGTGCTACAGAGAGGAAATTGCAAGTACTACAGTGACTTTTAAAGAGCATTCTTTATTCTTATGTGCATTTAAGCGCAATATTACTGAGGACAAGGTTTACCATTAAAGCTGATGATGTGTGTACGGAGGTTCAACTGTAATTTTGCACTGCGCGAGTCGGCTTGTGATGAACACTTGCCACAGTATCTATTTTGAGCCTCTGTCGGTCCTGTAGTGACATCAGACGCATGTTTGAAGCATACGTGCATGCGGCCATTTTGGATTCATGAAACTGACAGAAAATTAAACATTACCCAGAGGAATAAAAGAATGTGACATCAGCTGTTTCTTTAAAAGTATTAACTAAAGCAAAACAAAGTCAGAATAAATAAATATATTTCTAATATACTGAGGAATATATAATTTTCTGATCATATTTAACATAATAAATACTAAGCATAAAAAGAATATAAGCAGGCATGGCACAAAGCAATAATATATGTGTACCAGCACATTTTCTAAGTGAGCCAGGAAAGATACCAATGCGATGGAGAAACCGGTTGAGAGTTTTTGAAAATTATCTAGTGGCCATAGATGGCAAAGCATACAGTGCAGAGAGGAAAACAGCCTTAATGTTTGGACTACTAGGAAATGCTGGACAGGAAATTTTTGATAGCCTGCCTGAATATGAAACTGCACCTGGACAATTTATACCACTTGATGAATACCAGGAAGCAATAAAACGCATGGAAAAGCAATTTTCAGAAGAACCAAATATAATGGTTGGTAGACATAAGTTTGCCATGCGGAAACAGACTGAAGGAGAACATAAAGCGGAATATATTGCAGCATTACATGTTCCCTCTACAAATTGCGAGTTTAATGACATTGTTGACATTTATATTAGGGATCAATTTGTATTCTACTGTTTTTCAAAGAAAATACAGGAACGTTTATTAGCTCGCAGAAATCCATCTTTGCACAAGGAATAGAGAGATCGTTAGTGTCTACTTAAGAACTGTCAAATGAAAATAGAAGTACTACTATTGTGTTTTGTTTACAGCAAAAAAAGAAGTATGAACAAAAACCTGCTGAAAGAAATAAAGGTGGGAGGATTATTGAAGGTATATACAATGCATGCCACAGATGCTGTTCACGCAATCATTTTACAGATTTTCCTGGGTGTCCCGCAGTAGGCAAAACATTTGAAAAATGCTAAAAGATAGGGCATTTTGCCAGTTCATGTAGAAATAGCAAATGTAATGTAAATAATAGAGTAAAAGTTAACTCAATTGAAGAGTTCAATTAAGAAATGTGTTCAAATATAGTTTTAACTGTAGAAGCAAGTAATGGCAAAATAAGAGGACCGCTGGGAAGTGTACACATTGGAGATATTGAATTGCTAGTCATGGCTGATTCAGGGTCACCCATAACTAATATATCGGACACCACCTTTAATGAATCTTGGAGTGATATAGAACTTATGAAAACTGATGTTAACCCGAAGGCCTTTGGCAAATTTGAAATTGAAATGGTTGGGTACTTTGAAGATTCTCTCACATTTAAGGGTAAAATGATTAACACAAAAAAATTTATGTAGCAGAAAGAGGCCGAAATGTAGTAGGATGGAAGGATTTATCCAGACTAGGTGAGATGTTACAGCCAGGTGCAGATGACCCTATTGTACTAGATCATAATAATCTGAATTTTGTCAGTGCATCTATTAAACTTATTACTCTTGACACTGTTTTAAATTATGCGGTACAAAAGGGGGTGGTGATGGACGGAGCATCTGAACCAATCAAACACTCACACCCAGTCAACAGATCTGGGTTTAATCCATCACCGTTCTTTAGCCCACTCTGCTACCCCAGTTCAGACATGGCCATTTGCAAATCAGTCTGACCCTGTGCCTCATGGGAACAGTCCAGCCCGTACTGCCAATCCATGCCTTCCCCGGACCGGAAACAAGCTTCCGACGACCGGTTTCTGGCATTTCAGCCGTCTTCAGCCCGGCTTTCTTAAATCCAGTGGCAAAGTAAGCAAGGGACTCACGTCTGCGCATACCCTGCTAACTTATGGCAAACAAAGCGGTACAAAACGGGGTGGTGATGGACGGAGCATCTGAACCAATCAAACACTCACACCCAGTCAACAGATCTGGGTTTAATCCATCTTTAGCTCACTCCACCACCCCAGTTCAGACATGGCCACATGCAAATCAGTCTTACCCTGTGCCTCATGGGAACAGTCCAGCCCGTACTGCCAAGCCATGTCTTCTCTGGACCGGAAACAAGCATTCTGTGACCGGTTTCTGGTTAATCGTCCATCATCAGCCAGGCTAGCTTGAATCCAGTGGCAAAGTGAGCAAGGGACACACGTCTGGGCACACCCTGCCAACTTAGGGAGAAAAAAGCAAAACCAAAGGGGATGACGAAGGAGTGTTGAACATTGCAAGCACTCAAACCCAGTCAACTGATCTGGGTATAATCCATCATCATTCTTTTGCTCACTCCGCCACCCCAGTTAAGACATGGCCTTATGAAAAACAGTCTGACCCTGTGCCTCATGGAACATTCCACCCCGAACTGCCAGGACCTGGCTTGACAGTTCGGGCTGGACTGTTCCCATGAGGCACAGGGTCAGACTGATTTGCATATGGCCATGTCTGAACTGGGGTTGTGTGTAGTGCAAAAAAACGATGGATTTAGGCCCAGACCTCTGTACTGGGATGAATGTATGACATTGTTCTGCATTCTGTCCATCAACTGGTCTTTTTGCATATTTAAAAAGGGGCATAGAGATAACTATAGGTTTCACTCCCACTTGACTCAACAGTAAAGGTCAAGGGGTATATTCTTCTGGAAATACTTTCTGCATGAGCTGAGGAAAACAAAGGGCTATCCGAAGTTCAGTACAATTTCCTGCAGGTAGGTCAACCGTAGACCATTGTTTGAATCTGGACCTGGTCTTAGGTGAATACACAGTATCACGCCCCAGCTTGATATGTTCGACTCATGGACCTCCCAGCCTCATTTGATTGTATGAATTGGTCACAACTCTGACAGTTTATGCTGAATATGGGGGTGCACCAGGACATTTTTTTGTTCCTAGGAGACCTTCACAAAGATACCAAGGCTTCATTTTGATTCTCTAAAAACGAACATTGTCCATGTCACTTTAATATTAAAAAAAGAGTACAACAGGGTTACATTTCGGCCCCTTTCCCATTTAATCTATATATTAACAGTCTAGAGAAGGCCTTTGTTTTTATAAAAGCCGGTTGTCCACAAGTGGGGTCATGTAGCCTAACAGTATTACTCTGCACAGAGGATGAGGTTCTTATGGCCAAAACGGTCAAGTGCTTGCAGGCTCTGCTGAACTCCTCTGCTAATTTTATGACGGCGCTAGCGTTATCGTCAATGAAAGAAAACTTTTTTGATGGTCTTTGGCCCAAGCTCCACCAAATCAACAAAGTTCAATTTAGGATCTTGTACCCTTCCCAAGACCAAGATATTCTTTTACCTGGGTATGTTGTTTGATTCGGCATTAAGTTGGCACCCCATAATTAACAAAAAAAGGGGGGATTTTATACATGCAATTGATGAGTTTTTAGTTTTGCTTCAAGACTGTGCAGTAGACCAAGGGTGCCCTCCTCCAGTTTACAGTGTCAAATGTGATATTTGGGGATACTTTAACCAGGTTCAGGGCCGGACTGTGCACCAAAACCAGCCCTGGCAAACTACTCGGCCGGACCCCTGGGGGTGGAGGGGAGTGTAGCTGAGCTGTTTGCTCGAGCCAGTTTCGCCGATTTTGTTACAGGGGACCGATATTGCAGGCCCCCTGTAACAGAAGCGGCCCACCAGAAGGCAAAACCGGCCCCCACCCTAGCGGCCCACCCAGGAAACGCCCGGTGCCCGGTGTGGCCAGTCCGGACCTGACCAGGTTTAGCTGCAGACAGTGGAACTATGTTTTTGAGGTGGCTCCAATGTGTTCCACAAAGCACCCCCATGCTACTTGTCGAACACCACAGCATTCCATCCTCTCGCTCTTTCATTAAAAATTTGGATAAGGTCCGACATCAAAGTAAGCTAGGAGATTTTAAAAGATTGTTTAGCTCTTGATCATGCACTACACATTCCTTGGCTCAGGTACATCAGGGCCTCCCTCCAGAACCTGGGGAGGGAAGATATGTTCAGCATGCCAGAGGGGATATGCAAAGCAGATTCTAAATGGGTGAAAGAACACTGGGAACACCTAGCAAGGCGGGTGATATGAAATTATCGCCGCTTTTGCGGCTGTTCTTGGCCAAAAAGCTGCACGCTCACAAGCAGAGCGTTAGGAAAAGTAGCGCTAACCACAGTGACCTGACTTAGCCTTGTAATTCAATGGGAGGTGGATTATATGGCTAAGATTGCCCTGCCCTATCAGCAAGGTTATCTCCATTTTCAATAGAATATCGCTGGAAAACCAGCGATATTCGATTGAAAGCGGGGTTAATCCCAGCTATCGCTGGGATTTTTATCTCCATGGCGTTACGCGTTGTTAATACAATCCTAACATGGAGATTATCGCCCGCGATAGCGGGCGATAGATTTCTTCACGCTAGCAGCGGTCAGTGATAATTATCGCTGGCGCTTGCTAATATGCCCCACTATTTTAGGCGGAGGCTCATGGATAGAGAAGGGCTTGCATTAGCAAAGCCCTCTGCACAACGCCATTTTATGTTAAAGACCGTGTTATCTACAGAGCCAGACCTTCTTGATAAAAGTCGGCATGAACATTTTTTACTCACCAGTTTCTGGGTTGATTTACTGCCCTTCTTGTTAGCTTATCCCCAGGGCGTTAGCAGGGGCCACAAACTCACAACATGCGGCTGTGACTATAGGTCCCAACAGGATACCCGGCATTTAACAATGTTTTGTCGTGTTTATGAAATGCCCCGAAAGGCATATATATTGTTCCTATTTTGAAAAAGGAAAACTTTTCTCAAGTCAGAGCGGCTCTTTTGTTTTTTATAAATGTTATCAAGGGATATTTTAATGTACTTTTTTTTTTTAATTGCTGTAAGGTTGAGGAACAGCATTGATTCAGTACTTCACGAGACTTGAGTCAATTATGCCCTGTAATATGCACTGTATTAGCTGTGTTTGCACAATCAGTAGAGTTTTTAAGTCTGCGTTATATTTTATGCTTCATTTTTATCTGAATGTATTGAATATGTATTTTATCTGACATTTTGTATTCTGTATGTGCTTTGGCATATTTTTCTACTGAAAACGGAATAAAGCTAACCTAACAATCATTGCGGCGTCACAAAACATAATCATATTATTGAGTGATTTCAAACTGACTTCAATCGCTTCGTTGTAAACACGCAATGTTCTTCACTGTACGTGGCGGATGCTTTTATTTTGAGCCTGTCAGAATGCGCCGTTTCCAGCAGGCACGGCATTCTCTCGAGCCTTCTGTGTGAGTCAATATGATATCTTTCTGCCGCGTGCAGCCAGCACTAATGCACGCCCACCTCTGTGCAGCCCGAGGCTTCCCAGACTAGTACCCGCTGCTCTTCGAGAACGAAGCTTAATTTCTTCCACTTCTCGAGCACAACACTCAGAGCCGGTCCTAGGCCTTCTGAGGCCCCGGGCGAAAGGGAAGATGTGAGGCCCCTCCAAGTGACATCACAGAAAGTGACTTCGCAGGACTTTTGATCCTAGTTATTTGGCCTCAGTGAAGCAAAGTAAAGTGGATATCAGTAACATGGACAAAAGTAGAGGGAATGGAAAACAGGTGAGCAAATATCCATGAGTGTCACACTTGCCGGCTCCTTGAATGATTAGTTGGACATGCCCCCAAATTCCAAAGGAACCAGAGGTTCAAGAATACAGCAGTATACATTGCAGACCTTGTCAAACCATTGCCACTCAGACGACGTCACAACGCTTAGTTTTTATAACTCATTTTGTGATCCTCTTCCCTGATTAGTCACACGTTAGGAACTTTTATAATGCTAACAGTCAAAATAAGGAAGGCACTGAATAATTAATGTCATATTATATTATATATTTATCAGTATGGAGGGAGATACTGCTTTGTGGTATTGCTCTGGCTATTTGTTTCCTTGTATTTTAATATTACAAGGAACATCACTGCGAAATGCTCTCTGCTGATGAGTTTAGATTGCTCTTTACTCCACTCATGTGTTTATTGCACTAGTTGTATGGTACTTTGTCAGAATAGAACTCAACTTTTCTGAATTAATACATGAATGATTGAGGCTCAGGAGCATCCCTCAGTACCCTGAACATACATGAATGAAGGCAGGACCCCCACCCCTCTCCTCGCCCCTTCTCATGAGCGGTCAGTCCTCCTGCTCCAATCAACCATTGGATGTGCTGGATGCTGCAGCCTTGAAGGTTCTGCATATCTATAATGTTAGAAACAGACAGAGTGAGCAAGGTTTCTGACATAGAGACATCCCTAATAGTGCTGAAAGTAATGAGCTTAGGTAAGCCTTTGCATGCACATGGAGTGCCTCATGCAGAACCCGAGTTGCAGCGTGCATGTGATCAGTGTGTTATGGGTGGTTGGGACGGGAATGTTGAAAGTTGGCTCATTACAGGAGGGCGAAGGTGCTGCTGGGCTGTCCTAAGGGTGGGCGGGTTCATGGCTTATTTTGAAGGAGGTTCGAGGTTAGATGGCTGTGATGTGTCATGGAGAAGCAGAGACAATGTACATGATTTTAATTCTCTTTATTTCAATGAATTTTAAATAGCACGATTGTCATAAATCCACAGCCCGTTAGAGCTGCTCGATTTACACATTGTCTTTTCCATTTTACTTAGGTGTATATAATAATATAATATAATACAATGGATTGAATGAATGAACTGAAGCAGGTCTCTTACCTTAACCACACGGACTCAATGAGGAGAAGGACGGGGCCCCGCGACGACGTCGTCCGACTCCTGCCTGTAGCCCTGCCTGCCCCTGCCCACGCGGCCCGCCGCCCAATCCAAGTTAGTCAGCCAGTGTGCCAGGTCACGTATGGCGTGTCGTGTGCGCATGCTGAGTGCATCACACTGAGCGGGTGCTGGCCATAAAATCATGTCCAGGGCTGTCATTGGTAGCGCTTTCGCGCGCTACCAGATTGACGGCCCTGGGACCCACCACTGTCACCCATGAGGAAGATTCAAGCGACGCCGGCGTCACGTCACCACCAGGGCACGTACCACCACCACCAACCAAGCTAGGTGGTGGGGGGTGCGTGCAGCAGGTGCAGGCATCTTCTTTGCGTGCGTGCGTGCCCTGGCTGTTGTTCCCAGTTCCCCTGTATATTGTGCAGCCTGCCGGGCCCGGCCTCTGCGTGAGTGCTGTGCTGCTCACTTCCCCATCATGTTTCATTAATTCCCGCAACTGCGGGGCCGGCGGCGGGGCCCCCCCTGGCTAGGAGTAGGACCAGCCCTGAGTACATGAGGAAGATTCAAGAGACGCCGGCGTCACGTCACCACCAGAGCACGCACCACCACCACCAACCAAGCTAGGTGGTGGGGGGTGCGTGCAGGTGCAGGTGTCTTCTTTGCGTGCGTGCTCTGTTGTTCCCAGGCAGACTGCAGTTCCCTGTATATTGTGCAGCCTGCGGCCCGGGCCCGGCCCCTGCGCGCAGGTACTGTGCTCACTTCCCCATCATCATTTATTTTGTTTAATCCCGCAACTGCGGGGCCGGCGGCGGGGCCCCCCTGAGCGCGAGGCCCTGGGCAGCTGCCCATACCGCCCATGGCTAGGACCGGCCCTGACAACACTAGCAGCATGTCTTGAATGTCAGTGTGGCAAGGATATATTTTTTAACTGCTGGGATGAAGTCTGAGGCAGGGGCTGAAGGGCCCAAACTCTCTGTGGATCAGTGATGACCTTTGGCCTTGCCACGGTACAAGAAGTAAGGAGGACCGTTTACCTGTGTAAAGAGCTGTGGCGGCTAGCAACTTTAAAAATTGGTGTGGCGCGGCATGCCGTAAAACTCACAGATAGGTTGCCTTTTCCTCTCCCAACGATGATGGCAGGAAAGGAAGGTGGTTTACTTCCTGTATTCAAATTCAACCAATCCTGGAGCTGCTCTCATGCTGTTTGCAGCTTTAGGAGTGGTTGGGTCAGACTAATCCAGTGCTCATTTTGAGGCTGGGGGCCTGTGTGTGCAATCCCTTGGCTGGTTTAAGACACTGGGATTGCAGGCCCTGAAGTGTGCATGACAGATTGACCTGTCTGTAGACAGCCGGCCAATCTGACATGCGCACTTGAATCAGTCATTCTGCAATACACAGGAATCTGTCTACCCCTCCTTAAATGTCAAGGTCAAGAATAACTTTATTCAGTTAAAAAATTGTACAATAATATGTCACTTGACTCAAAAATTCAACTATTAAAAAAAAAAATGTAATTCAAATTTCTAAAAAGAGGAGCGCCCATTTAATTTACATTTCATACTGTTTCCTTATTTAAACTGCAATTCTAATAAAATGTAATACTGTAGTGCAAATAACTTCAGTGAACATAGAGCGTAGGAGATGAAAACCCTCCTGGTGATTACAGGGGAGAGTTTCTCTTGAGAGTGGAATAAGGAATCTTGTCTTTGGCTCTTTGTAAAGTGCGCAGAAAAGTATAAAGTGCAAGGTGCTTTGATGTGCTGAACTGTCACAGGGGCAGGGAGTAAGGTTATTGCACCATCCAGTCTGTTTGGGAAAGGCCACTAAAAAGTGCAATGTGCAGAGCCGAAACCGAGTCAATAAAAATCTATGCTGTGCGTTCATGGTAAAGGATAAGTACAATTGTTGTTGTAAAAGGGGCCGATCTAAGTGAGGATGCAGCCCTGGTTGCTGCCGGCGATTACCAGGCTCAACAAAATATGCTTCTTTTATGATCAGTTTCATACTAGTATCGATGCTGGCAGGATTATCATAATAATGCCCTAGGCCTATTTCATTACATTTTCGTTTCACATAGCACAGCCATGGGATGGCCTCAGCATTTTCCAGCAATATACAATCCTTGACAATCTCTCTTGTGAGCTTTAAGTCTTCTGACCACTAGGCTTTGGCCCAAAGAATCAGTGGGGCAATATTAATCTGATCAACAATAAAATCTATTCCTGCCTCAGAGTGACAAAACGCTGCGGAGGCACTTTTTGGGAAGATCAACAATCTTTTTTAAAACTTATTTTCTAGTATTTGCAGGTGAGTGAAAGTACTAGATCTCCCCATACTCAAGCCCCGTAGGTAGCGATGGACAATCATTTTGATATATATAAAGTGATCAATTCCGCTACTGGCTTGTGGCCTAACTTACATGCGAAGCAAAAAAGGCCTTCCACTGCGCTATTAGTGTTCAGCACCCTGGATGTAATAAGAGGGTCCCAGTTCAGTTTATTGTTAAAAACATTCCCAAGGTAAGTAAAATTAGGGACATTGTCAATTATCTTGCCCTTTACAGTACATTTCCTAGTTTTAGTTTGGCTTGGGCCACAGACCATGATGTAGGATTTAGTGAGATTTACTTTTAGGTCTAAAGCTAACATAAAATCAGTAAAAACATTCAAGGACTTCTGTAGGCTGTTTGCATTTAAAGCCATTAAAACCGTGTTGTCCGCATATGACAACAACAGGATCAATTTACCTCCAACTTTTGGGAAGTCTAATTCCTGATCCATTAGGACTGATTCTAGGCTATTTGTGTACACGAGGAAGAGAAAGGGGGCCAATATGCACCCCTGTCGAACTCCCTCTGTAGAAACGATGGGTCCAGTCCTCTCTCCCCCGAGCGAAATCGTATGGCTACTGTAGTGGATGCATGCAGCCTACGCAGGAGGATAATGAGGGCTTCTTCGAAACCCATTTCTCCCATCATAGACCACAATTTTCCCCTGTTGACCGTGTCGAAAGTGCTGGACAAGTCCAACAAGGCAAGGTGGATTGACCCCTTCCTTGCCTTCATGTACTTGCCCATGATCCAGGCCAGGTTGAGGCACTGTTTGTTTGTCCCCAAGCCTCTTCTAAAGCCATACTGAGTTTGGGATATTAGCCCATTGGAATCTGCCAAGTCTCAAGTCCCGCTAAAATGACCCTCCTCAGCACCTTGACTGTAGCGTCAATTAAGTAAATGGGCCGATAACAGGCCAGTTCTGCCCTATTTCCCATTTTATACACAGGGACCACTATGGCATCTTTCCATGATGTTGGGATGGGTCCAGTTATTGCTGCTCTAAAAACATTTGTCAGGAGGGGTGCCCAAAGTTGGATCTTGCTTTTGAAAAAATCTAGGGGTACCCCATCAGGCCCTGCGCTTTAAGTTATACACCACTCCAGACAGCATGCTTAACCTCGCTCACTGATAGAGCAGAGCTTAAATGGTGTGCAGTAACTGGAATTGATAAGACATCTTGACTTATATCCTGGCTAGTGGTACCCTTTGGGTTAAATATATTTGAATAGTGTGCTTCCCACACTTTCCCTGGTATTAGAGAGTCCATTCCCCTTGAATCCTTTGAGAATAAAGGGTGGTTTATTACCTCCCAAAAACTCCTAGAGTCTTTGATTGAGCTCGCTCTCTCTAGGTCCGCCCAGGCCATTTTCCTCAGATCTTGCTTCCTCTGATCAACTATGCTCTTGTTAGCCTGCCTTGCACTCTTTATTAAGGTGTTATCACAGCTGCTTGTCTGTAGTACCTTCTTCAACACTTTTTGAGCCCTTGTATACTCGGCGTTGAACCATTTAGTCCCACTGCTTTCCCTTATTACTTTTGGGTTTGACTCGTTTCAGGACACTACACTGCGAATTCTCTGGAATCCCTGTATAACCATTTCCAGGGGGAAATCCTCATTTAGGCATTTCAAAATGGAGCTTAAATTTGCTTTGACAATTCTCTCCTCAAATTGGGGGGATTTATCTTGTTCCATTTCATTCTTACCCCTTGATTTGGATTGTACTGGAGGAGGGGACCATCACCTTCCGCCTCCTGGACAATTACTTGTACAGAGACGATAAGAGGGTTACGGTCGCTGGCGTTGTTACGCTCCACTTCAAAGCTATCCACCAGGGAGGCAATTTTTCTGGATATTAGCATAAAGTCAATAACACTTTCACTTCCTCTGCCCATAAAGGTTGGATATTGGATGGCTGGGTTACTGACCAAGGTGTCGACAAAGAGCAAATCATTCACAATAATAATAATATACTTTGAGGCGTCTCCCTGGGGCATGTGTATAAAGTGCATCAGTGGTTGAGCCTCAGAATCCATTAACCCACAGACTATATCTGAGCTATGCTGGCATAAAGAGCTATTGAAGTCCCCCTCCCAATATATACACAAGGGCTGCCACTTCCCCGCAATTTTGTCAATTCCCTCCTTAAGATTTACAATACTATCACAACTATTTGAGTCAAAAACATTATAGTACTAATTAATTTTATAGGGTCTTGACCTGAAACAAGTTAAAAAAAATTCAAATCAATTGATAACAGGGTAAGTCTATAACAGACTTTGCTTTGATAGGCCCGTATTTAAGGGAGATCAATGTTGCCAGTCCTCCTTTCGCTCTCCTTGCTGGTGAGGTGATTGCATGAACATTGAGGGAACAATAACCATCTAGTTCAATATTCTCCCTGGACATGTTTATCAAAAACGTTAACGTACTTTAACCACATTTCATCATCTAATTTCAAGCCTGCAATGTTCCAGGAGAGAATACTAAAGGGATGAGTTTTGTACAACCTTTTATCTGGATCCTCACTGTGGCTAAGAATAGCGGAGTTCGAACCAAACGCCCATGTTCCTAAGTTATGTAAAATACAGGGGCTAGAGGAATCATCCCCAGTCTCCAACTCCTCGTTGCTAATAGAAGTGTCAGGTGGATTATGTGTGTGGTAGGCCAAGTAATATGTACGCAACAGATTCCCTTCTATTCTATCCACTGAATGATGGATTCCCCTGATAACCCCGCCTGAATTAACATCTTGCTTAAGCTATGTGGGTCCAAGGGTAGTCAATCAATTTCTGTTAGACCAGACAATGCCTCAATGCAATTGGAATGGAAACATAGACTGAGGGAGGAGGTTTCTAATCTGAGGACGTGGGCGAGGCATAATATGGGGAGGGTAAAAGAAGCCCAATGGGCGAGCCTGTATCTGCTCCCGAGGGGAGTCTCTAAGATGACAAAAGGCAAAGTCCACCCACCTCTTGTCATTAAAATTCAGGACCACACAATCATCTTCTTTGTTTTTTTGTGTTTTCCCCAGCGAGCTTACCCTTCTTGCCATTAATATGTGCTTGCACCAGTTTACCTGGGACTGTATTTTGCTGGTGCACCAGTGTGCAGATTTATTAAAAAGGCTTTGACAGCTTTCACGATGGCCTTTTGGGGCATGTGGACCATCGTATAGCGGGTACACTCCGGGGGGAGGTTTAATATGGTATTATCATCCTGCCTTGATAACTCGATACCCATGTTCAGCCTTTTCCTATTCTCCATGCTCCCTCTATGGTGTCTTTTAGAGCTCAGGGGGTTAGGTTCCCTTTGTACAATGATGGCCATCCTCTCTTGACCATTTGCATGAGTTAGCAGCACTATTTCTGGATCTCTAAGCTTGTCCCTATCCCGGTGAGGGTCTGATAAGTTGGTCTCTACATCTCTTGCTATTGGACCTTCTAAAATTATACTCCCACTCTTGGGAGCACCAAGGGTGGATTTTTTTCCCTCTCTAACGGGTCTTTACCCAGATGGTATCTTTCATTGAAACCACTTGGTTTTGCCGTACTCCCCGTTGTCAACAGCAAATGGCCAAGCTGGCCATCTGGGCTAAGATGGGTTCCAGGGAGTCATACACTATTTTACCAAATCTGGCTGACATTTTGTCCACATCGGGCAAAGTCTTTGTCTTTGTGGGCTCTCCTCAGGGTCTTCCCACAGAAGTAGGGGGGTTTTGCTTTGTTCTCTTAATCCTTGGCAAGTGACCCAAAGTCTGTTGATCATTCCCAGTTAGAGTCGGGTAAAATCGCTTCCTTTTTCCCCACACCACGTTTTGGTCCTCCGTGATTGTTGGTGTTATGTCTCCTATGCCCTTCGGCTCAAAATAATGACGGTGGGTTAGAGATCAATTGGGGGTTCTTCCTGGAAGATGTGGGAGGTTACAGCTATAATTTGATTCAGTTCCAATATATTTATCAGGGGAACGGGCTGGGCAGAGCGCATGTTCATGGATGGAAATGGTGATGCGGGGCCCAGCGAAAGCCTGCGTTCGGCCATGTTCAATTTCTTAATTAAGAGTCCCCACGGCCTTCTGGAGGAAGCCATCTAGTGTGGCGTCTGTACATTTAGCATAGGCATAGGTTTGTTTCTTCCCATCTCAATGACAGTCGTGAGTTCTCAATGTGCACAAAGCAAATTTCCATGAGGGAAAGGGCTATTCCCCTGCCGTTCCAACTCCTCTCCTTACTTTTGCTTTTGACCAGTGTCTCCAATAGTGGATCCAAGAGGTGTGGCCCAGCCCGGTCTCTTCCAGCCGTGGACAGGCAAAGACAGGCGCAGATGGGCCTGCCCTTGGCCTGGGCTTTGCCAGGGCACGGCACGGCCACGCCCGTGCGCATTCCACACTGCGGGAGCCCACCTCAGGCTTTAACGTGCCTCTGGGCATGGAGAGTATCATCGCTGTCAGCCCCACAGGCTGCTGGGCAATGGAGTCCTGGACGTTCCCCTCACTGCGGTGTTCTCGGGCTTCCCCAAATGTCACACTAGCACTAGCATGGCCGCCAGCACACAGAATAATAAAATTGTAATTAATATTTTATTATTCTGTGTGTACCTTACTGTGCTCGCAGCAGGAGGGGCAACGCTCCTCCGCCTTAACGGCGGGGCCACCGCTGGTAAAGACAGATTGTTAAAGAAGCGGTCTACACTTAGCTTGCATATGCAGAGAGGGCATAGGCAGGCAGCAAGCTGAGCGTATATTCTAACTTTGATGTTTGATCGCAGAGTGCAAAACTCCGATCATCATCCCCTTTTCTTCTGTATTGTTTGTTGTGCACTTGTGCTTGGAATGAGTAATATCAAAATGGATTTATATTTTCAACACATATTTTTGTCTCAAATGCATGTTGAATTGCATTATGCAGCTTTTATGTGGAAAAACGTCATCACGAAAGAGAGAGCAGAAGCGCAAGTTAAAAAATCTTGTCACTGTGAGCTTGTGCTTTATTCACTGTTTTTCATCTTCTTTAGAAATGCAGCGGGGCATATTATCAACAGTTGTATCGCCACATTTCCGGCACTTATCGTTGGAAAATCACCAATTTTCCTATTGCACAATCATCAAGGCGTCGCTAACATGCATTAGCGCATGTTAGCTGACGTTTTTGTAACGCTTCTCATGTTAGCGATATACATCGCTAATGAGATGCAAAATTGGCATTCCTACGAAAAACAACATGTAAAACGCCGCAAACATGACAGTATTAACAACGCAGCCCCGGAACTGCGGAGCGATAAAAAAGCTGCGGTAACCGCGGTTATCGTCGGATTCTTACGCCTGGCAAAAACTTGACTTAAGCATGTTTTGTATGGGAGGTGGATTGTCTGGTTAATTCCACCCTCCCCTATTAACAAGCTTTTCATTAGCGCTGTAAAATCATCGCTGGTTTTCACAGGTTAATGATGATTATCGCAGGCTATCGCTGGATTGTACTTCGCCTGTTAGCAAAGCGTTGCTTACGCTGCTGACACGGTGATGTAATTCAGCGATAGAGGGCGATAATGAAAAAGGGGCTAAGCGTGATTTGAGATATTTATCGCGTGTTCTTGGTAATATGCCCCATGGTTTCTTTGTAATGTAGGAGTGAAAACTCATTGTCCTCTCACTTGGTATTTAATAATTTCGCTTACTGCATCAAATAAATATTTTGCGGAATTGTATTCAGGGGTTTGAAGGCATGTGTATTATGCTAAACATGTTAATGATTGAATTTTCTCA